>NC_042989.1:11803286-12450786 GCF_901001165.1 Salmo trutta | reverse complement strand
TGCAGTTTCCAAAGCCCCCTTTTAAAACAACCATTAATAACAGATGATAGCCTTAATAACAAATGAATTATAAATAGGTCTAGTCTCTGGAATTACACAAGACTACGGCAACTGTGTGGCGCTCAAATGGAGCCATTCACTAAAAGGGTCCAAACAATACAAGCCAAACGGTTCATCCATCAACTCCTCATGATTGCTTTACACACCCTGAAACCTCCAGTACTATTGAGGTGCAGACGTCTTCTCATTATAGGACATGACTGGAACATGAATACTGCTGTGTGTTGAGAGAGCGATAAATGGAGGCAGAGAGGGAGATGGAGGGCGAGAGATGGAGAGAGAGGTATATACGTAGATAAAACAGGAGAGCCGGCAGAGACAGAGAGATGGAAAGATGAAAATGCTCGATCACCCACTATGGCAACAGAGAGAGAGAGAGAGCGAATGAGAGAGAGACAGAAAGACAGCGAGGAAGCTGCAGAGGGACATCAGCGGCCAGGCCTGTCTTTGCCTTATAAAGATATACCCTGGTGGTGGTGGTGGTGGTGGCGGTGCGGGTGGGTTAAAGACTGCAGCCTGTGGATCCTCTTGTCGTTGTGGGGTTCTGCTCTGCTCTCTCTGTTGCCGTGCCACACATAACTTATTCATACCACTGTGGCACTTTAACAGCCTAATGGGCTCCTGTGTTACTCTAAACAGGCCCGGCCTGAGCCCCTCCTCCCCTCCACTCCTCTCGATTAGGACGCTCATAAACATTTTACAGCAGTAAAGTCTTCCCATTAACCCCCATCGGACAAACAAAATGGCTGGTCCAGACAATGTAACACAACTGACTAATGAACTCCGATGATGTGGTCAACACTGCCTTGCAAAGCCAATAAAGGACTAGATAAGAAATGGCGCTGTTAGCATAAAATAGAGCTTTATCTGAATAGACTTTCATTCTAGATGTTTCAGGCTTTAGAAAAACAGTCAGCTCTTCTACATTCAGGTCAAGCCCTAAGTGTGCATCTGTGTGTGTGCCTATTTGGGGTAGGGTTGCCTACGCAAAGTAGTCGTTCCACAGTGATGTATGCTGTATGCGCGACTGCTTGGCTTGCATCGTTGGGTGGTAAACCCTAGGGTATGCTGGTGTATGTATAGAGGGGGACAGGTGTGTGTGTGTGTGTGTGCACACTAGGCTGCTGTATTGATGTGGACAGGCTGAGGCTCCACACTACGGCAGTGCTTCTTCGATCTCAGCTCACAGTAACGCTGCTGGTCCGTCAGAACTCTGATCAAAGCTCTGCAGTCCTGGCTGACACATCCACTGTGCTCTGCATTAGAAATTGAGAGAGCGAGAGTGTGTGGTATGTGTGTGTTTGCATGAGAGCGGAGGACTCCTCTCGCCACAACAGTGAACCTCTACCGCCACCACATGGCCAAACAACACATTGCCGGGGATACGAGGTCAAGCTGAGAGTACTGGTCCTGCTGTGTCAGTTTCCTCATTTCAGAGACAACACATTTTCCCTCCGTGTCATGTACATTTTCAAATACACACTCGTAACAATGTTGTTCCAAAGCATGATTAGATTACCTATGTCACAGCTTAGGAACAGATTCAATCAAGCTTTAGAAGTACACTCACTGTATACAGCAACGGACATTTAAATGCCGCCACTTCTCCGTCAAAACCATGTGCATTTTACAGTGGGTCAATCCAACAGGTTAGCTCAGAGTTCTAAAAGGAGAGGTCAGAGTGCATCCACAGACAGGCCCTGCTTGATGAGGAGATGATGGTGACGGTCACATTGTGTTCTCATCTACTAAGCTAAGCGCCCCCCCGGTAGGCATACATCGACAGCGTCCTGGAGTGCCACGGCAGGGCAGGCACGAAGTCCTGACTCGGACTGGCCAGACCAGCAGAGGTAGCTAATACATTCACCCCAACCTCAGCACTTTCTCAATGACAGGGGAAGAACAGAGGGGATTCAGCACCACATATTACGTTGAAAGTTTTAATGTCACAGGCACAAGTACAGTGAAATGCCTTTCTTGCCAGCTCTAAACCTAATGTAATACTAAAAATGTGTTCACTAATATGTGTATTAAAAGTGTTTGGTCCCATATTCATCACATGCAATGAGTACTTGTGACTCTACACATTTGTTGGATGCATTTGCTGTTTGTTTTGGTTGTGTTTCAGACCATTTTGTGCCCAATAGAAATGAATGGTAAATAATGCATTGTCATTTTGGAGTCACTTTTATTATGAATAAGGATATAATGTTTCTAAACACTTCTGGATGCTACCACGGTTACAGATTATCCTGAACGAATCGTGAATAATGACAAGTGAGAAAGTTACAGATATCATACCACCCCAAAATGCTAACCTCCCCTGTTATTGGAATGGTGAGAGATTAGCATATCTTGGTGGTATGATAAAAAAATGCTAACCTCCATTGTTATTGTAATGGTGAGAGATTAGCATATCTTGGTGGTATGATAAAAAATGCTAACCTCCCCTGTTATTGGAATGGTGAGAGGTTAGCATGTCTTGGAGGTATGATATAAAATGCTAACCTCCCCTGTTATTGGAATGGTGAGAGGTTAGCATGTCTTGGAGGTATGATATAAAATGCTAACCTCCCCTGTTATTGGAATGGTGAGAGGTTAGCATGTCTTGGAGGTATGATATTTGTGTGTCTTACTTTTTCACTCATCATTATTCACGATTCATTTAGGATTAACCGTAATCATGGTAGCATCAAAAGTGTTTAGAAACATTTTCTATTCTTATTAACAATAAAATGGGACTCCAAAATGACCATTGATTTCTATTGGGCACAAAATAATCTGAAACACAAACAAAACAAACAGCAAATGAATCTAAAACATTTGTACAGGTCACAAGCTTGATGTAATCATTGCATGCCAGGAATATGGGACTAAATACTTAACATTTTACTACTTTAATACACATAAGTGAATTTGTCCCAATACTTTTGGTGCCCTAAAATGGGGGAACTATGTACAAAAAGTCATAGTCATTGTACCATTTCAAATCCAAAGTGCTGGAGTACAGAGCCAAAACAACAAAAAATAATGTCACTATCCCAATACTTTTAGAACTCACTGTACATACAACCAGTCAGTTCCAGTAGCATATTTACAATGTGCAGGCATACTGGAGTGATAGAGGTAAATATGTATAGGGGTAAGGTGACTAGGTATCAGGATATACACTATATATTCAAAAGTATGTTCACACCCCTTCAATTAGTGGATTCATCTATTTCAGCCACACCCGCTGACAAGTGTGTAAAATCGAGCACACAACCATGCAATCTCCATAGACAGACATTGGCAATCGAATGGCCTTACTGAAGAGCTCAGTGACTTTCAACGTGGCACCGTCATAGAATACCACCTTTCCAACCAGTCAGTTCATCAAATGTATGACCTGCTAGAGCTGCCCCGGTCAACTGTAAGTGTTGTTATTGTGAAGTGGAAAAATCTAGGAGTAACAACGGCTCGGCCGCAAAGTGGTAGGCCACACAAGCGCGTAAAAATCGTCTGTCTTCCATTGCAACACTCACTAGTTCCAAACTGCCTCTGGAAACAACGTCAGCAATATAACTGTTCGTCCGGAGCTTCAAGAAATGGGTTTCCATGGCCTCGCAGCCGCACACAAACCTAAGATCACCATGCGCAATGCCAAGCATCGGCATGAGTAGTGTAAAGCTCGCCGCCATTGGACTCTGGAGCAGTGGAAACTCATTCCCTTGAGTGATGAATCACACTTCACCATCTGGCAGTCTGACGAATCTGGGTTTGGCGGATGCCAGGAGAACGCTAACTGCCCCAATGCATTGTGCCAACTGTAAAGTTAGGTCAAGGGGGAATAATGGTCTGGGGTTGTTTTTCAAGGTTCGGGCTAGGCCCCTTAGTTCCTGTGAAGGGACATTTTAATGCTACAGCATACAATGACATTCTAGACGATTCTGTGCTTCCAACTTTGTGGCAACAGTTTGGGGAAGGCCCTTTCCTGTTTCAGAATAACAATGCCCCAGTGCACGAAGCGAGGTCCATACAGTAATGTTTTGTCGAGATCGGTGTGGAAGAACTTGACTGGCTTGCACAGAGCCCTGACCTCAGCTTGGAGGGGACAATGGTGTTGAACGCTAAGCTGTAGTCAATGTGAAAATGCTGTTCATAGGAATTCCTCTTATCTAGGTGGGTGAGGGCAGTGTGGAGTGCAATTGAGATTGCGTCATCTATGGATCTGTTGAGGCAGTATGCAAATTGGAGTGGGTCTGGGATGGAGGCGTTGATGTGTGCCGTAACCAGCCTCTCAAAGCACTTCATGATTACAGATGTGAGGGCTACAAGGCGGTAGTCATTGTGGCATGAAGCCTTAGAGTACTTGGGAACAGGAATGATGGTGATCATTTTAAAACATGTGGGGATTACAGACTGGGACAAGGAGAGGTTGAAAATTATAGTGAATATGCCTGCCAGCTGTTCGCACATGCTCTGAGAACGAGCCCTGGAACACCGCCGGGCCCCGCAGCCTTGTAGATGTTACCCTGATTAAAGACCTTACTCACGTCAGCCTCGGAGCGCAAGATTACCCAATCCTAAGGGGTCGGTGGCGGCCCTCACACCTGACACGATGTTGTTATTGTCGAAGCGTGTAAAAAAAATGCATCGAGTTTGTCTTGGAGAGAGAGGCATCGTTGGGCAGATCACAGCTGGGTCTTCCTTTGTAGTCTGTAACGGACTGTAGCTCTGCCACATGCTGCGGGTGTCGGAAGCCTGTGTAATAGGATTCTACCTTATTCCTAGATTGTCCTTTTGCTCATTTGATGACTCCGCGGAGGTCATAGCGGGACATCTTGTACTTGTTCCTATCCTCAGCCGTAGCCTCAGGTTTGGTTTCAGATTAGGCTCAACGTCCTTGGGAATTGACTGATGACACTTCCTACCGAGCTAGTCACCAAAATGACTGGACTGGAATGTGTAAAGTAGAGTAAAGCAGTGAAGCAGAGTTGAGATGGAGCTGAGGCTAGGCAGTTGAATAGAAACTAGGGTTATGCAGTGTTGCAGAGTTGAGATGGAGCTGAGGCTAGGCGGTTGAATAGAAACTAGGGTTATGCAGTGAAGCAGAGTTGAGATGGAGCTGAGGCTAGGCGGTTGAATAGAAACTAGGGTTATGCAGTGTTGCAGAGTTGAGATGGAGCTGAGGCTAGGCGGTTGAATATAAACTAGGGTTATGCAGTGTTGCAGAGTTGAGATGGAGCTGAGGCTAGGCGGTTGAATAGAAACTAGGGTTATGCAGTGTTGCAGAGTTGAGATGGAGCTGAGGCTAGGCGGTTGAATAGAAACTAGGGTTATGCAGTGTTGCAGAGTTGAGATGGAGCTGAGGCTAGGCGGTTGAATAGAAACTAGGGTTATGCAGTGTTGCAGAGTTGAGATGGAGCTGAGGCTAGGCGGTTGAATAGAAACTAGGGTTATGCAGTGTTGCAGAGTTGAGATGGAGCTGAGGCTAGGCGGTTGAATAGAAACTAGGGTTATGCAGTGTTGCAGAGTTGAGATGGAGCTGAGGCTAGGCGGTTGAATAGAAACTAGGGTTATGCAGTGAAGCAGAGTTGAGATGGAGCTGAGGCTAGGCGGTTGAATAGAAACTAGGGTTATGCAGTGAAGCAGAGTTGAGATGGAGCTGAGGCTAGGCGGTTGAATAGAAACTAGGGTTATGCAGTGTTGCAGAGTTGAGATGGAGCTGAGGCTAGGCGGTTGAATAGAAACTAGGGTTATGTAGTGAAGCAGAGTTGAGATGGAGCTGAGGCTAGGCGGTTGAATAGAAACTAGGGTTATGCAGTGTTGCAGAGTTGAGATGGAGCTGAGGCTAGGCGGTTGAATAGAAACTAGGGTTATGCAGTGAAGCAGAGTTGAGATGGAGCTGAGGCTAGGCGGTTGAATAGAAACTAGGGTTATGCAGTGAAGCAGAGTTGAGATGGAGCTGAGGCTAGGCGGTTGAATAGAAACTAGGGTTATGCAGTGAAGCAGAGTTGAGATGGAGCTGAGGCTAGGCGGTTGAATAGAAACTAGGGTTATGCAGTGAAGCAGAGTTGAGATGGAGCTGAGGCTAGGCGGTTGAATAGAAACTAGGGTTATGCAGTGTTGCAGAGTTGAGATGGAGCTGAGGCTAGGCGGTTGAATAGAAACTAGGGTTATGTAGTGAAGCAGAGTTGAGATGGAGCTGAGGCTAGGCGGTTGAATAGAAACTAGGGTTATGCAGTGTTGCAGAGTTGAGATGGAGCTGAGGCTAGGCGGTTGAATAGAAACTAGGGTTATGCAGTGTTTTCCATAAGCGCTGGCGGTCGGCTTAACATCCGATAGACTAATCGTCAACCGGCTACTTTTTCCACTTTTCATTTAAAAAGAAGTTTACATTTGCTAGTCAGAAAAGTCTGCATAGCCTTCTCCCACTAGAATGAACAATATGCATCTTCTAGTTATACAGTATATTGATAGGACAGGCGCCTGTCAGTCACAAAGCGAGCGATGACAGAGAAACACTGCTGGTTTGTCAGTCTGTCGGTCCCGCCTCTCAGTACCGGTGTTATTTTTGTGCACTGTGATTGGCTACAGTCAATTTTCACAGAGTGAGCGCATGATGCTTCATTTACTCCTGCGAGTGAATTTACACGCAACTGGCAATGAGTGGAAATCCACTTCATTATTGTTTGTGGCACATTCATTTATTTTCTTTTGCGTGTTTCATAGGCCTACAGCCAACCACGGATTCGGGGTGCGTAGGCTATTTACTGTTGCTTGTGTTGACTAGTTTATAAGAGGTGACGAACTGAATAAAGTCCATCTCCTATATCCCTTTGTTATTCAGAAATCATACAACGTAGTTATATGTCTATTGTATCGTGTCGGGACAAGTAAACTAAAGATCTTGTTTGTATTTTCCTAGGATTCAAAGACCATGTCGAGACTTGCCAGTGTCTGCTAAAGTGACTCGTCAGGGTAGACTAGTGATGGGTTGTTCGGCTCTTTTTGAACAGCTCTTTTAGGTGAATGGAACCAAATTGCATCGGTGAGAGAGCCATTCATTTGGCACACTAATTTGAATACTGGTAGGCTAATACTGCTTTTTGGTGACTATCTGCAGATAAATAATGAAAACATTTGATGAAGATGTTGAATCCTCACTGCAGGAACAATAGGTAGTGGAGAGAGAGCCTCATTCTGGTCAAAAATATGATACAAGAAAACAGATTGAAGGTTATAAAAGCTACTGTCATGATACTTATATGGTATTGTAGAAATTGATATAGGCTTCTGATTTGATTAAAGTGTTGACAATGGAGTAGTCAACTGCTGCTTTCTGAGTAGCAAAGCCCATGTTTAACACCTGCTTCATTCTTCAAATCATACCTGTAGGTTGATTCATGGGTACCTGACTTTTATGTATTTTTTTATTTATTTAACCTTTATTTAACTAGACTTGGGGGTGCACAATCTGGCAGGGGTAACTCATTTACTGCAATTCTATATTGTTTCTCAACAGGGAATCCATGTTTACTTGACACAACATAACCTTTTTTCTTAGGTCTTTGCCACAATAAACTAAATTGAAAGAGTAGACTAGATTTATTTTTGCCACAATAAATTAACTTGAAAGATGAACTACTATTTATAAATGTATTACTAATCTATCGCCTTCCTTCTGCCAAATTCCCACCCACAGTAATTGATTGACAGGTCTGAAACTCTGTGACTCAGAAACATACTGTCCCCTCCCCTGACAGGCCAATTTGACAGGCCAAATTCTAAGGGATAGTTCACCCAAATTACATTGGTTTTCCTGTGTCCACAGCAGCAGAGACAATAAAATTCATAATTTTAAGAACAAACATCAGTGGCAATTCATATCTTGTAGTAACGCTGTAAAAATGACTTTAACCTCAAGAGAAGACAGATTGAATGTTAAAAAAGGTTATCTTACTTAGAAAATAGTCCTGATCATATAGGCCTAAACGATATCCAAAAAAACTAACACACTGAATTCATACATTTTCAGTAATTGTTATTGTAAAGTCTTTCTAATCAATACCACAACTCATTAACTCATCAACTTTACCAATCTGGGAAGTAAAGTCGTTAAAGTATTCAATAATTCACCTGTGTATTTCGAATGGAATCAAGGCATTAGAATGTACCAGAGGCCATCAAAATAGAGCACATTCTGCAACAACAACAAAACGGACCACCCCTGCCCGGAACTCCCTGGCTGGCTACCCCATGCATTAACGGAAAACACTGGTTATGCAGTGTTTCCCTAACCATACCTCTGTCCCCCTGAAAAAAAAAAGTGTCTAGATTTTGATTTGGGAAATACTTGCAGGGTTCTTCATGCACAGGGTATTTTGGGGCGGGCCACCCAGAGGTTTTATCACGCCCACCACCTATGCCTCTTTTTTAGCCAGGAAAAACCCGGACTGGTGTAATGTGAAGGCATACTACAATTGGTACCCAAGGCTCTTACCTTTGGTAGCGTATGCCTCGGCGATCATGGAGAGACGGTAGACAGGGGCTCCTACCAGCGCCAGCTCGTCCAGGGTCACTTTGCCATACTGGTTGATGGCTTCACTGTAGTCTCCCTCCACATAGGACAGCTTGGCCATTAACATGCTGGCCTCTTGCATGTAGTCCGGCTAGGCACGAAAGGAAAGAGAAGAGACAGATTGTGTTGTTTTCTCCTGAACACAAAGGTGTGTAGCTGAATGTACACGCTTCAGAGAAAAAGAGGGCATCAAAGCTGCACGAGGGAGTGATGCAGCATTCTATAATTCAAAGGGGATTCTCTCAGTTTGGGAAGGCAGTGAGCGTAAAGCCAGATACTGATTAAACCAGTGTTACCTTTTGCAGTATTAGAATACTGTTATAAGTGGTAGTTCTGAGCGATTAACTGGAATTTCAGTTATTTTTCGTTTTTTAAACAACTAATTGACCGATATCAATTCCATTTTGGCCGTTTGTTTTCTGTGAGCTCAATGCGCACATTGCACAGTTTCTCTAGAGATAAATCAGATCCAGCTTGAACTGTGAGATGTAGTAGGGAGTTGTTTCCAACAGGCCAATATCATAGGTAATTTAGTGCATAAAACCTGGTAATTAACTACAATGACAATAATCCATTACGCATCCCCTTGTCTGGTCTGTTTGTTTTACGCCTGCTACATTAGGTTAGTGTGGGGCAGACACAGAGACGGAGAGAAGAATGCGCAATCGTGGATATAGAGCAGCTGTTGCTTCGCTTGGTATCTCTACCTGAAAATACATGATTTGAGTGATTTACAGTTGGTATTCAGCAGTCAGAAATGTATGCCTTATTTACTTTTAAAAATTACTAAAACAGTGATCTTATCAGGCAGCATAGGCAGGAACTCCATCGAGATTAGACAATGACTTGGAATTAAATAATAAAGTTATCAAATAAAATATCTTATTCAAGTAATGTGAATAAATGATGATTAATGATAAACAGTAATGGGCAGTCACTACCATCACAGGACTTCTAATAATTGTTTTATTCTGTGTTGTTAAAGCATTCAATCCAAATAATCGAAACGAAAATGGAAAACCGTGATTACTTTTTAATAATCGAACCGAAACAGACCTCAAAAAGCACTAATCGCTCAGCATTAAAGACTGCACTACACTGTTATAACACTGTTACAAGACGGAACTAGCCTGCTATAACACTATTACAAGACTAAACTAGACTGTTATAACACTATTACAAGACTGAACTAGACTGTTAAAACACTGTTACAAGACTAAACTAGACTGTTATAACACTGTTACAAGACGGCACTAGCCTGCTATAACACTGTTACAAGACTAAACTAGACTGTTATAACACTGTTACAAGACTGAACTAGACTGTTATAACACTGTTACAAGACTGAACTAGACTGTTATAACACTGTTACAAGACTAAACTAGCCTGCTATAACACTGTTACAAGACTAAACTAGACTGTTATAACACTGTTACAAGACTAAACTAGCCTGCTATAACACTGTTACAAGACTAAACTAGACTGTTATAACACTGTTACAAGACTAAACTAGACTGTTATAACACTGTTACAAGACTAAACTAGACTGTTATAACACTGTTACAAGACTAAACTAGCCTGCTATAACACTGTTACAAGACTAAACTAGACTGTTATAACACTGTTACAAGACTGAACTAGACTGTTATAACACTGTTACAAGACTAAACTAGACTGAAAAGTAGACAGATGTATACTAATATAATGGTCATAGGTGAAGTCTACTGTGTTACATCAGCTACCTTGAGGTTCCCTCGGTCCAGGGCAGCGGTCAGGTGCTTGTGGACCTCCACTAGCCTGGGTTTTGGGCCCCTGGGGCTGGCCCCCTGCTTGATGGGGTTCTCCTTGATGTACTGCTGGAGCTTGGCCTCCCCCAGCAGCAGCTCCCCCAGGTCATCTGAAACACACAGTTTAGACTACACCTCTAGTATGCTTCATGACATGTAACATTAGACTACCCTCCCAGTTCAACAGGGTCTTGTATTCAATAGGCACCAAATGTAAGGAAATGGACTGAAACCAGGAAGGACTACCTGACCTTGTCCAATAACAAGCGTGTTTTTGTTTTCCAGCGCAAAAAGTTTGCTATGACGTTCACTAATGAATATGACCTAGAACAAGCCACTGACTTTTTACCAACTAGGCTAACTACCAGTCATAGGTGGAATGACAACACACATGTTCCAATAATATATCACAGTAAAGGCAGATCAGTCAACCCTGAGTAATATGCAGATTCTCTAACAATCTGTACAATACTACAGCATCAGTATTCAGAAAAGTTGATAGGGAGCGGGTCATAATTTCAGCAAGCCATGACACCCACCATCTCAGATTGTTCTGAAATCTAATTTGATCTCTGAGAAATCAAGCTAATTGATTGCACCCAAACTGTTCCATTTAATTTATAGCTTCACATAATATTCAACAAATACAGTACCCAACATCCAATTTGGACCAAACTTATTCTTATCATTGAGTAAAATGGTCAAAAGCCACCTAATGGATAGTGACTAAAATGTTGTGACAACCCTAATAAAATAATACAATTAAAACCATTGCATGGTAGTAGCATTTTTTTTATTACCTTTATTTAACTAGGCAAGTCAGTTAAGAACAAATTCTTATTTTCAATGACAGCCTAGGAACAGTGGGTTAACTGCCTTGTTCAGGGGCATAATGACAGATTTGTACCTTGTCAGCTCGGGGATTTGAACTTGCAACCTTTCAGTTACTAGCCCAACACTCTAACCACTAGGCTACCCTGCCGCATGATTCTCAATAAGAAAACATCTCTATATGTAGTGTGATTAGTGACATTTACCATTAAACCCAAACCAATACCATTATTTCAATTGTTTTGTTGTTGTAAAAACACCAGCAAATCAGCTCCAAGTAGTTTTAAATTAGGAACTCTGTTCCAAAGCATTGCCACGCATAATACAGAGATATATGTGACCGTATACAAACGTAAGCAAGGTTTGAAATAATTACGTTTTAGTAAAATATTCTGTTTGATCTTCTTGCGTTCAATTTGCAGTCTGAGTCTACACATTTTTTGTAATTATGTTCTGGCCCTCTAACCATCTGCTCAAAAAATATATAGAATTGTCCAGCGGCTGAATCTAGTTGATGATCCCTGCTATACAGTGTGTGTTTGGGACTTTCACTATTTGAAGACCATCAGAGACCATAACATTGAAACCATTAGAACTGCTATAGCCTAATGGTTTGCTTGTATACAAGGAATGGTCTAACTTATCCAGACCTTTTTTTTAACAGAATAAACCACACACAGAGGGGTCGTTTCCTGGACACAAATTAAGCCTAAGAGAAGGACAAACTGAATTGCTTTCAGGGAGGACTGGCTTGAATTGTGAGGATGACCGGCTTGAATTGTGAGGATGACCATACAATTTATTTTCATCATGAGCAAAGGCTATTGGTTTTCTACCCAAAGTTGCAAAGAAAAAGTTGTGATCCATTTAATAAGCACAAGAGACCAGTAAAATGGATGTGGTGGCAGTAGCATGAACAGTGGCATCTAGTGGGCATAACGCGGTACTTTCACACTATGGTAAATAGTGCAAGCGACTTCAATGGCTAATTTCTCTGAACAGGGGAAAAACCCATCACTAGATTCACAGGGAATAAATTACAAAAAAATTAAAAAGCAATACTACAAGCAGCATCTCCATGCTACTTGTCAGACATAGAAAACTGAAACTGTATATAGGTTCTTGGGGTAGGATTGGCGTAGGGTGTGTGTGTGTGTGGGGGGGGTCAGTGGGTGGCTTTTGATCATTTTATTGGATTCCTCATGTCTTAAGGGGAAAGGGGGGTACCTAGTCAGTTGTACAACTGAATGCTTTCAACTGAAATGTGTCTTCTGCATTTAACCCAACCCTCTGAATCAGAGAGGTGCGGGGGGCTACCTTAAATTGACATCCACGTCTTCGGCGCCAGGGGACCAGTGGGTTAACCGCATTGCTCAGGGGCAGAATGACAGATTTTTACCTTGTCAGCTCGGGGATTCAATCCAGCAACCTTTCAGTTACTGGCCCAACGCTCTAACCACTAGGCTACCTCAATATTAGGAGGAATTATGGTCCAAATCGGATGTTAGGTACTATACTTATTGAAGATTATATGAATCCTATATATTTAAAATGGCCAATTTGGGGGCAATCAATTAGTTTAATTTCTTAGAGATTAAATATAATTTGAACAAAATAATATGTTTCAGGAATGCTAATCTTATGTTTCTAACTACAGGAACTACTTCAGAACAATCTGAGATGGTGGGTGTCGAAATCCTCTCGCTTGTCCTTTTTGAGGTGGAATGACTCAGGGATAAGAGCGAAGAGAAAGCAATATTACTGGCGTCTTTTTGTAGGGACTAACTTCGCCATGGTTCGTTGGACAAAGCCATTGGGGAAATGAATGGAGTTTTTGTACGGTTTGGGATAAATGCCGAAAATATGGTCTGTGTTGAACCCAGGTTTAGGAGATCTTACACGTTTTGTTCTACGAGATCATTTTCATCAGCAAACCTCACTTTGTGAATTATGAAGCATTTAACGTATGTAATCAAATTTAAAAAACAAAGCACATAAAGGCTTCATTATTCATGAATATCATGTTAACTGACTGATACTATAGCAAAGAACAAAACGTATAAGATCTCCTAAGCCTGTGTTAACCTCAGACCTTATTTTCGCCATTGATCCTAAAACCCTAGTCTTTTCCCATAGGAATGGCTGAGCGAACCAGAAGTAACTCATTTCCGGTTATAAAGACTACAAATTGGCGAGCTCTAAATTGGGAGGACCAAAACTGCTGGTTGGAACTGGGCAGGCTAACTCTCTCATTCTCCTTGATGCAAAAAGACAATTCACTACACATTGAGAAGCCTGGTGTGGTGCAATGTTTGTAAGACTAGAAGAAGATTATAGGCCTAGGTTTGTACAAGATTAGTAGTATTAGTGTTATTCAACCCCTCAATGCCACACTTTTTATCATTTTAAGGTGACTTGTAGGCTAATCCAGTTTGTTATGAGTTTAACTGGCCCATTTTGCATGACAGGAGAGTGAGACCCTCTGGTCTGACTGACATAGGTATGCCTGTCAATTTACATCAAAAAACATACATTAATTCCAAAATAAGATATTTCAAGGTGAAGTCAGCAATATGACATCATCATACCATCTCAGTGACTTCCTGCTTACAGGTTTTCCACTAGTTACCACAGTCACAAAGTACACATTGTCTATATCGTAAAATCTATGAAAACAGAAACGTGCTTTTTAGTCTTCATTTAGGGTCAGGAATAAGGTTAGTAGTGTGGTTAAGATTAGGTGTCAAATTAGATTTTAAGAAGATACATTTTAGAAATAGGCAGGTTCATGACTTTGTGGCTGTGGTAACTAGTGACGACCAACGGAACCCAAATCTGCCAAGAACGCAAATATTTCTCCCCTCCTTGAGGGATACTCATTGCTCAAAGATTTCAATTGAGTTTTTGTTGATTTCATTAAATAGTTAGTCGCCCCGATGTTATGATGTCATTGATATGCAGCCAGAAGTAACGTTCGATTCTTAAACAATGTTTATGGAGTCTACCTTATGCAACTGGTAAGACAGCTAGCTAGCTCAGTGAAATATTTAGAACATTTTCCTGGGTGAGAACGTTCAACCAGTATGCATAGAGCCGGGAATACTCTCTGCCCAAGACAAGTTTAGCTAGGCACACGGTGGTAGCTAGGCTGGCTAGCCCTGGTTTAAATTACAGAAAACTGTCAAAACAAGAAATAGGAAGTGAGCGCGTATGCACACTCAAATGAGCTTTGGTGTTTTCGCTAAATAGTTATAAGCCATTACGGTTTTTCAAGATAATTATTTCGTTTTTACAGATGACCTAGAAATGGCTGGCTAGCTGGAACCAACTCGCAATGGAAATTGCATTCACGTTGACGTGGTTAAGAAAGCCCTTGGATTCTGCTCCCTGTCCAGGCCCCAAATCGCTGAATGAACCGCAGAGCAAAAGTAAATCACGAATCGCAGACATATTTCTTACCGTTTGATATTAGTTTGGCAGACAACTGCCGTACAAGCTCTGGTATCTTGTCCCATTGCCCTTCCGAACGGCATCGTTCTATCTCGGTCTCGAGTCGTGACCCAGACTTTCTCGCTGTCATCTTCAGACTCCGGCGTTAGCAGAGACCAAAACACGACAGCCACGAATCATCAGCTGCGGTACGGGTTGGAATGGAAACAGCGACACCCCCGGTAGCTGTCACTCTCACATCTGTCAGATGTTGAACTGTCAATGTTTTTATTCAGGTTTTATTGCCATTTTCAAAAATGCATGTAAGGACATATTCATAACTATGTATTATATCACCATGTTTGTTGTGTTTAGCCAACTGTTCTAATGTTTACAATGTACAACCAGGCAGTCATGATGAAATAGAAATACTTTAATACCACACATTCATATCGATACTTTATCCCAAAAGGCTTTACTACATGCTGAAATCTTGCTTCCAAACATATCCCTTCCAAGTAAGTTTTAAGAACAAAACAGTTCATTCTTTTCACACCAACATTCACATTAGTGCCCTACAATACACATTTAAAATATTGAGCTTATTCTTGGCAGTAGAGTTTGGGCAAGTAAAAAAGCCTTCTAACCCAAGTCATATGAATAATAACACTTGGCTGTTTAGGTAGGAGAAACTGGCTGTGGTAGACTGTATTGCTAGAACTTTTATCTATTGGAATCTCCAAACTACTCCAGATACTACTCCAGCTCTCTATGGTTAAGGGGCATATCTTTAGTAAAACCTGCTCAATATAAAAGGTTAAAACATGCAGGCCCACTTTATTTTGTACATTAAAATTATGCTCCAGAGCTTTTGTATAATTTGAGCCAGTAGTTTTAAAATTAGTTCTCATGAACCAAACAGGTCCCTGAAAATTGTGCACAATTGTGTATTACATCATCCACTTAAGATCCTGGACTACATCTTTAAGACACATATTGGTTCTGCTCTAGGCAACACACAGCATCTCAAAGTGCAGTATGAGTGTCATTAAGACAGACGGCAAGAAACAAATTAATACTACATTGGAAGGTGCAAGACATTTAGCCAACTTAAAGATATAGACAGTCATTTCAGGTACCCTACCAGTAATATAATAGGTGATTAAAAAATACAAGAAGTAGAACTTGCAGAGACGGGTATGGCAAGAGAGAATAATGGATATTTGGCAAGGTTACAGTACATTGGAGGCTGATATACTGTAACTTTCTATAGATCTAACAGTGTTGGTCCATTTATATTGTACATTTATGCTATGGCTTTGAGCTACTGTTAAGGCAAACCTGTAGAAAATCAGAGTCTGGAAATTCATTTTCTCCATATCTGTTTTTATCTTGCCCACTAAAGATGGCATTGGAACATACAGTGAGCTCCGAAAGTATTGAAACAGTGACCATTTGTTGTTGTTGTTTTGGCTCTGTACTCCAGCACTTTGGATTTTAAATTATACAATGACTATGAGGTTAAAGTGCAGACTTTCAGCTTTAATTTAATTACGGATAGTCCTGAATGAATCGTGAATAATGATGAGGAGAAATATCATAACACCCCCCAAAAAATGTTAACCTCCAGTTATTGTAATGGTGCGAGGTCAGCATGTATATTTGTGCATCTAACTTTCTCACTCATCATTCACGACTATCTGTAATCATGGTAGCGTCAACATTAATGTAGAAGTGTTTATAAACATTAAATTCTTATTTACAATAAAAGTGACTCCAAAATGACACAATACATGATTTGCCATTGATTTCTGTTGGGCACAAAATTAACTGAAACATAACCAAAACAAACAGCAAATGCATCCAACAAGTTTGTAAAGTCCCAAGCTTGATGTAATCATTGCATGCTTGGAATATGGGACCAAATACTAAAAGTTTGACTACTTTAATACACAAGTGAATTTGTCCCAATACCTTTGGTCCCATAAAATGGGGGGGGACTATGTACAAAAAGTGCTGTAATTTCTAGACTGTTCACGCAAACACTAGTTAGCATTGGCTCACAAAACTACCGCTAGGATGCAGAGACAAATGGAATCCATGAGTTCATCTGACTGGGGTATTAGATAAAGGGCTTCATTGCCAAAATCCCGAAATATCCAATGTTTTTGAAATGATGAAATGATTAGACAAAAGACATAACAAAATAATACTTTGCATTACAAAAATAATACTTCCCCAGGATGTCGGCATCCTCACCTTGTGGGAAATTCATCTTTCTTGTCAATGCAAATCGTCTGTCCACGGCAGTACCATTCTCCATCATAAAACAACTTTCCCTCTTCTGATCGAGTATTACGCTGCTGCTTTACATTCTTATTGGTGGTGACTGGAATATAATGTTTGGTGCAACAACAAAAAAAAGAGTTGTTAGTCACAAAAAAGTACACACTTCCAAGTAAGTATAGCAACATCTAACTTATCACTTATACTTGTTAATGTTAAATTGAGTTTATTTACACATGATGCATTTATGATTTGGTTTAGAAAATCAAAAAGACAGGAAGGGGTGAGACGGGATCTCAGACAATAACAAAATACAGTGATGACATTACAGCACAATTCTTTAATTCAAAAGAGAAGTTGAGTCTGCCATCAGTCTTACCGCCGTGAGGTCCCAAAGTAGCCACAGCCTGTAAGATATATATTTATTAAAATATGATCATAATAATCATATATATCTAAACCATGCTATGCATCTAAGAGGCAAGGTACCTTTCTGATTGCTGTCCAGTCCTGGAGTATATCCAAGTCTTTTAACGTGTAGATAATATATGGTCGTACAAATGTTAAGGAAATATTGGTATGTACAGAAAGTGGTTTGGGGTGGACAAGTAAAAGCACACACGACAACAACACAGACTTAGATTGTTCTAAAAAATATATTGCATGCAAGACTCATTTCTGTTGAGACTTAGATGATGAAAGAGGATATCTGACACAAGGACTGGCTTTTTCTTTTTGTCTGGACTAAATTGATCTTTCCTCTTGTTCTTCCTTGACTGCAGCTCATCATTCCAGAGCTCTGTGTGAGAAACGAAGGGTCAATGAAGGGGGAAGATTAAGACATGGCACTATCTGCTAATTTCCTGGACACACACTAAGCCTAGTCCTGGACTAACAGGCAAAGCTCAATTAATAATCTCGATTGAAATACCATTTTAGTCCAGGGCTTGCAACTGTGTCTGGGGAAGTGGCCATATAACAGCTGGATTATGCGCTCTAGTAATGACTTGACGGTACCTGAGGTTATATCCTTTCACTTCTATAGTGGCATCCAGCTTAAGCCAGGCCCAGCTCCAGCTACAGTACACTTGATCCCTGAATCCACTTGTTTAACAAGCAACGCCTCATTTTCACCTAATTCTCTCATTATGAAAATTAACCACATACTGTAGAGGGAAAACATTAGTTAACAGATAGTGGTTAGTTCGTTAGCTAGTTAACATTTCACACAGATTGCCAGGGTCCAGTAAGCAACTAACGCGTTATAACTTGAAGAACGGCAATGAGTCATATTACCAGTTAATACTATAGCGAAATGGTTAGGTCACTAACGTTAGCTCATCTGATGTTGTAACGTTAGCTGTCTGACTTTATTTGCCAGCTAATTTTCATAAACTCAATAATTTGATCAGATAAATTGGCTAATGTTGTTCAACATTTCTCTGGCTGGCTAACGGAGAATTCGATCCAGCTAGGAATATTCTTAACAATGCTAACACTACTTGTGCCACCACACTTTCTTCCTCACCTCAAATGTTCCAAATGCCAGTTGTTTTTCGGTTACAGCTTATGAAGTACGCTTCATCTTCCTTCTCACCTCCGTCTTCGTGGTCAGGCTTCTTTCTCACCTAACGTTACCTCTTCGTTATTGTTCAGGGGATGCGCTGCTGTAACTGGCAAGCTGCCTTTCCAGTGTGCGCGCTGATTCTGTAAGAAATGTGGTTGTCTCTTCTTCCTTCAGTTGCGTGCTGCGCTGCATTCTGTTGTTATGTGAATGATTGAATGAGCCTTGGATACAGCCAGTATTGCTCCACAAGCGCATCACTCGTTCGCTTACTACAGCCAGTAGTGATCCAAAGCCCCCCCCTCCCAAACGTTTCTCATTGGATCCACACAAATCACGTAGGTTACCCATTTTGGCTCCAAAACGGCAAATTTCGCCAAAAGGTGACTAGCTTGCATCCCTGGGACATGGGTAGATCTATGAAATGTGGACTTCCCAGCAGCAATGCTCACCTCCCAGTGCTGGAAAGCAGCTTGGTTTACACAGTCCTGTTTCTTACAGACTGTACACAGAGCCCCCCCATAGATCCCTGGGAAGGAAAATAATTGTACAGTGAGACATGTCAGTATACTGTTTATGCAATTTCCTTCAACTTTTGGATGACAACTAGGAAACCTTTATTTCTCTGGTATTCAATGCGACAGCAATTTGTGAAATCAGTTTAAGGCTACATAAATAACGTGATCCAAAGATTAGCTTGCAACAGACTTACCCCCAACCTTTGCTCTGATCTGCATGTTCTCCTGCAGATTTTCCAGGGGTCCAGGTACTCCAAAGCCTTGCCTACAATCACCTCCTGGAGTTTCTCGTCGACCTGACTCAACCTCTCCTTGTACAACCTGAACAGAAACAACATTGGTTGCAATTGGTTAACCTTAGCTACACTCATCTGTTAGACACACTGATGGAATTTAGAACAATATTTCTAAGTTCAATGCCAATCAGTGACTTGCTGGTCTTTCAGGTCTCCAAATAGTTTCTCCAGATTTGTCATTTCATTAAGGCACTCCTTTCACTGTCGTCATCGTCCATCTCTACTATGCATGCATGATGTCCAATATATCAATTAAACATATTAGCTGCATTTATAACATCTGTAGCTATGCAAATTACTTGTAGCTTACAAACTAGGTTGGTAAAACAATTCTTACCCGAGCTATCCCCATCATCTGACACGGACGAGCTCTCAGTGTCATCCGCGTCTAAACTGCTCCCCTCTTGTTCAGGATAATCGACTTCCATCTCCTCATGCCGGTTACTCCCTTCCTTTTCTTGAGAATGTGCCGGCATGTTGTCTTCCTTGCGTGGATTTTTATCAGAATGGTTGTATCAATGCCAGATAAAATGTGGACCTAGCTATAACAATGCTAGCTAACGTTAATGGGTAGCTACAAATCGTTGTAAAAACTGTTCACTAGCTAACGTTAGCTAGAGAATAAAACCGACTAAACAGAAACACCAAAAATGTACGTTCGCTAATAAGATACTTAACACTAGCTAGCTTTCGAAAACCACACAGGAGTTCATCGGATGACATTGATGTGATAAAAAAGAATGAATCAAATGTGTAGCATAAAGAAAGATAAATAATATAGTTTTATGTCTGATTGAATAATAGCGGTAAGTTTTGACGGGAACGCTAGCTAAACTTAGCCAGCAAGCGTCCAAGCTAAAACAAACAATAAATGTGGTCCACACTGTCAGTGCAGTGACACTAGGGGTCGTCACTGACTAATTCTCACAGCCACAACGCCTTAATTATGTCTAAAGCCTGCCTATTTCTACAATGTATCTTCTTAAACCTTAACCCTAACCTCAATGCTAACCTTATGCCTAACCCTAAATTAAGATCAACAACCTAATTTTTTGTTTTCCTAAATTTTTACGGTGGCTGTGGTAACTTGTCACGTTCGTTCTGGTGCGTGGTTGACGTAGATTTCGATGCTAGGGAATTGTAGTTTCTTTAAAACGATTTCCCCCTAAAGTAATCGACGTATATTTCGATGCTAGGGAATTGTAGTTTCTTTACGACTTCTCCATTAAGTAATCGAACAAAAAGGGAGGAATCAAACTACACTCCGCAGGGTTTGACAAAGCGGCGCACCACGTTAGACCATATAAATCAAATCAGGAAAAGTTTAGATGAGAAAATTCTCTAGAATTTTCAATTAATATGCTGATAATTCAAGCCTACGCGAAACCTTATGTAAGTAAATATCCAGCTACACTACTTTCACTTTGCTAAATTAGCTTTCAGATCACCACTGAAATCACAGAACAGGGGAAAGCAATGTGTTGCATGGCTTCAGGTAATGTGCTGTTACCTGTCCAGTTCCAATCAAATCAGTGCATTTGGAGAAAGGGAGTTATATCCACTCCCCCACCCCCTAATTACTGTTGCCTCCACTGTCAAGCTTTTGGCACCGCTTTGGTCTCTCTTTCTCTCAAATTCAATAATTGTTAATGGCACGAATGACATGGTCAATGTTGTCAAAGCGGAGTGATACACATAAAAATATTAAAACAACAGCAACAACTCTCTCTCTCTCTCTCTGAATTCAATTAAATGCAAGGGCTTTATTGGCATGGGAAACATATGTTAATATTGCCAAAGCAAGTGAAATATACACTTGATCTCTCTCTGAGACAGATCTCTCTCTGCCTCTTTTTAGACAGAACACAGACAGAAGTCTGACAGGTCAGCATGATAAACACTTGAAGAAAAAGCCATCATTCACTTTTCCATATAATGTCAAACTTTAGCGTTTTCATTGAGTGATCTTTGAAATTACAATTCCAGATTGATTTCTTGCTTGGGCAACATTATGCCATTTATTAGGTTCTGAATGTCATGTACAATGTGTTAATGAATGAAACCAGCCACTACAGGATTTCGCTACTCTATTACGTAGTTGAATTGCTCTGATTTCCATTACCTTGTTTTTCATATCTCAAACTCCGCCATGTTTTGAGATTTTGCGGAGAGGTGTGTTGGTTGTGTTACGGAGAGGGTAGCAACATTTTACATACGCTTTTTTTCTGGAAAATGCACACCTCTCAACTAATTTTATCTATTTATATACATTTTATCGTCCATAAGACTGTTAGGTCGCAGTAACGTTACATCAAATGACAACGGTCCCACAGCTCACTTGTGGTTAGCTATCGTTTGAAGAAGATTAGAAGGGGCTTGCTCCCTACAAATTCTTTCGTCTCCTGCTTTCGGAATGTTTTCCAAAAAGCCTCATGGGGACGTCAAAAAATCTACACAGAAAGTGTTGGATCCAAAAAAAGATGTCCTGACACGTCTGAAACACTTGCGGATTGTTAGTGGTAAGTCGAAATGAGACATTTGGTCGGCTAGCTAGCTAGGCTATACAGTAGCTTGATGCTACAGCTAAACCAAAGCTACCGAAGCGAGCTCGCGACTTTTTCTGTTGATGCAGAGTAGCTAACATGCCTTGGCTTGTTTCTACTCCATCATTGGACAGATTGGAAGCGTACAGTTGTAGCTAGCCATTATAGAATATTGTATTGTATTGCAACGCTGTGTTGAAATGTGTGGCAAACAGTACAAGTTATGTCAAAGCAATATGGTTGTATACCGATTGTAATCAGTGGTTTAGGATGGTCCATATCTATTCTATTCTGCAAATAAATCGAGATGTCATCCATGATTTGATATACGTTAATCACATTTGTCAGTAGTCCTTGTTTTCTGTTTTGTCACTTGCCTTATTCTCAATTTGTGGACTAAAGATGGGACATACAGTGCCTTCAGAAATTATTAATACCCCTTGACTTATTCCACATTTGGTTGTTACAGCTTGACTTAAAAATGGATTATATGTTTTTCTTACCCATCTACACACTAATAATGTCAAAGTGAAAACATGTTTTTAGAAATTTTGGAACTTTCAATGGGATTCAAGTCTGGGTTTTGGCTCGGCCACTCAAGGACTTATGAATTCTAGTTCTGAAGCCATTCAAGCGTTGCGTTGGCTGTATGCTTGGGGTCATTGTCCTGTTGGAACTTCAATCTTTGCCCCAGTCTAAGGTTGTTTGCATTCTGAAGCAGGTTCTCATCGAGGATCTGCTGTGGGAAAAGCATCCCTATAGGAAGCACCAGGGACTCTGTCTGTAAATAAGTGGTCAGATGAAGCAGATGCTAAACTGCTGGACTGTTTTGCAAGCACAGACTGGAATATGTTCCTGTATTTTTCCGATGGCATTGAGGAGTACACCACATCAGTCACTGGCTTTATCAATAAGTGCATCGAGGACATCCTCCCCACAGTGACTGTACGTACATACCCCAACCAGAAGCCATGGATTACAGGCAACATTCGCACTGAGCTAAAAGGTAGAGCTGACGCTTTGAAGGAGTGGGACTAACCCGGAAGCTTATAAGAAATCCCGCTATGCCCTCCGACGAACCATCAAACAGGCAAAGCGTCAATACAGCAGACTTGCCAACATGCACACATTTTGTGTACCAACTACGCAATTCTGTCCATGTACGAGATCCGAGTTAAAAGTATGCAGAAATGAATAGGGCCTGATTTATTATTCTTTTTAAACAATTTTTTATAAAAAAAAATATATCCACTGAGTAAATCTAACATCTTGATTGTCAAGCTGCAACATACAGACATTTACGGAGTTTGTGTCAAGATTTAATGGAGATTAATACATTATTATTTGACGTAGCTGCCCCGTGTCTGCCCCTCCTCCTGTTTCTTGTGATGCTGAGTTTGCTGACTATCAGCTGTATGTAAACACATGGACAAATCCCTTTTCGACTCTGTGTTGTTGTGGAAAGGTAAACACGAATTGTTTCAAGCTAACATTAGCAAACATAAGATGGACATTCAGTGGGCTCTAAAGTGCCAACAGTTCACTTGCATTTGCTAGTGAAAGAAATTAAATGCAAATACGAAAAATAACTCCGCATTTGTGTGAGTGTGATATACATTTAATTCTGCGTCCCATTAGTTGTATTTTCCACGTAACATTGAGGATAACGCAACCTGGTAGACTGTAACTGTAATTATGATCCATGTCACAAAAAGCATTACAAAAGTATAATCAAAAATAAATATAAAAATCTTGGCATTAAATGGAGTTGGGAGTTTAGAAGACTGTGCGATGAAGAATGAGTGACTGTCTGGTATTAGCTATAGAGGCAATGCTTCTAAAATGCCGTTGCACTAGATTTGAGAAAATCTGAAATGATTTATGCACTGCAAAGAAATACAATAGACACTTACATAGGCTGAAACAGCGGACTCTTCTAGCAAACAGCATACCCTACTTAAGCTTTGTGTGGCCAGTTTGCGGTCTGTGTCGATGCAATCATTTGTTTTTGTGTTTTCAAAATAATTTTGCTTTTAGCGTTGATTAGGAACCGTGTCTAAAAACCTAATACTTGTGAGCTGGCCCTAGTGATTGGCCCTGTTTGAGAGGTGACAAGCGTTACTCTGCTATAGAGACTAAACGTGGGGGCATGTGCTAAGAAAAACGTTATAGATAATTATCTCCATTCTACACTGCACATGTAATGGAATAAACATACAGATAATCTGTGCTAATTCCACACAAAATATATTTATTTTATATGTTCTGTACTTATGAGTATGAATCTTTTATTTATGTTTTGTAAATACCTTTTCAGAGGACTAAACTGAACCAGGTGTGATCCATAATGTTTGTCTAAGCACATGAATCTCCAATTTGCCGCGCACGTCTGGTACTCTAAAAAGTTGGACAGGGTTGGCAGGTCTGATACAGGGCTAAGATCAAATAGTACTACGCCGGCTCTGACGCTCGTCGGATGTGGCAGGGCTTGAAAACTATTACAGACTACAAAGGGAAACACAGCCGTGAACTGCCCAGTGGCACGAGCCTATCAGACAAGCTAAATTCCAAGGCCGCAGGGCCAAACGGATTACCAGGACGTGTACTCCGAGCATGCACTGACCAACTGGCAACTGTCTATACTGACTTTTTCAACCTCTTCTTGTCCAAGTCCGTAATACCAACATGTTTCAAGCAGACCACCATAGTCCCTGTGCCCAAGAACGCTAAGGTAACCTGCCTAAATGACTACCTACCCATAGAACTCACGTCTGTAACCATGAAATGTTTTGAAAGGCTGGTCATGGCTCATATCAACACCATTATCCCAGAAACCCTAGACCCACTCCAATTTACGTACCGCACCAACAGATCCACAAATGATGCAATCTTTATTGAACTCCACTCTGCCCTATTTAAAAACATTATTTTTTTACCTTTATTTATCTAGTCAAGTCAGTTAACCCCTGTGCGGCCTCCGTCCCAAATGCATCCGATGAAACAGCGCTACAATTTACTAAATTACTATTCAAAAACATTTTTAAAATGTAATATTGTCATTCTAAGATTTATAGATGAATATCTCTTGAAAGCACCTGTAATGCCAGATTTAAAAATAACTTTACTGGGTAATCACACTTTGCGATAAAAGGGGATGCGATACTCAGAACAATAGGCTAGCAATACTGGTCAGCGCCATCTTGGAACAATCGCATATCAAATCTAGTGTTGTATACTATTGTCAATAATCCCTTACCTTTGATTATCTTCATCCTTAGGCACTTCCTGGAATCCCAGGTCCACAACAAATGTATTTTCGTTCGAAAAAGTTCATGCTTTATGTTCCATTAGCTTGTTGTTGTTAGCACGTTCTGAAGGCTGCACCAAAAGTTCCGACGTGCGCGGGGCTACTCTTTCAACAAAATGCATTTTTTTTCTTATTTAGGTTCGTTCAAACATGTCAAACGTTGTATAAAATAAATCTTTAGGGCGTTTTTCAACTAGAGCTCCAATAAGATTCGAGGGGGACGATTGCATTGTGTTTCAAAACGTTTCGAAAGGGGAGGGTAACCAGGGGCGGCGGCGTCATAATGGTGATGGCCCTCTCCGTGTGACCACGTTCCACAGCGTGTCATTCTGTCAGTTTTCACAGTAGAAGGCTCAAATCACTTTGTAAAGACTGGGGACATCTAGTGGAAGCAATAGGAAGTGCTCAATGAACCATAGCTCACGGTGTGATTAATAGGCAACGTGAGGAAGTTGAGTCCGCAATTCAGAATTCCACTTCCTGTTTCGATCTGTCTCGGGGTTTTGACTGCCATATGAGTTCTGTTATACTCACAGACACCATTCAAACAGTTTTATAAACTTTAGGGTGTTTTCTATCCACAAGTATTAATTATATGCATATCCTAGCTTCTGAGTTTGAGTAGTAGGCCGTTTTAAAATGGGCACGAATTTTTAAAAAAAAATCGCTGTAGCGCCCCTTATCATAGGGGAACGCCAAGAGGTTAAGAACAATTTCCTATTTTTAATGACGGTCTAGGAACAGTGGGTTAACTTCCTTGTTCAGGGGCAGAATGACAGATTTTTACCTTGTCAGCTCGGGGACTAGTCCAATGCTCTAACCACCAGGCTACCTGCCTCCCCACACCTGGACAAAAGCAACACCTATGTCGGAATGCTATTCATTGACTACAGCTCAGCGTTCAACACCATAGTGCCAACACATCTCATCACTAAGCTAAGAACCCTGGGACTAAACACCTCCGTATGCAACTGGATCCTGGACTTCCTGACGGGCTGCCCCAGGTGGTAAGGGTAGATAACAACACATCCACCACGCTGATCCTCAGCGCGGGGGCCCCTCAGGGGTGCGTGCTCAGTCCCCTCCTCTACTCCCTGTTCACTCATGACTGCACGGCCAGGCACGACTCCAACACCATTATGACGGGTTGCATCACTGCCAAGTATGGCAACTGCTTGGCCTCCGACTGCAAGGCACTACAGAGTGTAGTGCTTACAGCCCAGTATATCACCGGGGCCGAGCTTCCTGCCATCCAGGACCTCTACAAGGCGGTGTCAGAGGAAGGCCTTAAAAATTGTCAGACTCCAGCCACCCTAGTCATAGACTGTTCTCTCTCTTTTTGAGTATTTTCTTAACTGCATTGTTGCTTAAGGGCTTGTAAGTAAGCATTTCACTGTAAGGTCAACACCTGTTTTATTTGGCGCATGTGACAAATAAAATTTGATTTGACCAAGATTCTTCTTGAATGGTTGCTCAGTTTGGTTTGATGGCCAGCTCTAGGCAGTCTGGGTAGTAACATATTTTTTTCCAATTTCCCAATGATGGAGACCACTGTGCTCTTGGAAACTGTCAACACTGAAATTGTTTTATACCATTCCCCGGATATATGCCTCATCACAATTCTATCTCGGAGATCTATAGACAGGTCCTTGGACTGCATGGTATAGTTTCTGCTCAGACATGCACTGTCAACTGTGGGATCTTATATAGACAGCTGTGTTTCTTTCTATACGGAACAAAAATATGAATGCAACATTCAACAATTTCAAAGATTCCTCCCCCCTCAGACCAAGGTGGAGGACCTGAGCTGGTGTGGTTACACGTGGTCTGCGGTTGTTATGCTTGTTGGACATTCTGCCAAATTCTCTACAATGACAATCGAGGCGGCTTATGGTAAAGATATGAACATTCAATTCTCTGGAAACGGCTCTGGTGGACATTCTTGCAGTCAGCATGCCAATTGCACAATCCCTCAACTTGAGACGTCTGTGGCGTTGTGACAAAACTGCACATTTTAGTGACCTTTTATTGTCCCCAACACAAGTTGCACCTGTGTAATAATCATGCTATTTAATCAGCTTCTTGATATTCCCCACCGGTCAGGTGGATGGATTACCTTGGCAAAGGAGAAACGCTCACTAACAGGAAGGTAATACCGTGCACAACATTTGAGAAATAAGCTTTTTGTGCATATGGACATTTCTAGGATCATTTTTATTTCAGCTCATGAAACATGGAGCCTACACTTTACATGTTACCTTTATATTTGTGTTCAGTGTAAGTCATATCCAAACAATTGAGTTGGCCACAGGTAGACCCCAATCAATTTGTAGCGACATCTCAAGGATGATCAAAGGAAATTGGATGCACCTGAGCTCATTTTAGAGTGTCATAGCAAAAGCGTGTGAGTACATACAGTACCAGTCAAAAGTTTGGACACACCTCCTCATTCAAGTGTTTTTCTTTATTTTTACTATTTTCAACATTGTCGAATAATAGTGAAGACCTCACAACTATGAAATGACACACATGGAATCATGTAGTAACCAAAAAAGTGTTAAACAAATCTAAATATATTTTAGATTCTTCAAAGTAGCCACCCTTTGCCTTGATGACAGCTTTGCACACGCTTGGCTTTCTCTCATATGATTCCATATGTGTTATTTCATCGTTTTGATGTCTTCACTATTACATTTTTTATAACAAAGAAAAACACTTGGAGGTGTGTCCAATCTTTTGACTGGCACTGTATGTCAATTAGATTTGTGTTTAATTTTCAATAATTTGCACAAAAAAATAAGTCAAGGGGCATGGATACTTTATGAAGGCACTGTATAATAAAACCAGATTGGAGATATCATTCAATTAATTGAGGGAGTTCATCAAAGAGCTGCCTGCTTGAGAGTCAGGTCAATAGGGGTCTGTTTGGAGGATGGTCTTAGCTCTGTCAGTGACATTGGGTGGTGGACCCTGTGAAAAACAGCTAATTTAAACTGGGGCTTCCTTTGGGATTTGTCAGTCAAGCTGTGTTCGAATACCCATACTGTAGTAGTTAGTTTAAGTATACTGTAAACTAACGGGATCCTTTCAGTTGAGCATACTAGCACTTCACCTGTCGACCAGAAGTTGATGCTGTTGTTATGCAACCTCTTGCTAGATGGTTAGCATAATAAATGAATAGCTAGACATCTTACGACTTTGTGTGTGTTCGTAAATTCAATCTGGAGTGCCAGTGTGCTCAGAGTGCGCTCTGGGCGTTTGTAAATTCAGAGAGTTGTCATAAGTTCAGACCGTTCAGAGCGAGCACTGCCCGTTCTGGACAAGGAGTAGGGTTGAGCTGAACATTCTGACCCCACAACGGCAGTCAAACATGCTAACTTGCTAAAGTTGTCTAGCTTGCAAGCTACTTCCAGACACAAATGAGAGAACACATCACTCTGACCATTTTACTTGGCCTAGCAGAGCTGGTTAGGCTGTTTTCATGTTATCTAGAGCGTTGGTGACTAACTGTGCTGCACGGAAATAGTTTCCACTGCTTGTATACTTCGTATTTTGGCAAACGTAGTACGAAATCGGGGAACTTTTTGCATACTAACTATATCCATACTATGACCTGTAAGCATACTACATAGTGCTGTTAGTATGAGTATTCGAACACAGCTCGAGAGTGCAGAGTCCAACTGGGCAATTCCACAGTAACAGTGATGCTGTCAAACAAAAACCAATGATTAGAAAGTTAAACAAACCATACAGTTCTATGCACAAGGACTACTTTCAACAATTTCCACACAATTTTACTAAAATGCATTTACTTGAACAGTGCAGATCAAAAGTTTGGTTTCGCAAATGACGGCACCAACAGCACAATCAGGTTTTTGTTTGGCATGCATTTTAAGGTGAAAAGTCTGAAGCTGTGTTCGTTTTCCCACGCTAACATACTGTGTACTATATACTTAATGAGTATATACTATATACTATTAGTTAATTTTAGTATACTGTAAACAAACAGTATCCTTTCAGTTGAGCATACTAGCTCTTCGTCGGTCTACCTGAAGTTGATGCTGTTGCAATGCATCCTCTTGCTAGCTAGTTAAATCAAATTTTATGTCACATGCACTGAACACAACAGGTGTAGGTAGACCTTACAATGAAATGTTTACATACAAGCCGTTAACCAGCAATGCAGTTAAGAAAATACCCCCCAAAAAAGTAAGAGATAAGAATGACAAATAATTAAAGAGCAGCAGTAAAATAACAATAGCGCGGCTATATGCAGGGGGTACCGGTACAGAGTCAATGTGCGGGGGCACCGATGTCGAGGTAATATGGACACGTAGGTAGAGTTATTAAAGTGATTATGCATAGATAATAACGGAGAGTAGCAGCAGCGTAGAAGGGGGGGGTCAATGTAAATACTCTGGGTAGCCATTTGATTAGATGTTCAGGAGTCTTATGGCTTGGAAGTAGAAGCTGTTTAGAAGCTTCTTGGACCTAGATTTGGTGCTCCGGTACCGCTTGCCGTGCGGTAGCAGAGAGAACAGTCTGACTAGGGTGGCTGGAGTCTTTGACAGTTTTTAGGGCCTTCTTCCGACACCGCTTGGTATAGAGGTCCTGGATGGCAGGAAGCTCGGCCCCAGTGATGTACTGGGCCGTACGCACTACCCTTTGTAGTGCCTTGCGGTCGGAAGCTGAGCAGTTGCCATACCAGGCAGTGATGCAACCCGTCAGGATGCTCTCGATGGTGCAGCTGTAAAACCTTTTTGAGGATCTGAGAACCCATACCATGTCTTTTCAGTCTCCTGAGGGGGAATATGTTTTGTTGTGCCCTCTTCACGACTGTCTTGGTGTGCTTAGACCATGTTAGTTTGTTTGTGATGTGGAAACCAAGGAACTTGAAGCTCTCAACCTGCCCCACTGCAGCCCCATTGGTGGGAATGGGGGGCGTGCTCGGTTCTCCTTTTCCTGTAGTCCACAGTCATCTCCTTTGTCTTGATCACGTTGAGGGAGAGGTTGTTGTCCTTGCACCACACGGTCAGGTCTCTGACCTCCCTATAGGCGATCTCATCATTGTCGGTGATCAGGCCTACTACCACTGTTGTCATCAGCAAGCTTAATGATGGTGTTGGAGTCGTGCCTGGCCGTGCAGAGTGAACAGGGAGTACAGGAAGGGACTGAGCACGCACCCCTGAGGGGGGCCCCCGTGTTAAGGATCAGCGTAGTCGATGTGTTGTTACCTACCCTTACCACCTGGGGGCAGCCCTTCAGGAAGTCCAGGATCCAGTTCCAGAGGGAGGTGCTTAGTCCCATGGTCCTTAGCTTAGTGATGAGCTTTAAGGGCACTATGGTGTTGAACGCTGAGCTGTAGTCAGTGAATAGCATTCTCACTTAAGTGTTCCTTTTGTCCAGGTGGGAAAGGGCAGTGTAGAGTGCAATAGAGATTGCATCATCTGTGGATCTATTGGGGCGGTATGCAAATTGGAGTGGGTCTAGGGTTTCTGGGATAATGGTGTTGTGAGCCATGACCAGCCTTTCAAAGCACTTCATGGTTACAGACGTGAGTGCTACGGGTCGGTAGTCATTTAGGCAGGTTACCTTAGTGTTCTTGGGCACAGGCACTATGGTGGTCTGCTTAAAACATGTTGGTATTACAGACTTGGACAGGAAGAGGTTGAAAAAGTCAGTGAAGACACTTGCCAGTTGGTCAGCGCATGCTTGGAGTACACGTCCTGGTAATCCGTCGCTCTGCGGCCTTGTGAATGTTGACCTGTTTAAAGGTCTTACTCACATCGACGACAGAGAGCGTGATCACACACTTGTCCAGAACAGCTGATGCTCTCATGCGTGTTTCAGTGTTACTTGCCTCAAAGCGAGCATATAGGTTATTTAGCTTGTCTGGTAGGCTCGCGTCACTGGGCAGCTCTCGGCTGTGCTTCCCTTTTGTAGTCTGTAATAGTTTTCAAGCCCTGCCACATCCGACGAGCGTCGGAGCCGGTGTAGTACAATTCGATCTTATTCCTGTATTGACGCTTTGCCTGGTTGATGGTTCGTCGGCAGCTCTTCCCTTTAGCTCAGTGCGAATGTTACCTGTAATCCATGGCTTCTGGTTTGGGTATGTACGTACAGTCACTATGGGGACGACATCATTGATGCATTTATTGTTGAAGCCTATGACTGATGTGGTGTACTCCTTAATGCCATCAGAAGAATCCCGGAACATATTCCAGTCTGTGCTAGCAAAACAGTCCTGTGGTTTAGCATCTGTTTCATCTGACCACTATTTTTATATACCGAGTCACTGGTGCTTCTTGCTTTAATTTTTGCTTGTAAGCAGGAATCAGGAGGGACACAATGAGAACACTCTGATCATGTTACTCGCCCTAGCAGAGCTGGTTAAGCAGTTTTCATGTTATCCAGAGTGTTGATGACTAACTGTGCAGCTGGCAACAATTTAATTACGCTTTTTTGGCAATGTTTACTGACACCAGCCATATTCAATGGGTGTTTAGCGCTCGTAAAGTCATTATTCTTCATTGTTCCGCTCTGTTACTCTCAGACGAGTGCTCTGAAATCGGAGTTGATAGCCAGAGTGAATTTACGAAAGCACCCGAATGTCCATTGAGAACGCACAACGACTATACCATTTATCTAAGCTAAGAATGATGGGAATAATCAAGTCAATAAACATTAAGTAGTTAGTTAGCCTATAGTTAATATACTGGCAAGTTTGATGTATAAGTAGCCAACTAACGTTACCATTAGGTCGCTAGCTAACATACCATACATACTGGTCTAATGATATGCTATGTGGTTCGTAAAGACAGCGTAGCTAACAAATTTTCAGCCAACATAACGTGTAAGATTACTTTATTTTAGAAGTCATTACATTACTCAATATTTTCTTAACATTTGTCATAATTATTTAAAGCAATGAATTTGTATCCGCTCTCATTGTACTTCGGCTGCATATTTTCCGCCAATTTCTTCAAATCTAAAAACAATGTGAAGCCTGCGTGTATACTTCATATTTTGACGAATTTAGTATGACATCTGGGAACTTTTGACATACTATGATCAATAAGCATACTATGTACTCAATTCCCGTCACAAATAGTACAGTTAGTGCGGTTAGAATGAGTATTCGAATACAGCTCAAGTCCCAGAATCACTCTTATCATGGAATTGCAATACTATATTCCCAAAGGGTCCTGAGTTTAAAGCCACAAGCCCCCTTGTTGCATGGCCTGTTCCAAGGCTTTTTTGATATGCTCTTGAGTGGAAATGGAATAGATGGTTGAATGTTGGTTTTGCAGTAGCTCTGAAAAAGATCAAAGCTTCATGGCATTGTGACTTGTGAGTGAAACATTGCAGTTCCATCTCATGAACCCGTTTCCTCTATTGTGTTCAGTGCAGTTACCAGGTTTCCTGTTTCCATTGTCCCCCAGTACAGCAACTACTGTGGGAGCACAGACTGTCATTGTGCTGCTGTGCCAATAGCAGAGGTTGGTGAGGCGTGTGTGTGCTGCTGAGAAACAACAGCCACATGCTGTGTAATAATGTAATGTTTTAAATTAATGTTAGGCCTAGCGTTTCATCTTATTGGTTGTTGATGAATTAAGAAAACATTGTGTAGGTTAATTCATGTAAAACTATAGGCTAATATCACAACTGTAGTATCTAGCAAAAATACGTTAATTGTGACAGTCTAAAGACATGACTTGAGTGCTGTGCTTTAGCTAGGTAACTGTAAATGCGCATTTTATTTCAAAAGTAGAGGTATTGTTCCCCTGGTTTTTAGTGCTGCACACAGTGTACACCTACAGTGGCTTCAGTTTGCCAAGGAGGAGGGAGTAGGCTAGGAACTGCACTCTGTGCAAAGTAGGATGGGTGTGCCCTGACACGCACACTATCCATGGGGAATTTCAGGCCCAGATAAGAATCACGCAATCATGTTGAAGATATAGGCTCGGCCTAATAGAGAGAAGTGTGGCTACCTGACCATAATGGCAGCTACGCAACAGAGGACAAGCTTCAGGCATGACGCCACACATGATGTGTAACCTATGTCAGTGTTTCCCGTAGCTTAATCCACATCCAGGGCTTCTTTAAAGTAACTGTCCAGTGTTTCCTGATTTCTATGAAATATGAACATACAATAAATAACTGTCAGTGAAATAGTTTTCCTTCCAATATATTGCAATTAACTATGTTTAAAAAGTAGCTTTTCTGTGTTGGAATGGTGTGGGTGTACCCCAACAATAGAATGGTGTGGGCGTATATCGGTCATTGAAAATATTTGTGCGAGTGGACTGCTCATATGACATCATCCTTTTAGGAAATAGCAAGTTTTTTTTTACAATCTCTCTTTTTGAGAGAGGTGGAACTTGAAGTGTTTTTTTTTCTTCTCAAATTTATGCTTTGGCCACATGCGTATGGGATGAGTTAACAACATTCGGGTATGCGTTAACAGAATATAAACTTTTTAAAAGTGGTATTTTCACTGGACAGTTTCTTTAACCAAAATCTTCAATTGAAAGAAACCAATAGAGGGGTGGGGGGGGTCTAGTTATGAAATGTTGATCATTTCAAGCAGCAGTAGGCTAAACATTATGGCAACTGGCAAGTGGTAGCCTAACTCAGAAGAACATCTGCCTGTCTGTGTCTTTGGGAATAAGGAGTTGGTAATGTCAACGCCCTGTCCTTTATTGCCTTTTATTTACAGTCAGATGCTGCTTAATTCTATTAGCCTATCAGAGAGCAGCACGAGACAACAGTGGACATCACGCTACCAAAATGAGGCTATAACAATCCAATGAGCTCAAGATGATTATTATTAGCATATCTTGAAGTTAGCTATTTCATAAAATGAATGGGGCCCTCTTCTGTTGTATATGTAACTACCATATTCTGTATAATAAATGGCACCCTATTCCCTATACAGTGCAGAAACATATGGGCTCTGGTCAAAAGTAGTGCACTGTATAGGCAATAGGGGGGCATTTGGGTGCAGCCATAGTGTTGTCGGAGCCAGGCACTGGTCTGAATGCATCATTTAGGTTTGAATAGCCCATGGTACTAGTACTACCACCATGTCAAAAGAACAAATGCAGACAGACAATGTGTATGGTTGGACCTAGTCAATGTTCCTAATCGCAGTAGTATGATCGTGTGTTATAGACAGAGGCGTGGCATAGCTTAGTGCTGCTGACTACATTCTTCATGTAAACATGACCGGGGAGAGAGAGGGCCATTCGTCTCTCCTAAGTGTTCTTACCCGCCTGACGCTGCTCTCTTCCACAAACCGAGTGCTTCCCAAATGGCACACTATTCTCTGTTGTGCACTGCTTTTGACCAGAGTTCTAGGTCAAATGTTATGAATAGGGTGCCATTTTAGACGCAGCCACTAGCCTATCTGATAAGGAGACTTTTCTCTTCCATGTGTTCTATTTTGGAGGTGGAATAGTGGTTCTGCCTGTTGCTATATCAGCAGAGAAAGTCAACAAGAACATGTCCCCTTCCCTTCCCCAAGCTAGGCTATTGTTCAGGACGGAACATTTCTGGCACACAACTGGGCCAGCTGAGGAAGCTGGATTTTGAGAGTGGGGTTCCGTTTTAGGTGTGTGTGTGTGTGTGTGTGTGTGTGTGTGTGTGTGTGTGTGAGTGAGTGAACTTCAATTTGGTAGATAGGTAATATTGACAAGAATACTTTCTGACAAGTGTAGCTCTTCAGCCATATCATGTCAAAATTAGTTACCAGTGTCACCTTTGGGCCAAGATGTTTTTTTCTTCATGTTGGATATGTCTCAGCCGTTCTTTGTCCTGCACCCGTCTCAAGCTGGACCTCCGTCTGTCCTGGCTTTTCTCTGAAGGAACGGAAGGCTTATGGCCCAGAGGAAGCGACAGCAGGCTGGTCATGGGATGCACGGAGAGGTGTTGCAGGGATGGAGATGGACTGTCATAGAGAGTGGACTGTCATTGGGGTTAGTTGTTTAGGAGAGGTGTCTGAGCTTTGTTTAATGTTACTGTAATGGTAGCCTACACATATTAACTTGTTCAGAGTCTGTCCAATCAGTTATGTGAGATATGCGCCATATCCCTTAGAAGTCAGAGAAGAGCTCTTGGAGCCTGTTGATGTGTCTGTGCGTGTGGCACCAGTGAGAGCGTTTCCAAAATTAGTCCTCAAGAAAAATTGGTTCTCAACTCCTGAGTCACTGCTGTAGGCCTAGTATTTTTCTAATCATTCAGACAAGGCAAAAAATAACTGTTGAGAGTATTTTACAAAAGGTTCGCTAAGTCACACATCCTCTCTGCATGATTCATCCATCCTCTCCTCTCTGGGTCTGTTCAGGATTACAGGGGTAAATCATGTCACGGGGGATTTAAAAGCCTCTTCGTTGAGATTCTCCAGTGTTCAGTAAGACTGGAAAGAAAGGGAGGACAGATGCTTCCATGTGTCTCCCTATTCCTGTAGTGTTTTCCCACTGGCAAGCTTCTCAACACTGTCCTGGCAACGTCCTCCACAAGACCCTCCCTAGCTGATTAGTGTGTAAATTAATTTTGGGCAGGCAGATCCTCAAGGCTAATTTGTTGTTATACTGACCATCTGACACTCAGCCAGGGGTCAGAAGCCTCTGAGCTTCTCTCCCTATGATTTGTGTGTATGCGTGTGTCAGGGTTTCCGTTAGCAACATGTGGCACCAGACATTTGACCAACAGCATTTTAATTTACTGGACATTTTGAGAAATGCAGCAATGCACACATGGCAGTAGGCTTTGCATGAATGTTCGTTCCATAATGCAATTAATGGGAAAACGCAGTTGTCAAAGCGCACGGCACATGCCAGCGGTTTCCTGTGACAGTGATGAAAACATCCGATAGTAATTTAGAAAGAAGTGAGATCCATTATGCAACAACTAGCATGGGTTGCTAATATGACTAGGATTGTGCATTTGGCTACTGGATGGTAAAATAATTGCCTCCATGGAAATGGTCTGATTTTGGCTAGGCTACTTTGAAGCAAGGTAAGAAATGCCTCATAATATGTAGTAAAGCATTCAGGTTTCAAACAATTAAATACATGTTTTCAAAATGCATACTGCCTCCAGCTCATTGCAAAGTGGTGTGTGACGCACTAATGAAGCCTGCCTTCCGTTGCCTGTGCATTTGCTGTTTAAAATGCTGTAGCAGCAGCTCTCGCGCTGTCAAAGACTATCTATGCCGTACAAATGTGATAAATAGCCTACATAATGAATATGTAGTCTACAGACACGCCAATTGAATTCTCCAAAATTATGCAAATGAACCTATAGACTGATAAGCATGACCAGTCAAATGTATTTCCATTAATTAATAGGCCCAAAAAATATTATTTCGCAATTTAATGTTTTTCTTCTTCTCTGGCGGCAATTTTATTTATCATCTTTTCTATAAAAGATATTGTCCAAAGGCCAGCTATTACCAGCTAACGGAAACCCTGATGTGTGTGTGTGTCCACTCAGCCAGGACAGTGCCAGGGGTCCGGTGCCTCTAAGCGTTCACCTGAGACAGTGTCACATAAGACCGTAAACACTCGTCTGTCAGTCGGTATTCTCCGAGCCTTGGCTTAAGATGTCAAGGTCACATTGCTAAGTGTTTGTCCACCACTACCGTTGTTGTAGAAGTGTTGTGTTCTTTATTTGGGTTAATAGCCCCTCGGGGCGGATAGCTCTGAAGTAATTGATAATGGGCAGGAAAATGACTGAGAATAAGCAGTGACTGACTGACTCCACTTTGAAGTACAGTTACAGCTACAGTAGGGCCACAAGCTTGTTCTGACCATGTGACCTGACCCCTCTCACTATTTCTCTCACTCTCACTCTCTCTCTCTCTCTCTCTCTCTCTCTCTCTCTCTCTCTCTCTCTCTGCAGAAAATGCTGAGTCGGGGGATCTGAAGCACTTCTTTGACCAGTACTACTCTCACATCTACTATGTGTTCTTTGAGAACTTTGTCGCCATTGAAGTCAGTCTCAAACAAAAAGGTGAGAATACAAGGTCAAGAATACTCTGGTTGGTTGGCCTGACACGGGTGTTGTTTGAGCCACTTCCTCACATTCACTTCTCTTTTGTAGGTCACAAATCGCAAAGGGAAGAACTTGACTCCATTCTATTCATATTTGAGGTAAGACTGTTACTTCTGAAATATTGAGGGGATGTTTTAAATGTCACAGTTCTTGAGAGTGATGGCATCTGACTTAATTGGTCGATAATACACAGAATTCCTAGAAAGTAGAATGGAGGAGGTATAACGGAGGGTTAGCCTAAGCAGGTTAGTGTGTAGGCTACTGTAAATCAGAGATTAGGGTGCTTCTGAATGTTCTCTAAGGTTGGTTCGTTAACTCCTCAATCCCCATGTGTGAAATATCCCCCAGACCGTGAGTGTGGAGCCATTGAAACACACATACAGGCATATGCATTGCCACGGGATGTTATTAGACTGGAGGCTAATTCACTGAGGCCTTAAGGCCTGTAGCAAGATGTTCTGTTTAGATTTCAAGGATCTACATGGTCCCACATCTCGCTCACTTACTTTGACAATAAGTATTTAAGATGACTTAGTTGTTTAAGGCACGTGTGTGATATTTATTGACACAGGCGGTGAGCTGAGAGGCTGGTTTTTGGTCCAAACAAAATGGGTCTGTTTCGTGTTTGGCAAACTAATGGCCTTTTATCAGTTGACATGGGGTGTGAATGAGTCATGTGGCATTACATCTTCATAGTCTCCTTACAGGGAGGGCCAAGTCCACATGCTGCAGTTGAGCTTGCAAGTAAGCATTTCACTGTGCTGTTTTACACCTGCTGTATCATGTGCGCGTGACAAATAAACTTTGAAACCTCACAACTAAAATCACTGCCAATTCCCTGAGAGAATTGGGTGTCAGAGTGACAGGGCTTAAGTACATTTACATTGTAGTATTTTAGCAGACGGTCTTATCCAGGGCGACTTACAGGAGCAATTAGGGTTAAGTGCCTTGCTCAAGGGAACATCAACAGATTTTTCCCCTAGTTGGCTCAGGGATTCAAACCAGCGACCTTTCAGTTACTGTCCTGGCCTCTTAACCATTAGGCTACCTGTTTCGGGTGTTGAAATGTGTGGGATTAGACAAACTATTGTAATGTAGGTTTATGTTCACCCCTCCCTCGTCTTTGTTTCAAAGATGTCCATGGGAAGGTGTGTCGTCAACTCACCTCTCCCAGGTTGCCTCATGGTCTTCTTCTTATTGCGATATCTACCGCTTAGCTGGTTACTTCATCCATAACGGAGAGGCGAGGCGTCTGACAGACTACTTGGATAATTGCCCATATATTCCACAATGAAGATGGAGTATTTTGTTTCAAAATGGTAGTAATACCGACACTGGCCTAAATACCGTTTCTGACTGTTGTAATTTATGTTCTGTTTACAGAAGATTCTGCAGCTCCTACCAGAGCGAATACACGGACGATGGCAGTTCCACAGCATAGGTACATTTATACTAGGCCCTTGTACATGTTGTGCCATTGTGAGTGTGGACGTCTTTATCAGCTACCGGTAAGTGTGTGGGAGTGCGAGTGTTTTTTTTGTTTTTTTTCTCTAGATTTTACCTCATGATCAGACATTTGGTCCCATCATGTGTTTGAAATCAGGTTAAGCCAGTTACATGGGTATCGGGCCCACACACTCCTCCCTTGCCAATGTCTCTTAGTTCTGGCTGTAGCTAATTGAGTTCCTACATGATTTGTAACATGCGTTTGGAGTGAGAACGGAAGGAGAGTAGAGCGCAGTGCTGCCTTCTCCTCACCCCTCCACTAGGTGGTCTCTCCTTTTCCACTGCACTGAGACCACTGTGCAGTTGGATACAAAGGCCACCCAGAGAAAGACAGAGAATGCCATGGACCTGGGGATGAGGGTCTCCCAGGTCTGACCGAGTACTCTGACATGTACTGGGGGCAGGGGGCTTGCTGGTTATTGCTATTCTGGTTGATGTGAATTGTTTTCCCCTCACAGGCCTCATCCTGAAGAAGCTGTTGCACACTGGGAACTCTTTAAAGGTATATCAGATTGGTCCTTCACTCATCAGTAGCATCGCCAGTAGCCAACTTGCCTCTGCTTGATGTACAACTGTTGTTTTTGTAATAGTCTTCCTGTTTTTCTGTTCTCTTCCTATTTTGCAATGGTTTTGACTGCTGTGGGCATTTGGTAATGGTATGCTCATAGAAATAGACTGACTAGAGTCGATTTCTATGAGTATGTCCCTGACTTTCTCTCTTTTTCTCCCCTGTAGATCCGAAGGGAGGGTGTGCGTCTGTTCCTGCTATGGATGCAGGCCCTGCAGGGTAACGCACTGAGAGAGCAGCTATGGATATTTGCCTGTCTGATCCCTGGCTTCCCATCCCCTCAGTCAGAGCTGGGACCCCGTACCCTGGACAACCTGGTGAACCCCCCTCTCAGCCTTCAGGAGAGTCAGTATTAATGCTTTTGTCTCTAAACCTGTTACCTTGTTTGTGACATGTTATTTGGAAGAAGCTTGAGGGCAACAGATATTTCATATTCTAACTGGTATGGCCAATTTCAAACTTAATGGTCGTACAGGCACCCAATTATTGAACACATAACTGTGGGTGTACATCTCAAGGTGCTGATTCTACTGCTTTTGTTTCTTCCCTTCTTCCATTCCTTCAGCTCAAGTGACTCCAGAAGAGATCAGTCCCCTGGTTCCTCCACAGTCAGGTGATAAGGGCCAGGAAGACCTCACAGGATACTTTCTAGAGGCTCTTCTGAAATACATGGTAAACCAGGTACTCTTCCCTTTATTACTAACACTGCTAACATGCTTGGCGTGGATGCAGCATTACCTACTACCTACCGGCAAGCCTTTTGTCATGGCCTTCTATCTGTTTGCAAGTGCAAACGACGGTAACCCCCTGAAAAGTGGCTTACATCATTTTAAATAAGCTTGTGTAACGGAGTTAAGAACGTGCCGTAAAGGCCCACTTCACAGCTAGCTTGAAATGTTGCGGATGGAGCCATCCAATCAGTACCGTTTTGGGTGGCTCAACCCATTACAACATTGTCAAGGAGCACGGTCACGTGTGTTGCGAAGCAGAGGATCACTGGTTCAAGCTCAGTTTGGGGAGGTTGGACAGTGGAATAAGCTAAGCTGTTAGCAACACACTGACCCCCATTACATTTTGCATCTGCATGCTTTTGCTGCAGTGTACTGTATGCTGACACACACTCACTGAGCTAACGGCTGTGCTGCTTTCTCTCTCCGTGGCTTTCCCAGATAAAGCCTCCTCTCCCTGCCTGTCTCTTGTCCTGTATCTGTTATTCTTTGTTAACAGTAGTCTCTTGTTGTTGTGTTGAGGGTGTTCTCATGAAACCAGTTGCAACCATGGCAGTAGCAAATTTAGTTAGAAAACCATGATGCATCTGCAACGATCAACTATCATTCTGAAGACTAAGATGCCTAGTTTATGGCACAGTGCCTTATTTTAAATACACTTCAATTTTGTACATTTCCACCCTGAATTCTCATTACCGAAATGCGTCCGGATTAAATTCTTCAGTTATTTTATACAATTTTACTTTAGAAAAACACAATGTTGCTGTAGTTTGTCCATAAATCATACAAATTGTATACTAGTTGATGTTTTCATTAAACTATAATATTTAAGTAAAAAAAAGTCTGTGGTCATGTTTCTCAATACCGTAACACTTTTTTTTTTCAAGTTGCTTTATTTTTTTAAAGTAAAGTTTTATCCATGATTCATCTTCTAGAGAAGTAGTCCTTAGATGAGAACATGTTAATGTAATTTCTTCACTTATATGCCTCCAGAATGAGGATCTTATTCTCAAACACCCCCTTGGGAAAAACTTAGAGAACCATTACCTTACCAACATGGAGGCATGAATCTGCTTTAGTAATGGGGTCAACTGTTTGCTGACTGATAATGGCTGTCTCCTATTACTTTCAGATTGAGCTACGGGTCTCTCATTACCGAAACACAACTTTCTCATTACTGCATAATTTTTAGGTCCATTTCGGTAATAAGAACCTTAATTTCGGTAATGATAATAAGCTAATTCTAATACGGTATAATCAGTGGGTGTGCTGTGCTGGTAACTTCAATTATTTACTAGGACCACTGCTTACACCTATTGTATAGATTTTTTCTGTAAAAAAATCGTTATTTGATTAAGTATGGGTTGTCAATAAATATGGGTATATAAACCCCATTTAATTGACTTAAAGCCACAATCTAGAGTTTGTGTTTTCAGCAAAGAGCAACCCCACCATTTAAAAATAACATCTGTACACAAGTTATTATAACAAACAAGATTCAGAAAAGGTTGTGTTGTGGTAATAGGAGAAATGGCAAAATACATTTTAAATATATACTGAACAACAATCTAAACACAACATGCAACAATTTCAAAGATTTTACTGAGTTACAGTTCATATAAGGAAATCAGTAAAATATAAATATATTCAGTAGGCCCTAATGAATGTGTTCAGACTCCTTGACTTTTTCCACATTTTTATGTTATAGCCTTATTCTAAAATCGATTAAATATCTTTTTCCCCTCATCAATCTACACACAATACCCCATAATGACAAATCAAAAACCTGGAAATATCACATTTATATAAGTATTCAAGCCCTTTACTCAGTACTTTGTTGAAGCACCTTTGGCAGTGATTACAGCCTTGAGTCTTCTTGGGTATGAGGCTACAAACTTGGCACACCTGTATTTGGGGAGTTTCTCCCATTCTTCTCTGCAGATTCTCTCAAGCTCTGTCGGGTTGGATGGGGAGCGTTGCTGCACAGCTATTTTCAGGTCTCTCCAGAGATGTTAGATTGGGTTCAAGTCCAGGCTCTGATTAAGCCACTCAAGGACATTCAGAAACTTGTCCCGAAGCCACTCCCGCGTTGTCTTGACTGTGTGCTTAGGGTTGTTGTCCCGTTGGAAGGTGACACTTCTCCTCAGTCTGAGGTCCTGAGCACTTTGGAGCAGGTTTTCATCAAGGATCTCTCTGTACTTTTCTCCGTTCATCTTTCCCTTGGTCCTGACTAGTCACCCAGTCCCTGCCTTTGAAAAACATCCACACAGCATGATGCTGCAACCACCTTGCTTCACCGTAGGGATCATGCCAGGTTTTCTCCAGACGTGACACTTGGCATTCAGGCCAAAGAGTTCAGTCTTGGTTTCATCCGACTAGAGAATCTTGTTTCTCATGGTCTGAGTTTTTTAGATGCTTTTAGCAAACTCCAAGCTGGCTGTCATATGCCTTTTACTGAGGAGTGACTTCCGTCTGGCCACTCTACCATAAAGGTCTGATTGGTGGAGTGCTGCAAAGATGGTTTTCCCTTCTCCACAGAGGAACTCTGGAGATCTGTCAGTGTCCATCAAGTTCTTGGTCACCTCCCTGACCAAGGCCATTCTCCCCCGATTGCTCAGTTGGGTTGGCCGGCTCTAGGAAGAGTCTTGGTGGTTCCAAACTTCCATTTAAGAATGATGGAGTCCACTGTGTTCTTGGGGACCTTCAATGCTGCAGACATTTTTTGGTACCCTTCCCCAGATCTGTGCCTTGACACCATCCTGTCTCGGAGCACTACGGACAATTCCTTTTGACCTCTTTGCTTTTGCTCTGACGTGCTATCAACCGTGGGACCTTATTGATTGGTGTGTGCCTTTCCAAATCATGTCCAATCAATTGAATTTACCACAGGTGGACCGCAATGAAGTTGTAGAAACATCTCAAGGATGATCAATGGAAACAGGATGCACCTGAGCTCAATTTCGAGTCTCTTAGCAAAGGGTCTGAATACTTATGTAAATAAGGTATTTCTGTTTCTTATTTTTAAATCATTTGCCAAAATGTCTAAACTTTTTTCGCTTTGTCATTTTGGGGTACTGTGTGTAGATTGCTGAGGAAATGTTTGTCTTTAATCCATTTTAGAATAAGACTGTAACATAACAAAATGTGGAAAAAGTCAATGGGTCTGAATACTTTCCGAATGCACTGTATGGATTTCACATGACTGGGCTTGGGAGGGCATAGACCTACCCGCTGGAGGGCATAGACCTACCCGCTGGAGGGCATAGACCTACCCGCTGGAGGGCATAGACCTACCCGCTGGGGAGCCAGGCCCAGCCAATCATAAAGTTTTTCCCCACAAAAGGGATTTATTACAGACAGAAATAATCCTCAGAATACTGTGTGACAACTGCACATTTTAGTGGCCTTTTATTGTCCCCATCACAAGCTGCACCTGTGTGATGATCATGCTGTTTTATCAGCTTCTTGATATGCCACACCTGTCAGGTGGATGAATTATCTTGGCAAAGGTGAAATACTCACTAACAGGGATGTAAACAAATTTGTGCACAAAATTTGAGAGAAATAATATTTTATAATATGGACCAACACTTTACATGTTTCATTTATTTTTTGTTCAGTATTTGTTTTCAGTGTTATGTTTAACTCAGACCTTTTTCATTAGGTGAGCAATGTTAAAAATATTAGAAATTAATTCGGATAACTTTTTTGGACTTCAAAAACTGTTGTGGTAAAGATAATTTTGGCATCGGTAGTTGTAGAAATTGTTGTAAAATGCATAATATCTGATCAGTAAACATTACAATAGTTATGAAATCGATAAATACAGATCGTGATCCACGAGGTATTATGGTGGGAAAAGTTTTTTACATTTTTATTTTATTTTAAAAAATTGTCACGTGCCATTTCATGAGGATCACCCTGTTGTCTTACACCCTGCAGGCCAAAAGTCTGGAGTGGAAGTGCAAAGACAACCACGAGAAGGGCTTCGCATTCCTGTTTGGAAACTTCAAGAAATATTACCTGCCGCACATATTCCCTATCTTTTCCAAGGAGACCAGTTTGTACCATCCCATATTGGGTGAGGAGAACATCTGAATTAGTATGAGATAAACAAACAGAAACTGATTTTTAGCTGATTTTTAGTTTTGCATTATACTATAGTGGTGCAGTGTGCATAGAAGTTTGTTGATACCCTTTTTGACACTACTGAGCCGTGTTATACATACGTTCTTCGACATTGCTCGTCCTAATACTTCTATATTTCTTAATTCTTGTCATTTTAGCTTTATGTTGTGTATTGTTAGATATGACTGCACCGTTGGAGCTAGGAACACAAGCATTTCGCTACACCCGCAATAACATCTGTTAAAAATGTGTTTGCAACCAATACAATTTGATATGACCATATGCTTAAACCATGCTGGAAAGAAAATATCAGAGCCAGCACAGTACGGGTAGCACAATGGTGTGAAAAGGGGATTAGCGTTACATTCTTATTCTCTATTCACCCTCTCTGTCTGCCCCCCCCCCCCCCTCCAGAGGTTCCATCAATGAGACCAAAGCCTTACTACAGTGTGGTGAAGAAAGACCCAGAGACCAACGAGGCAGTGTACTGTACTAAGGAGAGCCTCCTCAACGCCCGGGTCATCTTCATCCGCTGGCTGGTGTCCTTCTGGCTGGAGCCACGCTCCAACACTGGAACACACATCCCTGGGGTGGACGGAGAGAGGGAGAGTGTGCCAAAGAACATCCAGGTAATCACCATATACACACCTGAGGGGAGAGTTTGCCATGTTTAGCACAACGTATAATATCTAGGTACATGGATGGAAATTTGTGCCATGCGATATTTTCCATCCCTGTCTAGTTATCGTAGAGAGAGTGCGCCAAAAAACATCTATGTAGGTCATGCAGGCATCATCACATCTGAGGGAAGGTAAGAGGTATGAAGAGTTAGCATAATTATATTGTCACATTAAACACAGGCTCTGGGACAGCTTTTGAGTTGTGATATTGCTCGGTCTGTGGGTTATACTAGTGAACCTCCAACACATGCATTGTGTTACATATATATTTGCCAGGCCTTATCGAAGCTCTAACGGTGGTCACTGATGATTGTGTTTCTCTGGTTGTCTCCCAGAGGGCAGCAGCTGGGCTGGCAGGGCGGGGACATGGGTTGGGGGATGACTTGGGCCCCAGGGCAGACAGCCTGGATGGAGGGATGGGTTGTGAGCAGGAGCAGTCCCACTCCAACACCTCCACCCTAACAGAGAGGGAGCCCAGCTCCTCCAGCCTGTGTAGTATGGACGAGGAGCACCTCACTGACATGGAGGTTGTGAGAAGAGTCCTCTGTTCCTCCAGGACCAATGTCAACTTCATCACTGAGATTTTCCGACAGGTACAGCACACTTACTCACACAGTACATTGTGTTTGGCTGGTGCTGTTTGTAATAAATACATTTTAGTCCTTGGGATCAATACATTTCTATTACTACTACTACTGGGTCATTCCACAAAATCCCCTTTTGGTCCCTTGTTATATTTTAAGTAGAAATTGTGCAGCAATATTGAATTGTAAAAGCCTGTTATATTAAAGCTGCACTATGCCGAAATCGCTCCTACCATTTCCTGGTTGCTAAAATTGTAATAGTTCGCCTAATTTCAGATTACGTGACAGTCTAGAGAATCATTGTACCATCTAAACCGCTGTGAAATATATTTCCCAAAACCAAAAATGTTGTATTTTCAGCTGTTTGAAGCTGGTGTACAAAACTGAAAGTAAAAGACGCAAAAAAAAATATTAATGAACGGGAAGCATAGAAATAGCGTGCACAGAACAGATTTACTGCTTCTTAGACTTGCTTTCAATGCGAACAGATCTATAACTCACATTTCTATGTGAATTTGGTCGTGTCACCCAAAACGTTACAGATGTTGCAGCTTTAAATGAAGTTACCTTTAATATGAACCACATGGAAAATTCAATAAATTAGATTTTTTTTTATATGAATGAAGTCTTGCGAAAGTGCCAAAATTCAGCAGTTTGACATATACCTCTGTGCCCTTTCTGTGGCTTCTAGAAAGGTTTTAAGATACTTAACCCCCAAATTTCTTAAAATGTTCACTATCATTAGCTACGTTTCATTCGACTATTCTAAAATCCGAATAAAGAAATTATGCGCATTTCCCCACCAGTGGTTTGTTTCCACCAAACTGACTTGTTGGAGATTAAAAAACATCTGTACGTGATTACGTAGTGCACACAAAATGTACTTTTCTGCTTAAGTTTTCATCTACCAAATAAAAATAGCTTTGTCAATCTGCATATAGCAAATGTGCCTGCTTTGGTCTTGGTATGTGCCAACAGCTCGCAGATGCAGTGCGAGAATGCTGTGCAGGTAGGCTTGTCTCCATAATGAGATTATTATGGGGGTTTATTTGTCAAACGGCAGTCAACATGTCACCAGAATCAGGCCCTCAATATTGTTTGGAAAGGAGCATCAAGATCACTGTGAAGTTCATCGTAAATTATTTCTTCTGTAGCCTAATAAACTGCATGGTTTCCCAAGTCGTAGTGGGAGGACCACACACCATATCACGTGACTCCAAGATTACTTCGATATGATGGTTTTATATCAATATTTGCGCATAAAGGTGTTTCCACCGCCATTTCTCACTTAATAATTTTACTGATACAAAAAGATACCACCATGTCGAACGAACAAATTATCTGTCAGCATTTATACAATTGTTCCGAAACTTCCTGTCTCCATCACAGATTTGTTTATTTTTTCAGTATGACTGACTTTATTCGCATAAAAACAGGATGGAAACGTGGTTAGTGGAAAGCCCTTGTTTGTTGCTTTGACAAAGTCATTTCTAAAGATTTATTTCATGTGATTAGTGCTTCATTGTTGGGTCAAAAAAACCTGTCCCACATTTTAAGGTCGCATGAACTGAACTTTTTTTAAATGTATTTTTAAATAATGTTTTCAAAAAAACATTGAACATTAGTCAAATCATAGCGTAAAAGCAGGTTAGCTGGTTCTACTCTTTTAGTTTTTTTCCTGGTCTTTTGTGGTGGAAAACTGAGTGGGTCGAGCATAACACGTCAACTCCATTACTCATAGACAGGCTAGAAATGTAAAAAAATATATATATTTATTTATTTATTTATTGTGAAGCTTGCATTCAATTACCCCTCCCTGTTGCACACAAGCTTCCATTCCATGTCACAAGGGGATTTCTGGCAGATTTAAGATGAAATCGCCAACGCTGTTACTTTATGTGGCACTTAATAGGCACTGACTATATTCTTTTATTTATTTAACCTCCTTGAGATGGGAATACATGTTTTTTTAATAAGTTGAACGTGCTGTTCATGACAATGTTAAAATTAGGTGAAATCAAAGTTTTCACCAAGTTACACTACCCAAAAGGGACTCATTTCGTGGAACGACCCTACTAGTACTACTACTAGTACTACTAGTACACTAAATATCCCTGTAAAAGTCTGTTGTTGTGTGTCTGTATGCTCCACAGAGAGCCACTAGGATAAACAAGTCTGCTCCATTTCAATCCAGCACAGTGACGTTGTTGTTGTCCTCAGGCCTTCCTGTTGCCGATGTGTGAGGCTGCAGCCATGAGGAAGGTGGTGCGGGTGTACCAGGAGTGGTTTGCCCAGGAGGACAAGCCTTTGTTTATGAGGGAGCCGGAGGAGGAGAGGATCTTTTCCACCGCCGGAGAGGTTAACCTGGAGCCTGTACCCCAGCAGGGCCCAGAGAAGGAAGAGGAGGTGAGGGCTGGAACTAGGGCTATGGGTGGGTGAGGATGGATGCACCAGGGACCTATTCATTAGGACACACTTACGTTTGGTAATGAACACGACCCTCAAGACAAAGAAGTAGACAGGCTACATCATGTCTTCATGGTCTCTGTCTAACATATGTTGTGCATTTGTACTTTTTTCTGTGTCCTCTCAGAGGGTGAATAAAGTGTCTGAGAAAGAGCTGCTGGAGTACAGTGTGCGTGCAGGTGTTCAGCCCACTCTACAGGTATGTTCTATTGGCCAACACACACATTATGCAGAATAGGCAACCATATTAAGTAATTATGTAACGATCACTAGCTTCAATCCGATAGTGTCCAGTTCCATGCCTTTCTTCAACACCGCAATCTCCCTCTCTCTTCCACCCCAGGTGTTTGTCACCAACTCGGCCAATGTGTTTCTGCTGGAACCAGCCAACGAGCTGAAGATGCTGCTGGAGGAACATGTTGACATGTGCAAGAGAGTCCTTAACATATACCGCAGCCTGGTCATGCATGAAACCATGGACCAGAAGACATGGTATAGCACAACATTAACTCTGAGCAGCCCATGGGTTTTAATGAGGAAGCATAGCATACATTTACGGCCAGACCCAATTTGTTCCCCACAACTCCCATTAGCCCTAACCCTTCAATGTTTGCAGATCTGAAGGGTCTGGATAGGTATAAGCAGTGTAGTGGGGAGCTTAAATGTTTTTTCTTATATCTACAGAAGGGTTAGGGCCAAGGTGGAGAGCTAGGGCCTTTCTTCTTTTTGTGCAACATATCCCTATGTGACCACTTCTCACTTGTGGTGCATCTGCTTGTCTGTGCGTCTGACTGTCTGTCTGTGCAGGGAGCAGATCCTGCTGGTCCTGCTGAGGGTGACCGAATGTGTGATGAAGAGACCTCCCTCAATCATGCCACACGGCAAGAAGAACATGACCCTCTCAGGGAGACTGGCTGGGGCAGTCTTTCAGGTACACAATGTGCCCTAAATGATACCCTATTCCCTACATAGTGCACTACTTTTCACCAGGGCCCATAGGGCTGATGTCAAAACTAGTGCACCATGTTGGGAAGACGGAACCATTTGGGACACATACTGTGACTAACCACATGAGGGTGCTTTCTCAATGGTCTTCTCTTGATTCCTTGAATCCTCCCCTTGCTTCCCACTGACAATTTGAAAATAATTTGGGAAATGACAGAAGAGGAGGACACAAGGAATCGAGCAAAGACTTTTGAGAAAGAGCCATGTTGCCTCCACAACCTTCCTCCGCATGAAACCTAACAAAGGGAAGTTTGTAAAGGATGTTTCTACTTTTCATGCTAGTCTTTCTTCCTCTGTTAGACCCTGATAGTGGCGTGGATCAAGGGGAACCTGAACGTGTACATCTCCAGGGAGCTGTGGGATGACCTGCTGGCCGTGCTGTCCTCGCTCACCTGCTGGGAGGAGCTGGTCACAGAGTGGTCCCTCACCATGGAGACGCTCACCAAGGTTCTGGCCCGCAACCTGTACAGGTAAAAACAGGAGAGAACGTGCTCAACACACACACACACACACACTGAGGAAGGCAAAAGCCAAAGGGTTTTGTTAAGACATGTTGAAAATAGAAGAATATTAAACAGAGGTTGAAATTGTAACCGAATCTAAGTGAGTGCTGGTCCCTTTTAAATGTTGCAGTCTGGACCTCAACGAGCTGCCGCTGGACAAGCTGAGTGAACAGAAACAGAAGAAACACAAAGGAAAAGGTACAACTCTAACACTGCTTTACTCTGTCTAATGGACACACTGCTTTACTCTGTCTAATGGACACACTGCTTTACTCTGTCTAATGGACACACTGCTTTACTCTGTCTAATGGACACACTGCTTTACTCTGTCTAATGGACACACTGCTTTACTCTCTCTAATGGACACACTGCTTTACTCTCTCTAATGGACACACTGCTTTACTCTGTCTAATGGACACACTGCTTTACTCTGTCTAATGGACACACTGCTTTACTCTGTCTAATGGACACACTGCTTTACTCTGTCTAATGGACACACTGCTTTACTCTCTCTAATGGACACACTGCTTTACTCTCTCTAATGGACACACTGCTTTACTCTCTAATGGACACACTGCTTTACTCTCTCCATCACTCTCTAGCTCTCCCTTCCTCCGTTTCTTTTTAATACCACAGAGACGTACCAACCTGTACCCGATTTTTCCCTTCTCTGTATTGGTCACTAGGGGGAGCTCACGAGGGCCAGAAAATGTCTGTGGACCGTTCGTTCTCTAAGGGCTGGAGCAGGGACCAGCCTGGGAGTGGGAGTGGGAGCGGCCAGGCAGCAGCCATGAGGCAGCGCAGTGCCACCACCGCTGGCTCCCCGGGCATGGAGAAGGCCAGGAACACCATACGCCAGAAGACTGGGGGTTAGTGTCACAACCATCAAATTTATCAGACTGCATGTCTATATACTGGAGGGTTGGTTGTCTTAACCTCGTGTCAAAGTGTTTATGGTATCTTTTATGCATTGTTTAAAATTCTGTATGTAATGGTTCCAGTAGATCTATACATGGTACATTTTAAGGTTTTGGTGTGATAGTCAATGCTGCCATTAACTGTCGTCAAATTGACCAAGGCAAGTTATTCTTATTTTAGCCATTTATAAAAAATCTATGAAATGGGAAATCGGTACTGTGTAGGCGTCCTCCAGTGAAGAATTGTTAAACTGAGCAGGAGGATTGTGTTGGCTCATGGAGGGCTCTGTGACCTGGCTCCTGAGAGACAGACAACCAGACAGCCACACAGACAGGCACCTGCCTCCACACAGCAGCTTGTCACCTTTGCCTTTTCCTTGTCCTCCTCTCTCTGAAGGTCACTGCTCTCTACCATGCTGTCACCGTCTTCACTTTTTCCCCTCACTTTCTCACCTTCTCTCCTTCCTCCTTTCCCCCTTTTTAACTTCCCCTTGTTTCTGAACTCCCCCATTTCCTCTCTGTCCCTTTATTTCATGACCCCTACCGTTCTTTTATTCTCCTCCTTCCCCCCGTTCTTTCACCTCTCCTCCCTCCTTTCTCTCCTTCCTCTCCTCCCTTCTCTCCTCTCTTTGGCGGCCATCCGTCCCTCAGCCCTGCGTAGCTGCTCTACGGGCGACAGCCTCCTGTCCCAAGCCTTTATCCGCAGCGCTAAAAGTGCCCCTGTCCTCGTCCATCACCACCACCCTCTCCTGCCTGACTCTGTCCTCACTCCCCTAGCTGACAAGCTGGCAGGTAGAGCCCACTACTCTACGCCTGTACCTGTGTCTCTATCTCTATCTCCACCAACTTCACTTCTTCACTCACCATCTGTGTGTACTTCTTGTCTGTCTTTGCATATGTGTGTATGCAATGTTTTCTATGCTTGCGACTCCACACAGCCTGCTTTTCTTGAGGGGGGGGGCTCTTGTTTGCTGCCCCACCATTTCATAAACAACTGAAAGGATATTTGTCTCAGGCTTAGACTCTGGGGGTGTGTTTTTCGTTTTTTTTAATTTTCTCAGATCAGAAGTGTTTGTCCTGCATGTGGTTTGGTGTGCCTCCCTATTCCCTATCAATGTATGGTTTTGATGACATCTGCTCCAAATGACAGATATTGTCAACTCCGAGACGATTTCTGAATGAATTGTCATTTGGTATTATTGATGTATTATAATTAGTCTTTTTCCTCTGTGGCAGCTGTTTTGTCTTTGATATGGATATTATTTGATGCAACTGAAATATTCATTTATTAACCATGAAAAGGAATGCTGTTTTTGCCATGTTTTGTCTACCATTATTTTTGTATCCGTGAAAATGCATCCATAACATGTTTGGTGCTCCTGGTTCCAGTGATATTGGGTTAGAATAAACCATTGATACAAGCTCGCTTACCCTCTACCACCTGATCCTATACACATATATTAGATGTGTAGGCAATTATAGACATGCAATTGATTTGATTGTGCAATGCCCACAGAAGCTGCATATGGACATGTCTGCAAACTATATAAGATCATATTGCTGGACCACATTGTTGTGTATGTTACTGTTTCCATTCCCATCGCTGTATTTCCTGCATGTAGAGTTAGTAGGACCCATCTCCAGTGAGCTGTGCTCTGTGTCCCCCCTCTCTGTCCAGACATGGACGATCCCCCGATGGCCTCTCGGACCCCCAGGATCCGCCACTGCTCCCAGAGCGAGGATACCCCGGCCTCGGAGTTGTTTTCGGGGTCTGGCGACCTGGACCCCCAGGGGTCCACGCTCCCCCGCAGCAGCAGCGCCTCCGACATCATGGAGCCCTTCATCGCCGAGAGGGTCAAAGGTGCACTTCCTGTCCCTGACAGTCCCCCTTCTCACCCCACCACTGCTGTCTCTGTCCTCCACGACCACGCCCTGCACCCCCCCAACCCCCCCACTACCCTAGGTAGCAGCGTAGCCTCTCTGGAGGTGGGGGATAGCATCTATGACCACCTGTGGCAGATGATAGGCCCCCGCCCCCTTGCCCCTGACTGGACGTGTGGTGGAACCTCCTTCTCCTCCACCCTCACCCAGTCCTCTGAGAGAGAGGAGGAGGGGGGGGAGACTGAGGGCGAGGAGGACCTACTTAGCTCTCTCAGGGAGTATCTGATGCAAAGAAGCCTGGAGGAGGGAGGTGGAGGGGGGGAGAGGGGTGGCCCTAGTGAGGCTGTGACGGTACAGTCAGGGTCACAGCAGGTCAGGAGACAGGTCCAGGTAAGGCAGCAGAGCAGCTTGGACTCAGCAGAGGAGGACAGTGCAGAGGCAGAGCAGCAGCCTCCTGAGAGGAGCATTTATGAGTGTCTGGAGCAGAGTGATGACTGGGAGCTGGCCAGCAGGGGGAGCTCTAGTCTAGACCAGCAGGTAACTCCTCAGGGCACAGAGAATAGGGGAGAGCCCCACTTGGTCAGGCAGGATGCCACAGAGTGTGAGTATAATAACGATACAGGAGGTTCAGGCCTACAGGCCCCTCAGCCCCGGCAGCAGTCCCATTCACTTCACCACGCCCTCAAGCCCAGGTTGGTCCGGGGCAGGCTCAAAAAGCACCATGGGGGAGGGGTGCACGTCAGCTTCCGGCCCTCCACAGAGTCTGTCCAGTTCCACAACCCTCTAGACTCCAAGGAGGCCCACTGGAGGACCAGGCTGCGCCGCCTCAGCCACTTCAGCAGCCACTCTGTAGGAGTGGGGGGGTCTGGAGGGGCAGGGGTGGGTGGGTCAAAGGGTAAAGAGAGGTCAGGAGGGGAGGGGGTGAGCGGAAACGGGGAGCAGCCTGATGGGGAGGCCAGTGGAGTGGGGGGTCATGCGACAGGGCAAGGGCGTGTCCGTCTTGGGCGCTCTGCCCTTCGGCCCCGTGGGACTCGGTCCAGATCCCAGGATGCGGAATCGGGGATCAGTCCCTCTCGGCAGCAGCAGGGGGCTCTGTTGGGCGGTGTGTATAAATCTGTGGTCCATGCTCTCTCCAAGCCCAAGGCCCACGCCTCCGGCTCCGCGTCTCCCCAGCGGCACAGCAAAGCCCCCGGCGGGGCCACAGAGGCGCCCCTGAGGGACCTGTACACTCATGTATTGGGCTATTTTGGAAGAAAAGCACCAGGTGAGAGACTTCAGTTGCGTCGCTGTGCTCCAAGGCACTACCACAACATGGAAAACAAAACGACAAATCAAAAACACAGCACCACCGTTCTATCTCCTCCGTCTTTTCCGTTTTTAATTAACAGTTTTTTGCTGAATGTGGATTGAATTGAAGCTTTTTTTGTGTTTCCTATTTTAAAGTACTGTAGCTGACACAATCCAAAAAAAGAACCAAAGCCCGGCCGAAGGCCCCCCTTCCTCTCCTCCTGGGACGGCTCCCCCCTCCTCCTCTTCTTCCTCCAGCTTCTGGGACTAAATCTCTGCTGCCCCTCCCCTTCCCTCCCTGGATGCTGCATGCGGCCTCACACGTCCCCCTCAGCCTCCTCACATCACACAACACCATACAGCACAACACATTCACTGCACACACACCGGTCAATTCTACAATCGCATCAGGCCAAAACAGGCTAACTAATTTACTATAATACATTGACATATAACACACACAGTGTAGCATTATAACGTCCATTGCTTTCGTTTATACAGGAACATGAGCCTGGAAATGTATCTGTCCACTAGTCTGCGCTGATGCTCTGACATGTCATTATACCTCCAACCAGGTGGAGGCAGTATAGCCCTTCTGATGGAGAATAGGATTTCAACACCACCAACTGGCAGGAAAGCTTTAAGCTGGGTCCTCTTGAGTCACCTCAATGACACACTACCGCAAAGTCAAATGTCTCTTCTTTTTTCTTCCCCTAGGTTTTACTGATACTATTTTAACAGTTAACGCAAAGATTTAGTGGCTTCTTAGGGCAGTAAACACTTTTTTTTAATGGCAGGTCACTAGAACTAAAACCCATTTGGAAGCTCAGACTCACCAGAGAAAGTCACAGGGCGTGATGGGGACAAACTCTTTGCTCTCTGCTTCTCTCTGACAATCCAGCCCAATGGAGAGAGAAAAAGTACATATAATATCCACTACCACTCTGTTTAATAATGTGTCATGGCCTTTTTTGTGTATGCTGCCTCATCTTTCAGTACCTCTTGGCTACCCAGTTAACACACTGGCTACCCTCTCACCTAACCACAGTTGAGTTAACATAGCTTGACTAATCTCTGTTCTGTGGTGTGCTGTACTCATGGCCTCTCTCTCTGGGAATGCATGTGAGTAACTCCTGCATCGCTTCACTGGATGTACCCTGTTGTGTTGGTTGGCTTTTCTTTAAGGTTGTTCTGTTGAGCTTTGTGCATCGGTTACCTTAATTCTTGTTCTCTATATAACATCACATACAACACCACCGTCACCTTACTGTATGGACTGATACTTTTACACAGACACATTTCTGAACTTAACATTCTCCACAGCCTATAGGAATGACATGCGTTCAAGATTTTTTTCCCAATGCTATTGTGTTGATATGTATTCTAGTGAGGTGAAGATGCTAGTAGTTGTAGTGCTGTGTGTGAGTCGGTATCTAGAACGGTGGGGTGAAGTGTATGTCCTTTGCTCTCTGCCTGAACACAGCCAACAAAGAGGACCCTTGTCAGAAGATGCGGCCTGTGTCCAGTGACGCAGGCAACAGTAGCCAAAACTTTGGCGACCTGATGGACGAGTTTATCCAAGAGCGTCTGCGAGCGGGAGGCACCTCTGTAAGTCGCCGTTCTATTCTCTCTTTTCTCTGTATTTGTCTCCCGCGGTCTCTCTCACTCACACACACACACACACACACACTTAGTTTATGAGCTGAGTGAGTAAGTGAATGTCCTCAGCTCATGCTCCCTGAGTGTTAACTTTATTCCTAACATCAGAGTACTATCTTCTCTCTACCCCTTTCTCTCACTCACATGTCCTATCTACTTCTCTTTGCAGGGTATGACCAGGCGTGGCAGCAGCCCCGGTAGTCTGGAGATCCCTAAGGACCTGCCAGAACTCCTGAACCGTCAGAACTCCACACGACCCGTGGACGACCCCGGCGTGCCCTCCGAGTGGACCTCCCCCGCCAGTGGCAGCAGCAGCGACCTAATCAGCTCCGACAGCCAATCGGACTCATTTAACGCCTTCCAGTACGCCAACTGCAAGTTTGAAAGTAAGTCTGACGTCACCATGGCTGCTGCTCGCTCACACTGTAAAAAAAACATGACTGTGTAACTAAGTAACATAGTAGTGGAGTGTGTTGGAGTGTATTGTAGCTTGCTCTTGACATGCTGGAGGAGGACTACTTTTTCTGACTGTTGTGTGGCACTGTTAGATTTCAGCTTTGGTCCGGATGGCTGTGGTACGGGGTCGTTGGACCAGGATAACACTAGCCTGGGAGGAGTACCCCTGACTGCAGAGGAACAGGAGCTGTCCAGCCTCACCACCCTGCACATTGACTCAGAGACCAGTAGTCTGAGCCAGCTTGGCCTGTCTGCAGATACCGTCACCATCACAGGTCAGAGCTGCAGATAAACAAATCAGAATACATCACCTTTCAATGTCCACATCACTCATCCTTTTCTACATCGTAGTGACTTTCCTACTTAACTAAAGCACTTGAATCATCTGGAGAAATCCAATCAACTATTATTACTACCTAATTAATTACATTCCTTTGTTTGTGACTCCCTCCAGGTTCAGAGAGTGCGTCCCTGATGCATTCCCTGGGGGGTTCCCGCTCTCAGACCCCGTCCCCAGCCACGCTGACCGCTGAACATGTAGCTCTGCAGCACAAGGACCTGCAGCTGGATGAGAAACTACATCACTCTGTAGTACAGACTCCGGATGACCTGGGTAATACACATACACACTGCTCTCATCACCTAACGCACAACACAAACGCACAACACACTCAGCCTTTTTGGATACTAAAAGTGCCATCCCTCTTCTCTATCCTCTCAGAAACCAGTGAGTTTCCTACAGAGGACTGCAGTGTGATGGCTGGTGGCTCGCTGACCGGTTGGCACGCTGACGTTGCCACGGTGATGTGGCGGAGAATGCTAGGCATTCTGGGAGATGTGAACACCATTAAGGACCCAGAGATCCACGCCCAGGTCTTTGACTACCTCTGTGAGCTGTGGCAGAACCTGGCCAAGGTAGGGAACCATACGGGAACCAATCCGACTGTGTACTCCATACATTGACAGGCCCTGAGATTGCGTCACACATCAGACTGGTTCACACAAGATACTCACTCATGACATTCACTCACTGTCTCTCTCTCCCCTCTCTCTCTCTGCCTCTATCATTCATTGTGTGTCTCTCTCTCTCACATCAGATCAGAGATAATCTGGGGATCTCTCTGGACAACCAGTCATCTCCTCCTCCCCCGGTCCTCATCCCTCCCCTTCGGATCCTCACCCCCTGGCTCTTCAAAGTACGTACCTCTCACCGTTCCCTTACATAATCCGTTCTGGAAAAGTCACTTCACTTCTTCACACGTTATCCTCTGAATTTCAGGGAAACAAATGCACAGATGCAGGCGAGTGTTCTTTTTACCATGACCCTGATGTAAAAGTGAACAAAGTTATACTTCTACTCTTGTATCTGTGTCACTGACTGCTTGTTGTCCACTGTACAGGCGACCATGCTGACTGAGAGGTACAAACAGGGGAAGCTGCACGCCTACAAGCTCATCTGTAAGATCATGAAGAGGAGGCAGGACGTATCGCCCAACTCGGACTTCCTCACACACTTCTACAACATCATGCACTGTGGCCTCATGCATGTCGACCAGGTGTGTGTGTGTGTGTGTGTGGAAATCTCCTCACGTCATGGGGAATATTGGTCTCCCTCTCTCACACACTCTCACTCTCTGGGTTTCACAGGACATAGTGAACACCATCATTAAGCACTGTTCTCCTCGGTTCTTCTGCATCGGCCTTCCCGGGGCCACCATGCTCATCCTGGACTTCATCATCGCAGCCAGCAGAGTCACAGCCTGCTCTTCGCTCAACGTGAGAACATCACCACCACCCTCTGATTCCATATACACAAAAATAATCAGGGCTTAAAAATTGTCACCAAAACATACTCATTTACGACCCTTTGACTTTGCAGTGCGACACCAATTTTTAAGTGGTAGCTAGGGTGCCAATGAATTTTTTTTTTTTAGCTGGTCAAGTGAGTTTTTGGTTTACAATAAAAATACAAAAAGTATTATTATGACATTCTGACAGTAATGTGCAATTGACCAAAAACAAACCATATGAACGTGTCTGCCTGTCCCTGTCTCGCTGTCGGCTGCTGTGTGAGCTAGCCACTCCCTCTTCCTACTGTGCACAACGACGTGCATTCTAATAATCACAACCATGTGACTGTTGTTCAAAATGCAATTGGCCGAAAAATATACTATTCTATTTACAGAGAGGAGAGTTACAGCTGTCTGTGACTATATCATTTATCACATCTCAATATTGAGTTAATGGCACCACTTTACAGCCGGAGTAGGCTATGTAGTACACTATATATACAAAAGTATGTGGACAGCCCTTCAAATAGGTGGATTCGGCTATTTCAGCCACACCTCTTGCTGACAGGTGTATAAAATGGAGCGCCCAGCCATGCAATCTCCATTGACAAACATTGGCAGTAGAATGGCCTTACTGAAGAGCTCAGTGATTTTCAACGTGGCGCCGTCATAGGATGCCACTTTTCCAACAACTCAGTCAAATTTCTGCCCTGCTTGAGCTGCCCCGGTCAACTGTAAGTGCTGTTATTGTGAAGTGAAACAACTTTTATAAGGCCAATCATTGCGCAACAATTCTAAAGGCAATCGCGTGTTAAAAACAGTTTTGATGGCCAAAATTAAGTAGAGCAATTTTTGGTAATTGAAGCGCGCTTCTCATTCAAGTGCATAGGCAACCGTAGGCAGGCTTCAGCATAGTAGATTGACATAGGCCAGTGATGAGATCCAACTGGGAATTATTTTTTGTTATCAAAGCTCTAGTTTTGAAATATAAGATGGTCTGAGAATAACAATACTGGCAGGCCAGGCATATAGCCAATATGCTGTGATAATCTATTTGGCCTACTGCCCAACCCTCGTTCCTACAGAACTGTTTTTATTAGGTTAATGTTACATTTCTTTTAAGTCCATATAAAAAAATATATAAATCTGAGTGGTAGATCTCGGCTTGCTTTTTTTAACTGCGAAAGTGATCTTGACTCAGGACATTTTGCTCACCGCTGCTGTACACACTTCTGCATGCACCACACTACACTGACCCCCACAGTACAGTGCAATAGTCTGTTTCAACACCGTTATCTTCTGTGTTTGCCCATGACTGGATTGCAAAGGATAGTGTTGTGATATGGATTTAAACTGTGGATGTGAGTTGACACCCGTCCGTCCATCTGTCAGGCCCCGCGGGTGGAGGCTCAGATCCTGCTGGGTTCTCTGGTGTGTTTCCCTAACCTGTATGAGGAGCTGCCCGCCCTGCACCCCACCACCGCTGACGTGGTCATGACCAAGTTCAGAGACGTCAAGGTAACTGTCCTCGTGGGGTGGTTGCTTAACTCTTGTCTTCAACCTGCTTTACTCTTTTGCTTCAACCTGTAGGAACCGCTTCCAGAGAAGTGTACCATTTTACAAGATGGTCAGAGAGAGGGGTATATTGAAAAGATAGGAGGGGGACAGAGTTTGTCGAAGGGCAGTGGGCGTTGAGTTTTTTACCAATACTGACAGGGGCATTAATGACCTGGAGGTGGCGTCACTAACCACTAGATCACTAGTAACCGTTAGACCACCTAACCCACATACTGTTTGATGTTGTATCAAACGCACATTAAACCTAATTACCTTTTTTTTATTTCTATCTCTGTGGTACTGAGGGAGCAGCAGCGCCAGCCTAGCTAACTCTCTAATGGGTGATTAGCTATGCCACAGGCGCCCATTCACAGGACCTTGTTGTTATTGGGCCGCTTTTGGTTGATTGCTGGTTAAAGAGCTAATTCCATGCATGAGAGCGTTTCTTATTTGGACAGAGAATTTCACATGATGGCATCTGATAGCCTGGGTCTGGCTATGAATGACAAAGCACTGGTTAATTCAGCAAATAGGCAGTCTGCTTTTTCGTTGTGTGCATCCCTGTTTTCAGCAGACCAACAGATTTTGCTGGAGCCCGGTTGTTCATTGGAGAATAAAACCGGCTGATTTGTACATTCATGTGTCGATTTGATTGATTGATTGACTGTTCTCTGTTTTAGGAACACATCATCAAACACATCCTGAGTTCAGCCAGAGATGAGCCTTCAGCCCCAGCCAGGTATTTTTCTCACGTCTCGAGCTCTTGAATTAAACGACAATCAACATTTACATACTACACTAACATAGATTATATGAAAAACATACATAGACATTTGTGAGGTAGATTACTAGCATATGACAGTAAGCAGTCTTTGTCTCTCTGACCTGAGGAAGACATCTGCCCAGCAGATTAATGTAATAATAATGGTGATAATGGTTGTGGTAGACAATAGGCCATGAGAGCTGGGGTTTTGGCAGGGGGAAGTAATCAATGCTGTCAGATTTGTCTGGTCATCCATACTGTAACCTAGCCAGACAGACAGATTAAGCCAAGTGTCATCTGAAGTAATCCACTGACTGTAGGCTTATGGGGGAGTGAGGAGTAGTGTACTCCCCCTGCCGCCTACGGTGTCCCAAATGGAACCCTATTCTCTTTATAGTGCACTACTTTTGACCAGAGCCCTATGGGCCCTGGTTCTGAAATGTTACACTTTTATAGGGAATAGGGTTCCATTTGGTGGACAGTCTCTGTCTTCTGCAGGACCAGGCCCCCTCAGTGGAAGAGGTGCTAGTTTGAGTGTGCGTGCCACGGTGTTAGAGAGCTAAATACTGAGAGACCTGGGGGGCTGGACGTGAGGGAATGGGGAGGAGGGTGTCACTGTTTTGGCTGTGGTGACATTCAAAACGGTCCTTGGTTATACTGTGGTCTACACAGCATATTGTCCTTGTTCGTCTCATACAAGGTCAGACTGACAATGACATTACCAGTTGATTAAGCGTTTACATTGCATTTGGAAAGTATTCAGACCCCTTCCCTTACACATTTTGTTACGTTACAGCCTTATTCTTAAATTGATTAAATTGTTTTTCCTCATCAATCTACACACAATACCCCTTAATGACAAAGTGAAAACAGGTTTTTAGAAATGTTTGCAAATGTATTAAAAAATAAACGGATACCGTATTTACAGTAGTATTCAGACCCTTTGCTATGCGACTCGAAATTGACCTCGGGTGCATCCTGTTTCCATTGATCATCCTTGATGTTTCTACAACTTGATTGCAGTCCACTTGTATTAAATTGGTTGGACATGATTGGAAAGGCACACACCTGTTTATATAAGGTCCCACAGTTGACATTGCATGTCAGAGCAATAACCAATCCATGAGGTCCAAGGAATGGTCCGTAGAGCTTCGAGACAGAATTGTGTCGAGGCACAAATCTGTGGAAGGTTACCAAAAAATGTCTGCAGCATTGAGGTCCCGAAGAACACAGTGACCTGCATCATTCTTAAATGGAAGAAGTTTGGAACCACCAAGACAATTTCTGGAGCTGGCCGCACGGCCAAACTGAGAAATCGGAGGAGAAGGACCTTGGTCAGGGAGGTGACCAAGAACCTGACGTTCACTCTGACAGAGCTCCAGAGTTCCTCTTTGGTGATGGAAGGATCTTCCAGGACAACCATCTCTGCAGCACTCCACCAATCAGGCCTTCATGGTAGAGTGGCCAGATGGAAGCCACACTTCAGTAAAAGGCACATGATGGCGTGCTTGGAGTTTGCCAAAAGGCACTAAAGGACTCTCATACCATGAGAGACAAGATTCTTTGGTTTGATGAAACCAAGATTGAACTCTTTGGCCTGATTGCCAAGTGTCACATCTGGAGGAAACCTGGCACCCTCCCTACTATGAAGCATGGAAGTGGCAGCATCATGCTTTGGGGATGTTTTTCAGCGGCAGGGACTGCGAGACTAGTCAGGATCGAGGGAAAGATGAACAGAGGGAAAGTACAGAGATATGCTTGATGATAACCTGCTCCAGAGAGCTCAGGAACTTAGACTGAGGCGAAGGTTCACCTTCCAACAGGACAACAACTCTAAACACACAGCCAAGACAACACAGGAGTGGCTTCGCGACACGTCTCTGAATATCCTTGAATGGCCCAGCCAGAGCCCGAACTTGAACCCGATCGAACATCTCTGGGGAGACCTGAAGCTCCCCATCCAACCTGACAGAGCTTGAGAGGATCTGCATAGAGGAATGGAAGAAACTCTCCAAATACAGTTGTGCCAAGCTTGTAGCGTCATAACAAAGAAGACTCGAGGCTGACTTGAGGCAAATAAGACTCTGATCGCTGACAGAGGTGCTTCAACATAGTACTGAGTAAAGAAAGGGTCTGAATACTTATGTCAAGGTGATATTTCAGGGGGGGGTTTATACATTTTGCTAACATTTCTTAAAAAAGAAAAAACGTTTTTGCTTTGTCATTATGGTGTATTGTGTGTAGATTGAGAGGAATTTTTTATTTATTTTATATAACAAAATGTAGACAAAGTCAAGAGGTCTGAATACTTTCCAAATGTTAATGTTGGATTATGGGTTAACAACTTTAACATGTGACATAATTTATAATGGACTAAGATGTCTGTTAAAAAAACAGCCCAATAGACAATGAATAGGAGTTGTGTTTGCCCCCGTCAGGTGTGTGGCCCTGTGCAGTCTGGGTATCTGGCTGTGTGAGGAGTTGGTCCACGGCACCCAACACACTCAGATCAAAGAAGCCCTCAACGTCATCTGTGTCACTCTGAAGGTAGCTATATATAATATGCCACTTTAGACAAAAGCGTCTGCTAAGTAAAGTGACTAATAGTTCTGTGAGTGAGTGAGTGCGTACATTTCTGGTATGTGATCGTTGCAGGAATTGAACCCATAACCTTGGTGCTTTTGGCATCATCTGTCATGCAAAGTGACTTGAATTTTGAAATGTGTTGCCTTGCCTTCATCCCTTGCCATGGGAAGTGTTCTGTTGCAGTCCCTGGTTAGAAGTAGCACAGCAGCAGAAGTCTCCCTGTGGCCTGCCCTGGTCTGTGTGGTGTTTACTGGCACACTTAGTTTTAGCCTGCCTGGAGAGAGAGAGCGATGGGCTGCACTGAGTAGCCAGAAGAAGCTTACTGACAGTACCGACTGGTCTGGGCCCCCACACACACACACACACACACACACACACACACCACCCAACTCTAACCCAGCTAAATCTGGCCCGACTGTCAACATGTTTGGCTTCTCCACTGCGCTCCACTCTCCTCAGACAGAAGGCTAATCCAGTGAAGAATGCATGCTCCACCGACCTCAAGGAATTATTATATTTCTATCGTCTGAAATGAGGGCGCTTGCCAAACGGCCCCCCTTCTCTCGCTCCTCCTGTCCATACTGTTATCCAATCAAATGGAATGGCTGGTGATCCAGCCCATTGTTTTGTGTGGGCATTGGCACTGCTGGTCTGGAGAAGCACTCTGCAGTCTTCCTGAGCCAGGGTCACAATGAGAAGGAGAGGAGGGTCGTCTCCCTGAGCCCCTCACACACCCCTCACACACTGACAATGGCTCTTCCTCAATTATATAAAAGGTCCGTCTTCTCTTCACCTCCTTTCCTTTATTGCACTGATCTGAAATAACTGGCCAGGTGAAAGCCTGTCACTTTTTCACCTATCAAGTCTTTTCCAATTGGTGCAGATGAAGGGGAGGAGATTTTTAAGCAATTAAGATGGTGCCAGGAGGAGCAGGGAATAGGAGGGTTGCCTCTCCCTGTGCCCTTTCAGCCTACACCTCTCACAATGAGAGGAGTGTCGAGCCCCCCACCCTCCCTCTCAATGAGTGTTTGGGCCTCTTCCAGTCAGCAGAATTAGGCTCATCCACATCTTAATCCTGATCACAGATCAAGACAGTCTCTGACACAATGTGCTGTTTTTCCTCCTGTCAGCTTGGCTCTACACCAGGGATGGGCAACTTTGATAGGGGGTGGGGGCCACAAAAAATTTGAACTCATCATGAGGGGCTGCAGTGGCTCGTGGGTCTGCGTACCCACATCCATACCCACACATGCAGTCAGAGCTCTAGCCTTTTGTGGGCCCTAAGTTAAGTTGTGTTGGGGGAGGCAGTTTTATAGCAAGTTTGCTGCAATTCTACTGTTTTCCATGGAGTGGAGAGAAGATTTAGCAATTTTGTAACTCATTTCATGCAATTCTAGTAATTATGCTATAGGGTGTAGAGAAATGTTTGCTGTTTTTAATATGGTATCTAAGTGAGTGACTAACAAAATCAATGGCCGACCCCCCGGTCGCTAATTTGACCATCTTTACTACAATCTACAAAATGTTAGCTGACAAGGGCTTATTAAGTGACTGTCATTTACTGACAAAACAAGCGAAAAAATGCTGATGCAACCACATCTCGAAATGGCACATAGGTTATTCTACTATTCTAACTCTCAACAGTAAGTTGAGATGTTTTTTATGTGTTTTTGGCGGGGGGATTGATCTGCAGACCTACAAAAGGGGGGGCCTGCGGGCCGCAAGTTGCCCATCCTTGCCCTACACTACTCTACATCTGCTGAGAGTAGTCAGTGTGTGTTTTTGTCTCTTTTGTTTTTCAGTTTCCAAATAAAACTGTCGCGCTGGTGGCCTCCGACATTCTGCACTTGCTCATAAACTATGTCGATGACCTTCAGAAATTCCCCCCAGACACTCCAAAGAAAATAGTTGAGGTAAATTTGGGTGTCCATTTTTATTTATGCATTAAGGTATGTCAATTATTTCTGGAGCTTTTCAAGAGTATCCTTTTTAAATTACAAAACAATATATCTTTTTGCTTTCAATTTTTTTTTAAACTCTTGTTTCAGATCCTCATAGCGACCGTAACTCACCTGCTCCCCACTACAGAATCTTCCCCTCATGAACTGGACAAGAGGGTATGTCACCTCACCTCATACACAACTCTCCTAGTCAAATGGAGATCTATTAATAATACCTATTACAACGTTGCTGTTAGTTTTCTGTTTACAGTACTGGCCTGACACGTTTTTTTGCAGAAGCACAATTCATTTTCTGTCATGATCCAGTATTTTGTTCTCTGATTTATTGATGTAATCAAACTATATTTGTTGTGGCCTGTCTGTCCCTAGTTGGTGGTGTCTCTGCTGTTGTGCCTCCTGGACTGGGTGATGGCTCTGCCTCCTAAGACTCTGCTGCAGCCTGTCCAAACACTCAGCCCCGACAAGGACAAGCCAGACAAGTCTGTCCTCAGCTGTATCTATAAGGTATGCCCAATCCAAAAATGGAACTTTCTAAATGAGCTTTCTGAAGTAGCGTTGTGAATTGATTGACTTCAAGGCAATATATACAGTTGAAGTCGGAAGTTTACATACACCTTAGGCAAATACATTTAAACTCAGTTTTTCACAATTCCTGACATTTAATCCTCATAAAAATTCCCTGTCTTAGGTCAGTTAGGATCACCACTTATATTTTAAGAATGTGAAATGTCAGAATAATAGTAGAGTGATTTATTTTAGCTATTATTTCTTTCATCACATTCCCAGTGGGTCAGTAGTTTACATACACTCAATTAGTATTTGGTAGCATTGCCTTTAAATTGTTTAACTTGGGTCAAATGTTTCGGGTAGCCTTCCACAAGCTTCCCACAATAAGTTGGGTGAATTTTGGCCCATTCCTCCTGACAGCTGGTGTAACTGAGTCAGGTTTGTAGGCCTCCTTGCTTGCACACGCTTTTTCAGTTCTGCTCACAAATTTTCTATAGGATTGAGGTCAGGGCTTTGTGATGGCCACTCCAATACCTTGACTTTGTTGTCCTTAAGCCATTTTGCCACAATTTTGGAAGTATGCTTGGGGTCATTGTTCATTTGGAAGACCCATTTGCGACCAAGCTTTAACTTCCTGACTGATGTCTTGAGATATTGCTTTAATGTGTCCACATAATTTCCCTCCCTCATGATGCCATCTATTTTGTGAAGTGCACTAGTCCCTCCTGCAGCAAAGCACCCCTACAACGTGATGCTGCCACACCTGTGCTTCACGGTTGGGATGGTGTTTTTCGGCTTGCAAGCCTCCCCCTTTTTCCTCCAAACATAACGATGGTCATTATAGCCAAACAGTTCTATTTTTGTTTCATCAGACCAGAGGACATTTCTCCAAAAAGTACGATTTTTGTCCCCATGTGCAGTTGCAAACCGTTGTCTGACTTTTTTATGGCGGTTTTGGAGCAGTGGCTTCTTCCTTACTGAGCGGCCTTTCAGGTTACGTCTATATAGGACTTGTTTTACTGTGGATATAGATACTTTTGTACCTGTTTCCTTCAGCATCTCCACAAGGTTTTTGCACCAAAGTACGTTCATCTCTAGGAGACAGAACACGTCTCCTTCCGGAGCGGTATGACGGCTGCGGGGTCCCATGGTGTTTATACTTGGGTACTATTGTTTGTACAGATGAACGTGGTACCTTCGGGCATTTGGAAATTGCTCCCAAGGATGAACCAGACTTTATCTGAGGTCTTGGCTGATTTCTTTTGATTTTCCCATGATGTCAAGCAAAGAGGCACTGAGTTTGAAGGTAGGCCTTGAAATACATCCACCGGTACACCTCCAATTGACTCAAATGATGTCAATTAGCTTATCAGAAGCTTCTAAAGCCGTGACATAATTTTCTGGAATTTTCCAAGCTGTTTACAGGCACAGTCAACTTAGTGTATGTAAACTTCTGACCCATTGGAATTGTGGTACTGTGCATTATAAGTGAAATAATCTGTCTGTAAACAATTGTCATGCACAAAGTAGATGTCCTAACCGACTTGCTAAAACTGTAGTTTGTTAAAAAGACATTTGTGGAGTGGTTGAAAAACGAGTTTTAATGACTCCAACCTAAGTGTATGTAGACTTCCGACTTCAACTGTAATGCCGACATATCCGATTTTACTTGTACATATGCTAGCAGGGATCTCTGCTTCACGTTGACCGTAACATATAGTGGGGTGTCGAGCACAAACCATGTAGTATTTCTTTGTGTTTAGGTTTTTTTTATTTAGTAATGGAGCTATTAGCAGAGGCTTTCTGTGGCAGGGCATCTGTCTATCTGTCTCTGAAGTCATTAATGGTGGAACAGTTCAGGACTGCTTCGTTACATCTTTAATACAGACTGTGGGGACTCCTTCCTAATGCATGCCACAGCTGGCACTGAGTGCACCCGGACTCACTCACTGCTCAGTAGTCAGTCCTCGGTAGTCAGCACTCAATCACAGCATTCTCTCTTCCCATTACCACCCTCTCTGTCTCCATGGAAACGCACAGTGACGGGATTGGCAGATAATTTAATTACTTTCTCTCTTTCTCTCTCTATAGAAAACTACAGTCATGTGAAATATGGTAGTGTTAATTGATTGATTTCTTGGGACTTTCTCCGATCTCCCCTTTCTTCCCTTCTCTACTCCCAGGTGCTGCATGGCTGTGTGTATGGGGCCCAGAACTTCAACAGCCCCAGGTATTTCCCCATGAACCTGTCAGACCTGACCAGTCCTGACTACGACCCCTTCCTGCTGCTGGAGAGTCTGAAGGAACCAGAGCCCCTCCACTCCCCTGACTCAGAACGCTCCTCCAAACTACAGCCTGTCACCGAGGGTAAGAACACTACCTGTTCTGTTGCTACTTCTCCTTTTCTCAGTCACATTGTCATCTCTACATATCCTACTCGTTCATGTTTTAGTCCATATAACCTCATGGATATTCAAAAGCCCCTTTTTAGAAACATCTTGGTTGCACTTTACACTACAGAGTAACTATAACCATGTTATTCCGATCCTGACATTTTTGTTTCCCCACTGAAATAATACCAACTATCTGATGAGGAGAGAGAAAATGGATGAGCTGAGTCCAGTCAGTGTGGCTGCTCTGCTCTGCCTCAGGTCTGGCCAAGCCCTGATATGTCTGTAGCCTTCTTCATCATGGTGTCTAACGGAGGGTACCACTATATCAGTGCTAGGTGTGGCCTGGCTTGTTAAAGGTAGCCGTGCTAAGGACTGAATGTAATGTGAATGCAGCTAGGTTCCTCTGTGTCCTGACTCCTGTGTTAGATTCAGAGCAGCAGGGAGCCTCTGTACCTGGGCACCTGCAGCTTTTTCCATCAGGAGAAAATGACTAATCATTGGAGCACTTTGTGATGCATGCTGCTTTCCTTCCAAAGTTGTTAGCAACTAACTGTCTTTCTCTCCGGTCCTCTATCTATAATCCTCTATCTATCCATTTATTTGTTTATTTCACTCCTTTTCTTTTGGTGTGGCAGAGGATGGCTGGATGGATGGAGGGAGGGAGGGAGGGAAGGGAAGATGTTACCTTTTTATTTATACAGGTTTGCCTCATTGAGATCAAAATTGCTTATGCAAGAGACACCTGTACCTAAAAGGGCACCTTCGATTTTGTTGGAGAGAGAGGGAGAGAAACCTGTCATCATGTTCTGTCGATAGGCACATTCTTTTTCCCTGTAATGGCTCGCTCAGGGTTTGTGCAGCTCTGTGGGACTGTAATTATGCTTATTGCAAAGGGGTGGCTGCTAGCACACTGAGTGTGATGGCATTGGCTTGTTCTCTGCATGGTGCCACACAGAAATGTAAAGAGATTCTCAGTTGGAGCCATTGAGGTATCTAGTGTTCTAACTGGAATCTAAGCGCTCTACTACACAGACCTTGATTTCTTCATCATACCCTAAATGTGCTTTGATTGGCTAGATTCCACAGACAGTCCTCTCCCTCATCCCTCTACACTCTGTTGGAGATAAACTCTGACACTACAAATACCTGGTCCCACTGGGATGAGCTGATAACTACATGTTATTGACTGGCTGACTGACTGACTGGCTGACTTCTCTTTTTCTATCTCTTCTCTGTTTATTGACACTGGCCTTGAAATGTCAACATTAAACAGATTCCAGTACATACCCCTGTTCTAATTGTAGAGCTCTTTATCTCCTTATTCTTCCTCTCTCCCTGTAGTGCGGAGCCGTATCCAGCATGGTCTGATCTCCATCGCAGCCAGGACAGTCATCACCCATCTTGTCAACCACCTTGGCCACTACCCCATGTCTGGAGGCCCTGCCACCTTAACCAGCCATGTCTGTGAGAACATGGACAACCCATACAGCGAGAGCCCTGACCTGGCCCCAGAGCTCTTCGACGGGCCCAACCTGCAGTTCTTTGTCCTGAACGGTACCACCCTCCTGTCCTGTCTCCAGATCCGGGCTGAGGACGGTGTGCCCGGAGGTGGGATGTCTGCAGGCCTCACCACTACCAGCGCCTGTGTGAGGGTTATTGTTAGGGATATCTCCGGCAAACACTCGTGGGACTCGGCTGTACTGTACGGCCCGCCTCACTGTGCTGCTCCTAACCAGCCCCTGCACCTCTACAGTAAAAGACCTACAGAGAGAACGAATACAGATGGGGAGAAGAACCGAGCAGGGGAGCTTGGCGAGAGGGAAGAGAAGGAGAGGGAAGAGGGGACTGCACTGGAGGAGGAGGAGGAGGAGGAAGAAGAAGTGGTTGTGGTGCTGGGAGAGGATGAGCTGGGAGAGGGGGAGCAGGGGGAGGCTGTGGAGGAGGAAGAAGAGGGGGAGGAGGAAGGTGCCTTGGAGCTGATGGCCCCGCAGGCCAAGCGTGTGTGTCGGGAGGTGGTTCCGTCCTGGGACTCCCTACGAGAAGATGACGTTCTAGATGAGATGCTGCAGTACCTGGGCTACTCCAGCCCCGAGTGTCTGCAGCGCGCCGGAGCCCCCCTCAACATCCCCGCCCCGCCCCCTGTCTGCGTCTCGGAGAAGCAGGAGAACGACGTGATCAACGCCATCCTGAAGCAGTGTGCTGAGGAGAGGGACTTTGCGGTGCACAGGGGGAATGGGCTGAACATGAGGGCTGTGGAGCAGGGGGAGCCGGAGCCCCACAGGCCCCAGTCAGCCTTTTACTACTGCAGGCTGCTACTCAACATCCTGGGCATGAACTCTTGGGAGAAGAGGTGAAAGAGAGACCAACCACACCACAAACTAGGGTCCTGTACAGTGGGGCATGAAGCAGGAGAAAACTTTTTGAAACTGAGTGAAAGCGAGGTACTACCCTGTCCAAAATGAAAAGCCAATTTTCAGTTTCCATTTCAGACCGTTTCAAAAAGTTTTGCTACATTGTGCCCTACTGAACACAACCAAAATCATAGTTTACAGTTGATTTAAGTTTTTATAATGAAATAGCTTTATTCTGTATTAGTTAGAGAACTGGGACATTTGATGAAAATGTTTTAGAAATCCAGTAGATTCAGGTAGAGGATGGGTATGTGATGATTTAACTAAAGCTTGTTGTCGGCTTTGGCTTGTTTTCCTAGCTTGTTCTAGGTACTGTGCTAAATTCAGATAGTGGGAAACTGCATTCTGTGTCACTGCTACCGCAAGCCTTGTTTGTCTCTCAGCCCGTCAGATTTAGTATAATCAGCTTAGACTAGATAGTCCAGCTCTCGCACTCTCTCTTTGTCTTTCTGTTTATCTCCCTCTTTCTCTGTTCATCTCCCTCTCTCTCTCTCTCTGTGTCCGTCTGTCTGTCTCTCTCTGTTTCTCTCTATAATCTCATCCACCTCATTATCACCACACTTCACTTAAATTACTTTACTTAGATTCATTTCCGAAGCAGCTATTTCTGATGGCTTTTCCCATTGCATTGATGTCTTTGAAGTATTATCTCATTGTATTACGAGAGATGGATGCTGGGTCTTTATTGATGAGAACTAATTGGGCTAAATGGAAACCGCGCATCACATCGAGCCCTAATGGCCGTGTTTATCAGTGAACACATGTTTTCTCCATCCATCTATCCAGGAGCAGTGCTCGACATAAAAATAGCCCTTCCATTCATTTCTCCCCCTCATTACTCGTCCGAAAATATATCTTTAACAGGTTTGTGTGTTTTGAAGGGGGGGGGGGGGTTATGATTGGGGGGGTTTATATGAAAGATCTCTTTATCTTATGAGTGGAATGGAGGGACAGGCACTAGAACATACATTTATTAGCCTACTCCCATCATACAAAGGGAGAATAAAAGGACACAGACTTTTAAAAACCCTGCCTCTCTCCTTTAAAAAAACATTTTATTATATCACAATTTTAAATGAAAAAAAAATGCATCACTTTCCTTCTCCTGGCATTCATACCACATTCAGTGTTTCCCCTTGGGTTGTTTTCAGCAGCTGTGGCAAAGTTGGGGCAGCAGGTAGCCTAGTGGTTAGAGCGTTGGACTAGTAACCGAAAGGTTGCAAGATCGAATCCTTGTGCTGACGAGGTAAAAATCTGTCGTTCTGCCCCTGAACAAGGCCGTTAACCCACTGTTCCTAGGCCGTCATTGTAAATAAGAATTTGTTCTTAACTGACTTGCCTAGTTAAATAAAGGTTAAATAAAAAAAGTTAGCGTATGGGCCGGTAGTGGGCGTGGCCAATAATTGCGGGGTCAACTAAAGTTTTTAAAGGCCCTCTTGGCTGCAGATATTTTATTATTTGCTGTGTTAAAGCTAATTTCCTGCAATTCTACACATTTTTCCATGAGTGGCTCAAGCATTATAACAAAAATATATGCATTTTTAACCCTTTTCAGACAGCCAGCGGAATATCACCTAGAGTACCTCGCGTAGTACACCACTTGTCCCTTAGCCACCGGTGACCATAGCAACAAAATAAACAAACATCAACGTGCAAATAAATAATCGGTATAAGACTATACGCATGCATACAAACGTATTTACATGCAACATAAATTATTCATCCAAAATGGATTAGAAAACAATTATTTTAGTTCAAACGTGACTCTGTAAACTGATAGTGTTAGCTAGTTAGAGTGAGCTGGTGCTGATGTTGGACATGCATGCAGACGTATCACCACGCAGGCAACGTTTTCTACTGTGATTGGTCAACAACGACAGCACCGCTTCAAGAATAGAGCAGAATCCTATTTTCTCCGCCTCGGCTGCTTTGCTTCCACGGGCACGAGCACCACTGACCGCTCCGCCTGGATAGAATTTTGCCACCGTCTAGGCTTCATTGAAAATGAATGGTCCAGCCTTTCTAGTGCACGCTGTCTGTTAGCGCCTTTAGACTCTGTCTAGTTTTTATTGGTGATTGTTAGTTTTCAAAGATGATCTTATCAAAAATATATAGCTCCTTTTATCTTTTCTACATACTTTATCTGGTTTTAGTAGTGTAAGTTTACACTGACAGCATTTTCCATCCTGAAAATGATTTTGACTATAGTTGAAACACTGCCATTTATTCCTCGTTAGACTAATATATTGCAATTCACTCTCGGGGGTAGCGAGCTTGCAGGCACTGTGTAATAACGGCCTTTCATGCTGTTCCCGCTTGCCGCCTCTGAAATGGCTCACTTTCAATGGAGAAAATGAAGACCATTACGTTGTAACAAGCTAATATAGAGGCCTATACTCAAATGGTGAAAGGGTGGGAGGAGGAAAAACACCGCGAAACAAAGTCCTTTCATGAAAGTAGTCGTGGCTTTTACACCCCCCACTTGAGGACCTCTCGCCTACACTAAGCTGCTAATGTTCAAGCTCCAGATGGGAGAACATAAGGCACAATTTTAAAAACTCCATATCTCATGTTGTGACGCCGGTAACTAAGATCTAAGCTTATTGATTTCTCAGGATCATCTGTGCGTTGCTTGCTACAAAGTAGCAGAGTAGTTGTGTTTTTAGCTCAAATCTTGTGAGTGATGATTTTGGGGGGGTTCTCAGTTGTTTGGCTGTGGTTTGACTCGATTGGTCTGATTTTCCAGGAAATACTGTGACTAAAACAAAGTGGCGGTCATTTAGGAGTGTGGGCCTGTTAATGGTGGAGAGAGAGTATGGAGGGAGAGGTCTGGGGCTACTCAGTGAATGTATGTGGACTATAGCCCTAATCACCTGATCACTGTCTGCCTGTAGGGAGTGAGGATGCAGGGCCTTGTTGTTGTAGAATAGACTAGAATAGATACTTTATTGTCCATACTCCGTGTGTTGTTGCAGTCAAGCTTGATAATCTTTAGAATCTATACCAAGACCTCACGGTGTTGTAAATATAATCTGTAGGCTATGTAGAATCTATGCCACAATTATTTATGCCAATGGCATATACACTTGTTTTCTGTCATAGGAGCAACTTCCATCTCCTGAAGAAGAACGAGAAACTGCTTAGAGAGCTGAAGAACCTTGATTCCAGGCAGTGGTAAGTTACTGTTTCTCTTTCAGACTGAAAAAGTGACTGTTTTACTTTTAGGGAACAACAAAAATGTGTCCTTATCTTTCTCCTCTTGTTCATCGTCTTTTCTCCCAATGCCCCTCTTTTCCTCTAGTCGTGAGACTCACAAGATAGCTGTGTTTTACGTGGCGGAGGGGCAAGAGGACAAGCACTCTATCCTGTCTAATACCAGTGGTAGTCAGGCCTACGAGGACTTTGTCTCTGGGCTGGGCTGGGAGGTAAGACAGACCCCTACTCTCTGCACTACAACCTTTCAGCATCACTGTATATAAGCCTTACATGTATCATTAATAGTGAGTTATATTAATATTACGTTGTATTGTTTGTGCCTCTTGGAGGGACTTTGTGACGTGGGTGGTTAAGGTTAATGTATGGTTGTGTCCAGTGCTGATGGTCCTTTGTGTGTAACAGGTGAATCTGACCAGTCACTGTGGCTTCATGGGAGGTCTTCAGAGGAACAAGAGCACGGGTCTGACCACGCCTTACTTCGCCACCTCTACCGTGGAGGTCATGTTCCATGTCTCCACACGCATGCCCCCCGACTCTGACGACTCACTCACCAAAAAGGTCTGTTATGATGTTCCAGGAAATGGCAGTTGACGTCTGTGTGAAAAAAGTCATGTCTGACAGCATCCTGTTATGCTCTCTTATTGAGATACACACAATCTGCCTGTACCGCTCACTCCATTTTCACCCAGTCAGCAGGGTGTAGGTTATTCTGTGTTGCCACCTTAGATGACCACTGATCCCCCTACAGAGAGAGATACCCAATGTCTGCTCTGTGTCTTACACAGACACCACTCTGTGGCGCTTGTCTGTACCACCTGACTCCTACAATGCGGAACAAAAAGACAGTCTCAGACGGCGCTGTTCATAGTCCACTACTAACCATTATATGACCAGCTCTCTCAGGTGGCTCACATTTCTACCTGCAGAGAGCTGTTTCTGTGTGAACATGATCCCCACAGAGAAACATGCCATGTTTTGCTACAGAAGAGTAGAGGAAATGAAATGTCCTTCCAGCAACAGGGGGAGTGGGGGAGAAATAATATTCTCACCTTCATCCCCCTCTCTCTCATGTACTCATGAAGCTCTTTCCCCTTCCGTCTTGCTTCATATCCCTTTACCTCACTCACCTAATTATTTCTCTTTTCTCCTTCCCGTTGGAACACGGCAGCGTTTCTCTCTCTTTCCCCCTCCGTCACTTTTACCTCAGACTTCACCTCTCTCCGTTGTTTTTGTCCTCTTCTACAAATGTCCATCTGCATTGGTATTATTTTTCAGCAGGCAGGCAGAAATGGAATAAGAGGGCTTGGGCTGTAATGAGTTTGTCTGTGAGGCCGGCCCATGATACAGCCTGTAGCCATAAATGGCCGCGGCGATGCAGGATGAACAATGAAGTATCGTTAGAGCTGTCCCCTCACTTCCCCTAGCATTCGTCTTCAACAGTGGCATTACACACACAGCCCTGGCCAGACACTAAGGTGCTGCTAATACGAACAGCAGACTCATTAATGAACGCAGACCGACAGGAGGGGAATATTGAAATGGGGTGTGTATGTTTTGGGAGGAACCTAGTTTGACCTGAGAAAGACGTTCATGGGGGGGCGTTCTAATTGGATTACAGCGATTGCCAATAATACACACACATAGCTGCAGTGTTTTCATGTTGAGTATAGTAGATGAGAGGATTGGGATTGTACCAGAGGAACATTGTGGTGTATAATGACTTGTAATAAGCAGATGGATCGTTAGCTGTGAGTTTTAATTTCCTTCCCCTTGTTCTGCAGCGGCTTAGATGAGCTGAGAGGGGTGTCTTTTATCACAGTCTGATTTGAGGGGTTGAATAACGACCTGAAACACCACTGATTGCTTGCTTCCTGTGAGCACTGTCTGGTTCTTCACTCACACTGCTGATAATGTGAACTATCATGCATCCAGTCCGTCAGATGACCTCTAAGATATGACCCTAAAATGAAAGAAAATTCTTACCACCGTATCTCACATAAGAGCCTCCCATTTCATTGCTCAAATCAGTCATTCCATCCTCCAGCCCCCCAAAACGCCTGTCTGTCTTCATGTACTGCACCAGTCCTCACCGCTCTACTTATAATTCGTTGCTGCAATTTAGGTGTGTCTGTATGGCAGCAAAGCAAGGTTTGTACACTACATGGCCAAAGTATGTGACACCTTTTGAAATTAGTACATTCGTCTATTTCAGACAAATCGAGCACACACCCATGCAATCTCCATTGACAAACATTGGCAGTAGAATGGCCTTACTGAAGAGCTCAGTGACTTTCAGCGTGGCACCGTCATAGGATGCCACCTTTCCCACAAGTTAGTCAAATTTCTGCCCTGCTACAGCTGCCCCGGTCAACTGTAAGTGCTTTTATTGTGAAGTGAAAACGTCTAGGAGCAACAACGGCTCGGCCGTGAAGTGGTAGGCCACACAAGCTCACAGAATGTCACCGCCGAGTGCTGAAGCGCGTTGCACGTAAAGATCGTCTATCCTCTGTTGCAACACTCTCTACCGAGTTCTAAACTGCCTCTGGAAGCAACGTCAGCACAAGAACTGTTTGTCGGGAGCTTCATGAAATTGGCTTCCATGGCCAAGCAGCCACACACAAGCCTAAGATCACCATGCGCAATGCCAAGCATCGGCTGGAATGGTGTAAAGCTCGCCGCTATTGGGCTCTGGAGCAGTGGAAAAACGATCTCCGAAGTGATGAATCACTCTTCATCTGGCAGTGCGATGAACGAATCTGGGTTATTGCGGATGCCAGGAGTACGCTACCTACCCCAATGCATAGTGCCAACTGTAAAGTTTGGTGGAAGAGGAATAATGGTTTGGGGTTGTTTTTCATGGTTTGGGCTAGGCCCCTTAGTTCCTGTGAAGGGACATTTTAACGCTACAGCATACAATGACATTCTAGACGATTCTGTGCTTCCAACTTTGTGGCAACAGTTTGGGGAAAGCCCTTTCCTGTTTCAGCATGACAATGCCCCAGTGCACAAAGCGATGTCCATACAGAAATGGTTTGTCGAGATCGGTGTGGAAGAACTTGAGTGGCTTGCACAGAGCCCTGACCTCAACCCCGACTGCGAGCCAGGCCTAGTTGTCCAACATCAGTGGCTGACTTCACTAATGTTCTTGTGACTGAATGGAAGCATATCCCCGCAGCAATGTTCCAACATCTAGTGGAAAGCCTTCCCAGAAGAGTGGAAGCTGTTATATCAGAAAAGGGGGGGACCAACTCCCTATTAATGCCCATGATTTTGGAATGAGGTGTTCGATGTCCAGGTGTCCACATACTTTTGGTCATATAGTGTACGTGTGGGTGGTGTGGGGCCCCCCAAACCCCCTTGTTTGTCCCAAATTTCACCCCATTTCCTATGTAGTGCACTACTTTCGACCAGAGCCCAATAGTGCACTATATAGGGAATAGGGTGCCATTTTGGATCACATGTCTGTCATAGTGAGGGGCCTGGAGCGTAGCTCTCGCTCCTGCTCCCCCTTCACCCAGCGGTCCGCGCTGCACATGGCCATAATGTAGCCAAATTAGATCTGGTCGTGGCTGTCCCCCTGGTTAAACTCATATCATGACTCCTCAGCAGCTGATTGGATTTGGAGAGGCTGGAGGAGATGCTATCCAACAGAGCAATCTGCAGCTAGACACTAAACCATGTTAACCAGACACTAAAGCGTGTCAGCTCAGCCAGCGAGAGAGCGGCCAGCAGGCGCGCGCACACACACACACACACACACACACACACACACACATTCAGTCTCACACACACTCCAGCCCCGCATATTTATTTGTTTGTTGTTTTGACTAGTACCGTTCCCCCATCTCCCCACAGACAGTGACAGGCGTATCGAAGGTTGAAGGCTGAGAATACATCCACACCCTCTGGGTCTTAAGATTTATGAATGAGGGCTGCTGATGTGATATGTGAAGAGGGAGATGTTTCATGCAGCAGCTAACAGCCATCTGCTCTGCAATGGATGAGGATTACATTTTGTGAATTGCTGGGAGGAAAGAATGAGTTTCCTATTTGTTGAGAGCAGAGGATGAGAACAAGGTGCTATACAGGCCTCTGCCATGTGAATGAATTACATGAACTTGAACACTATTTTTGAAAACGTCAACATTGACGTCCACTCACCCTGTTGCTCTCTCTCATCTCTTCCCCTCTCCTCCTCTCATCTATGTCCTCCTAGCTACGCCATCTTGGGAATGACGAGGTGCACATCGTGTGGTCGGAGCACTCCCGAGACTACAGGAGAGGCATCATCCCCACGGAGTTTGGCGACGTCCTCATCATCATCTACCCCATGAAGAACCACATGTACAGCATCCATATCCTCAAGAAGCCAGAGGTGGGTTCAGATCTGTCCCACATCCACCCGAAACTCCCATGTCAGATGTTTTCTTCATCACATTAACATTAAGGTATCCTAGATTCCATTTCCTGTCATTGCCCTTGAGCAAGGCACTTAACTGCTTAACTGCTCCAGGGGTGCCGCATCTTGACTGACCCTGGCTTCTAACCCCTCCTTTTTGTCTGTGTTTCTCGTGGGGGGTTGGATTAAAAGCAAAAAAATAGAAATGTCTTTGTTCTGAAAAATGACAATGGACAATAACAGCTATTCCTGCTGCAGTGTTCTATTTTATTTGATATATATATTCTATATATCTCAAATAAACATGTCTCGCGGCACTCCTGCTTCCTGCTCAGTTATGTCCGGACTAATCGGGTCAACAGGATTCTTAGAATTAAATTGCGGTATGGATATGGCTAGAAGATGGGTCTGTCCCTTCAGAGTCTGGGGAAATGTGGAAAGATGGCCAGATAAGGACAAAAAAGAGGTCTGGCTTTCATGAAAGTCAATTCTGGCACTGAAACAACATCAGCCATAAAGTGCTTTTATGTTATTTTATCAAATGAACATTGCATTCCCTGGGATCTGAGAGACGAAGATCACTATTTACTGTTATTGGTTTATAAAGTTTCTTATATCGTTCTGGCTTTATCTAATCAATGGTAACTTCCGGTGTTGTTTTCTCTTTCTCTCTCTTCGTCCCTCTTTCTCACTCTACCCCCTTCCAGGTCCCATTTTTCGGGCCGCTGTTTGATGGAGCCATAGTGGATGAGAAGATCCTTCCCACCATGGTCCGGGCTACAGCCCTCAATGCCAGCAGGGCTCTAAAATCCCTCATCCCCCTCTACCAGAACTTGTATCCTTCCCCATCTCTCTACCCTACCTCAGCCCTGTCCAGCACACTGCCTGTAGGGGGGAGATAAAACCACAATACACTGCGTGATCTGTTACGCCTATCCTCGACAGTGGCTAGTGCTGTCACGTTAACGTGTTTGTTGAGCTTGTTATTTTTCACTAGCAAGGGAGATCAGTAGAGTGTGTGTCACCTTGCTGTAGAGACGGGCAAAGGAAATAGGTTGACAGACAGACCAGCTCCTGACTGCACTTCAAGCTAAGGAGACGTAATGGTAGAACAGCGTCTCTGTCGATCGATAATGATCGATGTCTCATCCCCTTCCGCACTGTATTTTTCAACATGCAGAGCTTCACATTCTGCTTGGTGCAAAGAGGTGACAGCATTTTTCTCCAATAGACCGCAGGAGCCTCTGATCATTGCCCATCGTCTCCTAACCATGATTCAGAGCAATTTGCTTTTGAAATGGTTTGGTAGTGATTTCTATTTTGCCGCCTCTACTTTGATTCACACCAGTGCCAATATCATGGCTGCTCTTAAAAACATGAATTTTACTTGATCCCTTTGAATGGTACATTTTTGGAGTGATTACGTAGCTTTATTTTTGCCAAATTGTTTCAATATTGTTTCAATAATGAAATGCTTCAGTAGCAATTTCTTTCTCGTGGCCTCTCTTTCTTTTCACTTTGAACTCACCATTACAAATAGCATGGCTTTTAAACTCAGTCCATCACTAATAGCATGTCTTTTAAACTCTGTCCATCACTAATAGCATGGGTTTTAAACTCAGTCCATCACTAATAGCATGGCTTTTAAACTCAGTCCATCACTAATAGCATGGGTTTTAAACTCAGTCCATTACAAATAGCATGGGTTTTAAACTCAGTCCATCACTAATAGCATGGGTTTTAAACTCAGTCCATTACAAATAGCATGGGTTTTAAACTCAGTCCATCACTAATAGCATGGCTTTTAAACTCAGTCCATCACTAATAGCATGGGTTTTAAACTCAGTCCATCACTAATAGCATGGCTTTTAAACTCAGTCCATCACTAATAGCATGGGTTTTAAACTCAGTCCATTACAAATAGCATGGGTTTTAAACTCAGTCCATCACTAATAGCATGGGTTTTAAACTCAGTCCATTACAAATAGCATGGGTTTTAAACTCAGTCCATCACTAATAGCATGGGTTTTAAACTCAGTCCATTACAAATAGCATGGCTTTTAAACTCTGTCCATCACAAATAGCATGGGTTTTAAACTCAGTCCATTACAAATAGCATGGGTTTTAAACTCAGTCCATTACAAATAGCATGGGTTTTAAACTCAGTCCATCACTAATAGCATGGCTTTTAAACTCAGTCCATCACTAATAGCATGGCTTTTAAACTCTGTCCATCACTAATAGCATGGCTTTTAAACTCTGTCCATCACTAATAGCATGGGTTTTAAACTCAGTCCATCACTAATAGCATGGGTTTTAAACTCAGTCCATCACTAATAGCATGGCTTTTAAACTCTGTCCATCACTAATAGCATGGCTTTTAAACTCTGTCCATCACTAATAGCATGGCTTTTAAACTCTGTCCATCACTAATAGCATGGCTTTTAAACTCTGTCCATCACTAATAGCATGGCTTTTAAACTCAGTCCATCACTAATAGCATGGCTTTTAAACTCTGTCCATCACTAATAGCATGGCTTTTAAACTCTGTCCATCACTAATAGCATGGCTTTTAAACTCAGTCCATCACTAGTAGCATGGCTTTTAAACTCTGTCCATCACTAATAGCATGGCTTTTAAACTCAGTCCATCACTAGTAGCATGGCTTTTAAACTCTGTCCATCACTAATAGCATGGGTTTTAAACTCAGTCCATAACTAATAGCATGGCTTTTAAACTCAGTCCATCACTAGTAGCATGGCTTTTAAACTCTGTCCATCACTAATAGCATGGCTTTTAAACTCAGTCCATCACTAATAGCATGGCTTTTAAACTCTGTCCATCACTAATAGCATGGCTTTTAAACTCAGTCCATCACTAATAGCATGGCTTTTAAACTCAGTCCATAACTAATAGCATGGCTTTTAAACTCACACCATCACTAATAGCATGGCTTTTAAACTCACACCATCACTAATAGCATGGCTTTTAAACTCTGTCCATCACTAATAGCATGGCTTTTAAACTCTGTCCATCACTAATAGCATGGCTTTTAAACTCAGTCCATCACTAGTAGAATGGCTTTTAAACTCACACCATCACTAATAGCATGGCTTTTAAACTCACACCACCACTAATAGCGTGGCTTTGAAACTCTGTCCATCACTAATAGCGTGGCTTTTAAACTCTGTCCATCACTAATAGCGTGGCTTTTAAACTCTGTCCATCACTAATAGCAAGGCTTTCAAACTCTGTCCATCACTAATAGCAAGGCTTTCAAACTCTGTCCATCACTAATAGCATGGCTTTGAAACTCTGTCCATCACTAATAGCATGGCTTTTAAACTCTGTCCATCACTAATGTTGGATCTTTTGAATAGTAACATATTTTTGTCAAGTAGTTTCAATATTGTCCAATAATATCGCTGTAACAATGTTACAAAATGTACGTAATGTCAATATGAACGTTAATGCTTCAGTATATTATACCTTGACTCAATAGAAAAAGCCTCCAGCAGTTTCTATGCCATGTAGAAATACACTCAAATCTATAACCAAGTACCACTTTGCCCTCCAGTCCAGTTTGCTTCTAGGTACTGATTTATTTTATTCCTCCCTGGAAAGTGCTACTATGTTGACCACTCAAGCTCGCATGCTTCAAATCCCCACCTCTAAATACTCTATCTCAACCCTCTAACCCCTCTTTTCAAGCTCTTCTCTTTTCAAAAAAGGATAATACTGCTCGAAGACAAAGCAAAAAATAAGGGGGTAAAAAGCCATTCGCATCTGCCATGTTCTCGGAGCGAATGATTGTTTGGCTCGGCTTGAGACTGCTCGCAGCAATCTCACCCGTGTGTGGGGGGGAGGGGGGAGCAGAGCAGGGCTCGATACTGGACTGGGCTATTGATTGGCGTGAGTTGCACCGGTCGATGGGCCTGACAGCCAGAATTACAGTAATCTGTCATTATCGACGGATGTCTTTCCAGACTATCTCTCTATCTGCCTCCAGCCCTCTTTGTTTTGTTTCTTCCCCTCTTTTTTTATTTTCTTTTACTTCAGCTTTTCTCACTCTTTTGACAAAATGTGTGTGAGGGGGGACCGAGATCTTGTCTTTCAGCAGGCAACTAATTGAAGTCTGTGTAAGGGATGATTCATAGCGATGTTTTAAGTGTGTGTGTGCGCGGTCGCTGCTTTCGTGTTTGCGTGTTAAGGGAGATGTTCTCTAAATGCCTTCCACTGAGGGGCTTTTAGGGAGCACTGAGGCAGAAGGAATTGAGTGGTCCCACTGGACCAGCAACACTGTGACACTGAGCAGTACTTAGTTACCTGTTGATAGAGCAGCAGAGCACAGCCAGTAAACGGGCGGGCGGGCATGTTGGGCCACTCTCTCCTTTCATTCCTCAACAGTAGATGTACAATGGTTCTGCAACAACAACACCCCCCACCACCACACCACCACCTCTGACGGATCGTTCTTGTACAATGTGAACAAACAGCATTATTGACTATGATGATTGTAATGTCGTTATTAGTGAAATCCACTGGAGAAAAGGATTTCCTGTCTTCCTCTAAGGATGATTGGTTATTTCCTGTGTTCTGCTGTGTTCTGGAATGAGTCCTTGTTTTGTTTTACGGAACAAATTTAGCATTCAGTGCTGTAATTTTCCTTTTTCGATTAGGAAACAGGGTGCAGCGGGTTGGAAATTGAAGACTCGACCAATATACTATTGAAAGGTGGAATTACATATTGAGTCCCTATTTAATAATGTATGATCTCTGTGAGTGGACTTGAAATCAGGTCAAACTGCGTTACAGCAGCAAACTGGAGCTTGTAGTGATGGTGTGACGTAGGTTAGTTCCCCCACAATCCCCCTGGAGTGCAGCGGTGCCCAACCCCGGAGCAGCTAAGTGATCCTGTTCATAAAGGAGAAGACTGGGTTCTTTATCTCCTCCAGAGACTGCCCGCCTGCCGACCGCCTTGCTTTGTGAAACCACATCAAAAGAGCTTTTTCTCCTCTTATTCTTTTCCTCTTCGTCCTCTGCGTACCTTTTCTGAACGGAGCAGCGCCAGGGGATGAAGCCTGCTTTTTTGTTTGAGTCGTAGTTTTAGATGTTGTGAACACTCTCTCTCTGTCCGCCATCTATCCCTTTACCTCTCTTTTCTCTCTCTCCTCTGCCTCTTCTCCCCTCCTGCACGCGCCCGTCGACCCCGCTCTCTCTTCCACACTAAGTTTCAGTTCATGCTCTTGGCCCCGGGGCTCGTCCATCTGCCTCCACTCACTGATCCCTCATTTGCCATGACTGTGAAATCAGTGCTTGGAAGGGAAAAAAGGGCCCCCTTTTTCTGCTGCTGGTCTTAATGTCTGGTGGACTCAAATAGCAGATAGCTGCTACAGTACCTGGCGTCAGGCAGCGCTGCGAATCATGGCACATCATGGAGCTGCTGGGCAAACACAGGCAGAGAGAGGCTCAGGGTAACACAGGCAGCATAACCCAGGCCTCTATCCTATCGCAGATATCAGGCTTTTGTTGCTACATTGCTAAGAGTAATCCAAGGGTCATGTAAACAGCCAGTTTGGAGATCTGTTCTGTGGCAGTCACACACACACACACACACACACAAATGCACTCCCTCCCAGTGTGTTTGGGGGTAGTGTGATAAAATGATTTTAGTGTACCATCTTGGAAAGTTGTTAGCTAGCATAGTACAGGATAAGTTAACCATATGCCTGAGCGGCGCGGCAAACGGAGTGACCACGCTGGTTAGTTAGTGTTAGAATGTTTGGGTGTGATTAGAGCTAGGTTGACCTCTCTGGCCGTAGGGCCAGGGGCTCGACCATCCACCCTCTAGACCACCTCTACAGCCGGTGGACCATGTGGTCTGTCTGAGGTAAAGCCCCTTGATAATGTTCAACAACACAGCCTCTGGTCTCCCTCTGTTTTGCCTATCTGGTATGTGTGTTTAGGAGTATAGGGGACTGTCAAGCTGTTTGGAAGGCAGACTAAAATGTAACTGTGTGAGCCGCGGCCATCTTCCATCTGTCAGTGGCCGATTGTGGAGCCGGGGAGACAATGTTGGTTGTGGAGGAGGAGGGGAGAGCGGAGAGTTGCTAAGCGGCTTCCCCATTGGCCCTGCCAGTCCAGTGGTTTGTGTGCGAGCCAGTGAGAGAATGGCGGTAGGGACAGCCACACAAACACACACACACTGGCTTCTGATTGGCAGCAATCACTGCCCTGCTGCTGGGGTCAGCATATGGTGGAGCGTGATAGTGGAGGGATAGAGGGAGCGTTGGGTCAGTGCCTTCCTCCCTCTGCTCTGGCTCTGCCTTTTCCAAAGGCAACTGAGCTGATGAAAGCTTTGGGCTTGGGCTCCTTTTGTCCCTTCGCTCTCCCCCACACACAACCAGGCCCAGCCAAACGCCTAACGAGCAGCGCAGCCACACACTGCTAGCTCCCACAATGAGCCCCATTGTATCCCAGTAGCACTGCGGCCTGCTGGACTGTGTGTGACGGGGGGCTTAGCTACTCGCTAATTGTTTCCTGTCAAAGTATAAAAGGGGGGAGTAAATAAAGAAACATAGGCTGGGGTCACAACTAATCGCTCTCTCCCACTCCTCTCCGATTTTGTTTATTTTCTGGCTGGCTTTGACCCTAGCTGCTCTGTCCTCCTGACCTCTGTGATGCTGATGATGACTCTGGCTGCATGGAAATATACTTATATTTATTAATTTAGCACAGACAACATAATCTGTACACTAATTCAGATATGTCTCTCGACTACCATGCTCGCTCGTACATTGTCAGCCAATTGAATTTAGATAAGAAGTAGATCTGATTATCGATCTAATTGCAGTCTAATGTGAAATTATATATCAAGATGCATCCATGAGCACATTGTTCTTTTCCTATGCATAATTATCATCTTAATGTCGTACTATTTATACAGTTGATATCAGTCAGTGTTTATGGAACGTCTTCAACCTTGTTTTTATCTCCTAGTTAATCATTTTCTAGTTTTCCAGCTATGTTGTTGTGTTGCCTCTTTCGTGCCTCAGCATCAGAACTGTGCTCACACATAAGCTAGAGGCATAATGGGGATTGTTTTTATAAGAAGGTTTGTTCTGTCAGCCCCCCTCCTGGTTGGGGAAAGTGGGTAAACAAGCTAACCCCTTGGGGGGCTGGGAGGCACGGATGTGGAGAGCGGGCTCTCTGACAAGGTGTTTAGGATTCGCCGCAGGTTGGCTACAGGCGCCGAGATGAGGTGTGTGTGTGTGTGTGTGTGTGTGTGTGTGTGTGTGTGTGTTGGCCACGGGTCAGTTGCATGCTGTATGCTCGTAGATGAGCTGCCTGACTGGTAGCCCACAGCCTGAATCAATGCAAACTACCTGTGACCCATCTAGGCCCAAGACCACCAGCTGCCTGGATAAACACTAGAACCACATCAGAACAGAACCAGTCTTCACACAGTAGCTGTTGTTGCTACTATAGAGCTGACTGTCCTAGATCATTATAAAGACAGGCTTTTTAAGAGCACACATCTCTTAGTGGCTTTCAAACCTCAACAACAAAAATAATTGAAAAGGTTAATGTGACGGCGTTGAGTCCTCACTGTTGCATCCTTTAGGAATGTGTTTTTAAACCAGTAGAGAACTGCACTATAATAAGGAAATGTATCATCTGATCTGTGGCTGTACAGTTCAAATTAATAGAATATATACATGTATTGGCTGTATAAAACGATTTATAACTGATTCTCCTAAATACAGAGCACAGTCCAGGTGGAAAACAATTGACAGTAACGCATGTAAACTGCTCCACTTTCTGCAATTCATGAATCATAATTACCAGGTACGTGCGTGTATATGCGTTTGTTCATGCCCGGGATAACATTAGCACTCCCTCCTCTGTGCCCTTAAATGTTACATAATCGTTGAATTTGCGTCAGCAGGCACACGGCGTGAGCAGTGAGCACCGTCTCACCATCGGACGGGGGGGAGAGAGAGGCAGAACGGGCGACAGATAAATCAGGGCTGCAGGTCAGGTCCGCGAGCAATATTTCACAGGCAGGCCAGGCCTCCAATTGGGTTTGGTAGGAGATTAATAGGAGTGGATCTGACTCCAGAGGGCCCCAGATCTATGTCTGTGTGGCCCCAGGCGGAGAAGCATTAGCTGGGCTATCTCTCCTCTCATCTGGGGGCTGGGGATGGAGCGAGGGGGGCATTGGCTGTAATGACAAGGAGGGCTATGGCAGCCAGCCGCAGCACCCTCCATCCCTTCGTCCTCCTCCCAGTAATAAAATCACTGTTAGGGCTTCGATATCACAGCCATCAGATGGGGGAATAAACCGATTACCCTGCACTTCAGGGCACACACAGATTTCTGTAATCATAGTCTGTAAAAGTCCTTAAATTAAATTATGTGATGTTTTTTTCTTTCTCTCTTTCGGCTCTGTTCTCTCTACCATTGCCCTGTGGCACAGAATAAAGCAGGTAGCTATACGAACGCTGCCAGTCAGAATCACTGATGTTGGGCCCATTTCTGCTACCCCATATTATATATATTTTTTTAACCATCATTCAATTTGATCATTCTCGTGCTGTGAGATAAGCAGTGGAGTCCTAGGATTCTTGTAGTCGCTGGTCCGATGACTAACGCTGGTCACGCAGGTGTCTGTGGTTATTTCAAAGTACCGGAGCTACGTCCAAAATGGCATCTTATTCCCTATATAGTACACTACTTTTGAACAGAGCCCAGAAGAAATGTATTGTCAAAAACCCCGACCTTCACCAAAACCCTATTGTTGGGCCATTTTACTGTTCGGGATGCTTCAGTCGATGAGCCTAATTGTCAGTAGATGTTGAATGTAATGTGCGTTCTAAACTGGGTTGATGATCATGTCCATATTGTCTCTCTGCTATTCTAGTTGGGCCCCAGTGGCCTGGCTGGCACATTGCAGAGCTGTATTGAGGCAGTGTAGAGGGACAGTTAGTGAGACATTGGGAAATGTGTCCTCTCTCTGTAGCTATGCTCTCGTCTCACAATAGAGCAGTGGGCTCTCCACATTCTGCCTGCGTTTTCTTTCTGAAGATGCCAGCAGTGCAACAACACCCCACTGAGGACCGCTAGGTTAAAATAGAGCTTGATGTGGTGTGAGAGGGGGAATGAGCAAGTGTACAATTAAAAAAATCCTCTCAGCTGGTGTGTGTCTGACACCCTGTACGTGTCAGTTCGGTCCCCTAGCTAGGCTTACACCTCTCCCCTCTCGTTTACAGTTGTAAATACCAAGGGTCCATACGGTTTGGAATAGTGCCACGTTAAAACAATTCAATGCTAGCTATTTGACTCATTGGGCACCACAGCCTGATATGTGCCCTCTGTACAGCTCATGCGTATTGTCTGCATTAACTGACGGGTCAATTCTCCCGACGACTCTTCTTTTTACAGATGAAGTGTGTATTTCTTCTTTTCTTTTTCCAGTTTCAGTTGTCATTATGTGTGTGCTCTGAGGTTTGTAGCAGGCCAGTGATGGGCCTGAGTTCTCTCTGTGCAGCAGGCCAGTGATGGGCCTGAGTTCTCTCTGTGCAGCAGGCCAGTGATGGGCCTGAGTTCTCTCTGTGCAGCAGGCCAGTGATGGGCCTGAGTTCTCTCTGTGCAGCAGGCCAGTGATGGGCCTGAGTTCTCTCTGTGCAGCAGGCCAGTGATGGGCCTGAGTTCTCTCTGTGCAGCAGGCCAGTGATGGGCCTGAGTTCTCTCTGTGCAGCAGGCCAGTGATGGGCCTGAGTTCTCTCTGTGCAGCAGGCCAGTGATGGGCCCGAGTTCTCTCTGTGCAGCAGGCCAGTGATGGGCCCGAGTTCTCTCTGTGCAGCAGGCCAGTGATGGGCCCGAGTTCTCTCTGTGCAGCAGGCCAGTGATGGGCCCGAGTTCTCTCTGTGCAGCAGGCCAGTGATGGGAGTGCTGCTCTGCTCTGCTCAGTGGAGAGACCGACGCTCTTGGCCCTGAATCTCCAACTGGAGAGGAGAGCAACGGATTGTTTAGAGCAACACAGTGCTCTGGAGAGGCTGGCAGCTCTCTCCTCCTGGCACACTCACTCCTTCATAACGGGGAAGGAGGGAGGGAGGCCGGGCACAACAAAAAGAGTGATCAATTTGGAGGCTATCAGCAGCAGCATGTTCTGTGTGCTGAATTAACACAACGCCAGGGAACTGTTCCTGTAGCCCACCACGGTCCACACACACACACAGCCTCCACCACACGCGCACACACACTCTCCACCACTGATAATGTGCTAACAAGCTCGCTTCTGGTGTCTCTTCACTGGCAATTTGTCCTCTTTCCTCCGAAAGCCGGGAGTTGAGCGCGGTGACAATGACATGCTCGGTAGGAGGCGGGGAGAAGCCAGGTGCATTTTTCCCTTGTTGCCTTTTTGCCTTTCATCCACAGGGAAAATGAGTTTCTGGTGATACACAAAAGCCCCCTTTCTTTTCCCCCTCTCTCCTCTCCTGCTCCACTCCCCACTCGAGAGACTGGAAGGCTGGAGAGAGAACCATGCACATTCTCTAAAGACACTTTTCTTCTTTAACAAGCTGTTAAAAGTAATGCCCATCAAATTCAATTCCAGTATATTTGTAGCCGGCCAGGGCATGTTTGATGGTTGAAAAGATGTGTAATGCAAAAATCTGTTTTTCTCTTCGCCTCGTTTTTTTTTTTTTTTTAAGACACAAAAGAGCATCTCAAGTCAACAGTGCAGAGGATTAGTTGTCGTGGTGATGGGTGGCATTAGTGACGCAACACCAGGGCGAGTTGGCGGACACACGCAGAGCAGGGACAGGCGAAGAGGAGAAAAGGAGGCTGAAATGATTACCATTAAATAACCCAGCAGTGGCGCTTCTACGGCTCACTCCTCTCAAAACTGAGGTCAGCCACAGCTACTGTTGTCAGACAATGCATGTTGGGCTACCTACATACAGGTCCCCCAACGCAGCACTTCACACAGTAACGTGTGTGCAGTGAATGAGGGTTATGTACAGTACTGATACTATACACTCAGACAGGCATGTGTCCTAAGAAACACAGGTTCTGCTACTGGGTTGGAACATACTTCATACAGTAACCTGCCTGGGTGTCGTTGAATGAATCAGGGTGATGCACTGATGTCAAGACCCAATTGACACGCGCGCACGCACACACACACACGCACTGATATGTTTTTCATTTCATTGGAGCGGTTAAACTGTAGAAAACCTGTTGACTTGATGAAGCACTGTGTTGCAGAATCTGCCTTTTCCCCTCCATCTCAGACATCCATCCAGAGAGGTGATTGGTTGTGTTGTTTTCCTCCCGGTGTTAGTGTGCCCTGGTGTCAGAGTGACGTGTTGGAGCCGTGTGGGGCGTCTTTGTCTCTAAGTGGCATGAAGAGGTGAGGTGTTGGCGTCTCATCTGGTGGCTGCTGGCTGACGTGCATTAACTTGTTCCTTCATTATTACTTTGACACACACACAGGCGCTCACACAGAACACACACCCTGCTCCAAGGCCTTCTCACAGCCCTGAGTGGCGTCTTTGATAGCTTTAACAGTGAGCAGGAAGTGGGGTGCTGGGAAAAGGCAGGTGGCAGATCCACTGGAGTGCTGTCCTCCCCCCGCTGTGCAGCCTATCACACTTTACCATGTTAGACGTCAAACTGTGTGTGTGTGACCGTTTAACAATGTTTTGCTGCTGTTCCTTGTGTCAGCGATCGCCAGGTGGCTCCTCACCCTGCGCAGTGAAACACTCGGCTGTTCCCAAAATATCCTCTCCTCTTCCTCACTCCAGCAGGAGAGGGTCCTCACCCTTTGTCTCTGTCACATGCGCTCTCTTTCTCTCTGGTTGTCTTTACCTCCCTCTCTCCACTTCTCTCTAGCCCCTCTGCCTGCTGTGTTCATGTGGGAAAGCCATATGCAACATCCTAACTAATCCAATTCAATCCATTAACAGAATACCATCATTTTTACTTAACTGGATAATAGAGACAGTAAAAAGGCCATTGTTGCCAAATGTCATGATATTGAAAAGCCAGTGTTGGGTTCCTAACACACTTTTGATATTCTGGGTTGGACGGAGATGGTTGTGACTTGTCTCTCTTTACCTAGGAGCTTCTAATGGCAGTGGATGGTTGTCATTATGAGCAGAGAGTCTCTGATTAGGGAGACTTATTTGGTTCACACACACGGGAAGAGAGGGTAAGATTTAATCACAACTCTGTAGAATAAGTATGTGGGTACAATGCTGCACAGGTAATGCAGTCCCGAAGGGCATTATTTACAACCTCATTTTTTCCTCCTGGTCAGTTTCACATTTTCTATGAGATTGTATCTCCCTTTTGTCTTCCATACTGAATGACCTTTGACCCTTGACCTGTGGACCAGCTATGAGGAGAGAGCCCGTTACCTGGAGACCATCGTCCAGCACCACCTGGAGCCAACCACCTTCGAGGACTACGCAGCGAGGGTCTTCTGCCCAGCCCCCTACCACCACCATCTCTCAGACCCCGGTATGACACACTCTCTACTCCCTCTACTCGGTCTGTAGCCCATCACAGTCCATCTTTCATATACTGCAACCAGTGGTGGAAAAGGTACCCAATTGTCATACTGTAGTAAAAGTAAAGATAACTTAATAGAAAATGAAAGTCACCCAGTAAAATACTACTTCAATAAAAGTCTTAAAGTATTTGGTTTTGAATATGCTTAAAGTATCAAAAGTAAAAGTATAAATAATTTCCGATTCTGTATATTAAGCAAACCAGACTGCCCAATTTCCGTGTTTTTATTTTTTTTATTTTACGGATAGCCAGGGACACACGCCAACACTCAGACATCATTTACAAGTGTGTGAATTGTACCATTTTCCTGTCCTGCTAAGCATTCAAAATGTAATGAGTACTTTTGGGTGTCAGGGAAAATGTATGGAGTAAAATTACATTATTTTCTTTGGGAATGTAGTGAAATAAAAGTTGTGAAAATATACATACTCTAAAAAACTAAGTAGTACTTTTAACGTGTTTTTACTTAAGTACTTTTGTAGTGTTAGTTAGCAGTAGAGAAGTTTGGCCTGTTTGAGAAATTATCCACAAATTCTTCTGTGTAGTTACGAGTTTTGGCGTTGAAAACCTCCTTCACTTACTGCAATAACCTTAACCACACTAGTTCTGTCTATGCACCTGTCGTTTCTTTATGTATTCTGTAACAATGCACACCAAGTGTTTCCCCTGGACAGACCCACCCTCCCCCCCACACACTCACACGGAGCAGTTAGCCACGTCTCACACTCCCCTCCATAGCGTAGTGCCCTCTCTCCCTCCACAGTTAGGGCCCCTCATGGAGTGATAAGTGCTCTGCCAGGACCTGGACTTGTTTGGCTGACACACCTGGTCTCATGGTCCAACATCACATTGATTCTCTCTCCAGCTTCATTGTCTCTGCTCGGTGGCGACAGGCTACATCACATTGATTCTCTCTCCAGCTTCATTGTCTCTGCTCGGTGGCGACAGGCTATATCACATGCATGCCGGAAATGAAAGGGTCAGTCAGCCGGAAGACTTGTTCTTATATCCAATCTTAAAGCAGAGCATTATACTGTGACACAGAGCAGTTCTCTCTGTCCTCTTCTTTCTAATGTTAGTCATGGATGTAAGGTGTGTGCTTATTAAAAGCAGTAGCTTACATTAAGACAGTAAAATAAATACAATATTGAATTTTTTTCAAAAATCCCTAAAGATTTTCAATCTGTCCATGACATTGCTTTTTGACAGTTTGAATTTGCGACCCTTTCATTTGTAAAAAGATGCATGTGTATTGTACATGGGTTTTTGTTCCGCACAGTGAGAAAAATAAGTATGTTTTGTGGCTGAAAAATACCCCAATATTATTCTGGTAATGTAATTATGTCATTGACCTGTGCTTTAACACACGTTAGTCTCCTAGTACAGAATGTGATGAGTGTCTTTCAGCCCTAAAACCTTGCCTTTGTGTTCATAACACCAGTCCACCACGGACTCTGTTCCTCTTAACCCCAAATGATCATATTTCTGTTTTGTTTCTTTGTTTTTTATTTTTATTCCCTTTCTTTTTTTTGGTTTTCCATTTTTATTTTTTTGTTTTATTTTCCTTTGTTTCCCCCTTTAGATCATAATCTATCACTTGTGTATATCTAAAGGTAAGACTCCTGGAAACCCCCGCTCCCTTCTGATTCACTTGTAACAATGTTATGAGCACCCTACTTTTCCCCATACCTATCTGTCTCTCTCTCTCTCTCCACTGACCAAATCTGCTGATCTCAATCGTTCCCTGTTTCTTGTTTCTTCTCCATCATGTTGTCAGATGAGTGTCTTAACTTTAACATTGAACCACAGACCTTGCATGCTTCCACCATAACAGGCTCAAGCCTTTTCTCGTGTTGTCCTCTGTTCATCATCACTCCCACTCTGAATCCTGTGTTTGATTCTAACCACTATCTTCCTCTGTGTGTTCCTGAGCATGAATTTACTGGAGCTCTGCTTTACCTTTATACACGTGTGTTCACTACATCTGAAATGTTCAGTAATTGTTAGGCAGTCAAGTCTGTTTTATGAGCGCAGTCAAGTCTGTTTTATGAGCCCAGTCAGAGCACAGTACAGTTGCTCTCTATACTCATGGACTGACAGACGCACACACGTTATGTAGCCATTGAAGATGGCTGGCCCTGAAGATCAATATTTAAACAGCGTAAACGTTGGTAAGTAAGTGGAATCATTGCATTAATGCGCCAGTCAACGTGTGTGTGTGTGTGATGATGTGTTTAGGTGGTGCTTCTGCTGTATTTGTTCTCTGTGCACCTTCTATTGATTCCCCCTCTGCTCACACCTCTTATCTTTTCTCTCTCCTGTTGTCTTCTTCTTTTTGCGTTTTTCCAATCCTTTCCTTGCTTGCTCTACCCCGCTGTACCGCTCCATCCCTGCCTACTCCTTCAAACTGCTTCATTACTTCCTCTTCCCTTTTCCTCTCCTTACCCATTTTCCAATTCACCTCTACTGACCTCTGTTGTCCTGTTGTCTCCTCTTCTACTTTCTTCTCCTCCCCTCTCCCTTGTGGCTTTGTGGCTTCTCTTCATCTTCCCCACCAAAGAGAGCTTGATATTTCTGCTCCTTCCCAAAACTCCACTAGAAAACATTGGGCTCGGCAAGGTAAAGGGCAAAGGCTTGAAACGGAAGGTCTTTCATGCTAGCTGTGAATGGTACGCTAAAACATGAACACGGCAAAGTACCTTTTTTTCTTGTTCCTTCTTACCCTGTTTCCTTCTTCTTTAGTGTCCTGTGTATTGTTCTCTGACGGTCTAGGTGTCATATCCCTGTGTTTTAATATTACCACCATAGTTGTTTGGATTCATTTCATGCACATTGATGCTTTGATTCATCACAGTTAAAAAGAGCTAACTGTATTCTCTGTATAATACAGTCACTAAAACACAAGTCAAAACAATGATTTTCAAAGAGATGTAACACCTCTACCACTACAGTAGAAATTAAAGTGCATGTACTGACTTTCCCCTGGCTTTCCTTAGACTAAGGCTAATATGAGCTGGGGACTAACCTCAGAAAGGCAGGGTGTAGACTAGAGGAGTATGATCCAGTAGTATTTGGCGGGGGGGGCAAGCAGCTGGCCCTGCTTTCAGCATTGCTGTTTTATTATTGACTGTAGTGGGTTGGCTGGGCAGGTACGGGGGGACTCTTAATGCCTGTGCTCTCCTTCCCTCCCTCTGTTTCTTCCCCTATCCTTCATCCCTCCCTCTCTCCTTCCACAGGCTCATGCCTCGAGAGTCAGGAGGGAGGAAGTCCAGCAGCAGTGCAGCTAGACGGGGCCGACCAGTTAGCCTCGCCAATGTCTCCTCGTACTAGCAAGAGCCGCATGTCCATGAAGCTCCGACGCTCCTCCGGCTCGGCCAATAAGACCTGATCGGACATTCCCTCCGCTGACCGTCCTCCACGCAACACCCTGCATGAGGTCACAGCCTTCACTCTCTGTACTGAACAGCTAGGACTGCACTGCAACTACCAGCCTTTACCTGCTAACAGTGCTGCATCGCATGTTATGTACCCCCACTATATGGACATGCCTGCCCTGCAGGGTCAGAATCAGCATCACCCCTACTGCACCACCCTTCCTAGATGCAGGATAAGGCCTTGAACAGAGCCAGACCCTCAGGGGCCAGCCCAGGGGCCCCCAGGACTTGTGCTAGCAGGGCCTCCAACAGAATAAACAAGTCCCCTGGGCAAGGTTAGCTAACTATGCTCACTACCACCTCAAACTTTACGCTAAATATAATATACTTGGATATATAAAAGAAGCAGCATCGGTTTGGTTTTGTACAGAAAGCATAAAGGCAACATTCATTGTAAGTCGCATTGTTGATGGTTGAAATCACTTGATATTAGACTGAGATGGTGAACTACAGTGTGGTCTTTCTCTGCTGTTGTAGCTGAGCAGAGTGGCTAATATCCTGTCCTCCTGGTTCTCTGGGCCCCTGGCTCTGGGCCCCTGGCTCTGGGCACCTGACTCTGCACCCACTAGGAAAGGGATTGTAAGAGTTTGTAAGAAAGGACAAAGAAACACAAAGTAAGAAAAGCTTATTTGTCATATTTGGTCACTGTGTCCACCGTGAGACAAATGTGTATATATATATTTGTACTATATTCTGTATATACAGGAGTTGTCACTTTCTTTACGCTTGGACTGAAGCAATGTCAGCCAGTGTTCAAAGATGAGATGAAAGTTTTGAAGTTGGAAGAAGTTTCTTTCTAGAATTGTGAGATGGAAATTGTTTGGTTAAAGTGAAGCACTTACGTTTTGGTTTTCACGCTGAATGACCAACTGAGTTTGACTTTCTGAGTATAATATTCACTACTGTTCTTTTGAGGGTCACATGTATTTTTTTTAATCGAGATTGTAAAATTGTTTTTCACCTGATAAAGAATGTTACTGATTATTTAGTTTTGTTCATATACAATGTGTTGTATTGAACCAGCCCTTTTTTCACTCATGATGACTTATTATATATATATATATATATATGAGAATACATATTTAAGGTGTGTAGTGTTGAGGACCATATCTGGTCTGTACATATTTGAATATAGCTGGCCAAAAAAAACTAAACGTCTATTACCTTCAAGATACGTAGACCAACGGTTGGATGTGTGATCAGGTCTTCTGCCTCGGACGTCATCACAAAGCTTGCCTGCTGAAGTTGGCCAATACAACACTGTACTGTAGCTTTGTCCACAGCTAGAAGAAAAAGCTCATTGCTGTTATGGTCGAGTGTCTGTCTGTGCAACAACACAAATGAGGATGGAAAGAGGACCATCTCCTATGTTATGGAGACATTCCCTCCTGTAATGTATTGGTATTAACACAGTATGTACTGTATAGGAGCTTAAACAACCATATACCGTTTCTTGACTCTCCAGCTCACTAATAATCACCTAAATTAAATCTAGACAGGAAGTATTGAAAATTAGCAAGACGATTGTCTATTTTTTGCAAATTTGGACTGCGAGGGAATATAACATGTTTTCAGTGTGGCCCTCTGGACCTCGTTGAAGACCGAATGCCGTCCCTGGGGCAAAATGAATTTGACGCCACTGTTATTTATTTGGGTTCTTCTGAAACTCCAGCTAGGGTCTGCAGGTGGGCTTCACAGCAAGCTAATGTGCTACCTGTCTAGAACACTTCTCTACTGTCCACTTCATGTATTGTAGCAGGTCTTAATCGTGGTCTTCCACCCTGGCCTGCTTCTCAAACAACACCTGTACCTGGGTCGTTCTTGAGTTCCGATCGTATTTTGGGAAGAAAAAAATATTTTTTCTGTATATTTTTTATTTAAATGTATTTGGGTACATCTTTCCATTCTAAATCAACTAATATGGCAGCTTAATGACTAAATAATGTTTACCATTATGATAACATTGTGCCACCAGTAGGAGGAGTAACACCGATGAGACATTTTAGGTTGAGGATTTTCTTGTAAGGTCATTAAAAATATAAATAATTTACTAAAGTGATATGATTAATAATTTTGCTCACAATGTAATTTCCCTTCATTTAAATTGAGTAACACCTGTTGGATTTAAACACCAAATTATCAATGGAATCCTCAAATTTATGACATACTAAAAGGGTGTGATTCGCTCAACATTTTCTTTAACATAGACCCCTCCCCCAATAGGTTTGCCACTGGAGGGAATGCTCAAGGTCGTTGTATATCTTTGCAATGAGTGATTATCCAGGCGGTAACACCACTGACATAAAACTGATGGACAGTTTGATCTATACCAGGGGTGGGCAAGTCCAGTCCTCGGGGGGCCTGATTGGTGTCAAACTTTTGCCCCCACCACAGCTAACACACCTGACTCCAATAATCAAAGAATCATGATCTTCAGTTTAGAATGCAATTAGTTTAATCAGCTGTGTTAGATATAGGGATGGGGGAAAAAGTGTGACAGCACTCCGGCCCCCGAGGACTGGAGTTGCCTATCGCTGATCTATACAATCTATTAAATACTTTTGTTCACTTTCTAGCATTCAAAATAATCGATCTCTAAATCCTCAAAACATGTCAATACAACTTTACATCACTACTGGAAAAAAGCCAATTTGCTTATCCTAAATGCATTAAACAATGCATAAACATAACGTTTTGCAGTATACAGGACTTAACATTGTTTTACTATTGATAAACCGTTCCCTATAAACAAAAACATGTATGATGTGTAACTATTTGTCATTTTAAAGTGTGTTTCGTGGTTGCGAAGGCAAGGGAGGCAAATCCCACTGCAATTCAAGAACGACCCACCCCTTTGTCACTCCAGTTGCCAACTGTGTCCAACTTTACGACACACTAGCAGAGCAAACACGCATTTTTATCTTTGAATTCTGCTATTATTTTGTGCTATACTTTATCTTTATTTGCTTTCAGCTATAGGTTCTCTCCTAGAGAGGAAAGGGATTGTAAATACCTGTTTTGGATCTTTTTGGTTGTAATATCTTTTAAAAACTGCTGCCATGTCTAAGGTCAAATCCATGTTCTTTTTGTGTTACGTTTGAATATATGAGCTTGAAGTCCGTTCCGATAGTTATTATTATAAGATGACCGAGGATAAGAACTTGCCAGAGAGAGTGAGGAAATCATGCTGCATTCTTACTTAAAGCTGAGGAGATTTGGATAAGATTGGTTTGCTCTCTCCCTACACTCAGATGTGACTGAAACTTGTACATAGTGTAAAGTAAAAAAAAAAAAGACTTGCTCATTTATGGAGTTATACTGTATGTTACTACTGACCAAATACTGCATGATGCCAGTAGGCCTACTAACTGCATGTGTTGGTATAACATCTACACACACGCGCGCACACAATCACACAAAATGAAATAGTATTGGCATACTTGTATCTATACATTTGTAATGGCTGTCCAGAAAGGGAGTGGGTGTGCAATGGAATTTGACAATAAAAAGTATTCTTACCACCTGCTTGTTATTGGAATAGCTCTGTGAAAATCTAATCAAATACTGTATAGTAGCCATCATTATTATGCACAGACTTGTGTTTATTGACAAAGTAAGTTTTGTTCATGTTCACTAGGCTACATATTGAAATACAACATAATTGTAACCATCGTCATCATGAAGGCATTTATTGAGCAATTACATTTTATAGAATAAATACATTTTTAAACTCACTAAAACAGTTTTATACTCTAACAGGTAAGCTTGATTTTCTGTATGAAAATACATCTTGATAGCCTTGCTGGTTTAGAAATAAATTCCACAACTATACTGAACAAGCACATTCAATTTCCATAGGAACTACATGTAAGATAAAGGTGGTGAGGTCTGATACTCTTGAGATGGCCCATTCACAGGACCACCCTCTTATTTTCATTACATGCTTAAAATGACAGCTCTTGGTTATTTAAAACATTGTATATACCCATTTTCAGTGTTAAATGTTTCAACAATCATTACACTGTAAATCAATCAATGTACATTAGTGAATAAAGGCCAAAAGCAAGTGTTAAAATGTGGTCCTAGTGGGCTGTCGGCTAATCTGTCATTGCAACAAACCAAAAAATACCATTTTGTAATGAAAATAGGCTATTGTTTTTGACCTGATCAGGTAGTATAATAAGTTACAATACAATCACATGGTGTACAAAGAAAACACATTCATACTTTCATATGTAGTAATGAATGAATCCACTTGTTGCTCATGGGTTACAGTAGACTAGGCTACTAGCAGCCTGGCCGGACTGCCATCTGTAGCAGCATCACCTGCCGGTTCTCTGTAGGGTGAGACTTGTTGATATGCCTCGTGAGCCCAGGAGAACTGAAGAAGGTAGAGGGGCAGTGCTTACAGGTGAATATCTGTTGATCTCCCTGTGTGAGGTCTGGTCTTATTAAGTCTGGTCTTACCAAGTCTGGTCTACCCGCAATCTTCCCTGGATTCATTAGAATGTCGTCTCTCATTGCATGCCAAACTCTGTGCTTGTCCCGAATTTCAACGGATGGGAAATGGGCACCGCACAAGTGACAGGGAAACGTGATTTGCCCACTCTCTATCTGGTTATAGGGCGAGACTTTGATTGTCTCGTGCGCCGCAAGATGTTTCCTCAGATACGCTTGTCTTCGGAACTTCTTGCTGCAATAGCGACATTCGTAAATCTCCTCAACTGTCCCGGAGTTCTGTAAGAAGGGAGAGGCAACGTCAGTCTCCGGACAATGCATTGTGCTTGAGCTGTCACCCACTCTGATGTGCAGGTCCATGCTTTTCTCTGTGACCCGGTAGCGCGGATCGAAGGGCGGCGGACTCTCCTGTGCCCTCCTGAGTAGCTGCTCTTGTCTGTGGGAGCTGTCCACCGTGATGGACCGCTGACAAATGGAGCTGTCCAGAGAGACGTGGTGCTGATTGTTAACTCTCAACTCGCTCGCATTCTCTTTCCCTTCCACGGATGTCCTCTCGTGCAACTGTGCCTCCGGTTGTGACTTTTTTGCGCTCTGTGCCTCTCCGTTGTTAACCGGACGAGGCTTATGCCACCTGCGATGAGAGGCCAGGTTGGCAGGACAGCTGAAAACTTTGTCGCACTCGGGACAGCGGTACTCTATGCGCACAATCCTGGAGCACTTGTGTTGTGCGAGGGAGAAAGGGTCAGGGTATTCCTCTTTGCAGAGCTGGCAGATGAATTCTCCCAACGGTTTCTTATTACCAGAAGATGCTGTTGCTGCTTTAAATTCAGGGGTCTCCTTCTTAATTCTCAGCCCAAGCACTGGTGAGGTGGAGATTTCATCCTCTAAACTGAGCTTCCTGATCACTTTAGGCTTTTTGGATGCTGGCTTGGTCTTGCGCTCCGGCTCCATGTACGTGCGTTTCATAGCATGATGGAGAGACGGGTAGAGGTGCACAGGTGGGTCGAATTTCATATCAGAGTGTCCAAAGGGCGCGTGATTTAGTAGAAGTCTCTCTATTGAGGACACGGGCGTGCTTATCGGGAACGGCTCTGTCACGGTTGGTGAACTCATACACCGGTCGAAGAAAGATTTTTCCAGCTCGGTGCCAACTGGTTTTATCGGGCTATAGGAGAGGTCAGCCCGGCCAGGAGATCCGTCATGGTCCGGTTCAGTGAGGGGATAGTTTAGGGGGTATTTCCCAAAGTCCTCCCTGATCTCCACCTTGTCTGCGCTCTCCGGCAGCTGAACCTGGTCCGCTTCAGCCGGGTCGCTGGTCCATGGCTCTCCAAATGTACCATCCTCGGATAACGGCACAATTGGGCACGCATTTGGCACACCAGTTCGCCCCTCCGGTGTATGCACAGGCATGTCCACTTTTGGAAGTTCGTTGTCATTACGAGTTCTGTAAGAAGCCGCTGAGCCGCGTTTGCTCCTCTTCACTAAAAATCCTCTGGGCATCTTAACGCCGGAACAGAACAGTTCCTGGGTCAACTTTGAAGTGCCGTTACGCGTGAAAGAGCACTCGCGGTCGCTTTCTGATAGGCGCGCGGGCGAGGTGACTACTGACAGGTGAAAGGGACAGAGGACACTGCCACATCGACGATCGTGGCTTGTTTTTTATCTTTGGGGTCGCCTTCTGTTTTTTTTGTGAAGTCACGGTTTGTGGCCAAGCCCTGTCCAATCAGCACGGACAGTGGAGTGGGCGACGCTCGAGCGTTTAAGAGACTATCCAGTTACAAAGGCATTACTAATGTGGAGTGGATTATTATAAATCAGTTACACACTTAACATTTTATCATCCCATTGGTTTTCCATGTTCTCCTTAATAATAACCCATCAATAACGTTACAACGTGCCTAGTGATTCACGATTTGCAAGATCGGATCAGAAGATGCCCTAAAATGTTAAATGAACGCTATCCATATTACATTGACATTAGTAATGTATAACAATAAAAAAACGGACCATGCAGTTATATGGTTTGTGATTTTTCAATGTTTTCTCTGTGATACCGAGATGCTTTGGACTATACTATCTCGTAGACAGTCAAGTTTCTGCAAATACATGAATGTCCTTTAGGAACAGTATGTGTTTAATAAACTAGCCAAATGCAAGAAAAAGCAGACTGACCTCCAGAATTTGATCAAATATTGTTGGAAATTACAAAATAAGAAATAGCTCATAACATTTTTGTTGAATCCTAATAATGTCATTGCATATGACTAATATTAATATTATGCCACAAATACAACAAGGATAGGTCGTTATTTCCTAAATCATGTTGATTATAATGGAGTGACTCCCTCTCTCCAAGCAAAGTGCGTAATGAATGAATGATTTGCTTCCTCACGCGCCTAACCTTTCTGGGAATTCTTTATTAGGATTTGAATTATCCTGCTGTTGATAAGCGACTAGCAATTAAGATGACATGATTGTTTTCGTTTTCTGTTCTGTTGGCATGCCGCGTAATTTATAGCATTTATGAGAAGTCTGTTGTCTTAATCTGTCCATTTGATGCACTTTACCTGCTTTCTCATTTGTTTTGTGGGGCTGCAAACTGTGCGCGCAGTAACGAATGTAACCGCGCGATTAAGCCGTTTAATTTGAGAGGCAGCTCTTCCAGATGCAATCTTTCAACAGCCATTAGTAGGACCTAACCTATGCCAACAATGTTACAGCAACATCCATTAGACTTACGAATGCTCCCGTTGAGTAGCCTATATACGTCTCCTTAACAGACATCTTCATGTTTTACATTTGTGCGTGATTTTACCAACTGTCATTAAAACTGGGTACAGTGACTCGGATTGGAGGAGCCCAATTAGGCCTATCAACAATAAAACACAGATGTTGTCCCTCCAAACCTTTTATCTGTCGCCTGAATGCAGATAGTTTTTATTCAAACAGATCCCCATATCAGAATGATATAGCCTAGGTAGTGCCTAAGGTGGTAAGTACACCTACGTTCATCGATAGCCCTGCCCTTCATGTTAATGTATTCAGCCTTTAGGTCTACTGTGTTTTTACAAATGGCCATCCTAATTTGTCAGCATTCAGAACCAGCCTATATAAACCTGTAGGCTATTTAATCAGTTAAGGTCATAAGATAATGAGATGTGCTATTGCTTTTTTCATTAGGGACGTAGCACCCTATCTGTCCTCTCTCTGTTGCGTTATCGATGGGAATATCTAACAGAATATCTCCGTGTCCGTGTTCCCTAGTGAGACCAACGCGCTATCTCCGCTGCAGAAGGTTAGGGATGCTCACGGCACTGACAAGAGAAGATAATTGGTGGCGGAGACCCAACCCACCGATAACCTGCCAGCGGGAAAGAGGGCATTTACGTTTCTCCTGCCCTCCTTGCGAAGCTGGGAACGCAGATAAGAGATCAGAGAAGCAAATACATTTTTATCCCGGGGGAGCGTATCGCTCTGGCCCGGGTGGTTTACAATATGCTGTGCCGAGTTGGTTCGTGGTTAGGGGGCGTCCCTGGAAATTAATCAAAGCGGATGAGCGTGAGAACCGGCACTTCCTTTTGACGTGCGCTTGACAAGGGCCACCTCGGGAATTAACATCCAATGCAAATTCAGTGGAAATCAAAATTAGGCTTTGCATCAAGTAGTATTAAAAACATCTAATATATTTTAATTGTGGGCCTACGTTTGCATTATTTATTATAGGCTATTTTAGCAGGCTATGTCATGCATAGTCTACGCCTTGTTTAATGAAAGGAATCTAATCAACATTAGGGAAACATTTACAACACTATTTGTTCATGACACTCATAGGCCTATGCTACTTCGTTCAGAAATTGAACTTTTGAAATATTTTTCATTGTCAAAATGTTTAAAAAAAATTGTTTAGACCTTGGCCGGATTTTTGAACGTTTCTTCTTGCTAGATAGACTTACTGCTTGACAAGATTAGCCCCGATGTCAGATTATTGAGATGTTATGTTTGATCAATGCCTTCCTCTAATCCCACAGACTGCTGAAAATGAATTTATTGATTTTTCTTTTTCATCCGTTTTAAGTATTACGTCTGGACTACAGCCTGGCATGTGGTCACAGTGGCCTATAATCGCTTAGTCCTTATAATAATATGCATTTTTTCTGATGCTCTTTGTTTTTATGTAATCGCTGTTGGGGACCTCGTACTACTAGCATTATATGATGTTTAAGTGTGTGTGTTGGATTCAGAGTCGGCTCTCTTGTTAGTGCGCGGTGCGGTGGACTTTCAGCACCGCGGGAGACGGACAGCTCCAGCCTCAGCTCCAGCCCTGCAAGATTTGGCAGCTCCCTGGCCGACAGATTGCTCAATAATTACATTTTTGATTGTTCTTAATTAGCACTCATGTTCTGCCCCGGCCCGTTAGAAAGACATGGACAGTCTTGTTTATGACTTAAACGGAAACATATTACGTTCTTTCTCTTTTTTCATTATTTCATTATTTCTCTCTGTCTACATGTAGTCCTACCTAGCTAGACTAATATAGGCCTACTGCTGTAAAGGTCGACTGTTAAATCAAAGTCTTCAGAACATGCATAGGCTTTTTTTCTTCTTCATGAACTAAAGGAATATGTCTGTCTTCTGTCGCCATCTTCTGGTGTCTTGTGATTAGTTCGTGCTTAAATTAGTGCATGTAGATGACATTTTTCACTTTATTTCAGAATGTCAGATCCTTATGTTTCTTGTGCTGTGCTTGAACTGAGAGGTTGCTGTTGTGTAGCTAGTGATATCTTTTCAACCCAATACATCACACGTATCCAAATCAGGTGTTTTCAGTCTGCCTTTAACCCTGTGTGACCCACAGTTGCATTTGTCCTAAACTGCATTCCGTACAGGTCCTAAACAACAGAATTATGTCAAACACTACATAGTGCATCTCTTCTGACCCAGATGTATCTCTTAGTAATATTTGTTGTGTCAATATGATTATTGTGGCATCAGTAGCCTCTGAAACATTAGAAACCTGTCCACCGGTCTGAGACCACACTGGTCCCAGACACAAGCATATGTTGTTAGCCATCCATGCCGAGTACATGCCTTAAAGAGATGGCTGAAGAGATGGAGAAACAAACATTCTGAGCTAGAGAGGTAGTTTCATAAGTGTTGTAAAAACGCATCATTGGGCTTAAAGGGTTGTCAAACTGAGACTTAAACTATGTTTCCATCCACAGTTTTTTTTTATGCGAGGAAAGTCATACCTGCATAAAAAAATGAAATGATGACATGATGAAAAAAATAACATTTCATTTCGGTAGAAGTTTATAAATGCAGACAGATAATTTGTTCATTTGACATGGTGGGACCATTTTGTGTTGGTAAAATTAATTATGCGAGAAATGGTGGTGGAACGCCTTTATGTGCAAATATTTATATAATAATCATCATATTGAAGTCAACTTGGAGTCCCGCGATGATATGGTGTGTGGTTCTCCAACTCGGGAAACCATGCTTAGGGTACAGATTAAATAACTTATGATGAACTTCACAGGGTGGAGAAAGTGTTGTGCTTGATGCTATACTTTACAATAAATATCAATGGTTTTATTCTGGTGACATAATAATCGACGCTTGACTGCCATTTTACAAATAAAAATATTATTGTCCAGAGGACATACTAATAAAAAAAACTAATATTTCCCTCATTATGTCGAGATCACGATTTATCTCATGATCACAAAGGTTGTTTTGTTCACAAGAACATTTTGTTGTGATCATGACATAACAAAAGTTGTTTTGTGGAGATCATGAGATAATCAAAAATAGGCTACCACGAATCATCCATTAATTTGTTCAGATGCACCATAACCACCTCATCATGGAGCCCTGTGGCTGCTGCTGCATTGAATGCAATGAGCTCGTGGGGCATTTAAGCCCTGAAAGATGCCTGCCTGACAGACAGCACTGTCTCCCAGGCTGCATGCCACCCCCAAGACCACAGCCATTCGCATACAAGGTACAACACAGCTAACTTGGCTAGTCTTGTGAGCTGTCTAATTAGCTAGGTAGTTTTGTTAACTATCTAGTTTGTTATCTATGCTGTTTGTTATCTTCCATAACTGATATGTGTATGGGGACACTACATGTTTTGTGGATAATATTAATATTTACAGTGGGTGAGCTGCATTCCTGACAGGCGGATGAGATTCAATTTCAGCCTTAGAGGCTCACCCACTCTGTACATTTAAATATTATCCATAAAACACAAAGTGTCCCTTACAATTATACACATATCAGTTATGCAAGCAGACAACCAGCACAGATAACAAGCTAGTTAGCTAGCTAACAATAATACCTAGTTAGCTATCTTGCTAACAAGACTAGCCAAGTTAGCTGTGTTGTTGCTTGCATGCGATTGGCTGTTTGTCTTGGGGGTGGCAACGATCAAATGCCCCACGAGGGCACAGATGCCCCAAAAGCTCTTAGCTCAAGGTACGGGACATTTAGCTTGTTAACATTGTGATTTATAAACTGATGAGCTCCAACCACAAATGAAAGCATGATGTTAGCATGAAATGTACCATCCCATAGTGTATCAATCATTAAAATGTGTGCGTGATCCACCATGTTCTCTGCCGCCTCAGCCATACTGTCAATCTATCATCAATACTTACACTCCTATTTAAAGATCTTGTGACCTCTACAAAACAAAATTTTTTTCTGTTGTGATTATGAGATAAAGAAGTTGTGATCTCGAGGGAAATCTCGGCAAACCGTAGTCTGGCTTTTTTTTATGGCGGTTTTGGAGCCATGGCTTCTTCCTTGCTGAGCGGCCTTTCAATTACGTCGATATAGGACTCGTTTTACTGTGGATATAGATACTTTTGTACCTGTTTCCTCCAGCATCTTCACAAGGTCCTTTGCTGTTGTTCTGGGATTTATTGGCACTTTTCGCACCAGGGTACGTTCATCTCTAGGAGACAGAACGCGTCTCCTTCCTGAACGGTATGATGGCTGCGTGGTCCCATGGTGTTTATACTTGCGTATGATTGTTTGCACAGATTAACGTGGTACCTTCAGGCGTCTGAACCACACTTGTGGAGGTCTACAATTTTTTTTCTGAGGTCTTGGCTGATTTATTTAGATTTTCCCATGATGTCAAGCAGAGGCAGTGAGTTTGAAGGTAGGCCTTGAAATACATCCACAGGTACACCTCCAATTGACTCAAATGATGTCAATTAGCCTATCAGAAGCTTCTAAAGCCATGACATCATATTGTCGAATTTCCAAGCTGTTTAAAGGCACAGTCAACTTTGTGTATGTAAACTTCTGAAAAACTGAGTTTAAATGTATTTGGCCAAGGTGTATGTAAACTTCCGACTTCAACTGTACAGGCGTCCTTCCTAACTCAGTTGCCGGAGAGTAAGGAAACCACTCAGGGATTTCACCATGAGCCCATTTGTGACTTTAAAACAGTTACATGGTTTAATGGCTACGATAGGAGAAAACTGAGGATGGATCAACAACATTTTAGTTACGCCACAATTCTAACCTAATTGACAGAGTGAAAAGAAGGAAGCCTGTACAGAATACAAATATTCCAAAACGTGCATCATGTTTGCAATAAAAAAAAAAAAATGTGGTAAAGCAATTCACTTTTTCTCCTTAATACAAAGTGTTATGTTTGGGGCAAATCCAATACAACACATTACTGTGTACCACTCTCCATATGTTCGACCATAGTGGTGGCTACATCATGTTATGGGTATGCTTGTAATCATTAAGGACTGGGGAGTTTTTCAGAATAAAAAAAGAAACAGAATGGAGTTAAGCACAGGCAAAATCCTATAGGAAAACCTGGTTCAGTCTGCTTTCCACCAGACACTGCAAGATTAATTCACCTTTCAGCAAATCTACACTGGAGTTGCTTACCAAGAAGACAGTGTATGTTCCTAAATGGCCGAGATACAGATTTGACTCAAATCTGCTTGAAAATCTATTCAAAGACCTGAAAATGTTTCTTTAGCAATGATGAACAACCAATTTCACAGAACTTAAAGAATAATGGGAAAATGTTGCACAATCCAGGTGTAGAAAGCTTAGAGACTTGCCCAGAAAGACTCACAGCTGTAATGGCTGCCAAAGGTGATTTAGGGAGTTGAATACTTATGTAATCAAGATATATTAGTGTTTTATTTTTTATGAATTTCTTACATTAGAATTTTTCTCCCACTTTGACCAGAGTATTTTGCATAGATCATTGACAAAAAATGAAAATTAAATCCAATATAATCCCACTTTGTAACACAACAAAATGTGGAAAAAGTCAAGGGGTATGAATACTTTCTGAAGGCACTGTATATATTTTGGTTATACTGTGCATATGTATGTTGTATTATACAGGGCACATTTGATAAAGAGACCTAGGTCTCAATATGTCCTCCCTATTAAAATAAAGGTTAATTAAGAAAATGAAGCATTTCCTTTTATTCCATGTTCGACTAGAGAGCTGATGGTATGAAAATGTTTGGTCACTGTTGTTAACATGCTACAATTATATCAGAAAGCAATGCAATCTGTAAATACAAAGTTCACACAAAATACACAGTCATCCATTTCCTAAACAGACTTTATTGTTTTGCAATGGGTTGCATTGGGTTAATGTTTGACAAGGCATCACACTCATCACTACTGTACAATTTGCTTGTGTTTTGATTCAGTAATTCACTAGTATTAACTATGAGTCACCATTCTTGTCTGCTCTTAGCCTTTGCTCAGTGTTTCAGAAACTCTTGTCCTGTGGAGTTTTAGATATTCCCATCAATGCCCACCCCCACCATTGTCCTCCTCTACCAGTGAGATGTAGATTATAGGTTCTTACCAATGATATGTATTCACTAGATGACTGACAGGGGGCACTGTTTGAAGACGCCTCCACCATTACGATACTCTTCATAAGGAACAACCTCCATAGGTTTCATGGGATTTTACAGAATATCAACATAATGTTTCAAGGACAAAAATACATGCATTTCTTTTGATCTAGTGGGGACTGCAACATAAGAACTCTTTTTTCCCTCTTTTTTGAGAAAGGATTGGTTTCTATTCAGCTCATACAATATTGGCTTCTATTCAGTTCATACAGTACTATGTATTGTTTAAGAAATGTATGTATTAGTGTCTGTAATGAATAAAAAAAAAATAATACATATTCATCTTCCAAAACCTGTACCTGTTGAAATGAAAACATGTAGCTCATCTCTATACACTACAAAGCAACACAATGTAGATTACTGTCATGTACAGCTGGAGAAGTTAATGCATTGTACCAAAATAATATGTTTTTAATACTGCTGACCAATTTAAGATCCATCGTGTTACTCCCCCATGAAGCCACACAATCTCCTCTGAACAGTTTGTATTTTTATTTATTTATCTGAAATTCCGTGGTATCTAATTGGTAGTTACAGTCCTGTCTCATTGCTGCAACTCCCATACGGACTCGGAAGAGGCGTGCATTCTCTGAAACACAAACAAGCCAAGCCTTGACACAATACTGCTTAACCCAGTAGCCAGCCGCACCAATGTGTCTGAAATTGTACAAGAAATTGAGATTTTACACCTGGCAACTGTGTCAGCGTGCATTGTGCCCGGCCCGCCACAGGAGTCGCCAGGGCGAGATGAGACAAGAACATCCCTGCTGGCCAAACCCTCCCCTAACCCGGACAATGCTGGGCCAATTGTGCGCCATCCCATGGGTCTCCCGGTTGCGACCGGCTGCGACAGAGCCTGGACTTGAACCAGGATCTCTAGTGGCACAGCTAGCCTTAGATCAGTTGATGTTGAGATGTGTCTGTTACTTGACCTCTGTGAAGCATTTATTTGGGCTGCAATCTGAGGTGCAGTTAACTCTAATTAACTTATCCTCTGCAGCAGAGATACAGTTGAAGTCGGAAGTTTACATACACTTAGTTTGGAGTCATTAAAACTCGTTTTTCAACCACTCCACAAATTTCTTGTTAACAAACTATAGTTTTGGCAAGTCGGTTAGGACATCTACTTTGTGCATGACACAAGTAATGTTTCCAAAAATTGTTCACAGACAGATTATTTCATTTTTATTCACTGTATCACAATTCCAGTGGGTCAGAAGTTTACATACACTAAGTTGAGTGTGCCTTTGAACATCTTGGAAAAATCCAGAAAATGATGTCATGGCTTTAGAGGCTTCTAAATGGCCTAATTGACATAATTTGAGTCAATTGGGGGTGTAGCTGTGGATGTATTTCAAGGCCTTCCTTCAAACTCAGTGCCTCTTTGCTTGACATCATGGGAAAATCTAAAGAAATCAGCCAAGACCTCAGAAAAAAATTGTAGACCTCCACAAGTCTGGTTCATCCTTGGGAGCAATTTCCAAACACCTGAAGGTACCAAGTTCATCTGTACAAACAATAGTACGCAAGTATAAACACCATGGGACAATTGCAGCCGTCATACCAATCAGGAAGGAGATGCGCGCTGTCTCCTAGAGATGAACGTACTTTGGTGCGAAAAGTGCAAATCAATCCCAGAACAACAGCAAAGGACCTTGTGAAGATGCTGGAGGAAACAGGTACAAAAGTATCTATATCCACAGTAAGACAAGTCCTATATCGACATAACCTGAAAGGCCGCTCAGCAAGGAAGAAGCCACTGCTCCAAAACCGCCATAAAAAAAGCATTAAAAAAGCATAAAAAAAGCCAGACTACGCTTATATCGTAGTTTTTGGAGAAATGTCCTCTGGTCTGATAAAAAAAAATAGAACTGTTTGGCCATAATGACCATCGTTATGTTTGGAGGAAAAAGGGGGAGGCTAGCAAGCCGAAGAACACCATCCCAACCGTGAAGCACTGGGGTGGCAGCATCATGTTGTGGGGTTGCTTTGCTGCAGGAGGGACTGGTGAACTTCACAAAATAGATGGCATCATGATGGAGGATATGTGGATATATTGAAGCAACATCTGAAGACATCAGTCAGGAAGTTGAAGCTTGGTCGCAAATGGGTCTTCCAAATGGACAATGACCCCAAGCATACTTCCGAAGTTGTGGAAAAATGGCTTAAGGACAACAAAGTCAAGGTATTGGAGTGGCCATCACAAAGCCCTGACCTCAATCCTATAGAAAATTTGTGGGCAGAACTGAAAAAGCATGTGCGAGCAAGGAGGCCTATAAACCTGACTCAATTACACCAGCTGTCAGGAGGAATGGGCCAAAATTCACCCAACTTATTGTGGGAAGCTTGTGGAAGGCTACCTGAAACGTTTGACCCAAGTTAAACAATTTAAAGGCAATGCTACCAAGTACTAATTGAGTGTATGTAAACTTCTGACCCACTGGGAATGTGATGAAAGCAATAAAAGCTGAAATAAATCATTCTCTCTACTATTATTCTTACATTTCACATTCTTAAAATAAAGTGGTGGTCCTAATTTTTACTTGGATTAAATGTCAGGAATTGTGAAAAACTGAGTTGAAATGTATTTGGCTTAGGTGTATGTAAACTTCCGACTTCAACTGTAACTCTGGGTCTTCCTTTCTTGTGGCGGTCCTCATGAGAGCCAGTTTTTTGCAACTGCTATTTAACTTTGAAAGTTTTTTTTTTACATTTTCCGTATTGATTGACCTTCATGTCTTAAAGTAATGATTGACTGTTGTTTCTCTTGGCTTATTTGCGCTGTTCTTGCCATAAAATGGACTTGGTCTTCTACCAAATAGGGCTATCTTTTGTATACCACCCCTACCTTGTCAAAACTGATTGGCTCAAATGCATTAAGTTAAGAAATTCCACAAATTAACTTTTAACAAGGCACATCTGTTAATTGAAATGCATTCCAGGTGACTTCCTCGTGAAGCTGGTTGAGAGAATGCCAAGTGTGTGCAAAGCTGCCATAAAGGCAAAAGATGGCTACTTTGAAGAGTCTCAAAAACTAAATATATTTTGATTTGTTTAACACCTTTCTGGTTACTACATGATTCCATATATCTTATTTCATCTTTTTTTAAGTCTTCCCTATTATTCTAAAATGTAGAAAATAGTAAAATAAAGAAAAACCCTTGAATGAGTAGGTGTGTCCAAACTTTTGACTGGTACTGTTGACTGGTACCTTGAATTGGTGCTGGCTGCATCCATAGGCTGCACATCGTGGCATTGTTGACTAAGTTGGCTATTTTTATGAAGGAGATATAGTTTTTCCCTGATTCACTCCCATTAATCAAAGCCAAGAGAAAAGAAGAGTATGATGGCTGCGTGGGTGTGTGCTAGGCCAGCGGTCAGCTATCCAGGGTTAATACACAGTATACAAAACATTAAGAACACCTGCTCTTTCCATGGCAGACTGACCAGGTGAATCCAGGTGAAAACTATGATCCTTTATTGATGTCACTTGTTAAATCCACTTCAAATCAGTAGATGACGGGGGAGACAGATTAAAGAAGGGTTTTTAAGCCTTGTGATAATTGAGATATGGATTGTCACTTCTGAAAAAAGATTGCAGTCAGAGTGCAGTATGCAGCAAATACTGCATCAAAAATAACACTTTTTTTGCAGTGTAACTGCAGTTAGAGTGCAGTATAATTACAGTTCAACTGCTGTACACTGCAGATAATCTGCAATTACTTCATCCAAAATACTACATTCAAGTGCAGTTACTGCACTTTTACTGCAGTTTCTAAACTGCAATAGTTTTTTGTAAGCGGTGTATGTGTGCCATTCAGAGGGTGAATGGGCACGACAAAAGATTTAAGTGCTTTTGAACGGGGTATGGTGGTAGATGCCATGCTGGGTTTTTCACACTCAACTGTTTCCCATGTGTATCAACAATGGTCCAAAGGACATCCAGCAAACTTGACTCAACTGTGGGAAGCGTTTTAGTCATCGGTCAGCATCTGTTGAATGCTTTCGACACCTTATAGAGTCCATGCCCCGACGAATTAACGCTGTTCTGAGGGCAAAAGGTGGTTGGGGTGGGGTGGGTGTTCCTAATGTTTGGTATATTAAGTGTACTGTATGTCATTGGTTCATACAAGGTTGAGTTTCCTCTGAAACTCCCATCCACCCATCACACATTCTACCTGCAGCAACACTTGTTGTTAAGTGTTTCTATTACAATGTCAGGTGAGACATTTTCTCTTGAAAATTAATATACTGCATTTCTTATACTTAGGCTGCAACGTGTGTGTGTGGGCACACTCATTAGTGCAACAAGAGAGTCTCCCACCCCCCTTGTTATTTACACACAGTTAGCTAGAGACAGACGTTCTTGTTGTTCCTCAAAAAGTACTCCATGTGCCGGGAGTTTCCTACCACGTCTGGTTCACCCAGTCATGTGTCTCAATAGAATATCTCAAGAGAACATTCCATACAAGGCCTCTCATAATAGATCAAAAACGTGATGGCCTCCCGAACCTAGACTTTCAAGTCAGATTTAACATACGGTCTTGTGTCACAGGGAAGTAAACATGACTTCTTTCCTTTATTGTAAATCAGGTATTTTTCTGCCACATCAAATGATTAGTTGTATTGTTATACTGGTTATTGATCAAATCATGGTTCAACCATAGTCAGACGGACAGACTCAAAAGCACCATTTATATCTGGTTGTGTCTTTTGTCCTGATCTTGTCGACATTCTGATTGTGCCCACGTTTTTAGACAGGTGTAGACAATCAAAAGGAACATTGTGATCTGATTGTGAAATGTTCATCCTGCCCACCTCTGGAGGTACAGTAGTCAGACACTCAATGTGTCTGGATATCTTACAAGTGTAGACAGAACTGAACAGAGAAAACAACATTTAAATGATCATTATTCGGTTCTCTAAAATCATTGACAGGTGACACCATTGACTGATAACATAAATGCGTCTTACAATAAATATAATTTATAAAGAATAGCTGTGAAATAATTTGCATAAAGGAATGGACCAGGACATCTGGTCACAATGCAGACACAGTGGATAGATAACAGACACATTTTAATACCATATGTAGACACATTTATGGAAATGTGGGCACGATCAGAATGTAGAGTAGATCGGGACACAGGACCCATGTTAGCACCAGGTATACACAGGCCTGGAATGTCAACAAATGGGTCTTCTTTTTTCCCCCAGTTCAGTTGGGTCCTATCAGAGGTATTAGTCATGTGTTGTCAGTCTATGAAGTCAGACGAACAGTGGTTACCACTAGAGTGCGTATGTTCCTGCCAGTGTGGTCTGGTAACATGGAGAAAGTTGCTATCTTTCTGTTGCTATGATTTGAAGAGAAATGTACCTTGATGTGTGTGATTGTGTTTCATCCCCTGTGTTATGCAAATAGAAATACCCCTAGAATACCCTGTGTTGTTCAGAACCGCACAATTTGAACAGTAAAGTAAATTGGCACCCAGGATAAATAAGCAAACACAGGACTTTCTCTTAGAACTAACTGCATTACAATTAGGAAATATTATGTCTGTCATTAGACATATCATTGCAGAGGGACAAAATATATATTTTTAATAAAAACATTTGATAGGTCTACTCAGCCAATAGGCTATGATCTATTCTGCTAGTAGCCTATAATCCCTATGCATAAAATCATATTTTGTTTTCTTTTAATTAATTTCATGAGTGAATTTATTTGTTTTGTTTTTCATTTAGACTAATCTTTGCTTTTATGTAGGATTATGCAAAAAAATATCCAAGCCCCTTTGCAGTGTTCTAACATAAACCTAATCTGTTGCCACAAGTATGAAAACGCAGAACTGAGATATGTGGGGCCCAAATTTCCCCATGGAGACCGTTTGGAGTCCTGCGTTCCGCCTGGAAATCCCCCACCCTGTGTTGACTCCTCCCCCTCTGGCACTACTGACAATTTAACGCTGGTGCATGTCAAGTTCCGAATTACAACCAGCACAGCAGCCAGTGTCAACAATGGACCTTCATCGAGCTAGTATCCTCAACCACATGGATTATAACACTGATGGTCGACATTCTAAGGATAGGAAAGTGCAATCTATCAACGAAGAGCGGCTGGACAGCGGCCTTGACTCTCTCAAAGACGAGGAATATGAAGTTGTCGCCACTGAGCTCGAGCGTCTTCGTGTGGATTGTCCCTCACCGCAGAGAGACGAATGCTGCAATGAACCCTGGAAGGAACACGTTTTAGAGGACGGAGACACGTATGTTGAGATACTATAATCAAATCAATAGACATTCAAGTTTTGTTTCCAGATTTACATTAAATCGACTGTTATTTCTAGGTTATATAATAAGCTCATTTTTGTAGTCGACTAATTATAGCGCAATTATGGTTGTCTTCCTGTGTGCAAAAGTTACGTTTGCATGCAAAGTAGCTGCAATCTAAACAATGCACAATGAAGGTATTGGGGGCGAGTGATTATGGCCATTGTGGGCTTTACATAAACAAACCTTTCAGAACGGAATGTACTATGGCTGGGGGTCAAAGAAGGCGGCGCCACCACTCAGCTGGTTGGGAAAGTCCCGGGCCTCGTGCCAGAAACGCTGCAACGTGCGCCAGTGCGTCAAGCCACCACTAGTAGAAATAGCTTGAGGGAAAGGTGTGACGACTATAAAGTGCTGCCTGTTTTTCATTCTAAGTTTTAACCATATGTCATATTCATGAATCATGTTCATTTATTTTTGAGTAGTCTGAGCAGTTAATAATTCCCCCTTCTTTTCTTCTATGCAGACTTCTCCACCTTGCCATTATCCATGAAGCCAAGGACTGTGCAAGGAAGTTGATAGAGCTGTCATGCAATGAGCCTTTCCTCAATCAACAGAACTACCAGAGACAGGTACATACAGTTAAAAACCTGCACAATTACAGTAAATGCTTAGATTGAATACAAGGTGTGTGTATGAGAGAGAAAAAGAAGTAGATACACAATAAAAGGTGTGTGTGAGAGAGATCGAGAGAGGGGCAGCGAGAGACTCATAATTCCAGTACCTAACCATACCCGCCCTGCTCCCCTATACAGACTCCGCTCCATCTGGCTGTGATCACAGAGCAGGCTGAGATAGTGGAGCGTCTGCTGAAGGCTGGCTGTGACCCAATGCTAGTGGACGACAGTGGCAATACAGCCCTCCACATCGCCTGTAGGAAGGGCTCTCTCACCTGCTTCAGTGTCCTCACCCAGACCCAGGGCTGCTCTACCCAGCTCCCAGCCATCATGGCCACACCAAACTACAGTGGTAAGACACTGAAAAACATATTGTTTATTTTCTGTTACTTGTTTCAGCTGGTGGGGAAACTGTGGCCATACTGGAACTAAGCAATTACAAAAATAATGTCTAACAACAATGTTACTGTAGTAATTGCACAGGTATAAGAGAAACTTAACGTAAAGTATTACCCTGTCCTCTGACCATTGGTCTTCCTCTGCTCTCTGTTTCAGGTCAGAACTGTTTGCACCTGGTCTCTATCCATGGCTTCCTCTCGCTTGTGGAGAACCTTGTTGCTCTCGGAGCTGACATCGATGCACAGGTAGGCTATGCAGCAAGTTAGCCTTTTTTAACCCCACCCTCACAATAGTCCATTTGATTATGTCATTCACATTTCCTAAAAAGCACCCAAATGTTGTGCATTTCCCAATTTACCACTTGTTTGGCATTCCAGGAGCAGTGTAATGGCCGCAGCCCTCTCCACCTGGCTGTGGACCGACAGAACCTGGACTTGGTACGGCTCCTGGTCAGTAACGGGGCTAACGTCAACAGCCTAACCTATGGAGGTCACACACCATACCACCTGACCTACGGTCGCCAGAACGCCGCCATCCAAAGGGAACTGTATGAGCTGACGGCTCAGGAGCTGAGAGAACTGCCAGACAGTGAGTCTGAGGACAGTGAGGAAGAGGGACAGTCTGATGAGGAAGAGGTGAGTGTGACTGGACTGTAGGTGTGTGTGAGGCATCTCTACTGTGTGTGATTGCTTATGCAGCGTAGGGTTTTTCCATAATATTCTCTGGTGAAACAGCTGTGAAAACGGTTCAGCATATCTAGCTGTATGTCATGAGTGAACCTAGCAGATTGGATGTTTTAGATAATTTAACTTTGGCTCTGACTAATCCACCTTTCCTTTCCTTTCACAGGTAACATGTTGGTATGATGACATTCAATGGAATATGCACAAGTAGGAAGTAGACCAAAGAACCTGTAGAAAACAGTAGTACAGACAGGGAGAAGCTCTGCTGCCCACAGGCTCTAGCTATGGTACAGTGGCATGCCCAGCAGTGGTGCCAACCTCAGAGGTTGAGGATGGCAGAAGGCTGGGGTATACCCTAGGACTGACATAGTGATGATGGACAGTGTGAACCAATGAGAAGATGCCAAATAAACTAAATGGATGCCAATAAATAATGGTCTTTATGGCTCTCTGAAAGATACTCATTATCACAAAGCTTACATCCAACCAACGATGTAATAGCATCTGCATGTATTATATTGTAAATGGCTGTGAATACAAATACATATTTTTTTATAACTGTAAATGTATAAAGTTTGACATTACTGTAAATGTTATCCATTGCGTGTGGAAAGGTAAAGCAAGCCACAACCTCCAGTAAATTAAAACATGACATTTAACTTCGCCTTGATTTCTGGTGTTTTTCCATCAGTGTGGGAGATAGTGATGAAAAAGATTAGCTTTTTTATTTTTCAAGTACTTGAAAGTGCAGGTAACATGCCCAATGGACTATTTGGAATGTGACCATATCTCTGAGACTGAATTATTTAATTATGTTAAATCAAACAGATCCTGAAAGGTCAGTGTTCAAGACAAACACATTATTATGAAGATAAAATGGCAAATCACGAATGCCTGAACAGAATAAGGGACTGAAGTGTAAAGATGCTGGTGATCAGGCTCAGGCTTGTGAATGAGTCGCAGGCATATGATGAGCTGTAAAATATATCCATATTATTATACCCAATTTGTAAGTCGCTCTGGATAAGAGCGTCTGATAAATGACGTAAATGTAAAATTATTATTATAGCTGAGTACACTGGAATTTCCTGTAAGGGAAGGGCCAAGACCGGCAGCGTTGAAAATTCCGCTGGGGAGTCATAGTTCCCAGACATGAGGAACTTCACGGAATTCCTCACTTAGTCAGAAGAAGGGATTCTCCAATGTAATTAAGGTCATGTGATGAGGAAGATACAGTATAGCTAACTGCGTGTTTGAACAAAGTCTGCTAGAAATCTGAGACTAGTGCCAGTGTGGTTGTACAACCTAAAAACCTCACGGCATTCTACCATAGCGCTACTAGTGTTTATACTACAAAGATGAGTAATTTTGCCCCCGTCGCTCTACTTTTCAGTGGTATATTCTCAAAGAAACCTCTGCGAGTGAAGGCAAATGATTTAGTCATAGCATGCTCCCTCAAAGCCCTAAGTGAGCAGGAAACACATAGGGGCAGTCAGGCAATTCAGAAAAGAGCCCCAATGGGGGATATGAGGGAATCATATGACTCAGCATGACAAGGAGAAATGACAAAGCCTTCGGATGGAAAATCCGGACTGTCTTCATGAAGGGGAATATATATACAGTATTCAGACCCCTTCTACTTTTTTCAACATTTTGTTGTTACAGCCTAAAATGTACAAGATAATGTTTTCCCTCAATCTACACACAATACCCCATAATGACAAAGAGAAAACAGGTTTTTAGAAATGTTTGCAAATGTATTAAAAATTAAAATAAATACCTTATTTACATAAGTATTCAGAACTTTGCTATGAGACTCAAATTATTATTATTATTATATATTTTATTTCACTTTTATTTAACCAGTTAGGCCAGTTGAGAACAACTGTGACCTGGCCAAGAAAAAGCAAAGCAGTGCGACAAACACAGAGTTACACATGGGATAAACAAACGTACAGTCAAAAACACAAAGAAAAATCTATATACAGTGTGTGCAAATGTAGTACCATTAGGGAGGTAAGGCCATAAATAGGCCATAGTGGCAAAATAATTACATGTTAGCAATTAAACACTGGAGTGATAGATGTGCAGAAGATGAATGTGCAAGTAGAGATACTGGGGTGCAAAGGAGCAAAAAAATAAATAACAATATGGGGATGAGGTAGGTGGGTGGGCTATTTTCAGATGGGCTGTGTACAGGTGCAATGATCGGTAAGCTGCTCTGACAGCTGATGCTTAAAGTTAGTGAGGGAGATATAAGACTCAAGCTTCAGTGATTTTTGCAATTCGTTCCAGTCATTGGCAGCAGAGAACTGGAAGGAAAGGCGGCCAAAGGAGGAGTTGGCTTTGGGGATGACCAGTGAAATATACCTGCTGGAGGGCGTGCTACGGGTGGGTGCTGCTATGGTGACCAGTGAGCTAAGATAAGGTGGGGCTTTACCTAGCAAAGACTTATAGATGATCTGGAGCCAGTGGGTTTGGCGATGAATATGAAGCGAGGGCCAGCCAACAAGAGCATGCAGGTCGCAGTTGTGGGTAGTATATGGGGCTTTGGTGACAAAACGGATGGCACCGTGATAGACTACATCCAATTTTCTGAGTAGAGTGCTAGAGGCTATTTTGTAAATGACATTGCCGAAGTCAAGGATCGGTAGGATAGTCAGTTTTACGAGGGTATGTTTGGAAGCATGAGTGAAAGAGGCTTTGTTGCGAAATAGGAAGCCGATTCTAGATTTAATTTTGGATTGGAGATGCTTAATGTGAGTCTGGAAGGAGAGTTTACAGTCTAACCAGACACCTAGGTATTTGTAGTTGTCCATATATTCTAAGTCAGAACCATCCAGAGTAGTGATGCTAGATGGGCGAGCGGGTGCAGGCAGCGATCGGTTGAAGAGCATGCATTTAGTTTTATTTGCATTTAAGAGCAGTTGGAGGCCACGGAAGGAGTGTTGTATGGCATTGAAGCTCGTCTGGAGGTTTGTTAACACAGTGTCCAAAGAAGGGCCAGAAGTATACAGAATGGTGTCGTCTGCGTAGATTTGGGGATCTGGGGAAGGGTACCAAAGGGTACCAAAAATGTCTGCAGCATTGAAGGTCCCCAAGAACAGAGTGGCCTCCATCATTCTTAAGTGGAAGAAGTTTGGAACCACCAAAACTCTTACTAGAGCTGGCTGCCTAGCCAAACTGAGCAATCGGGGAAGAAGAGCCTTAGTCAGGGAGGTGACCAGGAACCCGATGGTCACTCTGACAGTCTCAATGTCCTTGAGTGGCCCAGCCCGAGCCCGGACTTGAACCCGATCGAACATCTTCGGAGAGATCCATCCAACCTGACAGAGCTTGAGGGGATCTGCAGAGAAGAATGGGAGAAACTCCCAAAATACAGGTGTGCTAAACTTGTAGCGTCATACCCAATAAGACTCAAGGCTGTAATCACTGGCAAAGGTGCTTCAACAAAGTACTGAGTAAAGGGTCTGAATACGTACGTAAATGTGATATTATATTTTTATTTTTAATACATTTGCAAAAAATTCTAAACCTATTTTTGATAGTTTCATTATGGGGTATTGTGTTGATTGAGGGGGTAAAAAAATATTGAATGCATTTTAGAATAAGGCTGTAACGTAACAAAATGTGGAAAAGGTAAAGGGTTCTGATTACTTTCCGAATGCACTGTATCTTACATTAGTTATCTTTTGTTGGTCTTTCGTGCCAGCTTTCAGCTACCCTCAACCCCTCCCATCTATATCTGAAGACCATCCAGTCACAGTCTTCAGCTACCCTCAACCCCTCCCATCTATATCTGAAGACCATCCAGTCACAGCCTTCAGCTACCCTCAACCCCTCCCATCTACAGTTGAAGTCGGACGTTTACTTACAGTTAGGTTAGAGTCATTAAAACTCGTTTTTCAACCACTCCACAAATTTCTTGTTAACAAACTATAGTTTTGGCAAGTCGGTTAGGACATCTACTTTGTGCATGACACAAGTAATGTTTCCAAAAATTGTTCACAGACAGATCACAATTCCAGAGGGTCAGAATTTTACATACACTAAGTTGAGTGTGCCTTTAAACAGCTTGGAAAATTCCAGAAAATGATGTCATGGCTTTAGAAGCTTCTGATAGGCTAATTGACATAATTTGAGTCAATTGGAAGTGTACCTGTGGATGTATTGCAAGGCCTACCTTCAAATTCAGTGCCTCTTTGCTTGACATCATGGGAAAATCTAAAGAAATCAGCCAAGACCTCAGAAAAAAAAATGTAAACCTCCACAAGTCTGGTTCATCCTTGGGAGCAATTTCCAAACGCCTGAAGGTACCACGTTCATCTGTACAAACAATAGTACGCAAGTATAAACACCATTGGACCATGCAGCCATCTTACCAATCAGGAAGGAGATGCGTTCTGCCTCCTAGAGATGAACGTACTTTGGTGCGAAAAGTGCAAATCAATCCCAGAACAACAGCAAAGGACCTTGTGAATATGCGGAGGAAACAGGTACAAAATTATCTATACCCACAGTAAAACGAGTCCTATATCGACATAACCTGAAAGGCCACTCAGCAAGGAAGAAACCACCGCTCCAAAACCACCATAAAAAAAGCCAAACTACGGTTTGCAACTGCACATGGGGACAAAAGATCGTACTTTTTGGAGAAATGTCCTCTGGTCTGATGAAACAAAAATAGAACTGTTTGGCCATAATGACCATCGTTATGTTTGGAGGAAAAAGGGGGAGGCTTGCAAGCCAAAGAACACCATACCAACCGTGAAGCACAGGGGTGGCAGCATCATGTTGTGGGGGTGCTTTGCTGTAGAAGGGACTGGTGCACTTCACAAAATAGATGGCATCATGAGAAAGGAAAATGATGTGGATATATTGAAGCAACATCTCAAGACATCAGTCAGGAAGTTAAAGCTTGGTTGCAAATGGGTCTTCCAAATGGACAATGACCCCAAGCATACTTCCAAAGTTGTGGCAAAATGGCTTAAGGACAACAAAGTCAAGGTATTGGAGTGGCCATCACAAAGCCCTGACCTCAATCCTATAGAACATTTGTGGGCAGAACTGAAAAAGCTTGCGCGAGCAAGGAGGCCTACAAACCTGACTCAGTCACACCAGCTCTGTCAGGAGGAATGGGCCAAAATTCACCCAACTTATTGTGGGAAGCTTGTGGAAGTTTACCTGAAACATTTGACCCAAGTTAAACAATTTAAAGGCAATGTTACCAAATACTAATTGAGTGCATGTAAACTTCTGACCCACTGGGAATGTGATGAAAGAAATAAAAGCTGAAATAAATCAATCACTCTCTCAACTATTATTCTGACATTTCACATTCTTAAAATAAAGTGGTGATCCTAACTGACCGAAGACATGGAATTTTTACTCTGATTAAATGTCAGGAATTGTGAAAAACTGAGTTGAAATGTATTTGGCTAAGGTGTATGTAAACTTCCGACTTCAACTGTATATACGCATAGATTGCATTTGGATTACTGAAAATGTGTTATTTGGGATAACTGGATTTGTTCTGACATTTGTGATTTATTATTTGTGTACTTGTTTGCCATTTTTGCTGTACTGATAGGAGCTAGGAGCAATCAATTAATTCTAATATTCTTGTGTTGTTGCATCACTAATGTATTAAGCTCGTGAGTATCTCTCATGCTTAATACTAGAGTGGCCCACAATTTATTCCAGAAGAGCTGAAACCACATGTCTGTTAGTAAGTTAATTTAACCTTTATTTAACTAGGCAAGTCAGATAAGAACAATGACAATGATTTGTTTAACACTTATGGTTACTACATGATTCCATATGTGTTATTTCATAGTTTTGATGTCTTCACTATTAGTCTAGAATGTAGAAAATAGTAGAAATAAAGAAAAACCCTGGAATGAGTATGTGTGCCAAACTTCTGACTGGTACTGTATATCTTGAAACTTCTCAGCTACACCGGTGTTTTTTTTGACAATTGTGTAACACTTACAGAAACCAAGAGGTCTCATCTCAGCACTCTGTGTGTACACCTGAGAAATGTTAGCCATCCTCTTACACAGCATATCCACTGGGATTTCATAACCGTACTTGTACTTGCAGCCTCGTAACGAGACCTCCGGACTTGGGACTTGCTGTCAGCTGAACACAAATGAATCGGTCACGATTAGTCATTATTACAAACATTAACTAATACCTTTCATAAGGTTCATTTAGTGTGTATTGGATATTTCAACATTAACACGTTTCTTACCCGTCATTCCAGAAATGACACAGCCAATGTTTTCTGTGATTCTGAATAAGTGTGTGACTGTGGATGGCATCAACAAGCTTGTCCTATGGGAGAGATTGAAGAGTACATCTGATGACTGCATATAACATCACATAGGCATATTGATAACTGAGTACTGAAATAGTCATAAAGGGTGTTCTTACTGGAATTCTGTGTGATGACAACTGCACAGTCTTGTCCTCTGATAGCTACTGAGGTAAGGCCACCTTGGTTGATTGCCTTGAATGCATATTCTGGGAAAATAAACAGAACAGGGGAAAATTATGCATCACTCCAGACTTTTGTTAAGGTGAGAGATCAACAGCTTCAAAGCTGTCACTGCATGTCATGATGAAGGCTATTCATCACATTGACGGGCTCAGACCATGAACGCACCTGTGCCAATGACAACTCATTACTGAACAGCTAGTTGCTACTAAGTTAGCCTCCTATGGCCATGGTGTAATGGTCTACTTCTGTCAAATAACTTGACAGGAATAGCTAGTTCTAAAAGTTAGCTTGCTATAGTAACTGTTTCAAACTCAGCATGAATAGTGGCAGATTTGAATTTGATCAGCTTACAACGTTAGCCAGCCAATTTAGTTAATTTCTTAACTGCTGTAGTTAGCAAACATAATCAATAAGCTAGCTGTTAGAAATCTGACAATATTAACATACTTTATCCATTCACTGACATTATAAAGCAGCTAGTTAGCATTAATATTTTTAACTGAGCCAACGTTAGCTATGGCCAGGTTAGATAACATTAGCTACCTACTATAGTTGGCTACAATAATGGCTGGGCAAGTTGGTATTTTCATTTCTTCAGAACTATCCCATACTAACCGACTTTTTTAGAGTCTGCTCTCCGGAGAGAAGATGGTAATATGTTGGTCAAATCCTGCACTCGACCCTCGGGACATTGTGTTGGTAAACAAGTAAATGTGTATAAAAGTTGCAAACTGAAAACAGAACTACTGAGGAAAAAGCATGCAAGATAATGACCCCGGAATTGGTTTAGGAACAGTAGTTGAGGTCCGGGTCAATCCAACAAACGTTGTTTTAAGACACCTCTTGGTTTACTGAATGCATTTAAAAAATATATATTCTAGGACTACAAGAAAAGTACAAAACTTTTTTTCAGTCTTTTATTCTTTTTCACATGCTATAGTTTCATTAACGAACACTGTATTGACAGGTTTGTGAAGATCAAACAGTTCTAAGCGGGTCCTTATTTTGCTTTGGTGAGACACAGCCACTTCTGTGGAACTTCATAAGTGCATCTCTCTGCCCCATTCTCATCATAGGGGATGTGCCAGGAGCCTCCATTTGTCTGGACAATGGTGTCATAACTTAATATCCTCTGGAAAAGATGTACAGAACACAAGAATTGTAATAAACATACACACGCCATATTTATTTGTTTATCAATGTGCCTTTTAGGTCCTCATGTAGACAACAGATACTATACTATGCATTGATGTGTAATAAATAAGCAAGCTCCATCTCCCTGTTACTCTCACCTGGAATCGTACTCTCTTTCCCGGGGTGTAGCTGCTCAGCACCAGCTGGTGGCCTCTCTGCCACTTGAAGAAGAGGCGTCGGGTGGCACCGTCTGGCAGGCAGGCCTTGTGGTCCCTCATCAGGTCCCGGCTAACAAAGTTGCAGTGGTTCCCAGAGTGCAGTGTGGCATACAGCAGGAAAGGGTCATCTTCAGAACTGACAAACAACCAGAGGTGTCAACATCCAAACAAACCCAAAGAATCCTCATTGGTTACTTTATCCAATGTATTGCACAAAAACATTTTCTTTCAGCCTTTAGTTATCCTCAATGAGATAAAGTCTCACCTGTACTCTTATAATATGGATATGAATGACTTACCAGAAAGCTATGGTTTGTAAGACACATAGGGCTGAACTCACATGTTGTCAGTGAAGAAGCAGTGGGCCTTCTGCTGGACCAAGCTCATGTCATGTCTGTCCCAGCTGCGTGAGGGCCGCTGCATGTGCTTCCTCCCCAGGACCAGGATGACTAGGCCCTGGCGCTCCAGCTCCGACACCACCTCCAGGAGCTGCATAGAAACACCAACACGATTAGTCATCATCACATATAATGCATTCGGAAAGTATTCAGACGCCTTGACTTTATCCACATTACAGCCTTTTTCTAAAATTGATTAAATTGTTTTTGTTCCCCCTCATCAATCTACACACAATAAATACTTCATAATGACAAATTGAAAACAGGTTTTTAAACATTTTTGCAAATATATTAAAACTAAAATATAGAAATACCTTATTTACATAAGTATTCAGACCCTTTGCGATGACACTTGAAAAAGAGCTCAGGTGCATCCTGTTTCCATTGATCATCCTTGAGGATGTTTCTACAACTTCATTCGAGTCCACCTGTGGTAAATTAAATTGATAGGATATGAAAAGGCACACACCTGTCTATATAAGGTCCCACAGTTGACAGTGTGTCAGACCAAAAACCAAGCCATGAGGTCGAAGGAATTGTCCGTAGAGCTCCGAGACAGGATTGTGTCGATGCACAGATCTGGGGAAGGGTACTAAAACATTACTGCAGCATTGAAGGTCCCCAAGAACACAGTGGCCTCCATCATTCTTTATATGGAAGATGTTTGGAACCAGCAAGACTCTTCCTAGATCTGGCCGCACAGCCAAACTGAGCAATCGGGGGAGCAAAGCCTTGGTCAGGGAGGTGACCAAGAACCCGATTGTCACTCTGACAGAGCTCTAGAGTTCATCTGTGGAGATGGGAGAACCTTCCAGAATGACAACCATCTCTGCAGCACTCCACCAATCAGGCCTTTATGGTAGAGTGGCCAGACGGAAGCCACTCCTCAGTAAAAGGCACATGACAACCCGCTTGGAGTTTGGCAAAAGCCACCTAAAGACTCTAGGAACATGAGCAAAAAAGTTTCTCTGGTCTGATGAAACCAAGATTTAACTTTTTGGCCTGAAACCTGGCACCATCCCTACGGTGAAACATGGTGGTGGCAGCATCATAACGTGGGGATGTTTTTCTGTGGCAGGGACTGGGAGACTTGTCAGGATTGAGGGAAAGATGAACGGAGCAAAGACCAGAGAGATCCTTGATGAAAACCTGCTCCAGAGAGCTCAGGACCTCAGACTGGGGCGAAGGTTCACCTTCCAACAAGACAACGACCCTAAGCACACAGCGAAGACAACACAGGAGTGACTTCGGGACAAGTCTCTGAATGTCCTTGAGTGGCCCAGTCAGATCCCGGACTTGAACCCGATCGAACATCTCTGGAGAGAACTGAAAATAGCTGTGCAACAATGCTCCCCATCCAACCTGACAGAGCTTGAGGGGATCTGCAGAGCTCGGGAGAAACTCCCCAACTATAGGTTTGCCAAGCTTGTAGTGTCATACCCAAGAAGACTCAAGGCTGTAATCGCTGCCAAAGGAGCTTCAACAAAGTACTGAGTAAAGGGTCTGAATACTTAAGAAAATGTGATATTTACATTTTTTAAACATTTTTTATTTCACCTTTATTTAACCAGGTAGGCTAGTTGAGAACAAGTTCTCATTTACAACTGCGACCTAGCCTTGATAAAGCAAAGCAGTGCGACACAAACAACAACACAGAGTTACACATGGAATAAACAAACATACAGTCAATAATACAATAGAGAAACTCTATATACAGTGTGTGCAAATGAGGTAGGATAAGGGGGGTGAGGCAATAAATAGGCCATAGTGGCAAAATTATTACAGTATGGCAAATTAAACACTGGGGTGATAGATGTGTAGAAGATGAGTGTGCAAGTAGCCGTACTGGGGTGCAAAGGACCAAAATAAATAAAATAAATAACAATATGGTGATGAGGTAGTTGGATGGGCTATTTACAGAATGGCTATGTACAGGTGCAGTGATCTGTGAGCTGCTCTGACAGCTGGTGCTTAACTTCTCTAGGGTAGGGGGCAGTATTTTGACGTCCGGATGAAAGGCGTGCCAGTAGTAAACTGCCTGCTACTCAGGCTCAGAAGGTAGGATATGCATATTATTAGTAGATTTGGATAGAAAACACTCTGAGTAGTGAATGATGTCTGTGAGTATAACAGAACTCATATGGCAGGCAAAAACCTGAGAAAATCCAACCAGGAAGTGTGGAAATCTGAGGTTTGTAGTTTTTCAAGTGATTGCCAATACAGTATACAGTGACTTAGGGTTCATTTTGCACTTCCTAAGGCTTCCACTAGATGTCAACAGTCTTTAGAACCTTGTTTCATGCTTCTACTGTGACTGGGGAGAGAATAAGAGCTGACTCAACAAGTGGACTGCCTGAGGCCAATGAGTTGTTTACTGCGCAGTCACGCAGGCGCGCCGTTCCTTCTTTTTCCTCTGTAATGAATACGCTATTGTCCGGTTGGAATATTATCGAATATTTATGATAAAAAGACCCTAAGGATTGATTGATTGTAAACATCGTTTGACATGTTTCTACGAACGGTAATGGAACTTTTTGACTTTTCATCTAGGGTTTTACGCTCGCGCATTGTGCCTTTGGAATAGTGATCTGAACGCGCGAACAAAACGGAGGTATTTGGATATAAATATGGAGTTCATCGAACAAAACGAACATTTCTTGTGGAAGTGGGAGTCCTAGGAGTGCATTCCGACGAAGATCAGCAAAGGTAAGTGAAGATTTATAATACTATTTCTGAGTTTTGTTGACTCCATAACTTGGCGGGTAACTGTATAGCTTGCTTTGATGGCTGAGCTCTGTACTCAGAATATTGAACAATGTGCTTTCGCAGTAAAGCTATTTTGAAATCTGACACAGCGGTTGCATTAAGGACAAGTGTATCTATAATTCTTTCAATAACTGTTGTAAATGTTATCAACGTTTATGATGAGTATTTTTGTAAATTGATGTGCTCATTCACCGGAAGTTTTGGAGGCAAAACATTTTCTGAACATCACGCGCCAATGTAAAACGGGGTTTTTGGATATAAATATGAACTTTATCGAACAAAACATACATGTATTGTGTAACATTGAGTCCTGGGAGTGTCATCTGATGAAGATCGTCAAAGGTTAGTGATTAATTTTAGCTGTATTTCTGTTTTTTTTGACGCCTCTCCTTGCTTGGAAAATGGCTATGTGGTTTTTCTTGTCTCTGGGCTGTCCTAACATAATCTAATGTTATGCGTTCGCCTTAAAGCCTTTTTGAAATCGGACAATGTGGTTGGATTAACGAGAAGTATATCTTTAAAATGGGATATAATAGTTGTATGTTTGAGAAATTTGAATTATGAGATTTTTGTTGTTTTGAATTTGCCGCCCTGCTATTTCACTGGCTGTTGAATAGTGTGTCTCGCGGGTAGGACGCTAGCGTCCCACATACCCCAGAGAGGTAAAAGCTAGTGAGGGAGATATGAGTCTCCAGGTTCAGTGATTTTTGCAGTTCATTCCAGTCATTGGCAGCAGAGAACTGGAAGGAAAGGCGGCCGAAGGGGGAATTGGCTTTGGGGGTGACCAGTGAAATATACCTGCTGGAGCGCGTGCTGCGGGTGGGTGCTGCTATGGTGACCAGTGAGCTGAGATAAGGTGGGGCTTTACCTAGCAACGACTTATAGATGACCTGGAGCCAGTGGGTTTGGCGACGGATATGAAGTGAGGGCCAGCCAACAAGAGGATGCAGGTCGCAGTGGTGGGTAGTATATGGGGCTTTGGTGACAAAATGGATGGCACTGTGATAGACTACATCCAATTTGCTGAGTAGAGTGTTGGAGGCTATTTTGTAAATGACATTGCCGAAGTCAAGGATCGGAAGGATAGTCAGTTTTACGAGGGTATGTTTGGCAGCATGAGCGAAGGATGTTTTGCTGCGAAATAGGAAGCCGATTTTAGATTTAATTTTGGATTGGAGATGCTTAATGTGAGTCTGGAAGGAGTCAGTCTAACCAGTCTAACCAGACACCTAGGTATTTGTAGTTGTCCACATATTCTAAGTCAGAACCGTCCAGAGTAGTGATGCTGGACGGGTGGGTAGGTGTGGGCAACGATCGGTTGAAGAGCATGCATTTAGTGTTACTTGCATTTAAGAGCAGTTGGAGGCCATGGAAGGAGAGTTGTATGGCATTGAAGCTCGCCTGGAGGTTAGTTAACACAGTGTCCAAAGAAGGGCCAGAAGTATACAGAATGGTGTCATCTGCGTAGAGTTGGATTAGAGAATCACCAGCAGCAAGAGCGACATTGATGTATACAGAGAAAAGAGTCAGCCCGAGGATTGAACCCTGTTGCACCCCCATAGAGACTGTCAGAGGTCCGGACAACAGGCCCTCCGATTTGACACACTGAACTCTGTCAGAGAAGTAGTTGGCGAACCAGGCGAACCAGTCATTTGAGAAACCAAGGCTGTTGAGTCTGCCGATAAGAATGTGGTGATTGACAGAGTCGAAAGCCTTGGCCAGGTCGATGAATACAGCTGCACAGTATTGTCTTTTATCGATGGCGGTTATGATGTCGTTTAAGACCTTGAGCGTGGGTGCACCCATGACCAGCTCGGAAACCAGATTGCATAGCGGAGAAGGTACGGTGGGATTCGAAATGGTCGGTGATCTGTTTGTTAACTTGGCTTTCAAAGACCTTAGAAAGGCAGGGTAGGATAGATATAGGTCTGTAGAAGTTTTGGTCTAGTGTCTCCCCCTTTGAAGAGGGGGATGACTGCAGCAGCTTTCCAATCTTTGGGGATCTCGGACGATACGAAAGAGAGGTTGAACAAGCTAGTAATAGGGGTTGCAACAATTTCGGCGGATAATTTTAGAAAGAGAGAGTCCAGATTGTCTAGCCCTTTTGATTTGTAGGGGTCCAGATTTTGCAGCTCTTTCAGAACATCAGCTATCTGGATTTGGGTGAAGGAGAAATTTGCTAACATTTCTTAACACTTTTTGCTTTGTCATTATGAAATATTGTGTGTAGATTGATGAGGGACAAAAACAATTTAATACATTTAATTATAAGGCCGTAACGTAAGAAAATGTGGAAAAAGTCAAGGTGTCTGAATACTTTCCGAAGGCACTGTATATGGCATTATGTGGGCGAGCGGTTTGCTGCCTTCAACATTATGAACAAAGTGCCCTGTGGTGGCAGTGAGATTATGGTATGGGAAGGCATAAGCTACGGACAACGAACACAATTGCATTTTATCGATGTCAATTTGAATTCACGTCGCAAGGATCTGTACACAATTCCTGGAAGCTGAAAATGTCTCAGCTCTTCCATGGCCTGCATATGGGATGCTCTGGATCGACGTGTATGACAGCTTGTTCCAGACCCCGACAATATCCAGCAACATCGCACAGCCATTGAAAGGGAAAGGGTGATACCTAGTCAGTTGTACAACTGAATGCTTTCAAATGAAATGTGTCTTCCGCATTTAACACAACCCCTCTGAATCAGAGAGGTGCGGAGTCTGCCTTAATCGACATCCACGTCTTCGGCGCCCGGGGAACAGTGGGTTAACTGCCTTGCTCAGGAAGAGGAGTGGGACAACATTCCACAGGCCGCAGTCAACAGCCTGATCAACTCTATGCAAAGTAGATGTGTTGTGCTGCATGAGGCAAATGGTGGTCACACCAGATATTGACAGGTTTCTGATCCATGCCCCTGTGACAGCCGCACCACGAGCCACACAGTAAAAAACCCTGCCTAACAAATATCCCTTTCATTTTATGTACTCAGTTTGCACTATATACTGTATATGGCGATACATATAATATATAAATGATGACGTGACACATAGCTTGTTTCTTATATCCCATAAATAACTTTATTGCAGAAATACAGTTTGACATTTGCTATCATTGTTTCTATGTTGAGTGCATGATCCATAGTTTACGAGGTAACAGTCATTGGTATAATTTAACTCAATCATCTAACTTTATCATTTAACCATTCTCAAGAAAATAGTCACAGCTCAATGTAATGTCTTGTTTACCTCCGTGTCCCAGCAGTCTTAAAGGCGTTACATGGTCAATCTGACGTTTGCATTTATCGTGCAGCATTTACGGTGATATGGCCTCTGCAGAAGTCAGGGCATTCACACTTTGTGCGCTTCGCTGGGCAGTGCAGAGCTGTTGTGAAGGAAGTTGTCAAGGAAGTGAGTTTGTGTTTATACAGGACCTCCCACACTCACCTACCGTCAACCAATCATGTCAATGCGGAGCTATAGAAGCTCTCCACATTGTTACAACATTTAAGAGGCTCACAGCGATGCGGTACAGAGCTCGATTTGGCCTTTGCGCGCCTTCGGAGGCTCCGCAATTGCGTCACACCATCCACACGGCCTCCGACCACATTTTTGGATCAAACATAAATGGGCTTTTACAGCCTCATGTCTGCAGCATGGATGCCGCTGTGTTCTGGTAAAGGAGGCCCAAACGGAATCCCAGGCTTAAAATAGGGTTCCGGCGGGCGTTGGGAAGTGCCTACGCTCTGTTCACCCCGGAACCCCCCCCCCCCGAATTGTTTAAATAGTGAAGTACAGTTATACATTGATATCATTCTTGTCATAATGTAAACTTGATGGTTTGCAGACTCCCTTTGGACCAGAGAATGGAACTGGCCACTCTCCTTATAGTCTTTGTGGAACTTCCCTTCAGGTAGTTTATTTTTGGTTTGTGTACGTTCTGTTCCTGCACGTTGGATCAAAGTAATTTTTAAAGTTAAGACTGTATAGGACAGTCCGTTTTTCATTTCAAATAACGTATCCCTTTGTATATTTTAAAGCACTTTGGGTTTTTTTCCTTGACATAATTTGTATTTTCTAAGTTTTGAGAAATAAACCCTTTGTCAGTGGTGTGTATTCATGGATGCCAAGGGAAGCCAGGCTTCCCCAAAAAATGTGCCAATAAAAAAAACATACAATAATTTATCTTTCATCTCTCTGTGTTTCATAATTTTCCTTCAATCCGCAAGAGGCTTAATGTATCTCACCGGAGAAAGCATCTGAGCGAGCCAAACAGCGCCCCTCTGTCTCTTTATGTGTAGGCCATCTATCTGATGCGGTCTGGTCCAAATGAGTATGACCTTGTTGCTCCCAGTAGCACTGAATGGAATGCAAGGGAAGCCAGCGAGCATTTGTCCTCCCTTGTTAAAAAAAAGTATAAAAATGATCCAGCATTGAGCTAAACTGAGTGAGCTCAACTGTGAATGGTCCTGGTGCACCAAAAAAAAGTGACAAGGGAAGCCAGTTTGTATTTTGGCGTCACTCCTATGAAATCGCATTGAGAGCGTACGTCATTGAAATAAACAATTTGAATTGTTGCATCATGTTGTGTTGTTGTCCTCCGGTGACTAGCTAGCTAGCTAAAGTTGGCCCTTTCCTAAATTAGCCATGGATGGAGATAGGGATTTGGAATTTGGTTTTACTTAATTCTCCGTACTGGCCAATGATTATAACGGTGATTCTGATCCAACCATTAATTCATACATTGTTGTGCCCCTGGCCTGAGAGGATGGAAGTTCAATATGCACTGTAGCTAGATGTAGAAGGCTAATGTTAACTAGCTAATGTTGCCCATGAATGTAAGTTAGGCTAGTGAGCAAGCATTTTAGCCAGGCAGCCTAGGACAACAAAAAATAAAAGTGTGTACCTATTGACATTAAAATATTTTTCTTCTTGCACCCACCCACCCACCCACCCACACACAGAGAGAGAGAAATCAGAACCATGGCAGCCACATCATATTTAGCTTACGTTGATTGGGCTAAATAGTTTTTGGTATCTTTTAGTTGTCACTGTATTAGACTAAGCAGAGGTGATTTGATGATGTTGAAATGTTGAAGTGTAAATGGTGCTGGAATAGTGGAGGCAGCTCCTGTTTTCTTTGTGATCTGCGGTAACTCTCTGTGGTGCTAAATCAATAGTTTAGTAGTCCGAAAATGTCAGAAACATTAACTTGCTTGACCACGCTGTAGGTCATGTAACAGTCTGTTACTGTAAATGCAATATGCTTTGTGGACTAAACCAGACAGAGGTTGCTATCCGGTTTTGTGATAAAATAAAGGTATGGTTGAATTTATTCTGCCACTGTGTCTTCTTATTGTCTGCCTTTAGGCATATGAATTAACAGGTTATAGAGCAAACAACGCAATTATCACAACACAAATGTTATAATATGGCTTTTTTTCTGGCTTGCCCAGTGGATTTACCCACACACCGCTACTGACCCTTATATTGTTTGCACCCTAATAAGTTGTTTCTCATTGCCTGCTTGGTCATCGCGAACAGCCCTTTCCTTTCTTCTAAGGCATCTGTGGCCAATGATACATATCTGTATTCCCAGTCATGTGAAATACTGATTTCCTTATACGAACTGTACCTCAGTAAAATCTTTGAAATTGTTGCATGTTGCATTTATATTTTTGTTCAGTATAATAACTAAGTGCAAATATCTGTTGGTAGAGTCATAGTTTCACACACATGCAAAAACTCCGACATGTCTGATTGTATGTCTGTCTGATGTGGTTGAGAATGTAGACGAGTGGGTTGGGGAGATGTGACCTTTAGCTGTTAACTAGGACAGAAATCAGCACCACAAATACACAAATACTGATTTTAGTCATATTAAAATGGAAGAGAAATCCCCTCAATAAGGCATCAGAGTCTGTAGGTGTGCTGAAACAAAGCTACTTGTGCTGCATTTATACAAATACAGAACTGCTGTATTTGAAAGCTGGGAGCAGGTTATTCATATCTACTCTATGCAGTCAGTGCCCTGAGGCCACAGTCCCCCCTGCTCCTCACTAATGCTTAGCTCACCTGTCAGAGAAACAAGATGCTAAACAGCTGTGGGGAGGTGGAGGGATTATTCACACTGTGTGTGTGTGTGTGTTTGTGTGTGCATGGCAGACTGCTGGCCAGACTCTGTGGTGACTGAGGGTTCCGCTTACAGAGCACAGATATAATACTCTGTGGGTTTCTTCGGCTTTGAGCCCATGGTTATATAAATATACACAGCACTAAAAATATACCCATCTTTCCCACATGAAAAAGTGTTGTCATTTGTTAACAGCCTCCCGCAGCACCATGCAGCTGTGACAATGCCATCTCCTCTGTGTCTCAAGTGGGGGAAGCACATGGGTAACTTATGTGGACTGGAATGACAACTTATTCACTTCATTGGAATTCAAGACGGATATTTGTATTTGGCTCTTTCCGAGGGGTCAATACATGCTGGCGTGGCTGTGCTGTGCACTATATCATCCCCTAGTAGCAACCCGGAGAGAGGGAGCAGACATACCGTACATCCTGTCCAGAATTACTTAATTGTACTGAGTTACAAATACAAGATAGGCACCTTTTATATTCCGTTTCATCGGAATCCGTAATATTGACAGTGATTCCAGCCTTAGTCATCAGTGAGGGAAAAAGTCATTTTCTCCCACTGATTCAACCTAAGTCCGAGATGTTCGAGAGTATTTGCTTTCATGATGACGACTGATGCTCGACCATTCAAGTAGTAAAAAAGTTCCGATTTAGGAAACACATCCCCTGCATTGGGATATTGCTTTTGATTGACGCTGACTGTGGTTTGGTTAGTGTGGAAGACTGAGTAAGACTAACAGTGAGTCAGTATGAACCTAAACACACTGATGTGGAAGTGGTAGCACCAGCTGTGCATTATGTTCTAATAGCTACTGTAGATAGGTTGCAGGTCTAATTGCACTGCAGAAGCCACATCACTAGTAGTGCTGGGAATTGCCAGTGACCTCACAATATTATCACGTTACTTACGGGCCGATTCGATATGCATTGTGATTCTCACAATGCTATATAAACTCAGCAAAAAAAGAAACGTCCTCTCACTGTCAACTGCGTTAATTTTCAGCAAACTTAACATGTGTAAATATTTGTATGAACAGGATGAGCCTGCAGGAAGGGTATCACATGAGGGAGGAGGATGTGTTCCCTGTAACACACAGCGTTGAGATTGCCTACAGTGACAACAAGCTCAGTCCGATGATGCTGTGACACACCGCCCCAGACCATGACGGACCCTCCACCTCCAAATCGATCCCGCTCCAGAGTACAGGCCTCGGTGTAACGCTCATTCCTTCGACGATAAACGGAAATCCGACCATCATCCCTGGTGAGACAAAACCGCGACTCGTCAGTGAAGAGCACTTTTTGCCAGTCCTGTCTGGTCCAGCGACGGTGGGTTTGTGCCCATAGGTGACGTTGTTGCCGGTGATGTCTGGTGAGGACCTGCCTTACAACTAGCCTACAAGCCCTCAGTCCAGCCTCTCTCAGCCTATTGCGGACAATCTGAGTACTGATGGAGGTATTGTGCCAACCTGGTGTCACTCGGACAGTTGTTGTTGCCATCCAGTACCTGTCCTACCGTGATGTTCGGATGTACCGATCCTGTGCAGGTCTTGTTACACGTGGTCTGCCACTGTGAGGACAATCAGCTGTCCATTCTGTCTCCCTGTAGCGCTGTCTTAGGCGTCTCAGAGTACGGACATTGCAATTTATTGCCGTGGCCACATCTGCAGTCCTCATGCCTCCTTGCAGCATGCCTAAGTCACGTTCACGCAGATGAGCAGTGACCCTGGGCATCTTCCTTTTGGTGTTTTTCAGAGTCAGTAGAAAGTCCTCTTTAGTGTCCTAAGTTTCCATAACTGTGACCTTAATTGCCTACCGTCTGTAAGCTGTTAGTGTCTTGACGACTGTTCCATAGGTGCATGTTCATTAATTGTTTATGGTTCATTGAACAAGCACGGGAAACAGTGTTTAAACCCTTTACAATTAATATCTGTGAAATTATTTGGATTTTTACGAATTATCTTTGAAAGACAGGGTCCTGAAAAAGGGACGTTTATTTTTTTGCTGAGATATATATATATATAGTGATTTGGGGACAGTGATTTTATTGTGATTTGATGTTCTAAACATATTGCTCACCATATGTCTGCTGCAGAGGGACAATAGAGAGCCATGATAAATGGAATTTTGATCAGTCAAGAAAATAAAAGTGCTGAAAACGAATTGGCTCCCTATTTAAAAAGAAGATGGAGAATAAGCTATGAAGAAAAAATAGTGGAGTTTTGGTGCAGGTACAGCCAACTTCCGCAAAAATGATATTGTGATATCGTCAAAAATAATATCCTCGTCGGCCTCCCGAGTGGCGCAGTGGTCTAAGGCACTGCATCGCAGTTGCTAGCTCTGCCACTAGAGATCCTGGTTCAAGTCCAGGCTCTGTCACAGCAGGCCACGACCGGGAGACCCATGGGGCGGCACACAATTGGCCCAGCGTCGTCCGGGTTAGGGGAGGGTTTGGCCGGCAGAGATGTCCTTGTCCCATCGCGCTCTAGCGACTTCTGTGGCGGGCCGGGCGCATGCACTCTGACACGGTCGGTTCCTCCGACACATTGGTGTGGCTGGCTTCCGGGTTAAGCAAGCATTGTGTCAAGAAGCAGTGTGGCTTGGTTGAGTCGTGTTTCAGAGGACGCATGGCTCTCGACCTTTGCCTCTCCCGAGTCCGTACGGGAGATGCAGCGATCAGACAAGACTAATTGGAGACCACGAAATTGGGGAGAAAAATTGAAATAAAATAAAAAAATATCCCAAAATGTAACTATCGTCCCCCGCCCCATCACTAATCAATAGCACAACACCACATCCTTATGTGTCAGGCCTGTCCAGAATGTCGCTATTTCCTTATGTGCCAACCTAGGCTCAGAACATTTCATACCCTGGGATTGTTGTTCCAGTGAGTTTGGCAGGTCTGTTGCTTGCGAAAATAGGCAAAGCCTTGCCTTAACTCATGACACTGATGTATTCTGGACTCACATTCGCAGAGAACTCACCGTCTGCGACTGGTTCCCTTTGATGCCGATGTTGGCCACGTTGAGTCCATCTATGACCACGTCAAAGGCCGGCTTCCGCTTGACAAAGTTCTTGAAGCTCTCCAGCTCCTAGGAGAGGGAGAAACACTTGGTTACCCAAGCTACCGGTTTACATATGTGGTTAAATGTTTTATGCTTCCATTTGAAATGTTTGTGCATGTCAAGTCCATATTAAATGTAATCTTTTTCAAATGAAATGACTCACATGAAATGACTCAGGTGATCTATGAGGGAGTGGAAAATTCACATACTTATTCACAAAAAAAAACTTGAAAGTCTTGAGCACCAGCTCATGATGCATGCTGGTCTGTACACAACAAGGATGAACTTCAGTAGCAGGGTAAGATAAATCAAACATGGCATGGTCAATATTTACTTAACTCGACAGCCAGGACTTCCTTCTCGCTCTTGTTTTTCTTTCATTGTTTCCGTTTCAATGGGAACCTGGACTGGCTCCAGATATAAGTCTGGCAGTACACAGTACAGTGCAGAATTTCTGGATAGGCCACATGCCAACCCCAGGCCACACCTCCACGTGTCTGTCTGTCTATCATGTACATTCTACACTGCATGTATGCATTGGTCTCTCATGTTGCTGTCACTGCTGCTTAGTACATAGGAAATAGAGATCCACTGACACATGAACGTTATGAGTTTGGTAAATACTTTTTTTTAGATTGCGACATACACGGTCAGTCTTGTTGCCTTCTCAGGAAACATGGTGTATATATTAGCATCTATATGTGATGAAAAAAATGGGAAAAAATTGATTGCGACATACATAAAAATATATTTTTTTATTAATTTCATCACATATAGATGCTAATATATTCACCATGTTTCCTGGGAATGCAACAAGACAGACCAACTACAGCCTACAAACCAACAAATCATGTGGTATAAGTGTCCATTATACAATACTGTAGCCCATGGAACAGGCCAGTACTTTCACTTCTTTGTCTCTGCTAGCAAAGAGCCTGAAAAATCCCCTGACACACCCCCAATACAAACCTAAAAGTCCACCAGAACAACAGTAAAGTACTGTATACCCCTGAGAAAAATACTACTATAAAAAACTGTAGCAAATTTAGCTAAAGCTTTTGACTTTGTAAGCAACAGCATTACAATGAGACATCTGTATGGGACGGAAAGAGGAATGATATTTGGGGAATCCCTCTGTGGTGCCGAAGGGAGAACGAGTTCTGCAACTAAAGGACATTAAGTATTGAAGAAACGTTCAGGCCCTGTTTCAGGCCATAGACATTAATATACATCATTAGGCCTCTGGGATAAAGGCACGATGTTAACATCTCGTTAACCAATAGCCTGGGGAGGAGCTTACTTTCCCCTTTACTTCACCTCTACCTTATTAACACAGCTTGTTGTGTTACTATCTGCTCCCCTGCAGCACTAGCAGTTGTCATGGAGAGTTGAGGTACACAATAGGACTGGAAGAACTGGGAATTCCCAAAGGTTGTAGGGTCACGTGACTTTTTTTTTGGGGGGGGGGGGGGTTTCTCACCCCTTTTTTCTCCCCAATTTCGTGGTATCCAATTGGTAGTAGTTACAGTCTTGTCTCATCGCTGCAACTCCCGTACGGACTCGAGAGAGGCGAAGGTCGAGAGCCATGCGTCCTCCGAAACACAACCCAACCAAGCCGCACTGCTTCTTGACACAATGCCAATCCAACCCGGAAGCCAGCCGCACCAATGTGTCGGAGGAAACACCGTACACCTGGCGACCGTGTCAGCGTGCACTGCGCCCGGCCCGCCACAGGAGTCGCTAGTGTGCGATGAGACAAGGATATCCCTGCCGGCCAAACCCTCCCTAACCCAGACAACGCTGGGCCAATTGTACACCGCCCCATGGGCCTCCCGGTTGCGGCTGGCTGCGACAGAGCCTGGACTCGAACGCAGAATCTCTAGTGGCACAGCTAGCACTGCCTTATAGGCTGACCACACCGCTCGCATCGCAAAATATATTTAGAAATCTATGTTATTAAATTATTGCACCCACACTGCTCGCGCACACGAACGAGCGTCTGCGTTGCCAAGGGCTAAAATAGAAATCAGTTCTATTTCTGACGCAGATCATGCTGCAAGTCCTGCCTCTCCCATCTCCTCATTGGTTTATAGAAGCAGGTACCCATGTGCCATCTCCTCATTGGTTATACCCACGTGGGTGATTGAAAGACGAACTGTTGCCGGTTGTCGTGGTAATACTATGAAAGTTTAGATGCCAATCGCCATATAAGTTAAACGATGAAAAAGCCTGGAAGGAGTAGAGATGACTATAAACGATTCGGTTGACTGTTTTTATTTGTGGATTAATTGTCAGAGTAGAGGACCTTGTGCATTTCAGGTAAAATAACAACCTAATGTTTATATCCCAGGACAAATTAACTAGTAACAGCAAGCTAGCTAAATAGGACAAATTAGCTAGCAAGTGCAAGCTAACTAGCTAAATTGCCATAAATGTGTAATGCTTTTCGATCAGTCCCCAAATTAATGTCATTGGTTCAGAGTTTGTTTTGATATTTTAACCTGCGTGTCGTGATCGTGTTTGGTGTAGGGGGACAAAATAAATGTATGCAAGATGGCGCACGCGTGCAGCCGGTTTGGGTTCCGTGTTAGACCACTGCGCCACTCGGGAGGCCTTTCACGGAACCCAAACGGCTACGCACGTGCGCCATCGTGCTTAAATTTATTTTGTCCCCCTACACCAAACGTGATCACGACACGCAGGTTAAAATATCAAAACAAACTCTGAACCAATTACACTAATTTGGGAACAGGTCGGAAAGCATTAAACATTAATGGCAATTTAGCTCCCCAAACCCGGACGACGCTGGGCCAATTGTGTGCCGCCCTATGGGTCTTGCCGTCACGGGATCGAACCCAAGGCTGTAGTGGCACCTCAGTACTGCGATTTCACAGACATTTTCAATCTCTCCTTGTCCTAGTCTGTAATCTCAACATGCTTCAAACAGATCACCATTGTCCCAGTTCCCAAGAATTCCAAGGTAACCTGCCTAAAATACTGTAATCATCCTGGCACTCACATCTGTAATTATGAAGTGCTTTGAAAGGCTGGTCATGACACACATCAACACCATCATCCCAGACACCATGGACGCAGTCCAATTCGCATACCGCCCCAATAGATTGACAGATGACGCAAAATGGCAATTCACACTGCCCTCTCCCACCTGGACAAGAGGGGAAAAAACTATGTGAGAATGTTGTTCAGACTACAGCTCAGCGTTCAACACCATAGTCCCCTCCAAGCTCATCACCAAGTTGGGGACCTTGGGACTGAACACCTTCCTCTGCAACTGGGTCATGGACTTCCTGGCCCAAGGTGGTGAGGGTAGGCAATAACACCTCTGCCACGCTGACTCTCAACATGGGGGGCCCTCAGGGGTGTGTGCTTAGTCCACTCCTGTACTCCCTGTTCACCCAAGACTGTGTGGCCACGCACGACTACAACATCATTAAATTTGCTGGCAACACAACGGTGGTCGGCCTGATCACCGACGGCGATGAGACAGCCTACAGGGAGGTCAGAGACATAGCAGTGTGGTGCTAACCACCAGAGGACACCAACCTCTCCCTCAACGCCAGTAAGACCAAGGAGCTGATCGAGGACTACAGGAGAAAGAGGGGAGAGCACGCCCCCATCCACATCGATCGGGCTGTAGTGGAGCAGGTCGTGAGCTTCACGTTCCTTGGCTTCCACATCATTAAGGACTTAAAATGACCCACTCACACCCGCACAGTAGGGTGACCACATGTCCCAGATTGTGCAGGACAGTCTTGTATTTTGGTCCTTGGTCCCGTGTCCCACAACCAAACAATCATGTCCCACAAATAATCAACAAATTCAAACACTACTAATTTATAAAAAAAAAGGGGATGTCCAGCAAAATCATCCCGTTGTCCCGCATTTGGGTATTTTAAATGTGGTCAGCTTCTACCCCCAAGCCATAAGACTGCTAAATAGTTCATCAAATGGTTACCCGGACTATCTGCCCGGACCCTACTGTCTCTATGCAAACTCAAAAGACTATATATACACACACTACACTGACACTTTCACACAAAACGCATTCACATACACTACATAAGCACACAAACACAAACACACACAAAACAAACACACAAACATACACTTTTACACTATATGTTCCTGCTACTCTGTTCTCCATTTTACTCTTACTATTATATACTATTATATATCCAGATAATGTCACTTTACCCTGCTTCATGTACATACAGTGCATTCGGAAAGTATTCAGACCCCAACAACAAAAAATCCACATTTACATAAGTATTCAGACCCTTTACTCAGTACTTCGTTGAAGCACCTCTGGAGCGACTACAGCCTTGAGTCTTCTTGGGTATGACGCTACAATCTTGGCACGGTATTTGTGGAGTTCCTCCCATTCTTCTCTGCAGATCCTCTCAAGCTCTGGCCGGTTGGATGGGGACAGCTATTTTCAGGTCTCTCCAGAGATGTTCGATCAGGTTTTGGCAATGGCTGGGCCACTCAAGGACATTCAGAGACTTGTCCCGAAGCCACTTCTGCGTTGTCTTGGCTGTGTGCTTAGGGTTGTTGTCCTGTTGGAAGGTGAACCTTCGACCCCAGTCGGAGGTCCTGAGCAGATTTTCATCAAGGATCTCTCAGTACTTTACTCCGTTCATCTGTCCCTCCATCCTGACTAGTCTCCCAGTCCCTGCCGCTGAAAAACATCCCCACAGCATGATGCTGCCACCACCATGCTTTACTGTAGGGATGGTGCCAGGTTTCCTCCAGACATGACTCTTGGCATTCAGGCTTGGTTTCATCAGACCAGAGAATCTTGTTTTTCCATGGTCTGAGAGTCCTTTAGGTGCCTTTTCGCAAACTCCGAGTAGGCTGTCATGTTCCTTTTACTGAGGAGAGGCTTCAGACTGGCCACTCTACCATAAAGGCCTGATTGGTGGAGTGCTGCAGAGATGACTGTCCTTCTGGAAGTTTCTTGGGGACCTTCAATGCTGCAGAAATGTTTTGGTACCCTTCCCCAGATCTGTTCCTCAACACAAACCTGTCTCGGCGCTCTACGGACAATTCCTTCAATCTCATGGCTTGGTTTTTGCTCTGACATGCACTGTTTTAAAAACCTGTTTTCGCTTTGTCATTATGTGGTATTATTGTGTGTAAATTGATGAGGAGAAACGTTATTTAATCCATTTTAGAATAAGGTTGTAACGTAACAAAATGTGGAAAAGGGGAAGGGGTCTGAATACTTCAAAATGCACTGTATCTATCTGAAATACCTCATACAAGCAATAATTTCATGGTAAATTCTATACCTGTTGAATTTAGCACTTGACAAATAACATTTGCTTTGATATCTTAATAGCATTAGGCTATACAGTGACGTTCCACATAACTGTATTCAATCCAACCTCCCCAAACAAAAATTGTAGATAAAAATACATGTGGCTGTTCCACCGGTCTGTCATCTCCCTCTAGTCTAAAGCGCGAGGAACAGGTTGTTATGTTATGTTATGTTCTTTGGCTGGGCCTATATTCTAAAACCCTGCAAGCCAGGGTGTTCCCGGTCAACCTGCTGCAAAATGTTGCCCTTTATATCCTGGTTAGTTACAGAAGAACAATAAAATCTTCCTTCTCAGTGCAAGACTATGTTATGCCTATGCTAGGAATTCACCTCTGAAAGTATTAATTGGGACAGACAGAGAAATAGGCTAACATAAAGCAGTGCTGCACCGCAGACAAACCACAAAAAGTGGGTTCTAATTTTAATCTGTGAATCATAGACAAAACATTTTTTTTTTTTAAATGGTACCGTTGCTTTTCAATTTGTTCTAAACGCATTTTTCTTGCACTCTTTCATGTGATAGACTTTACAATGAAGTTGAACCTTGCAAAGAAAACACCAATGCTGCATAGGAGCAAAGCTCCAGCCCCAGCCCCAGCCCCAGGACTGAGGGCGTTAGTTTTCAGTGCCTCACACTGGTTTCACATCATAAACTACTCACTCATGTAACCATGGGGGGTTAGAGTCCGCGCAAGCACACACACACACACACACAAACAGGGACTTTCCAGGGTCACTCATGTGAGAGCCTGTTGAGGGTTGAAATGTGAAACTCTTTTGTGCAGCTTATATGACTGCAGCAGGCCAAAGAATGTCCAAACTATGCTCAGATATAAACAAGACTAGTGTTACCTAAAGCAAGTGAGGGATTACAGCTCAGAACAGGGATTTAACAATGTATTACAGTTCATCCTGACAGGCAATCGAGTAATCAAAGGAAATTGCATTTCCCAAAAACTGCCATGAAATAGCCTATCACTTTATTATACAATATACACTGAGTGTACAAAACATTAGGAACACCTGCTCTTTCCATGACGTACTGACCAGGTGAATCCAGATAATATATGATCCCTTATTGATGTCACTTGTTAAATCCACTTCAATCAGTGTAGATGAAGGGGGGAGACAATTGAGACATGGATTGTGTATGTGTGCCATTCAGACGGTGAATGGACAAGACAAAAGATTTAAGTGCCTTTGAACGGGGTATGGTAGAAGGTGCCAGGCGCTACCGGGTTTTTCACACTCAACAGTTTCCTGTGTGCATCAAGAATGGTCCACTATCCAAAGGACATCCAGCCAACTTGACACAACTGTGGAAAGTATTGGAGTCAACATGGGCCAGCATTGCTGTGGAACGCTTGACACCTTGTAGAGTCCATGCCCCGACAAAGTAAATCTGTTCTGAGGGCAAAAGGGGGTGCAACTCAATATTAAGAAGGTCTTCCTAATGCTTTGTACATCTGTACAAAAATGATATTTCCCATGCTACAGTATCTATAAAGGACAGTTCACATTGCGCTAACACCAGTTAGCATTGGATTGTGAAACTACCTCTAACTTCCTTCCTACTCGACAGAGACACAAAACATTCCTCCACGAGTTTATCTGACTCTGGGAAAGTAGATACAGGGCCAAATTGCCAAAATCCCGAAGTATCCCTTTAAGCCAAAACTGATTTAAGACAGTAGTTCTCAATGGTGGCAAAAGTACCCAATTGTCATACTTGAGCAAAAGTAAAGATACCTTAATAGAAAATGACTCAAGTAAAAGTGAGTCACCCAGTAAAATACTACTTGAGGAAAAGTCTAAAAGTACTGCACAACAACAACACTTTCTGTGGCAAACAGAAGCAGAAGGATCTGTGCACCCCATTTAATGAGAGTGCAACAGAGGTGGTTTGGTGATCCATGCATGTGATGAGCAACCTTGCCCGAGACCGGAATAAGCTTGACTGATGCACTTTCTAACCCAGGTATCCTGTGTGCCAGACAATGCAACTTTACAGGTCTCAGACAAGTTACTCATCACACAAACATGGTCACTGATCCACCTGTGCTACACTTCAACCCCTTTTGACCTACTCCTTGAAGACACACATCCAAGCCACAGGACCAATGCCTATTTAGCTCAACAGGCTAACACAGTCAGAAACATGTTAACCTTATAATGACTACCCTTGCCGGAGACTTAAAACGTACACGTCTAACACGTCTAACACAAACTAACACATGTCAAACTAACACGCCTTCAGGTCTCAGGCAAGGTTCTCATCACATAAGCATGGATCACCAAACCACGCTCTTTTGATGAGTAACCTAGCTGGATCTTGAATACTTGTATTAGTGTAGCAGATTGGGATCTGTGAAACTCGCTCCTCAGTCTGCGCAATTAAAGAAGGCCTCTCCATATGAGCTGAATCAGGGGGAAGCAGTACTCGCTAAGCAGTCAACGTGATGTCCTTTACAATGGTGCCACTGGACTTGGATCTACAGATGCGCTGGTTCAACAACTGGGGTCATTGTGGAGTGAGTTTAGGGGATGAATGTAGCAGATCGGGATCTGTGAAACTCACTCATAAGCCTGAAGCATCGCCCCTTGTGCAATTGAAGAAGGCCTTTTTAAATAGCACGGTGGGTTGGAACACTTCAGGAGGGCAGAGGTCCTGTGTTCGAGTCTCAGTATGAGCTGAATCAAGGGGATGCGGTACTCGTTAAGCAAGCAATGTTTCATCCTTTACATTAAACTCCTGAACAGATCCCTATAGGCTTAAGCTAAGTGGGCTAACACATAGAGCAGGGTAATATTGGTATAAATCCATATTGTGATAAACTGCATGAATTGATGTGATAACAATAAATAGAACGATATGTTTTTAACAATGTGCAACTGTTTTGTTTGTTATTATCTTTTAAACTACTACAACTCGTTTGATGGTTGTAGCCATCAATTGTCCCATTAACAATCAGCCACATTAACAAACGTATTTCATTTCAAACTTTACATTTCAATGGTATAGGCTACTTACCGCTGTACATAGCCCATCTGTAAATAGCCCACCCAATCTACCTACCTCATCCCCATATTGTTTTTATTTACTTTTCTGCTCTTTTGCACACCAGTATTTCTACTTGCACATCATCATCTGCTCATCTATCACTCCAGAGTCAATTTGCTAAATTGTAATTACTTCGCGACTATGGCCAATTTATTGCCTTACCTCCTCACGCCATTTGCACACACTGTATATAGACATTCATTTTTTTCTATTGTGTTATTGACTGTACGCTTGTTTATTCCATGTGTAACTGTGTTGTTTGTGTCGCACTGCTTTGCTTTATCTTGCCCAGGTCGCAGTTGTAAATGAGAACTTGTTCTCAACTAGCTTACCTAGTTAAATAAAGGTGAAATATTTTTATTTTTTATTTTTTTATTACCGTAATGAACGATATCAGCAAAAGGCCTGCAATAAGTGAAAGATATGGACGGTGTCGATCATTTTCGGTCTATCGTCCCAGCTCTACAAACAAAGTCTTGTGACATGCAAGAGCCCTGGTTCAAACCCAGTCAGTCACAAGAACAAGATTAAATAGGGAGTGGAACGGCTATCCTTAGAAGGGCTATGACAGGGCTATTCAACTATATTCTAATGTGGGCCAAATTGTTGACACTCCTAACAAGGCCTGTGATCATCATAGCGGGAAACAGAAGGCACGTCCACGTTCCAGACAGTCTTAACTTTCAGGAATGGGGTCATAATAGCTTATAGCCAAAACGGTTCAAATGCTACAGCCAAATTCATAGAAAGAAAATGCATTAAACATGCCACGTTGGCTTCAGAAACCACCAGAAACTTCTGTTGACCACAGTGAGCGTTTGATTCTGTCTGTTTTCCTCTACCTTTCCTGGCTGGCAAAGTACCAGGATGTTGTCTCTGGTTTTGAATCTGAAAACTGAATCTGAAAAGTCGATTATACAAAACTTTGATCAACTTGAAATTATAGTTTGTAAACTTGATACACAGACAATGAATGCAATATCTACCATATTGAAAATGAAAATATAAATATTGCTTTTGAATATTCAATTAAATTGAATTATAAAAGCTGAATGCAATATTCACTCAATTGTGTTTCAAATCATGAAATACAAGTTCAATTTATGAATACAATGATTCAATTTGTGCATTACAAATAAAAAAAATGCAATATCCTAATACAAATTTAAAATTATGGAATTCAAATACAATTTATGTTGGCACTGAAATCGCCCCATATATTTGGTTCAAAACATTCTCGAAGACCTTAACCTCAACTGGAGTTGTGTAGAAAGGGTGTGACCATTGGGTATGACCATTGAGCAAGTTGAGGAAGCTCCTAGGTATAACATTGGATGGTCAATTACCATGGTCAAGTCATACTGAAAAAGTTGTTGTGAAGATGGGGAGGGGTATGTCTGTTATTAAAAGATGTTCTGTCTTTTCTTTACATACAAATCAACTGTACTAGTTGTTCAGGCTCTGGTCTTGTCCCATCTAGATAATTGTCTGGTAATATGGTCAAGTGCAGCAAAGACAGACCTAGCAAAGCAGCAGCTGGCTCAAAATAGAGCAGCACGTCTTGCCCTTAACTGCACATACAGAACTAACATGAACAACATGCACGCCAGCCTTTCCTGGTTGAGGGTTGACGAGAGATGAACTGCTTCTCTTCTAGTTTTTATGAGAAGCATTACCGTAATGAAAATTCCTGATTGTCTGCGTAATTAAATAACATTCAGCTGAGACACCTATACCCAATAAGACATGCCACCAGAGGTCTCTTTACAGTCCACAAGTCCAAAACAAATTCACAGCAACGCACAATATTATACACAGCCAAATCGCATGAAACTCCCTTCCATCTCCAATTACTCAAGCAAACATTTAAACATTTTTTTTAACAACATCTCATGGAACGGCAGGGACTGTGAGGGGACACACACACACAAACAAATACATGCACACACACAATTTTTGTTGTTGTATTGTTGTGGTTGTATATAGTTGTATTTTACATTTGTGTGACTGTCCTTTGTTACTCATGTTTCCTGTTTTTTGTGGACCCCAGGAAGAATAGCTGCTGCCTCTGCAAAAGCTAATGGGGATTCAAATAAACAAATAATTGTATGTTTCCTACCATGCATCTGTAGATGTCTTATTGATGAAACATAAATGACCACATATAGGACAATGACAAATGGAGGTAAGCTAGTTACAGTACTTATTTTGACCTGAGAAGAGCCTACAAGCAGCTATCATCAAATACCCTTACAATGAGGTGAAACGGGTCTTCGCCAGTATAAGGTTAAAATGCATTTTTCCACTTACATATTGACCAGCCATTACCAATGTTTGAAATGTGTGGCTGTGCTGACTGACTCTAAGAGCGGGCTCAGTGCAGATGCAGAGAGAGAGAGACAGGGAGATAGATACATGTTCTGCAACTGGAAATCCCCATCATCTCATCTAATTGTGGAACAGGCCTGATCCCTTGGAGGACGACTTGCTATTTTAATCAGTAGACCCCCAAGCTCATACAACTGGCCCTCACGCAGCAAAATATCTTGTTTAATTCAGGAGATAAACCCCTAAACAACAGCAAACCTTAAGAGTAAAGCAAGATCAGCCCTGAACAACACTGAATCATGAAACACTGCATTTAATGGCTGAAAAGTTTGACCAATACTTAAAAAATGTAGCCCCAAAACATCCCGTACCAAAGGAATAGTTAAATCCAAAATAAAACTTTGCCAGAGGTTTTTCACATTTCTTGTGCAATTCTCAATGTGTGCATGTGGAGAAATCTGCATTGCTTGTTGTTGAATTCACATGTGCAGATTTGGTTTGATACGACACTAGCACTATCTAGTGGCCATTGTACGCAACTATTTTCTGCTGTCGAACTACACACTGAACAAAAATATAAAACGCAACATGTAAAGTGTCGGTCCCATGTTTCATGAGCTGAAATAAAAAATCCCAGAAATGTTCCATAAACACAAAAAGCTTATTTATCTCAAATTTTGTTCACAAATTTGTTAACATCCCTGTTATTGAGCATTTCTCATTTGCCAAGATAATCCCTCCACCTGACAAGTGTGCAGTGGTGGAAAAAGTACCAAATTGTCATACTTGAGTAAAAGTAAATATACCTTAATAGAAAATGACTCAAGTAAAAGTGAAAAAGTCACCCAGTAAAATACTACTTGAGTAAAAGTCCAAAAGTATCTGGTTTTATATATACTTAAATATCAGAAGTAAATGCAATTGCAAATATATACTAAAAATATACTAAAGTAAACGTACAAGTGTAAATCATTTCAAATTCCTTAAATTAAGCAAACCAGACGGCACAATTTTCTAGTTTTTAAAATGTATGGATAGACAGAGGCACACTCCAACAGTCGGACATCATTTACAAACAAAGCATTTGTGTTTAATGAGTCCTCCATATCAGAGACAGTATGGATGACCAGGGATGTTCTCTTGATAAGTGCGTGAATTTCGCCATTTTCCTGTGCTGCTAAGCATTCAAAATGTAACAAGTACTTTTGGGTGTCAGCGTAAAAAGTACATCATTTTGTTTAGGAATGTAGTGAAGTAAAAGTAGACAAAAATATGAATAGTAAATACAGATACCCCAGAAAACTACTTAAGTAGTACTTTAAAGTATTTTTACTTAAGTACTTTACACCACTGCAAGTGTGGCATATCAAGAAGCTCATTAAATGGCACGATCATTACACAGGTGTATCTTGTGCTGGGGACAATAAAAGGCCACTCTAAAATCTGCAGTTTTGTCACACAACACAATGCCACATATGTCTCAAGTTTTGAGGGAGGGGGAAATGGCATGCTGACTGCAGGAATATCCACCTGAGCTGTTGCCAGATAACTGATTGTTAATTTCTCTACCATAAGCCGCCTCCAACATCATTTTAGAGAATTTGGCAGTATGTCCAACTGGCTTCACACCCGCAGACCGTGTGTATGGCATCGTGTGGGCAAGTGGTTTGCTGATGTCAAAGTTGTGTCAACAGAGTGTCCATGGCGGTGGTGGGGTTATGGTATGGGCAGATATGAACTACGGACAACGAACGCAATTGCATTTTATCGATGGCAATTTGAATTCAGAGATACCGTGACGAGATCCTGAGGCCCATTGTCATGCCATTCATTCGCAGTCATCACTTCATGTTTCAGCATGATAATGCACGGCTCAATAGCTTCGCACAGCCATTAAGGAGGAGTGGGACAACATTCCACAGGCCACAATCAACAGCCTGATCAACTCTATGTGAAGGAGATATGTCGCACTGCATGAGGCAAATGGAGGTCACACCAGATACTGACTGGTTTTCTGATCCACACCCTTACCTTAAGGTAGCTGTGACCAACAGATGCATATCTGTATTCCCAGTCAAATCCATAGATTAGGCCCAAATTAATTTATTTCAATTGAGTGATTTCCTTATATGAACTGTAACTCAGTAAAATCTTGGAAATTGTTGCATGTTGCGTTTATATTACAACCAACTGTACTCAAAAGGATTGGCTGACCAATTACATAAAGCTGACCTGTAGTGTAGACAATTTGCATAATGTGTATGGACACTATCAATGCAGAGATAGAGGACAAGAGGGAGACAAACTAAGAAAAAGAGGTTCCCAAACCTCTGGAGTGGTCTTATTGAAGACGTCTCTGCCTTGGATCACGTCCCCCATCACCCTGTCTTTGAGCTGGGCGTACTCCTCCCGACTCAGCTGGATGGACTCCAGCTCTGCCTGGCAGCTCCGACACACTCCCCTGGTTAAAAAGGCAAAGGTAACAGGGTCAGAGGTTAATAAAGAATTTCCATTTTCCAGCCATCTAGATTTCGAATAGAAGTAGACGAAGTATAGAAGTAGTGGTGTATGAAGTGCTGATTCAAACTCTGAATTCATTAGGTCTAATGGTTTAATGAAGAAAATGAAAATAATGTTTATGTTGTTACCTGGGGTCTACGGTGGACCAGCTTCCAATCCACTTCTGTTCTGGAAGACTGGCAGGAGAAGATATCATAATCAAACCAAAATAGGCACAGCCCATGCTTTGTCCCAATAACATTGTGTGATTGTAGGCCTATTTAGTAACCTATATTCAGGACTTACCTATCAAACCAAGCTTTGATATCTTTAGCCAGAGTCTCCTCGGGATAGATCTGGTTGTCCCTCAAATGGAGCAGGATGGACTGCAGCCCGTCCTCGTGGCCCTGATGAGAGAGACCACACTGGAACAGGGCCTGCCATGTGTCCTGGTTGGGAATGAGGCCCTTCTCCATCAGCTCAGCATACAGGGCCCAGGCAGTGTCACCGTCACCATGCAGCACCGCCCCAGCGATGGTATCGCCGTAGTTACGCGGTGATGGCGTGATAGCCCTCTTGATGTTCTCCAGGATGGTCAGCGCCTCCTTCCAGCGTTCTGTCCTGCTGAAGCCTTTTATGAACAGGCTGGAGGCTCCAGTGTCTAATGTCCTGAACCGGCTCCTCATGATATCATACATGTCAAACACCTCAGAGTGGTGGCCGCTGCCGACACACAGGGTGAGGTACCGCAGTAGCAGCTCGTAAGACAGCGTACCGGTATCCATGGCAACATAGGCCAGCAGGGACTTGGCCACGTTGATGTCTGTCCCATCGGCCAGCATTGATGACATCATCCGGACGTCAAAGCGATCAGGATTCGGTGAAGTCAATTTTAGGCTCTTCCATTCTGAGGCAGTGAGAGGGTGGTCTGGGGGTTCCACTCTCTTGTTCTTTCTGGGGAAGTCTGGTTCCTCCTCAGCCCTCTTCTTTTGGTACTCAGCAGTTCTCTTGGCTGTCCCAGCAGCAAACACTGACTTGGGAAAAGGGAGCCTCTCTCTGATATTGAATTCCCTCTGTCTGTCCTCTTTCCTATTGTTACCTGCATGTCTACTCCCTCCTTTAGTGCATAAAAGTCTGGAACTAACTGATAGTTTGCTAATCACATTATTCAGGGGAGTAAAGCCAGCAGTGCTTGGATTAAAGAGTGGGCTAATGTATTTCAGACATATTCTTGTTTTTAATATCAGGAGGGAGCTCATAGTTAGTAACAATATACTACTACTGTACACTGTCAGATGTGCTGTCTCATGTCTGTGTTGAACAAAAAAAACAGTCAAGTGAAGTCAGGGATACTTTAAGAAACGAGGTTCAAACTAATTAGCTAGCTAGAGACTTTAATTGACATTGCCTATAAACAACCAACCAGCTTGCCGGTTTTATTATTTCGATAAGGAGTCAGGAGACCCAATATCTACATGCACTTGTTTTGGATGATAATTTGGCTAAATAAATGTAGCTAAATAACACTTTACGGAGTATTCACCTGCAGAAGAAGGCATGCCTGTGATCAGAAAGTCGCATATCATGACGTCACAATCATGTGACATTGCAGTTCAGAGGTCACGTCGATAGCCGACCAATCCCAAGCGAGCTACGATTGTTTAGAGATTTTAGAGACGCTGGAGTTAGATGTTATCATGACTTTGGTTTGCTAGTTTTCATGTTATTACGAACAAACAGAAGTAAAATGTCAAACGATAAGTTAGTGCACTGGAAAGAGCTTTTGAAAATAAGATTGGCATCCTCCATGAATGGTTTGCTGCATCCATATATTGGTTGTGTTTATTTAACTAGCTAGCTAGGCAAATTTCATAGAAACCTGAATAGCTAGTTAACGTTACTTCTTTATTTTTGAGTAAGAAGTAGCTATCCAGCTAGATAACTAACTACCGGTAGCCACACTAGCCATCTACCCACGTATTTCAATGATTGAACCTTCACACAGCCTTATTGTGTCAACATGTTACGTTGACTTATCAATTTCTGTTCAGATGAGAGGACTGAGGAGAAGAAAGTAGACGAGACAATACTCTTTACTAAAGAGCACAGAACTACAAGAACATTCCACGCTTCTACTACAGGGCAAGCAATTGCATTTTCTGACAATCTCTAACATTCTAACTAAACATTTTAACTAATCAACCATTTTTGAACAGCTTTATAGCCTAAAATAATTATGATATTATTGACGTTTTCTATCATTAGCCTGCTTCTGTTTTACTTTTTTGAGGGGCTGAAAGGATCATGTTTAATGAAGTCTTTTATCTTTGTGACCCATATAGCTTCCTGCAGAGGATGAAGTTCTCTGACAGAATCTGCTAGAGGAGTCCAGAGCCATCTTTCTGCAGAGGAAGAGCCTGGAGCTCCTGAACAAATGAGGAGTTACAGGTGAGACTAACATCTGGCAGAATCAAACAAATGTTTATTAAAATAGAAAGCTTTACAAGCACCGGAAAAGTGCATAAGTCTATTCAAGTAATCAAACCTAATTATTTTACCAAAATCTTCTTTCTGTTATGTAGATCCTGTGGTTTCTGCTGGACAAACACCAAGTGTCATCCATGACAGGAGATGAGGCGATGATAAGCTATGACTGTTTTCTGAAGTTTGGAGACAAAGCAGGAGTAAAGTGCAAGTGAGTACTCTGCATATTAGTCGTTTTGGAGCCACAAAGTTTTGTGCTAATCTTGAACAGAATTACCTCTGTGTACATTCACATTAGCCCAAAAGCATGTTTTTAGCTGGTGTTAAAAGGCGACATGAATGCCGTGATGATGAGACATAGTGTATTTGTAAGCTAGGGGTTTATTCAACATGATGTAAAGGCTGTTGAGTTCCATTTCATTATTAAACGGAAGATGTAGTTCATGGGCCTTTCGCTCTGCTTCAAAAGAATTAACTACAACTAAACAGAATTCAACAGCTTTTACATCACGTTGCAGAGCGTTTAGAGCAGGTCTGGGCAATTCCAGTCCTCGGGGGCCTGATTGGTGTCACACTTTTCCCCCATCCCTAGCAAACACAGCTAGGGCTGAGTCTCCATGACATGGCCGGACAGGGCTACCTCTGCGAGTCTGTAAGCTCTCTACCTACTACTATACTTTCAGACCAAAAGCTTGTGTTGGTGGCTCCTTACTGAAAAAGGGATATCCCTTCCCTCCTTACTTTCTCATGATTCCAATTGAGGTTGCCCATTTGTGCCTTTCAGAGATGTGAAAGATATGTACTATGACCTTGAGGCAGGAACCACCCTCTTGTGAAGTATCTCTGGTTACAGTAAATGGTTTTCTTATTCACTGTGACATCATGTTTTTCTCAGTGACCCTTTTACCTTTGGATAACCATTCTGTATTGCTGTCTTTTCCAGCAAAGAGACAAATGTTATGACTTTTGGGGTGTAAATTGTCCAAGTAGCCCCAGATTTGTGCACCTCTATCACTTGGTTGCGTAGTTGCCATTGTTATCATTTTACAGACACTGCAGCCATGTTGATGCCCAAAAGTAGAATGGGAGCTAATGAATATTTGCCTAGATTACATTAGTGACTTAGAAATAAGATGAGATGACATTGCTGAAGTAGGCAAATATTTTGTAGGAAAAAACTTTGCCATCATCATGTTGTTAAATTTACTTTAGACAGATGGCAATGTTGTCATTAACTAGCAAAGCTCCTCAAAAATAGCTTGCAATGCTAACGTTAGTGCGCAAAAAATTTGGTGGTCTCCCCTCAATCCTAGCTAGCTACCTAACGTTATACTGCAAATAAAGTCAATCTGGCGACATCAAAATGATGACCAAAGGATTTCCTAGTAATAATTTGCCTTCTTTTAGAAATGTCATTGTGTTTTCAAGGTTTGGTAATGCATTAGACCAAATCTTCATCATCGCCCATTGAGGATGCATTGAGTAGAATGTTCAGTTGGCCATCAGTCCTAAAATGAACGTTCTAAACGATATTGTGACAATGTGCAACCCATAAATAGGTTGAACACCAGGCTGTTTGGAATTCAGGTTGGATTGAGTTGGTATGTGTGTGTGTTGTCTTGTTATGTGACAGGACGTGAAAAACTACATTTTAAAACTCAGATCGCTAGATGGCCTGGAGACGTCCTTCTATTCCTTCTATGTCTGCACCGCTGTCCGCAAGTTCTTCTTCCTAGATTCTTTACGGACTGGTTAGTTAATGATAACTAACCAGAAACACTAGTCAAATGTGCAGATTTATACATGTATAAGGTTTACATGTGAGGTTTTGAATTCCTATCTGTAAGATTCCGATGATTGATCTTCATGCCTACAACTTGTTTGCCTGTGCCCACTCTTACAAACATCTTGCTCCATTTATTTATGTTAATTTCCAGGGAAATTTAAGATTCAAGACATTTTGGCCTGCAGTTTTTTTGGATGATCTACTTAAGCTGAGAGATGAAGAGCTTTCCAAGGAGAGCCAGGAATCCAACTGGTTCTCTGCACCCTCTTCTCTTCGAGTTTATTGTAAGCAGCAGCTAATTGATTTCAACATTTTGCCTAATAGACATCGGACTAATCTGAAGCCGGTAATACCTGAATGTTAAAATAAAAAAAGGTACTCTAGATGTGTTTGTTTTGTCTTGGTAAGATGGTCGATCCTCTGTTTCCTCTTGCAGGTCAATACCTGAATCTGGACAAGGACCACAACGGCATGCTCAGTAAGGAGGAGCTGTCTCGCTACGGCACTGGTACTCTGACCAGCGTCTTTCTGGACTACGTATACCGGGAGTGCCTCACCTACTATGGAGAAATTGTAAAAACCTTATCTGCTTGGGGTCTTCCCTTGGGAGTTTTTTTTGTTAAACTATGGTAAGGTCACTTCTGCTGACTTTTTTAAAGGACATTCTACTCAAATTCATGAAAATTCAATTATGTTCTCTTCCTTTGAAACTCATCTCAAAATTGAGGACAGTTTAATTTTATGTCTTGATCTCAATGACATCATAGCCAATTCTATATTAACTCCAAAAATGTTTTTGCTAGTGTAACATTACTGTATTTTAGCTAACAATTATTACATACAGTACATCTATTAATAGGGTTGGCTACACTTCCAGGATTACAAGCTAGCTAGATAGTTACCTTGGAGATTTCTCTGACAATCATGAGAATCTGAGGAAGATATGTAACTTGTCACTCTTACCTTAAAATTATTATTATTTATTTTTATAATTTTTTTTGGAGTGGCGGCAACGATATAGCAGCCGCTGCTAAATTAATATAGGGGTTAACACTGGACCTGATTTAATACTAAATCTGGTCTTGACTTTGTGTGCATCTCTCCCAGGACTATAAGACGTACGTGGACTTTGTTCTGGCTCTGGAGAACAGGAAGAAGCCTGCAGCGCGCAGTACATCTTCATGCTGCTGGACATGGAAAACTAGGGTTACCTCAATGTCTTCGCTCTCAATTACTTCTTCAGGGTGAGACGGACATCTGACAGAACATGCCACATTGGGCCAGAGATAATAGAAGTCAATGGAGACAGCAGGACTCCTGCTCACTGTATAAAAAGTGTTGTCATCTATTATGTAAAAAAAAAATTCCACCAGGCCATTCAGGGGTTGATGAAAATCCATGGGCAGGAGACGATATTCTTCCAGGATGTCAAGGTAAATAGACTTTGTCCCCTGTTACCATATTCACCATGGATGAAGTAACTGAAGTGTACTACTGGTTACTGTAAAATGAGCTGGAAGTATCCAGAAATAAGTCTCATCCAGAAATGTTGTGGAGGGATTAGGTTGTGGTAGTCAAGGATTTTTATGGAGTTAACCATAAGTCATAGTGCTCAGTAGGTATTGTGCTGCTGCTTTTGTTTCCCCAAGATCTAATCTGAGTTTGCTGATACAATATTTAATGCTAGCTAGGTTTCCCTCCAATTGGTGACAGATTTTCATGCGAATATACAAAAATGTGCATAAAGAAAATGTTTATTTTCCCACCAGTGGTGTGTTTCCATCAAATAGACTTCAGTGCATGAGATGGAGTACACAAAATGTACTTTTCGTGTACATTTTCATGTACTGAATACAAATCTAAAGTTCAATGTGTTTCCACCGCATTTTCAACTCTACCGAGAGCTTTGTTACAAAAATTGTAGCAAATGTGCCTACTCTGGTCTTGGCACATGCGCTCTAGCCAAAAGCTCGCAGACACAGTGCCGGTAGGCTGTGCGTGTCGGCATTTTTAATGCTGCGGGAGGCAGCACATGGTCAGACAGACAACTTTGGGATGAGGATATTTCTTTGGTCCTGTAAATTATTTGGAAACGATCTGCTTTGTAGGCATTATCCTACCTATTGTATTAAAAGCACCTCTTTGCCGCATTATTCACACACTCAGTATTTGCTGCTTAAATTTCAGTAGCCTACCTCTCCTCTCCTAGTTGGGTGTGCGAGATCAAGTGTGCCTAGTATGTGTGGTCTAAATATGTACTACAGTGAGTCATAATACCCATAAACCCTAGCGGTCAAACAGGGAAATGGTTCCAATCGTTTTTCCATCATTCATTTTACCATGGGGGATTTTAGAAACTCTTAAAATAAGGGCTGTTTCATGTAGGCTTACCCTGGCGTGACGTTTTGATAACTGTGTAAACCTCTCTAGGACAAGGTGACTTATCAATATATTCGCTATGGTGAATGCACCAATTTGTAAGTCGCTCTGGATAAGAGCGTCTGCTAAATGACTTAAATGTAAATGTGGTTACCCCCCAACAATGAAATGCTAATTAGCTGCTAATGTGGCTATCATAAAGAACTATAAATGCAATAATGATCTGGTTGAGACTGCCAAATAGAGGCAAAAGTAAGAATCTCTGGATTAACTATCTAATGCTAGTTAAATGTAGTAATGAATAAATTGGCAAAATGTCTTTAAAATGTACAATTCTGTGAACTGTGTTGTGCAAGTTTAAAATTGACACTACCTATTAGCGAAGTTGCCAGCTTGAGATAACATACTGGAGCTTGCAGGGATTTGTGGTCTTGCATGATGTCCACTTCGATGCTAATTAGCATTTTTGAATCTGAGAGTAAATAGAGCCGAATATAATATATTGTATCGCAAGAGAGAGAGTTACACGGTTCTGAAAACATCACACTAGGGTTAGCCTACACAAAACAGAGCCCTTAATTTAAGTCTTTCTAAAATACCCAATGGGAAAAATGAATGGCGGAAAAACGATTGGAAACATTTCTGTTTGACCGCTAGGTTTTATGGGTATTATGACACCTCCACTGTGGGGCTCTATGAAATAAGTAAATTAACTTAAATATGAATAGGCTAGTTTACTACAGTGTCTGTAAATTAATATTGATAATGGAAAGAAGTGGAGGGCGCTCAACTAACATGAGTCGAGGTGCAATCAAAAAATTAGGTCGCTATTGAAAAGGTCAACGCGCTTATTGGCTACCATGGTGAGCGAGTATTGCACCTTTTTTATTTTCAATAAATATTGATTACCCATTTAATTGTCTTTGCTGGCAAATTGTCCTCCTAAAAGGTAGGCTATATGCAAAACGACTGTAGCTCAAGAGAAATATCAAGTGTTCGCTCTCATCATTCTTGCTGCTTCAAGTTCAGTAGATCGGTGCAAGATCAGGTGAGTGTGTGGTAGGCTAGCCTATGCATGGGCGGAGAAGCATGGGGCAGTTATCTTTCTAAGGAAATGAACTTCTTAAATATGAACAGGCTATAGTTTACTACATTGCCTAGAAATACACATTGATCACCCATATTTGTCTCTGTCTGAAAATCGTCCCACTCTTAAAAAGTAGGCTATCAAACGTAGCTCAAGAGAACGTGCAAGTGTCTGCTCTCGCTCCAAACTCTGCTCTCTTCAAACTACATCTAGCCGATTGGCTGATATAGCCCAGTAATGCCAGATGTCCACCAGATACATATGCATTTTGTTTTGCCGAATGTCTAGGCCGTATTTTCCATACTGAGACGTGCTTCGGTTTTCAAGTAGCTAAAAGCTAGCTACGCTGAAGAAAAATATAAACGCAACTATAAACGATTTTACAGAGTTACAGTTCATATAAGGAAGTCAGTTAATTGACTTAAATTCATTAGGCCCTAATATATGGATTTCACATGACTGGGCAGGGGCACACCCATGGGTGGGCCTGGGAAGGCATAGACCCACCCACTTGGAACCCAGGCCCAGCCAATTAGAATGAGATTTTCCCCACAAAAGGGCATTATTACAGACAGAAATACTCACAATTACTGCGGTTGGGTTCGGGACCAGTTTTTGCGGTAGTGGGTGGGAGTTGGACAGCAAGCAAGCAAGCGGGTGCGGGTTGAAGAAATCAGTCTCGTGCAGACCTCTACATCAAGGTCATCACTGTTCACTTTCACCACCCTGTGAAGTTTGTATGACTTTACTCACATAACTGTGGATGAAAACGTAGTTAGTAGCTAGGTTTCCATCCATTTGGCGACAGATTTTCATGCGAATGGCCTATTCTACAATCCGCATAAAAACAATATGTGCATTTCCCATCAGAAGCTATCCAATTGGTGACAGATTTTCATGCAAATATATATTTTTAAATTAGCATAAAAACAATATGCACATTTCCCCACCGGAGTTTCCATCAAATTGACATGTTGCGGATAAAAGACAGTGTGTGATGACAGTGCATCATAAAAATAATTTTGGGATTAAATTCCCAGGTATCAAATAAAAACGTTAAATGGGTTTCCATCTCATTTAACTCTACTGATGGTTTTGTCAACAACATAAAATTGCGTTGTATAGCGAATGTGCCCACTCTGGTCTTGGCACGTGGGCTCTAGCCAACAGCTCAGATACAGTGCAGGTAGCCTATTACATGATATTATTATGGACAAAGGGAGAAAATATTTGTATTTGTCAAACAGCAGCCAAGCATCGATGATCACCAGAATAAGACCCACCATATTTGGAAAGGAGCATCACATCTCTTCGCCATGCACTTTCACCACCATGCACTTTTACCACCCTGTGAAGTTAATCATCATTTTTTAAATCTGTAGTCTAATAAACTTTATGCTTTCCCAAGTCGTAGTGGGACATGCCACAACATGCCATCGCATGACTTCAAGTTTACTTCGATATGATGGTCATTATTTAAATATTTGCGCATTTAAAGCGTTTCCACCGACATTTGTCGTATAAATAATTTGACCGACACAAAAAGAGCCCACCTTGTCTAGCGTATTTTGTTTTGTCGACATTTGGAAAGTTTACCAACAAATTTTTCAATAGGACCTGTCATAAAAAAAAAAATGTCGTGCGGACAGGTCATTTGTTCATTCGACACGGTGGGATCTTTTGTTTCGACAGAATTAATTATGTGAGAAATATGCGCAAATATTTATATAATAACCATCCTATTGAAGTAAACTTGGAGTCACGTGTGTGGTCCTGACTCCCACTACGATTAGGGAAACCATGCAGTTTATTAAGTTACAGATTAAATCAATTATGATGAACTTCACAGGGTGGTGAAAGTGCACAGTGATATTGATGCTCATTTCCAATAAATATCGAGGGCCATATTCTGGTGACATGATGATTGATGCTTGACTGCCGTTTGACAAATAAAAATATTCTCGCTCTTATCCATAATAGTCTCGTCATGTAGACTAGCCTACCCGCACAGTATCTGCGAGCTGTTGACTAGAGTGCAAGTGCAAAGATGAGAGTAGTCATATTTGCTGTTTGTGACAACTATCGATAGAGCTGAAAATGCGATGGAAACACATTGAACACTGGTTTTTTTTATTTGGTACATGAAAACTTAAGAAAAAAAGTATATTTTGTGTGCACTACATCATCACACACAGATGTTTATCTTCAAGTCAGTTTGGTGGAAACACCACTGGTGGGAAAATGTGCATATTTTCTTTATGTGGATTTTAGAATATTCCCATGAAAATCTGTAGGGGGAGAAGGGCCTTGGTCAGGGAGGTGATGAAGATCCCAATGGCCACTCTGACAGAGCTCCAGAGCTCTGTGGAGATGGGAGAACCTTCCAGAAGGACAACCATCTCTGCAGCACTCAACCAATCTGGCCTTTATGGTAGAGTGGCCAGATGGAAGCCACTCCTCAGTAAAAGGCACATGACCGCTCGCTTTGAGTTTGCCAAAAGGCACCAAGATTGAACTCTGGCCTGAATGCCAAGCGTCATGTCTGGAGGAAACCTGGCACAATCCCTACGGTGAAGCATGGTGGCGGCATCATGCTGTGGGGAAGTTTTTCAGCTGCAGGGACTGGGAGACTAATCAGGATTGAGGGAATGCTGAACGGAGCAAAGTATAGAGATCCTTAATGAAAACCTGCTCCAGAGCACTCAGGACCTCTGACTGAGGCGAAGGTTCACCTTCCAACAGGACAACGACCCTAAGCACACAGCCGAGTCAATGTAGGAGTGGCTTTGGGACAAGTCTCTGAATGTCATCGAGTGGCCCAGCCAGAGCCCGATCTAACATCTCTGGAGAGACCTGAAAATAGTTGTGCAGCGACACTCCCCATCCAACCTGTCAGAGCTTGAGAGGATCTGCAGAAAAAAATGGAACTCCCCAAATACAGGTGTGCCAAGCTTATAGCGTCATACCCAATAAGACTCAAGGCTGCGATCACTGCCAAAGGTGCTTTAACAAAGTACTGAGTAAAGTTTACATTTTTTATTTTAATTTGATACATTTGTAAACATTTCTAAAGATCTGTTTTTGCTTTGTCATTGTGGGGTATTGTGTGTAGATTGAGGAATGTAAAAAAAAAAAAAATCAATTTCAGAATAAGGCTGTAACGTTAAAAAAAAGTGGGAAAGTCAAGGGGTCTGAATACTTCCCGAATGTACTGTATGTTAGTTGAAGATTCTTGACACACACTCCTGTGGACTAGGCAAGACAGTTGTATGTAATTTAAATGTTTATTAATGTACAGTTCATATAGAAAGAAAATATATATTTTACTCAAATTATTTTACATTTACATTTGTCATTTAGCAGACGCTCTTATCCAGAGCAACTTACAGTAGTGAATGCATACATTTCATGCATTTCTTTGTATTTTTATAAAAAGCTTTCAAATGAAACAAGCAATTTTACACACGGTAAAAAGTAGTTATCTTGACAATACTGCGTTCCAAAAGAGTAGCAGATTTTAACATTAAACATGTTTGGCTTTACCTTAGGCATCCCTCTCAAGCCCTGTACACTGAGAAGGGACAATAGCAGATAAGGTCAGCTCTAGCAGAGTTACAGTGAGCTCAAAGTATTGGGACAGTGTGTTTTGTTTTGGCTATGTACTCCAGCACTTTTGATACAGAAGGTCAGCTTTAATTTGAAGGTATTTTCATCCATATGAGCCGTTTAGAAATGACAGCACTTTTTGTACATGGACTCTTCCTCCCCCCCATTTTAGGGGCCCAAAAGTATTGTGACAAGTTCACTTATGTGTATCAAAAGTTTATTTGGTCCCATATTCTTAGCACACAATGATTACATCAAGCATTGGATTCATTTGCTGTTTTGTGTTTCAGATTATTTTGTGCCCAATTTGTGTTAGGAATATCGGACCAAATACATTGGTGAATTTGTTCCAATACTTTTAGTTCCCCCATTTTAGGGGACCATGTACAAAAAGTCTGTCGTTTCAAATTCAAAGTGCTGGATTACAGAGCCAAAACAAATGGTCACTGTCCCAATACTTTTGGAGCTCACTGTATTTCTAAATATACGGCCCTGGACGACAGGTTTAAGAAATGTCTTTGATTGGACAACAGTAATGTCTAAAGTGTTCGCACAGATGCCAATGAGCAACGTGTGAAGTTATTACATTAAAGGCCTGGGGACAGATCCCAACATTAAATTGATGGACTCTGAAAAGCACTGTGCATAACTTCTCATAGTAACACAGTAACATTTGTGGTCATTCTGAAATGAAAATATATTTATGGTTGGCCATGGAATATAAATAATTTTCAGTTCAAATAAATCTTTACTATTCCTATAACATTGTGCACATCTGGAATAGTTTTAGAAAAAGGTAACTTATCTCGCCGCTAACTGGCTGAAAATAGCTGCTGACTTATTGTATAACAATGTTATGTACCTGAAAAAATAAATCAAAGACATTTCTTAAACCTGCAAATAGTTAAAATCAGAATCAGATATCATCCCTGTGTTCATTCATTGTCACTGACACACAGCAATGTTCATTGCACACAAAAGTTCATGCATATTTACAACGCAGCATGATCGATTAGGCAAAAATAAGAAAACTACACGATAGAAAAAAATGTTGAGGATTCATCATTAAATCAATATGATAATAAGAATTCTATGCTACAGCAAAAAAAGGCTACATCGTGAAATGAGAAATGGAAACACCTATTTAAATGAACTGTTAGGTGGGGATGGGGGCAGGACATCTGTTGGCATCAGGTGTGGGATCTTGATCCAGCTCGAAGCTGACGTTGACGAAGGAGGCTTTGCCCTCCGGCTGCTCCATGGCTGGCTGCTGGATCTCCTGGTTGTGCTCCTCCTCAAAATGACGTTCTGCCTCCTCAGACAGCCGGTTCTCCTCCTCCTCCTCATCCTCCTGTCAGTCACAACATGAATGAAAAACAGGGATATTACAAACTACATCATGGAGTAGTAACAAAGTAGAAGTAATGAAGCATTCCAAGGTCTGTAAATAGATGCTTTCCACAAAGACAAGACAACAACAAACCTCCTTTTTCATTCTGTAGTACTCGTCAATAGCATACTGGTACTTGGGTGAGGTAATTCCGAACAATGAGGCCATTCTCTCCCCAAGATAGTCACAAACTGAAAGTAAAAAGCACAAGGCAGAGGCACAGTATTACTAACACACAGAGCACTCAATTTATATAGGCTACATTTTAAGTCACTCATCATACATGTTTATCTTTAGAGTGTAGTATACAAAATACCACATTTACCTGAAATAGTGGAGGTTGCCACTCTCCACATGTGAAACCAAAAGTATGGACCCCAATTCAACTTGGACTGTATCAAAAACATGACACAATAAGAAAACAAAGTTAACAAAATGTGGGAATTATTAATTCTATTCAAGTGCATGTCATGGAGTAAAGTCCAGAGAAACCAACCGGGTCAGCTGAGGTCTTAACAGCGATAGAAACTTGCACTTCCTCATCTTCATCTGTGCTGTATTCCTCCATGGTCTCGCCACTGGCAAAGTAAATCGTCCTACGGGGCACCTTCTGCTTCTTCATCCCCATGTCTCCCAGCTCCACACTCTCAAACTCCTTCACCATATTGGAGCTCTGTCAATCATCATAACAACAGTTCATTCTCCAGACGTGTTTGGTTACATACAGCTGGTAGAAACGGAATTTTACTATCATAATTTAACTACTAGAAAGATTAGCAGCTACATTAGGATTGTTGACATTTGTCACACATTTGAATGAAAACATTCCAACGCAGCATGTTTATTCAAGCAGTTTCTGTGAGTGTTTAATTCGTACCGTAGCTAATGAGAGTGCTAGTGGCTGTTACTATGGTAGCTAGCTAGCTATGTATGTCGTATAAATGTACAATTGTGAACGAATTGGCTACAGAATGCACACATTTATACCTGTTCGAGACAGCTTGCTACTAGCTAGATAGCTACTAGCCAGCTGCTAGCTGCTGAGGCTAACGTTACAGTACAATGAAGTTGCTAGCTAGCTAGCTAGCTAAAAAAACACACACACATTCGTTTTTTGGTTGGCTAAACTCATGAGAACAGGTATAACATTTGAATAATCACACCTTTTCAGTGTCCATTGCTTGCCCCAAAGAGATGATGACATTAGAGAGATACAGCGACGCCGGTCTTATGCCGCGTTCAGATCAACTCGGAAGTGTCCTACTTCCAACTTTTGTTTGTTCAAGACAACTGAACTTGGAAAAAAACGAACTCCGACTGGAAAACATATTTTGAACGGTAATCCAACTCGAAATTCACATGTGGACTCGGGCCTCTTTCTAGAGCTCCGACTTTCCGACCTGAAGATCACAGATGTCGTATTTTTTCGAGGTCCCAGTTATTTTGAACGCACCATTATTAGCTCAGTGATCACACTTCTCTGCGGGGCTTCAGGAGTTACCACCGCCACAAAATCAGAAGGCTCGCCTACCCGACCAATCAGATGAGGGAGTGTGATGGCGCGTATTCTGCTTCGCGGAGAACACCTCATTTTCGAAATGGTATTTTTGGTATTTTATTAGGGTCCCAATTAGCTTTTGCAAAGGCAACTATTCTTCGTGGTGTCCACACATAACATGACAAAGTACAGAACATCAATAGACAAGAACTACATACATTTTAAGCAGAACATCATTGGCATATCTCGACTTCAAGTTTGAGAACTAAATAATTAAATACATTCGGCAACAAGAATTGGCAACGTAACTAAAATTCGTAACATTTACAAAAGGACAAAAGTTTTGGGCGAAAAGGTAAATATATTTTCATGTTTATTTTTCCCCATTAAAACACATATCTGTCTAGGTTGAAACTGTTGCTGTTAAAATACAATAAATAATTTCATTCTGAACTGGAATAAACAGATTGATCACATCACACCGATGTAATACAGAACACACACACACACACACACAGGCTTTTTGATCGTGCAACCCTAAGTAACAGTACAGATAAATTCTGGCCTACTGTAATTCTTACTGTATAAATTATTGTTGATAGAAAGTCTAGGTTGGAACTGTTGCTGTTAAAATACATATTTTTTATTCTGAACTGGAATAAACTGATTGATCACATCACACAGATGTAGACCAGAAAACACAATCCTAATGAGAGGTGTGTGGCTGGTTGAAGTTTTCAACAAGCATGTCTATTCTGGGCTCAGTTTTTGATAGTGCAACACTGAGGTCATGCTCAGCATTGACACCGTTTCTGTACTTGAGAACCCTGACTTGTATAGGTATGTGGTGCAAAACTGGATCAGAACATCTACTGCTTTCTCAGTCAGGCAGGAGACTGCTTCCTGCTGCAGATGAGCAACCCAGAACTGTGTGAGTGTTTGCCTCATAAAGCATCTTGCTTCAATCAGTTTATTCCAGTTCAGAATAAAAATTACTTGTATTTTAACAGCAACAGTTCCAATCTAGACTTGTTTTCAACAATTATTTTTACATTTAAATGTACAGTAGGCCTGAATTCTTTTTATCTCCATCTGTACTGTTTCTTAGGGTTGCACTATCAGTAGCTAGTTAGCTTGCTTTGGCTAACGTTAGCTATTCGCTGTGTAAAGTTACAAGGCCAGTGGATTGTTTGAAAGAGAAACTCACATTTACTACTATGAGAGATAGTACTCCCTTATTTCTGCATATCATCACCTGTTATAAAATTACAACAATGCCTTGCTAGTTGACTTACTTTTCCACTTTTGAAGCACTGTTTCCTGAAGCATTCTGCCCTGTTCTGAAAGAACTCCCTGGGTTTACCGTCATGTTGTGCCTGGATGTTTGGTCGTGTCGTTATTAATTTGCACTTCCCCACACAAAACACATTGTGGGCGCTCCTCGTTATTTCTCAAAGTTTGTATGAAAGAGACAAAAAGTAATCACTGTATTTGCGTTTCATGACGATTGAGCTCAGTCAGAACTTGTGGCCAGCATGAGTCCATTTCATGATGGCGACTGGGAATAACAAGTCAGTGGCTTGAACCACAGCGCTGCAGCGTGTGGGTCGCGGAGTGATCCTCAACCAAACTGCAGAAAAAAGATCTGGTAAACCGAGAAGCACACGGGCATCTCCCTCTCCCACTCGCGCAGCTGCCAAACTGAGCAGAGAGCGCACTGAACCGAGAGCGCAGTTGCACTTGGCCAAATAAATTCCAGTAATTAATTAAATAATTATACATTTACGTCGCGACCCACCATTAACAGGTCCGCGGCGACCCACTCTTTAAGAAATGCTGCTGTAATTTAGACCATACACTTTTACAACATTCATTTCATTTTGATAGTGTTGAAGTACTAACTAACAATGGAATGTTCCTCAATAAAATTGAAGATGGGACTTTTAATGGGTGTCCCAACTCTATGGTCACTGAAGAACCGAGGTAAAGTTGGTTTCATATTTGCACATTCGAACATTCAACAGACATTCGCCAAAAGCTATTTACAAATGTAAAAATCAATAACTAATTAATCGTTTGTCACATAATCATCAAACTAGATATGATTTATTCTATACACGTCTAACATACTTTTACAACCTTTGTTTTGAATACAAATTCCAGTTTTGATTTTACAGAAATATGTAAATATATTTTATGTATTTCTATAAAATTAAAACCTGCAATTTTCCCGCAAAACAAAGGTTGTAAAAGTATGCTAGACATTTATAGAAAAATCATACCTAGTTTGATGTTTCTGTGACAAACGGTGAATTAGTTATTGATTTATACTTCTTTAAATGTCATTTTATAGATTTGATGTATTTCTATCAAATCAGAACTGGAATGTTTACTCAAGGCAAAGGTTGTAAAAGTATACTAGAAATGTATAGAATAAATCATACCTAGTTTGATGATTCTGTGACAAACGGTGAATTAATTATTGACTTATACAGTTTAAAATTGCATTTTATAGATTTTATGTATTTCTATAAAACAACTGGAATTTGTATTCAAAACAAAGGTTGTAAAAGTATGCTAGACATTTATAGAATAAATCATACCTAGTTAGATTTTTCTGTCATAATCAGTGAAAACGTTATTGATTTATTTAGCTTTAAATGGCATTTTATAGATGTTATGTATTTCCATCAAAACTGGATTTTGTATTCAAAACAAAGGTTGTAAAAGTGTGCTAGACATTTATAAAATAAACTATATCTATTTTTATGTTTCTGTGACAATGAGTTAGTTATTGATTTTTACAATTTTAAATGTGTAACGGCTGTCGTCTGAAGAAGTGGACCAAGGTGCAGCGGAGTTAGTGTTCATTATTAGAATTTAATATAATCAACGTGAACACTATACAAAACAAGAAATGAGCAAACCGACAGCAAACAGTCCTGTCTGGAACAAAATACTGACAGAAACAATTACCCACAAACCCAAAGGAAAAAACATGCTCCTTATGTGTGACTCCCAATCAGCAGCAACGAGCTTCAGCTGTGCCTGATTGGGAGCCACACTCACGGCCCAAAACAAAGAAATACAAAAACATAGAAAAAGGAACATAGAACGCCCACCCAATGTAACACCCTGGCCTAACCAAAATAAAGAACAAAAACCCCTCTCTATGGCCAGGGCGTTACAGTACCCCCCCCCAAAGGTGCGGACTCCGGCCGCAAAACCTGACTCTGAAGGGGAGGGTCCGGGTGGGCCCTCTTACGGCGGCGGCTCAGGTGCGGGACGTGGCCTCTGCTCCACCCTTGACGTCGCCCTCTTCGGTGGCGCACCTGGCCGCGCCGAAGGTCTGGTGGGCGACACTGACTGCGCCCGGCTGGCGGCCGGCGATGGTTGCGCCCGGCTGGCGGGCGGCGATGGTTGCGCCCGGCTGGCGGGCGGCGATGGTTGCGCCCGGCTGGCGGGCGGCGATGGTTGCGCCCGGCTGGCGGGCGGCGATGGTTGCGCCCGGCTGGCGGGCGGCGATGGTTGCGCCTGGCTGGCGGGCGACCCTGGCTGCTCTGACGGCACTGACCCAGGATTCACCAGGCTGGGGAAACATGACAGAGGCCTGTCCCTAGGCGTAGGCACCGGACTCACCGGGCTGGCGGGCGTCCCTGGCCACTCCGGCAGTTCAGGGCAGTCTGGCCACTCGGGCAGGTCAGGGCAGTCTGGCCACTCGGGCAGGTCAGGGCAGTCTGGCCACTCGGGCAGGTCAGGGCAGTCTGGCCACTCGGGCAGGTCAGGGCAGTCTGGCCACTCGGGCAGGTCAGGGCAGTCTGGCCACTCGGGCAGGTCAGGGCAGTCTGGCCACTCGGGCAGGTCAGGGCAGTCTGGCCACTCGGGCAGGTCAGGGCAGTCTGGCCACTCGGGCAGGTCAGGGCAGTCTGGCCACTCGGGCAGGTCAGGGCAGTCTGGCCACTCGGGCAGGTCAGGGCAGTCTGGCCACTCGGGCAGGTCAGGGCAGTCTGGCCACTCGGGCAGGTCAGGGCAGTCTGGCCACTCGGGCAGGTCAGGGCAGTCTGGCCACTCGGGCAGGTCAGCGCAGTCTGGCCACTCGGGCAGGTCAGCGCAGTCTGGCCACTCCGGCAGTTCAGCGCAGTCTGGCCACTCCGGCAGTTCAGCGCAGTCTGGCCACTCCGGCAGTTCAGCGCAGTCTGGCCACTCCGGCAGTTCAGCGCAGTCTGGCCACTCCGGCAGTTCAGCGCAGTCTGGCCACTCCGGCAGTTCAGCGCAGTCTGACCTCTCTGGCGACTGTTGACTGGCGGGCAGCTCTGACGACTGTTGACTGGCGGGCAGCTCTGACGACTGTTGACTGGCGGGCAGCTCTGACGACTGTTGACTGGCGGGCAGCTCTGACGACTGTTGACTGGCGGGCAGCTCTGACGACTGTTGACTGGCGGGCAGCTCTGACGACTGTTGACTGGCGGGCAGCTCTGACGACTGTTGACTGGCAGGGCTGGGGACACGCACCTTGGGCTTGGTGCGGGGAGCAGGGACGGGCCGGACAGGACTGTGGACACGCACCTTGGGCCTGGTGCGGGGAGCAGGGACGGACCGGACAGGACTGGGAACATGCACTGTGGACTTGGTGCGGGGAGCAGGGACGGGCCAGACAGGACTGTGAACACGCACTGGTGAACTGAAGCGTGGAGCCGGTTTTGCCACTCGTCCTGGCTGGATGCCCTTCCTAGCACGGCATGTGCTGGGCATGTCCACCGGACGCACCGGGCTGTGCGGACGCACTGGCGACACAGCGCGCAACTCCGCATACCAAGGCTCCTCCAGATCATCCATCTGCAGGTCCTCAATCAACTGCCTCATCATCTTCCTCTCTTCCTCTGCCGTTATCCCCCACGAGAGCAGTGGTCTGGGCTCCTCCTCTGCCCTTCCGGACCACCCCATTAGCCCCCCCCCAAAATTTTCTTGGGGGTGTCTTCCGGGCTTCCTCGACCGACGCCAGCGACCCCGTCTGCTGGCCGGCGTCTCCTCCATTGACCGAACCTCCCTCTTCCGCTGCTTGGTCCCTTGGTGGTGGGTAATTCTGTAACGGCTGTCGTCTGAAGAAGTGGACCAAGGTGCAGCGGAGTTAGTGTTCATTATTTGAATTTAATGTAAACAACATGAACACTATACAAAACAAGAAAAGAGTGAACCGACAGCAAACAGTCCTGTCTGGTACAAAACACTGACAGAAACAATTACCCACAAACCCAAAGGAAAAAACATGCTCCTTATGTGTGACTCCCAATCAGCAGCAACGAGCTTCAGCTGTGCCTGATTGGGAGCCACACTCACGGCCCAAAACAAAGAAATACAAAAACATAGAAAAAGGAACATAGAACGCCCACCCAATGTAACACCCTGGCCTAACCAAAATAAAGAACAAAAACCCCTCTCTATGGCCAGGGCGTTACAAAATGGCTTTTGGCGAATGTCTGTTGAATGTCTGTTGAATGTGTGAATATAAAAAGTGCCTTTTGGCAAACTCCAAGCAGGCTGTAATGTGCTTTTTACTGAGGAGTGGCTTCCATCTGGCCACTCTACCATAAAGGCCTGATTGGTGGAGTGCTGCAGAGATGGTTGTCCTTCTGGAAGGTTCTCCCATCGCCACAGAGGAACTTTGTAGCTCTGTTAGAGTGACCACCGGGTTCTTGGTCACATCCCTGACCAAGGACCTTCTCCCCCGATTGCTCAGTTTGGCCAAGCGGCCAGCTCTAGGAAGACTCTTGGTGGTTCAAAACTTCTTCCACATAAGAATGATGGAGGCCACTGTGTTCTTGGGGATCTTCAATGCTGCAGAAATGTTTTGGTATACTTCCTCAGATCTGTGCCTCGACACAATCCTGTCTCGGCGCTCTACGGAGAATTCCTTCGACCTCATGGCTTGGTTTTTGCTCTGACATGCACAGTCAACTGTGGGACCTTATATAGGCAGGTGTGTGCCATTCCAAATCATGTCCAGTCAATTGAATTTAGCACAGGTGGACTCCAAGTTGTAAAAACATCTCAAGGATGATCAATGGAAACAGGATGCACCTGAGCTCAATTTCGAGTCTCATAAAGGGTCTGAATACTTACAGTATGAAAATAAGGTATTTAGGTTTTTGCTTTGTCATTATGGGGTATTGTGTGTAGATTGATGAGAAAACATTTTAATACATTTTTAGAATAAACCTGTAACGGTAACAAAAGGTGACATAATTCAAAAAAATACAACCGACAAATTTTCTTCCATCCACCATGCAGGTCAAGTGATGGGCACTAACCACACCTGTGATTCTTGTCGCAAGGTTTTCCTGTTTCCATTGACAACCCAGAGATGACTCCCTGAACAGGTGCCCTGCCCCTATTCTGGTGTTTGAAGCATGATACTTCGGGTGATTCGATTCTTGTGAGGCCCACTGCTCTGTTCCTCAGACACACAATTAATCAGGGACAAGCCCACGCCTGGTCACTCTGATTTGATTTTACTTTTCCTAACATAGGCTACGATTCACCGTCTTCGAGACGCCAAACTGATTTCCCAGATAATCACCCTTTTCAAAAAATCGCATCCCAACAAGAAACAAATCCTTGTCTCATATACTATCATCCCCTTCAATTATCGACACTTATTTTTCATTCCGTTCTTCACCACTACTTTTGTCCATTCTTCTTCGGTATTGGGTTGGCGGATCGCAACCAACTTTTACGGGAATACACTGCTACCTACTGTACTGGAATGTGAGGCCAGTCACGGCCTACCTACATTAACTTCCGGTAATACAAAATTGGGAAAAGGGAACATTACCCTGCCAACTATTAACCCTCACTAAAAAACTCACCACCCCATTCCATTATTTAATCCTACTCCAGGTCAATGGTCTGGGAGGACAGAACACAACACTCAACACTCCCTGCGAGTCTTCTGCAGTACAACCTCACAATCCTAAGTACTTCTCTGCAGCTGCCACCACCACCTTTATTTTCTGTGACTTATGTTCCATTTCTACAGTACAGATGACAACCATGGCTATGAATGCTAAGAAACCCACCTTACTGAAGCACATGTTATTCCCATCCCTCTCTATTGGTCTCTGCCTACTCACAGGAATCCCATCAGGATCTCTCACCCTGTACCCATCATTCTCTACAACTTTCTTCACTGCTTCAGCATATGACACTTTCTGTACTACTCTGACGCCTGGAGTACTACTCTGACACCGGACACCTCCGATCTCCAGCGCCATGGGCACCCCCACAGTTTACACACACAACTTTCTCCACCAATACTACACATTCCTTAATCTCATGCCCTCCTGCACACTTCTCACATCTAGGAATCTCCCTCCTACACACTGCTGCGACATGACCATAAGCTTGGCACCTATAACACTGTAGTATTTTCGGAACAGAAACTCTCACGGGATAACTAACACATCCTAACTTGACCTTGTGCAAAGACTCTGCATCAAAACTCAGCAGAACAGCCAATGTCTTCTCCATTTCACCACGCTCTCCACCGGGTCTGCATCGCACCAAACGGTTGGCCTCACAGACACCAGGAATCTTCCATTTCAGCTGATCTTCCGCAATACTTAATGCCACCCACATTATCACGCCTTTCAACAGCGCCCTGCTCCGAAGAGCAAAGCAAGTCACAGTTCTTGTCCCTAATCGCATGGTCCGGAGCGCCCTCTCCCTCTGGATGGAAGAAACATAATAAATCACTGTTGAGTTACTTTCACCAACTCAACAGTCTCCAAACCTCTTTTTCCATCCAACCTGAAACCACATATGGATCAGCCAGAATACAAGTATCCATTCTCTCCACAAATCTCACTCCCACTGGGCCAGAATCATCCTTGTCATCATCGGGACGAGGCTCCAACTCGGCGCTCTTCACCGCAGGTACTTCATCCTCACTCTCGTTACATTCAATTTTCTTCTGTAGCTCTTCCGAAAGTTCTGTATGATCCTCTTTTCCATATTCACTCAAAACATGTTCCACTTTTCTCTTTTTTCCTTGTCCAACATTTTCTCCCTCATCAGATCTTGCAGGCTTGTGCAATCCCCCACTCCATATTTACTCATGTTCCACTTTCCTCATTTTTTTCCCGGTCCTCTTTCTTACAGGCCATCCAGCCCAAAGATGCCATTTTTGCCTCTCCTTCTCTACATGATGCACTTCTCATTTCAAACTCGGCATTCAATTACACCATGATTCCTGCCTCGACTTGATTGGTTCTTTTTTCCCATTCCATCAATTTACAGATAAGAAATTGTTGGATGCAACCAAATATGTGTATATGGCATTCAATCAAATACCCCTAAATGTGATGAAGGTATCTGCTATTGGATATTGTCCGTGAAAAATAATTCCTTTTACATTTCTACAGCATTGGCTGTGCTAGTTAGGTCAATAATATGGTAGCCTACACTATAACGGCAAAGAGAAAACGAGGTGGTCTTGTCGTGGGCAAAGAATTCAATAAAATGCCATCTTATGTGGAGGACTCAACTGCAGTAAAAGTTCTCCCCCTTGCGCACTTGAGAGGTATGGCAAAAATAAGTAATTGGGCCAAACCACTACTGCAAATGGTTTGATAAAATAACTATATTTGCAGGTGACAACTAAATGAACAACATATTCTACAGAAAATGAAAGTATATCAAACATATGAATATATAAGTTAAACATAAATTATGATCAAACATATGAATATGTAACTTAAACATAAATGATGTCGGCCTGTTTTCAAAAAGTGGAACGTTGCAGAATATTGTTTTCATCCCCACGTAGTCATAAGTGGTATAATCCAATAGTATTGAACGCAAATCTGCTGGATGTTTAGTTTTAAGGAGAGCGAGTACCGGAACTGGACTGTTGTCTCACAATCTTACAACGGTTATATTTACACTTTCTGTCCGCGATTAATACCGTAGTTTAGTGGTCTGCGCCATGGCTTTGTACGGGGGTGTCGGAGCCATGGCTTTACCTAGCGAGCTTATCGTCCATATATTTTCATTCTTGTCCGACAGTGACAAGCTTCGGGCCTCGTCCGTGTGCTCTCGCTGGAGGGAGTGTCTGTTTTACCCATCGCTTTGGACGGAGCTGAAGTTGCGTGTCGGAGGTGGTGCAAACCGGGGAGGCTCTGGCTCCGAACAGACCCCAAGATTAGAATTTCTCATGAGGAAGTTTGGCTCCTTCGTGCGCGAGCTACATCTCGAGGTTTCCCCTGTGGACGGATATCTAAACCCACTGAGCGGAGTGGAGGGCAGGGTAGAACCTGTAGAACGCGACCCTCAATTGCTTGATCGCTGGAAAGACGCAAGGATCACCTATTTGGAACAGGTGTTGTGTGTGCTCGGATGTATTCGAAATAACAGGTAGTTGGATAGTTACTACAATTATTCAATACATGTTTAAAGCAAATTGAGTCAGCAACTCCATACGTGTCAATTTGAGTGTTTGTTGGGTCGTAGTCAGCTAACGTTAAGTAGCTAGCCTAGCTATAAACAAACTATCATTACGTAATCGGGTCATGTCGTTACTCTACCGATTTCTGCTTAACGTTATGCTACTTGTGTGGTTTTCAGTCTGTTGAAGCTATAATCTAACTACTTGGAAAAGGCATGTCAGTTTGAAGTCTGTTTTTCTGCTTGCTGTGCAAAGAATGTTGCAAGGAGTTTTTTCAATGACATTTGAACAACAATGCAGCAGCAGTGGTGGTCATGCTCAGGGAATCTAGCTAGGCTCAACCACTGAGGTCAACAATGACATTGGCAGCATGTTGTCATTCAGGGTTGGGTGGGTTACTTTCTAAATGTAATCTGTTACTACTTACCTGTCCAAAATAGTAATCAGTAACGTAACTTTTGGATTGTCCAAACTCGGTAACGTAATCTGATTACATGAAGTTACTTTTAGATGACTTCCCCTTAAGATGCATATGAAGAATGCAAAAATGTATGTTACCAATTGAACGATATCTATTGCAGCATAAATACATGTTAAAGTTTACATAGCTGGCCTTATATGGATGCTACATTTTACTTTATGTGTTGGTTATTTAGGGTTCTTCTAACCCATCGCTTTCTACTACATATAATAATACGATTTAATTATATCTTTACATTAATAACCGAAGTCTATCAGAATTCCAGTCATTCCAATTATACTACGTGATCTTCAAGAATAGGACTTGGAAGTATAGATTAGCCAAATTGTTTTACTTGAGCATAACCCCAAAACTAAGGATTTATTAGCCATCCCTACTGTTTATGATTTTGTTGTCATGGAGGATTGATTGGGCTCATTGATTCGAGTTGAAAAATAAATGCTGCGCTCATGGAATGGTATGCTTTGAGCACTATTGAAAAGTGCTATTTACATGTGAAAAATGAATGCCATATGCTGCATTTGCTATAGGCCTATTGTTTACTTTTTTGTTGGCGACACTTTGATATATTGATAATATGCAGTTGTGTTAAAGGGCAAATCCACAGATGAAACAATAACAAAACGGTCGCCCCACCTCTGTTTTTGGTAAAAAGCTGAGCGATGGGCCTGGAGAAATGTAACCACTCCCAGATTAGTAGACAGAGCTATTGATGCAAGGACTGACCATCCATGATATCAAAATTATTGTTTTATCCAGTGTTTGTTTAAATTTCCAATGTTAACAAACATTGGTGAAAAACAAGCTTATATTTTTGGGTTCTCATGGAGTGTGACAGATGAACTAAGCTGATGAGGCATTTAAATTATATTCTTCAATAATCAATGGATATACACTACCGGCCAAAAGTTTTAGAACACCTACTCATTCAAGGATTTATTTTTACTATTTTCTACATTGTAGAATAATAGTGAAGACATCTAAACTATGAAATAACACATATGGAATCATGTAGTAACCAAAAAAGTGTTAAACAAAGCAAAATATATTTGAGATTCTTCAAAGCATCCACCCTTAGCCTTGATGACAGCTTTGCACACTCTTGCCATTCTCTCAACCAGCTTCACCTGGAATGCTTTTCCAACAGTCTTGAACGAATTCCCACATATGCTGAGAACTTGTTGGCTGATTTTTCCTTCACTCTGCGGTTCGACTCATCCCAAACCATTTCAATTTGGTTGAGGTCGGGGTATTGTGGAAGCCAAGTCATCTGATGCAGCACTAAATCACTCTCCTCCTTGATCAAACAGCATTCCTAACCTAGCCCACAATGTCTGCTGTGTGAATCTATTTTGAAGTTTCAAAGGAAGATAACAGGAAGGCCATATGCAACGTTTGTGCTGCTATTATTTCCCAAGGGGAGAAAGTGAAATCGTTCAATACCACAAACCTAATTAGTCATTTGAAAGTGCATCACCCCCAGACATTCAGCAACTACTTAGAACAAAAGCAGAAAAAAACTAAGCGCACACTTCCAACAACTAAACAAGTTCAAGTCCAGCAGTCATTTGAAAGAGTAAGAACATTTCAGCGAGACAACTCAAAGGCGAAACCCATTAAAGCCAAGATAATGGAATTGATTGCCCTTGACAATCAACCGTTCTCGGTCGTGGGGGATGTTGGCTTTCGCCGACTGGTCGAGCACCTCGAGCCCCGGTGCACACTACCAAGTAGGCGCTATTGTCTAGTTTGAGAAACAGACGCCTCACAAGTCCTCAACTGGCAGCTTCATTAAATAATACCGGCAAAACACCAGTCTCAACAGCAACAGTGAAGAGGCAACTCCGGGATGCTGGCCTTCTAGGCATGGAAGACATAGCTTGGACTGTAGCCTACAAAAGCATATTCCTGCTGTTTTCCCGCGATCCATCAAATACATTTGGTTTGTCATCATAGTGGTCTCTGACTTACGGTCAGACTTTCACACGTTGAATAAATTTAAACTTGCACCCTTTTCATTGCTGATTTGAATGTCATTGAGAACAGAAGTGTCAAAGATCATTTCTGAATTTAAAAGTAATCCTTAAAGTAATCTAGTTTTTCGAAAGTATCTGTAATCTGATTACAATATTTTTGCTGGTAATGGATGACAGTTCGTTTTTTTTGTAATCACTTGCATGTAACGGACTACATGTAATCCATTACTCCCCAACCCTGGTGATATGCAACTCTGCCTTTTCAAACATGTACTTTCAATATGCTAATATCTTTTAGACACATTTATGTCCTGAAAAGTTACACTTGCACTGCCACAGAGATGGCTTAAAAGTGTCTTGAGGCATTTCTTTGTTGATAACTAATTCCAGTGTTCATTCAATTACAGCACACTTGTGTAAGAGAGTTCGGGAGATTTAGTGGCACAATCAAATGCGGGAAGCTGGGTTTGTGGTAATGTACCAAACTCCGTTCAATGGTGAAGGAAGTCACCATGGAGTGGAATTTAGTCCGCTATGTTTGTGGTGTCTAGCTGCTAGGTTTGTGGTGGACACCAGTGTGTGATGTTGAAAGGGATTTATTGTCAGAGGCTTTCTGGCAAATTGGTGACAACATGTATACTGTTTGATTGTCTTTGTTGCAGACCACAATTAGAACATACTATCACTGACCTCCACTATGGCTGATTTGTGTCCGGTTTTGACTAAAGCTCATATCTCTCTCTCCCCGCCCCCCACCCACCTCTCGCTCTCTCTCGCTCCTTCTCTCAGAAATCTCCAGAAGCTGAGTCTGTATGGGGATACATGCATTCAGGATGAGGGCATTCTGGACAGTGCCTATCTCCAGCAGGTTGACCAAGGAGGCAAGAAAATCAAAGAGTGAGTAGCTTTTAGGCAAGGCTACATCTTACCCAGGGCGACAAAAGGGCATACAGCAGGGCTCTACACTAACCTTTTTTACAAGGAACATGTGTGCGCCTAAATTGAAAAATGTCAGCACACATAAAGAAATTTAGGAACACAATGAAAATTATTTGAGTTAATAAAGCTAGGATCCTGATTGTTCTTCGAGGTCGCACAGCAAAATACTTAGGTTCACAATCATTCAAAATCACAGTACAAACTGTTCTAAGTTGAAATTCTGCCTCATAGAATTACATAGAACACATAGGTCATTTTAATAGGATCTCTGTTCTGCCCATACAGGTTTTGTTTTATGTATTCATTGTCAGTGAGTAGGCCTTTATTTGCAGAAATGGAACAGAGAAAAATGTCAAAAGTTTTCAAACTTTCTGTGTTTCCTCTGGGCTGGGGTAGGATCCAACAGCTGTTAGTGGAGGTTCTGTCTAACAGCAGGAAGATAAAGTGGCTGTCCTCCGCCTTCATGCTGGGTGTGGTGACCCCATGCTCCCTGGCCTCTCTGTCCAACCCCAGTGCAGGCTCCCTGGAGCACCTTGGCTTGCTGGACAACCAGCTGTCTTGCCTGGTCTCCCCTGTGGAGCTGGAGCGGCTGGTCCACCTGCGTTCCCTGGCCCTCGACTTCTGTGACTTCACCTCTGAGTTGAGCCACCTACTGGCTGGAGGAGACCGTGCTCCGCTACACCGCCTCTCCCTGATGCTCAACGGCGCTGCTCTGAAGGCTAAGCCGCTCGATGGCACCGCCAGTGAGGACGACTGGAAGGCCCTGGTCCAACGCAGCGCTAACCTGCGGGTCTACGTGATGGCACTGGATGTGTGCAGCCAGGACCTGCTGAGGGTGCTAAAACCAAGCCTGCCCCTGGAGAGGATCCACCTGGACAGCTACTCCACCTTGGTCACAGACGGAACCCTGGAGCTCATTGCCCAGCAGTACAACAAGACCCTGAGCCACTTCGTCCTGATGAGGGATGACACCGGCTTCCCTGACCTTGGCATCAACCGAAACGAGGACCCGCTGGTCCTACTGGCCTGGCGCTGTGTACACCTCTCTGTATTGGTCATCCACGGTGAGCCTGGTCCAGATGTTAGCATTACATAGCTCACCACTCTTTTAGTGTAGCCTAACATTTTAATGGAAATGATTGATTTCCAATGGCATGGGTTCTACAAGATGTTCTGATATAAATATTTATTGCTGGTTATTTCTGGGAGTAATGTTATGTGGGGCGGCAGGTAGCCTAGTGGTTAGAGCGTTGGACTAGTAACCGAAAGGTTGCTAGATCGAATCCCCGAGCTGACAAGATGAAAATATGTCGTTCTGCCCCTGAACAAGGCAGTTGGATGTTCCTAAGCCGTCATTGAAAATAAGAATTTGTTCTTAACTGACTTGCCTAGTTAAATAAAGGTAAAATAAAAAATACAAATAAAATGTCTGGTAGGGCTGACCCCATTTAGTCGACTGGTTGATTGATTGTTTTGGGTGATAGGCTGCTGGTCGACCGAGTAGCAACAACAACAAAAAAATCATGGTGTACAAGACATCTGTCTGAGTGGACTGATCCATTGTGGAAGCCGTAGGGATGACACAGTCCAGCAGTCTAAAATGTGCTACTGAAACTGTATATGGTTATATTATGTAAGAACAATGGTGCAGCACAAATCAAATGTTTTTAACAACTGCGCCCTCTCACACTTTGGATAGTAGTCACTGTCCGCAGTTCTGAAACACATCAGTACACTGTTGAATTGGCGTCTTTTACTAGACCATGTTGCTAAGTGCGTAATAGTTAACCAGCATGGTGTTGAGAACAATGCTGTGGAGGTAGCAGCGAAGTTAGGAGAGATGAGAAAACAGACTTTGCCTTAATTGTCCAAGAAAATTAAGAGTGGAAACCCCAACTTAATTAGGTATATAGGCCTAACTGCTAATGTGCCTGACTTTATAAATCATCCATAAGCCTCCCAACTGGTGCAGCGGTCTAAGGCACTGCATTGCTGTGCTTGAGGTGTCACTACAGACTCGGGTTCGATCCCAGGCTGTGTCACAACCGGCTGTGACCGGGAGTCCCATAGGGCGGCGCACAATTGGCCCTTTTTCCTTGATCTCCTTGTTATTATTATGATGATGATGATAATAATAAGTAATTTCATTCTCATTAGTCGGCTTAGTATAGCAGCCTTGTATAACCACCATTGAGCTGTAGGTCTAAGAGTGCATCCTGTTTAGTATAAATACCGTAACTTGGGCCTATATTTCAGTACTTACAGTTCATTCGGAAAGTGTTCAGACCACTTTACTTTTTCCACATTTTGTTACGTTACAGCCTTATTCTGAAATGGATTCAATAAAACATTTTCCTCATCAAGCTACACACTACCCCATAATGAAAAAGTGAAAACAGGTTTTTAGAAATCTTTGCAAATGTATTAAAAACAGATGGCTTATCTACATAATTATTCAGACCCTTTGCTATGAGACTTGAAATTGAGCAAGTGTGGGACCTTTATATAAACAGGTGTGACAAAGGGTCTGAATACTTACGTAAATAAGGTATTTCGTTGTTTTTTTGAGGGGGGGGGCAAACATTTCTAAGAACCTGTTTTCGCTTTGTCTTTTTGGGCTGTTGTGAGTAGATTCCTGAGCAAATGTTTTTATTTAATCTATTTTAGAATACAACTGTAACGTAACGGGGGATAAAGTCAAGGGCACTGTAAATAGGCTACTGCATGAATCAATAATTTATTAATTCATGTCATTCATGATTTGAAATGCAATCAAGCGTTTAAGTTTTTAAGAATTTTCAACCAACTCTCTGGTCCACTTATAATTTATTTTGTGTAGTTTACATTGTTCCAAACGGTCAGAGAAATTATATTGTAATCTAACAGCACCTGTTTGGCACACATAATATGCTTGCAGCGCTTGCTCCTTACCTCATTTTTCTTGATCTTCAGTATTTTCCACAACTAGTCAAATTTATTCCACACATCTGACTTCCCCTTTACCAGTAAGCAACAAGTAAACATTATCCTGTTTCGAGTTTACTTGTCAAGTCCTCTGCATCCGATTTGCTGTTACGTGTTCAGAGTTTCTAACCAATTTATTGATGTTATTATGATATGCTGTAGGTCAAGCCCTATTGGTCACCTAAAGAGAGCAAGGGTTGAGGGAATATTTTTCCTAAACAAATTAGGGATTTCGGTAACACAATTTTTCAGTCAGAAATGGCAATTTATGTTGCAGCTTCTGCAACACGGACAGCGCACTGTTGATGTTCTGTGGTGTCGATGCAGCAGTGAGGAGAGCGAGACAACAGGAGCTAGTCAGTCACTCGCTGTCTTATTTTTCTTTCTTTTTTTACACAGCGCAGCATGTCTGAGCCAGGTCCGGCACAATCAAATCAATTGCGGTCAAACTCCCTCTAGTCATTTGCCTTAATTATTTCAACAAACGGGTTGCTTAAAGCATCAGACAAGCTCAGTGCATATAGTTGATTTGATTAAAACTCATAGGATGTGTCAGTATATGGAAAAATACATGTTTTAAAATTGACCTATCGATTGGTTGAAAGAACAGTATCTTGGTCGACTAATAAAAATTAGGGGACAGCCCTAATGTCTAGTGTGTGTGTATTATAGAGGTCATATTGGCAGCATGTTCATATGTATAGAACAGATCAAATGGAGTTGTTTTACATTCAGTATCCAGTATGTTCTTTCGACAGTGGCGTTCAATGTGATTCTCCTCTGTCTGAACACTACAGGCTACACTGTGTGGTCCCATAACCTGGTGGCCATCTCCCGTCTGCGTGGCTCCAGCCTCAAGGTCCTGGCTGTGTCCGAGGAGAGCATCGACTTCGACCCAGACCAGAGGGTCTTCATGGAAGGTGACCCCATCCACAACCTGGTGAAGGAGGTGTCCCTGGGCCTGGGGCGCGTCTGGCACCCTTCTATGGACTCCAACTTGGTCCTCAGCGAGCCCACCCAGCACTTCCACAGGGAGATGCAGAGCTTCAGCTTGGGCATGTAGGCTAGAGCTGCAGCTGCCAGACCGGGCAGCCATCTGGGTCGTGTTCATTAGGCATCAAACAAAAGAAAACAAGACCTAAACAGGAGGGACCCCACTTCACCAATAAGCAATGCACATTTTCTGTTACAAAGTTTTCCATTGAATGACCTAATGAACACAACCCTGGTCTGATCTTGCCTGCTGCACATGCTGAGTGTTTGTCTTGATGATCTAATCACCTTATAGGTCCCATCTCATTTACATACTTTATCTTTTATTTGTGTTTATTTTCTTCTCTGTAGCATGAACTTATCCTCTATGTGCCGTGTTTATCAATATTAGCTCTATATTTATATCTATCTATATATATCCTGCTTATGATTAGGAGAGTATAGTCAAATATTTGTTTAGTAGCTAAATGAGCAATTGGTGTTGCAAGGGGGCTTTTCTACACAGCTAGTTTAGTTAGTTGTATTGCAAGTTTTTTTTATTTTTTTTATTTTTTGCTTTGTGTTTTATCTTAGCAAGTGCTGAGTTATCAGTTAATCCACCTTGGCTTTTTGCAATGATGGAATCCTGTGTACTTGTTTGTGCACTTTTTTTTAAAATGGGAGATTAGTCTAGTAGTCTTTCGGTAGAGGGAGGGACCGTGCTGATGGAGTGTGTGGTTAGGCCCCCCTCAGCCTAGCAAGATCCTGTCTGCTCTTTACTTTTGTGTTTTGGAGATGATGTTGTTGCTATGTTACGGGACTAAGATCCTGCTGGTTCTTCTCAACCCAGAGGTGGGATATGATTGGTTTCCACACTGAGTTTCCTACGTTCTGCTGCAGTACTTAAGTCAGGGGTTAGCATTGCGAGTCGTACGCTGCAGTTTGTTCTCAGAAGAATCCTCTGTGTCTCAGGTGGGCAAAACATGATTATATGAAGATGGTGATGATGAGGATGTATATACTATGAAACAATCAGTTAGTCTGTCAGTCTAATACAGTTTTCTTCACATTTGCCTTGGAAAACCCTTTGTTTTCTAGTATCAATAGTTTTTGCCATCCAATCTGCCCCTTTTACCATGGGGTAAACAAACTTAGTCGTACATTTGTTTTAAGATTTAAGGTGTTTAAAGAATGGCAAAAAGCTACTCCTTGCACATGTTTCTCTTGTTCACAGCTATGTTGGCTGATTCCAGGGCCACAGTGTTTCACCATCTGAATGTTGGATGGAGGGAAGTATGTGCTTGCTTGTTCCAAATCTCAGGATTTTTGCACTTTCAGTAAATTTGTCCATTGAAGGCTTTCTTTTAATATAAAGCTTTCTGTTGATCTGCGGGCCAGTGTGCGTGGTGGTGTGACTGGATACTAATACTGTGGAAAGAGCTCTTCCAACACTACGCACACCAGAGGTTGTTGGTTTTATTTTTCTAGATGCGCCTTCTCGTTTCCTCTTAACCTTTTTAAAAGTTAACATCCTTGATGTGCGTCTGTGAAAATACTTTTAATGGCGTTTTCTATCGTGTATTTGATGTTTTTTAGAGCTCAGAGTAGCAGAGAGAATCTGAGGTTGATTGCTCAGTGGTAGAATGTAAATATGAAGCTAACAACCTTTTTTAATGTGTAAAGTTGTCTGCTATCCAGAATTCCCCTTATATATGCATATCTTTTTTTGTTGCTTGTAAAGCTCCGGGAGCCAGTCTTGACTGATAACGCAGTAGTGCTTGGAATAGGTGACCTGTGGTTGTTCTGTGCTGCTGAGACGTTGGAACATTCCGGAAAAGAGGTTTCTCTTGATCTTGTGTGACTTGTGAAGCTGTCGGTCGGCTATTACTATTTGTTGTGTTCCTCCGTGCCCGTAACTTTCATTGGTACTACCAAAGCCAGCCATTTTAGTCAAGGAAGAGAAACACTGTATGCAAAGTTCTGTATATTGAGAAAAAAAAAGTTTGCCTAGAAACAGCTGGCATCGGTTCAAACAATGTAATGATCAGCCTATGGGATCCACTGCTAACCTGTTTAGTTGTGGCAGTAAGATATGAGCCTGCATGCAAGGTTCAACTTAGTCTATCTACGGTTGATCCATGAGAAGTGATAACATGTATATCGTTTCAATATTCCTTTAACAGAGGGATTCTTACCTTTGTTTTTAGTACCACACCAAAAAGGATGTAGATAATATTCTATATTTGGAGTTAACTTGTTTGTGCTGTGCAGGGGTAGTGTAAGACCTTGTTAGAGGATGACAAATGCCAGTCAATTGTTACAATGTGTAAAACATCCTAATGCTGTGCCTAAATCCAGTGTAGCTTTCGCTCTTTTGTTGTTGTTCATTTCCAGTTCACCATTCATTGTCTAGTATAGCATTTGACTACCGTTAAAGCATATCTCATTTCCGCATTGGGGGGCGGGTGTGTGTGTGTGTGTGTGTGTGTGTGTGTGTGTGTGTGTGTAAAGTTTCAAAAGTGCATACATCAAAGAAGGGGGTGTATGGTGTGCCCCTTTCTCACCAGTGAGCAGGAAACAACCTTTCTCAGGGTTACTGTCAGTTGAGGAGGAGAGGTGTTCCATGCCTAAAAAAAATAAATGATGAAAGTTAGGAAGAATCTTTTTTCCAACATGTCACTGGATTAAACAAAATGGTCTGTCAGCGTGTCTGCATCAGCTGCCAAAGATAACTGTGTGAAACGACCCTTATGAAGTGCCCACGTGCTGGCATAGGGCAGGGCCAATGGCTGATCAGCCAAAATGTACTACTATGACTGCTCCTCCACAAATACTACTAGAAATATACCTACTGAATATTGGGTGAAGTTGGACCACATGTGGTGCACAGCTATGCTGTGGCTTGGTCAACAACAGAGCTCTCGCTCACCAGTTTCATTGTGAAAAGTGAATGTCATTTAAGTATAGATAAAATCAAGTTTGGTTGATTCATTCAGCCCTGTACGCTGCTATGAGACGTGTAAGGAACATTCCACTGGGGAGTTAAAAACCAACTGAAAATGGCCGTATAAAATGTATTTTCAAAAATATTTTCTTTAGGGGTAATTGGATCCAGTAAATGATGCACAATTGGTCTTTGATGAAAACATGGTTTGCTGTGTGAAGTCATATAGAAGTGGTTGTGCAGCCCAGTCTCACTCTGCATGTTAAGTCATAGTAGTGGAGGTATTTTCTTTATATACTCTGTAGAAAAATACCAGTTGGGTTATTACAGCTTCCAAATCAGTTGGATCTCATTTATTTTTTTTTTTTTTGTTCTTGACATTTTATATGCAATCACAATCCACATCTCTTGTTGAAAAGGAGGAAGCTATATAGCGACAGTGAGCTGCTTGAGGGCAGGTCCATCTCAGAGAGTTACCTGTAGAACCTCATTGTGCTGCGAAAGCTACGGCTAAATGACCTCATACCAGCCTTATTAAGAGTGTAAACGCTTGAAGTCAAGAGACCTGAGTGAGGAGAATTCTGTTTTGTTTTATTCCGTTATTAAAAACCTGCACCACTATCATACAACAGGTTCACTGTTGTGGGGGTCAGGAGGGAGGTGAGCTTAAAACAAGGCACATCTCTTAATGGCTGACTTGCATTACAGCCAAGTCAAACGCATATATTCCAGTGGCTTTTATTTTTCTGTCACTTACAAATGGAAATAACAATGTGATTGTTTTAAGATCTTGACTCTTCGGAAGCCAAACTGTTTCAAAGGCTACCGTGGGTTACAGACATGGTCTCTATGAGACTGGCCAGCGGGCCCCAGTTTTAAGTGGTATGAATGTTGTGCATTTGTTTAAAATCAGGATATTTTATTGCAAAATAAGTCATGCATTACAGGTGGCCACCATGGGGCACGAGCAGTGCGAACACCTAGGCTGTGTCCTTATAAGCTTTCGGGGGAAAAAAATAACTGCGTATTTGTATATATCAATACATTAATGTATACTCTTATGCAACATATGTCCGGGTTCTATTTATGAACATTTGTAAGCTTTAAGATGGTTTTACCACTTTTGCTAAATGTTAAAATATTTGGACAGGTGTGTTCTGTCAACTTTGTCTCAAGTGAGCGCATAGCATTGGATACGTACAGTACATCTGCAAATGGGAAATCCACTGGTGCAGGTATGAACATTTTTGATTCGAAAAAGTGATAACTAAAGAAGGAAAAGCCTAAGTGACATATTGGGTAAACCAGCTGAATGTTGAATGGTTCTTTTTAAACCAGTGAATAAAAGCATTACAAAAGACAAACATGGTCTTTGTGTTATTCATGGTGGCTTAATTTGAATTGCAATAATCCTGTGCTGATCCTAGTTTATGGCAGTGCTTTACCTTTGGTGTAATTTTACCTCCCATTAACCCAGTGTACAGGTACAGTTGAAGTCGGAAGTTTACTTACATTTACGTCATTTAGCAGACGCTCTTATCCAGAGCGACTTACAAACAGGTTGGAGTCATTAACTCGTTTTTTAACCACTCCACAAATTGTTAAACTATAGTTTCGGCAAGTCGGTTAGGACATCTTCTTTGTGCATGACAAGTCATTTTTCCAACAATTGTTTACAGATTATTTCACTTATAATTCACTGTATCACAATTCCAGTGGGTCAGAAGTTTACATACACTAAGTTGACTGTGCCTATAAAGAGCGTGGAAAATTCCAGAAAATGTCATGGCTTTAGAAGCTTCTGATAGGCTAATTGACATCATTTGAGTCAATTGGAGGTGTACCTGTGGATGTATTCCAAGGCCTACCTTCAAACTCAGTGCCTTTTTGCTTGACATTATGGGAAAATCAAAAGAAATCAGCCAAGACCTCAGAAAAAACGTTGTAGACCACAAGTCTGGTTCATCCTTGGGAGCAATTTCCAAACGCTTGAAGGTACCACGTTCATCTGTACAAACAATAGTACGCAAGTATAAACACCCCAGTACCACGTAGCCGTCATACCGCTCAGGAAGGAAACGCATTCTGTCTCCTAGAAATGAACGTACTTTGGTGCGAAGTGCAAATCAATCCCAGTACAACAGCAAATCAATCCCAGTACAACAGCAAAGGACCTTGTGAAGATACTGGAGGAAACGGGTACAAAAGTATCTATATTCACAGTAAAACGAGTCCTATATCGATATAACTTCAAAGGCCGCTCAGCAAGGAAGAAGCCATTGCTCCAAAACCGCCATAAAAAAAGCCAGACTACGGTTTGCAACTGCACATGGGGACAAAGATCATACTTTTTGGAGAAATGTCCTCTGGTCTGATGAAACAAAAATAGAACTGTTTGGCCAAAATGACCATTGTTATGTTTGGAGGAAAAAGGGGGAGGCTTGCAAGCCAAAGAACACCATCCCAACCGTGAAGCACGGGGGTGGCAGCAACATGTTGTGGGGGTGCTTTGCTGCAGGAGGGACTGGTGCACTTCACAAAATAGAGGGCATCATGAGGGAGGGAAATTATGTGGATATATTGAAGCAACATCTCAAGACGTTAGGAAGTTAAAGCTTGGTTGCAAATGGGTCTTCCAAATGGACAATGACCCCAAGCATACTTCCAAAGTTGTGGCAAAATGGCTTAAGTAAAGTCAAGGTATTGGAGTGGCCATCACAAAGCCATGACTTCAATCCTATAGAAAATGTGTGGGCAGAACTGAAAAAGCGTGTGCGAGCAAGGAGGCCTACAAACCTGACTCAGGTACACCAGCTCTGTCAGGAGGAATGGACCAAAATTCACCCAACTAATTGTGGGAAGCTTGTGGAAAGCTACCCGAAACATTTGACCCAAGTTCAACAATTTAAAGGCAATGCTACCAAATACTAATTGAGTGTATGTAAACTTCTGACCCACTGGGAATGTGATGAAAGAAAAGCTGGAATTAATCTATTATTCTGACATTTCACATTCTTAAAATAATGTGGTGATCCTAACTGACCTAAGACAGGGAATTTTTACTAGGATTAAATGTCAGGAATTGTGAAAAACCGAGTTTAAACGTATTTGGCTAAGGTGTATGTAAACTTCCGACTTCAACTGTACATGTCAGAGCTAGACGTTGTGTCATGGCACAGCTGATACGGTCCTTTTCAGGTCATGTAAGGGTTAGTTCTACCTGAAGAGGACCAATATGGCATGCCATTTGTAAATACGAATTGAGCAGAAAAGTGAGCTGCCATTCATTTATTTATAATATTTTGTGATTCCATCCTTATCCCCTAAATCATTTGATCTATGAAAATGTAAGACAACTGTAAACACTTGAGCATAATTTAAGACTTTTACAAGATCTCATATTCCCTCAAAGCTAACAGTACTGTAATTTTGACATCTTGACATTTAATGATCAAACAATGGACGGTCAAGAACTCACAGCTAAAAGGTAATGAACATCTTTCAGGTCAATTGACAGAAAATGTGAATGGACTAAGGGTGGTATACACACACACACACACACACACACACTTCCTTCTAAACAATATTGACAATTTCTCTTAATATATACACCTGGCAAGAACGCAAGGGACTTATTTCAAAGTAAAATTAAAAAGCCTTTGACATTGCAAGAAAACACAGCCTTCTCAAATTTGCCCAAGTCACAACTCAGAAAAAGGCAGTCTCACAGGCAGTTTACCATCAGCAGATTCACATAACTATGGAACTTCAAAAAGACACTGCATTCAACACCAGAAATACACATAGCAACAGTGATGATCACTCAGTTCCAGTTGTGTAAAATTTATGATGGTATTGTATTCTCGCAACAGTCCTAAGCCACTAATCTATTTTTTTGTGTGTGTGACAGACTGTGGGGAAACAATTCCACTGTCAGCCTCTAAAAAAGGGAAAGACAGTCAAATGACTCTAGGTTACACTTCATGAAACAGTCCTTGAGCACACCCTAAGTCGCTCACTACCAGCACAACAGGAAGTGAAGTGCCACACAGGAAGCAGGCGGAGAGAGAGTTTCTCCCCCAGAGGGAAGGGGAGAGATGGCTCAGATGACATCATGTGGAGAAGGGGACTGGTCAGGAGGCTGTTCGCTGTCTGGTGGGGAGGGCCTTGGAGGGGGTCCAGGGGGAAAACTGTCTGGGTGGGGCCTCATGGGAGGGTAGCCCATATGCAGCAGAGGTGGAAATCGCCCAAACATTCCCGGGGGAGGTGGTCCTCGCACTTCAGGGGAAAACAAGGGGGAAAGCTTTACGTTTAGTCAGTCTAACAGTATACATGCAGAGTCATTTAACCTGCAAGATGTAGTGACTGTGGTATAAAATGATATTCCTCATCCCATCCATAGCTTGTTAATAGAACCAAATTATTACATAAAAACCTTCAGTTATAAATGCATTATAAGTACAAAGCACATATGAGCCTATAATATGTAAGGGATACAGAGAATAATACTTACTGCCTACGGGGGGCCCTGCTGGACCTCGTGGGGGGAAGAAGTCTGGGGGTCCGTAAGGGCCTGGGGGGCCTCTGCGTGCAAAGTAAGGGTCCATTGGGGGGAGGGGACCCATCCTCATGTCTCTCAGATCTCCAGGTGCTGACATGTGGGACTGCGGAAACATTTTAAATATAGATGAAGGATCTTCATTTGATCACCCTGTTGCAGGAAAAATGTCAGGGAAAAAAATGTATACTAATAATTTTAGTTACTCAGTCAGGGTCTGAATAGTCAAATACAAATGCAATTTCAAAATGTGGTAGAATGTGTAGAATTGCAGAAAATCTGAAACTGCTAATTTTTCTCTCCACCCCATGGCAAATAAGTAGAATTGCAGCAAAGCGCTGTTTTTCTCTCTGGGGGGGATTTCTTTCACCCAGGGCCCCTAAAAGGCTAGGGCCGGCTCTGACAATGTGTGGGTATGAATGTGGGTACGCAGACCCGTGAGCCACTGGGCCATGATGACAAACTCAGATTTTTTGTAATCCCACACCCCCATCAAAGTTAACCATCCCCGTAATAGAACATTTTATTATCCCCAATGGGAAATTGTTTTTTCAGCAAAAAATGCACCTATGGACAGAGAGAGAGAGTACATGAATGGGCCAATGTATTGTTAATATAAGGGTTAGAATACTTACATCTCTTTCATTTTCACCAGGACCCATGCTGTTTTCCATAAATGAGTCTGCAAGAACACAAGACAAAAAAACACAGTAAGAACCTAGCTATATCCACTTCAATCTTTAGTGGGTTTATTTCATTCAATCCTTAAGAACTTGATGAAAAGAGGGTTCATTCATGCTCTTTAATGCTATCAGCTCAACTCTGTCAAAACAAGGGAGTTTCCACATTGGGCACAGTGTTCTGATTAATATGTATTGCTTGAAAAAGCAATACATTACATATTACTGTGTACGGAAAGTAACTTATTACTTTGAGTTACTTTCGTGGGGGAAAATCTCAAACTCAGTTTGTTTGACTGTCAGAGGGAGCAAGGCGAGCCGCGCACGCACTACCAAAGATAGTAAGTAGCCTTACTCAAGTTTGATCACAAGATTCTCCTTTCATCTGTGGAGCTGCTTTCCTGTGCTAGTCTACAAAAGCTGAGCTATCATATGGGCTGCTTACACACACACACCCCCCCCCCCCAATTCGGAAAGTATTCAGACCCCTTGACTTTTTCCCACATTGTTACCTTAGTCTAATCCTAAAACAGATGTTTTTTATCCCCTTATCTAAACACAATAACAAAGCAAAAACAGGTTTTCAGAAATGCTTGTCAAAAATAAATAAATACTGAAATATCACATTTCCACAAGTTTCCAGACCCTTCGGTAGCGATTACAGCCTCCAGTCTTCTTGGGTATGATGCTACAAGCTTGGCAAACCTATATTTGGAGTTTCTCCCCTTCTCTGCAGATCCTCTCAAGCTCTGTCAAGTTGGATGGGGAGTGTCACTGCACAGCTATTTTCAGGTCTCTCCAGAGATGTTTGATCGGGTTCAAGTCTGGGCTCTGGCTGGGCCACTCAAGGACATTGAGATCTGCAGCCACTCCTGCATTGTCTTGGCTGTGTGCGTAGGGTCATTATCCTCTCTGAGCAAGGCCCTTCTCCCCCGATTGCGCAGTTTAGCCAAGCGACCAGTTCTAGAAAGTGTCTGGGTGGTTCCAAACTTATTCCATTTAAGAATGAAAGAGGCCACTGTGTTCTTGGGGACCTTCAATGCTGCAGACATTTTTTGGTACCCTTCCCCAGATCTGTGACTCCATACAACCGTCTTTGAGCCCTCTTTCTTGGACCTCATGGATTGGTTTTTGCTCTGACATGCACTGTCAACTATGGGACCTTATATAGACAGGTGTGTGGCTTTCCAAATCATGTCCAATCAATTGAATTTACCACAGGTGGACCCCAATCAAGTTGTAGAAGCATCTTAAAGATGATCAATGTAAACAGGATGCACCTGAGCTCAATTTCGAGTCTCAGTTCTGTTATTTTTTTTAAATTAGCAAACATTTCTAAAAAAACGTTTTTCACTTTGTCATTATGGGGTATTGTGTGTAGATTGATGAGGAAAATGTTTTATTTAATACATTTCACAATAATGCTGTAATGTAAAATGTGGAAAAACGGGTCTGAATACTTTCCAAATGCACTGTACACTGTAAAAAGATCTGTGCAGATATTTGGCTCTCTTTTCATTCAAAATCTCTGGTTCTGGTTATAGATCGCATGTACACGAACCCTATAGAGGGCACACTTGCCACTAGATGGGAAAGCCCTTTACGGGGTTTTGCTATCAAAGAAGCAATCAATGTGATATGAAGCTGAAAGTAACGCACACGTTAGTTGACAAAGTATGTTATAATGTGTGTTCCTGTCTGTCTGTGTATGTGTGTCCAGTTGGCCAGTGTGTTCCTGTCTGTCTGTGTATGTGTGTCCAGTTGGCCAGTGTGTACCTGTATGTGTGTGTGTGTGTCTGTGTGTCTAGTGGGCCAGTGTGTTCCTGTCTGTCTGTGTATGTGTGTCCAGTTGGCCAGTGTGTACATGTTGGTGTGTCCAGTGGGCCAGTGTGTACCTGTGCGTGTCCAGTGGGCAGGTGTGTGCCTGCCTCTCTCTGTGTGTGTGTGTGTGTGTGTGTGTGTGTGTCCAGTGGGCCAGTGTGTGCCTGTGTGTCCAGTGGGCCAGTGTGTGTCTGCCTGTGTGTGAGAGTATGTCCAGTGGGCCAGTGTGTGCCTGTGTGTGTCCAGTGGGCCAGTGTGTGCCTGTCTGTGTGTGTGTGTGTGTGTGTGTCGGTCTGTGTGTTTGTGTGTGTGTTTCCAGTGGGCCAGTGTGTGCCAGTGTGTGCCTGTGTGTGTGTCGGTCTGTGTGTTTGTGTGTGTGTGTCCAGTGGGCCAGTGTGTGCCTGTGTGTGTGTCGGTCTGTGTGTTTGTGTGTGTGTTTCCAGTGGACCAGTGTGTGCCGGCCTGTGTGTGTGTGTGTGTGTGTGTGTGTGTGTGTCCAGTGGGACAGTGAGTGCCTGTCTGTGTGTTTGTGTGTGTGTTTCCAGTGGGCCAGTGTGTGCCTGTCTGTGTGTGTGTCCCCAGTGGGCCAGTGTGTGCCTGCGTGTGTGTCCCCAGTGGGCCAGTGTGTGCCTGCGTGTGTGTGTGTGTGAGTGTCCAGTGTGTGCCTGCGTGTGTGCCTGCGTGTGTGCCTGCGTGTGTGCCTGCGTGTGTGCCTGCGTGTGCCTGCGTGTGCCTGCGTGTGCCTGCGTGTGCCTGCGTGTGCCTGCGTGTGTCCAGTGTGTGCCTGCGTGTGTCCAGTGTGTCCAGTGTGTGCCTGCGTGTGTCTGCGTGTGTCCAGTGTGTGCCTGCGTGTGTCCAGTGTGTGCCTGCGTGTGTCCAGTGTGTCCAGTGTGTGCCCAGTGTGTCCAGTGTGTGTCCAGTGTGTGCCTGCGTGTGTCTGCGTGTGTCCAGTGTGTGCCTGCGTGTGTCCAGTGTGTCCAGTGTGTGCCTGCGTGTGTCCAGTGTGTGCCTGCGTGTGTCCAGTGTGTGCCTACGTGTGTCCAGTGTGTGCCTACGTGTGTCCAGTGTGTGCCTGCGTGTGTCCAGTGTGTGCCTGCGTGTGTCCAGTGTGTGCCTGCGTGTGTCCAGTTGGCCAGTGTGTCCAGTTGGCCAGTGTGTCCAGTTGGCCAGTGTGTGCCTGTGTGTGTCCAGTGGGCCAGTGTGTACCTGTCGGTCTATGTCTCTCTCTGTGTGTGTGTGTGTGTGTCCGTCCATCCAGTGGGCTAGTGTGTGTGTGTGTGTGTGTGTGTGACCAGCATGATCACCCAATTTAAAAAATGTACTTGTTACTTTACTCCGTTACTCATAAAAGTAATCTGATTACGTAATGAGTTACCCAACACTGGGCAAAATATCCTGCTCATTCTCTACCTAACATATTGTTCTTCAGAGGTATACTAATCTACACTTCTACAATTCAGTGTGCTGCTGACAAAGGAGCTTGGTCTGAATCACATCAGCATTAAAAAGATCCTGTCCTGAAATGTATTTCATCACTTCAGTTACATACTCCAAGAACTAAACATCCTTTTGAAGTTTATTTGACCGAGTGGCTATGGTGCAAGATATACAGTATCAATCACTTTTTTTAAAAACTAATTATACAGCGCTGTAATACAGAGAGAGAAAAGGATAAAAAGGAGGGTTCTCACCAGATTTATCTCCAGGGTGGGGCCCAAAACTGTGGGGCTCAGCAGGACCGGGCCCCCTGGGTGGGGGGGGGCCCATAGGCCCGAGGGGAAAGGCTCCGGGCAGGGGTCTCTTGTAGGGAAGGCCTGGGTCTGGATACATATACCCTTTATGAGCAGAGAGAGAGAGCACCGTTTCATCAGCCTTATTCAGACCAGCTGCACTGAGGATGGGGATCAGAACAGAAATGTCCAAATCAAAACAACCAGTGTGCTGTCCAAAGGGGACTGGAGCCAAAAGCAGAAGCCTCTTTGCAGGTCACAACAAAAAGAAACAAGCATAAAATCATGATGCATTTACTTAGTACACAACAAAACAGTGACAGTAGTAGAATGGGTATGATGGAATTGTCGTTGACTAATCAAAATACAGTGATGCCACACGCTAAATCGCTCCCCCATGATAACTTAACTAAATGGTTAAAAAGTTCCTAGTTCCAGGGCCTCCTGAGTGGCGCAGCGGTCTAAGACACTGCATCGCAGTGCTAGCTGTGCCACTAGAGATCCTGGTTCGAGTCGACACAAACCAGTGGCAGCTCAGGCTCCTCAATACATTAGTGAGGTTGGGCAATTAGGCCTGGCTCGCAGTTGGCATTCCAATTCATCTCAAAGGTGTTCAATGGGGTTGAGGTCAGGGCTTTGTGCAGGCCAGTCAAGTACTTCCACACCGATCTCGACAAACCATTGTGCACAGGGGCATTGTCATGCTGAAACAGGAAAGGGCCTTCCCCAAACTGTTGCCACAAAGTTGGAAGCACAGAATCATCTATCATTGTATGCTGTAGCGTTAAGATTTCCCTTCACTTGAACTAAGGGGCCTAGCCCGAGCCATGAAAAACAGCCATAGACCATTATTCCTCCTCCACCAAACTTTGCAGTTGGCACTATGCAGTCGGGCAGGTAGCATTGTAAAAAACCAATTTCATGAAGCTCCTGACAAACAGTTCTTGTGCTGAAGTTCCTTCCAGAGGCTGTTTGGAAAATCGGTGTTGCAACAGAGGACAGACAGTTTTTACACACTACAGCACTTGGCGGTCCCGTTTTGTGAGCTTGTGTGGCCTACCACTTCGCGGCTGAGCCGTTGTTGCTCCTAGACGTTTTCCACTTCACAATAACAGCACTTACAGTTGAGCGGGGCAGCTCTAGCAGGGCAGAAATTTGACAAACTGACTTGTTGGAAAGGTGGCCACATTGAAAGTCATTGAGTTCTTCAGTAAGGCTAAGGCTGTGTGCTCAATTGTATACACCTGTCAGCAAAGGGTGTGTCTGAATCCACTAATTTGAAGGGGTGTCCACATACTTTTGTATATATGGAGTAGTCATACACTCACTGGCCACGACTAGGTCTGCACCTCACAGACTGACAACAGTGATTTGAACCAATAAAGAGAATCTCAAACCTCTAACAGGGCCGGCTGACCACAACAGTAACCAACTGAGGGGAATTGTTTAGCTGTGAAATAATCTGACAGTCGATTAACAAATATAACTCACTCTCACCCTATAACTAATTATATGTCTCTCCAACCCAAAAGAAATTCCGGACATCTTTACATAGCAAAAGATGGTAAAACATACTGACGTAAATAAATAACGAACACACACCCTTTAGGGCTGATACTGAATGCAAATGAGTATTTTTCACACACACAATATAACACAATATAGTAGACTAGAAGATTAGAATAGAATAACTGTCTGTAGTGATTGGAGGGAGGGGCTGCTGAGATCAAAGGGGGGGGGGGGGCGATAGCGGGTGGTCATTGCTGTACCTGGAGGGGGTATAGGTGGGCCCCTGCGATCCCTCTCCCAAGTGGGAGATATCGAGCCACTGTCAGAGTGAGGACCACCACTCCGATCAGAGTCCACCCCACCAGGGGGGTCTACTAGGCCTCGGGATACTGGTTATGAGAGAGAGATGTGGGAGTGGTAGGTGAGCAAGAAAGAGAGACAGCATAATGTCAATGAGTTCATGAAGCAAGGATGACAGGACCAGAACAATACGTCATGTGCAAAGACAATGCTCCCTCTGTACGTGATACAGCTGCACATCATTCCCCTTTTTGCTGGTGCATGCTCACCACCAAGGCAATTCAACTATAAAGATAAGCATCTCTGTAACAGATGTATCAACCTTCCAGCAAATTAAGATTCAGCATGTATTTGTATCAGTTGATTAAGAACAGATTTCAGTTTTGCTTTACTCAATAACTTAATTGACAGGATATTAAGTAATAATCAAAACTGAATTAAATAATAAGCTATTTATCCTGCTTTCTTAATGGTACTTTCACCATGTCATGGCACATCAGTTGGTACTAAATAGAAAACGTAAATAGAATCCTAATTATAAACTCATGACATGCCAACGATTAGAACATGATACTCTGCGATGCTTAAAGGACACACGTCTCAAGCCATGTACATTTGGCTGCGGTGCAATGCCACATGATGCACTGAAGAGGGGGTTTGGACTGGAGAAGTCACCTCTGCCTCCCGGTCCCATTGGAGGGAAGTTTGGTGAGAGGTGTGGCGGGCCATCCATCAGAGTGGGCGGAGACAGGAAGGCTCTGTTCTCAGAGGTAGGGTGACCCAGGGGGGAGGGGCCATACGGTGACCTTTCACCTGCAGGACAGGGAGACAGAAAGTTCAAATATCAGAATAATGACCTATTAAACACCTAGTCCCTAGTCCACGATAGACACTCCTGTAGATCTGAGAGGATTGGATGGATATATTGTAAGTAGTTCTGTTAATAACTTCATCTTGCCTTTCGGATTGTCACCATATTGCTTTCACCTATCCAATCCTCTCAATGTAGGGAGTAGGAGCTACGGGCGAGTTGGCATTCAGCACAGGATATGATTATAGTTAGGGTGAAAGGAGGGCTATTGTAGACTCACCTCTGAATGGAGGTCTGCCCATGTTGTCCAGAGCATAGGGGTCTTTCTCCACCAGATCTAGCTTGAACTGAGAATCAGTCAATCTGCATGGAGACACACCACAGCTGGAGAATACTTTCCACATCGAAGGGAAATACTATTTTGTAGCAACACGTCCGGTGAAACTGACTGTATTCTTTAGTACTTACTTTTGCCTGAGGTGTGCATTCTCTCTTTTAATGTCAGCCAGGTCACGGTCGGCAGCTCGTGCTGCTAGCTACAATGCAGACAACAGAGATTACAGATGAGTCGCCAAGCTGAAGAAATCCCATTTAAGCACCAATTCCACGTTTCTGCTGCTCATCAAGAAAAATGTGATGTGGGTCTTGGGGGTGTGGCTTGATGTGGGTGTGTCATGTTTGTAGATCGTACCATGGCAGTTACTGTTGTATGTTCCTCTTGAGACACCGTGGCAACAACATAGCCACTATCACTTCCTCAAAATAGTCAGAATTGATCTAAGGTCTTAGCTAAATGTAAAATTATGTGACTAAGGTGTTTGGTGCAGTATTTCTCAACTAAAAAAAAGACATGTGGGTGTGTTATGTTCATATATATTGTACCCTGGCAAGTTACTGTTGTTTGTCCCTCTTGAGACACCGTGGCAACAACATAGCCACTATCGCTTTCTAAAAATTGTCAGAACTGATCTAAGGAGGTCTAAGTCACACAATTTTACATCTAGCTAAGGTGTTTGGTGCAGTATTTCTCAAGTAAAAAATAAATAAAATAAAAACTTTTAAAAAACTAGTCAGTGCACTGCAGAGTGTATGAGTACTGAGTCAGCTGCTGCTGGCTGCACTCAGGACTGATTTCAGAGAACATGTCTACAACATCATCAGCAAGCTGTCAAACTATCTTAAATAAAGCAAAAGCTTCACGCTGTTTATCAGTGCCCAAACATCACTAGCTAGCTAAGTTCCATGTAGTAGTAGCTAGCAGGCACATTGAGCAGGCAGGCCACGTTAGCTAAATCAGCTTATCAAGTCACTGGCGAGTGCCGTTTATTTTATTTTTTTTTACAATCTATTACCAGAGTTTGAATCTGTCTTGCAGTGTTTGGGCAAGTTTGTCTCACTGCCTGGAGGTTCTGCGATTGGATAGAGCGCAATCAGTGCAGATTTTTGGCGTTACCGTCTCGTGTTAGTGGGCATGGTTGCAATCCAAACCCAGCCCTTATGTAAATTGTGATGACCTCAGTTAAACACATCTCACAAAACTCCGTTTTGGAATATACTGACCTTATGACCAAAATTATCCTACTTACGCTTTAGTCAATTTTGGCACTGGAATAAACATTTCTAATATCGATGCCACATAGGCTGTTTTCAACCAGAAATGCATTCAGTTGCTCTTTAACATGACTATGAGCTGAGGTGTGCTCCATAGTAGTAACATACATACACACACTATGTACTTACCCAGTTATTGTGTGCCTTCTTTTCCTGGGAGGTTATCTGAAAAATGGAGGGAGAATGGACATTTGTTATTGGCCATACATCAGATAATTGCATGTGGTTTATGTTTCCCCCCCTCTTCCAGTCTCTTATGACATGCTGTCAGATCTCCCACCTGGATCTTGTAGGCCTGGTTGGTCTTCTCCAGCTCATCCTCCAGGTCTTGTGCTCTTTGCCTTTGTGTGGAAACAAAACAGCACCTTGATGCAAGCACTCGCAATACAAAACGCCATGCGAAAAATTTTGACATGTGCAACTCTATATTTCACAAAATGAATTAGATGTCATTCGATTGACAGCAAGTGTAGTGAAAGTATACCTTTAAATTTCAGGCCTGTATGAAAACACCGTAAACAAGAGATTTGCAGGGTAGGTTTGGAGTAAGGTGATATCTGGAGTCAGGGATGGTTTATTTGTGTGTGTGTGTGTGTGTGTGTGTATGTCCAGTAGCCGACCTGTAGCTGCTGAGCTCCTCCACGGCCAGGCTGATACTCCTGTCAGCCTTGGTCAGCTTCTCCTCCTTCTGCAGACGCTCCCTCTCCTCCACCGTCAGCATCCTGACACCAGGGAGAACACCCATTATATGTATACCACAGAGTGGAACAGCCATGATCAGACAAACATTACCAGGCCATGTGTGGTCCAGTGCATCTCAGTTGGTAGAGCATGGCGCATGCAATGCCACAGATCGTGGGTTCGATTCCCATTGGACCCTTACATAAAAAAGGTATGCACGCATGACTAAGTTGCTTTGCATAAGTGTCTGCTAAATTACATATATTATTATATTACCAGGCATGCAGCAGTTCAATAGTCCCACTTATTGAATATAGTTATTATGAAGTGTAACCAAACTTTCATAAATCAGCCATTATAAAAGCTTATAAATCCTTCATACATTTTTTGTTGTTGTTATGATCAGCCTGTATAAAATTACATAATGTTCACAGATGAAGCTGTGCATTTGGGTCAGCCTTAGAGGGCTCCTGTACAGTACCTGTGTAGTTTGAGCTCATTCTCCTGGTACATCTCCGTCATGATCTGCAGTTTCTGTTGTAGTTTCTGCACCTGGCCGGTGTACTTCTCACTCTCGGTCTGCAGAGAGTCCTTCTCATTCTCAAGTTTCTTAATCCCCTCTGCAACCCAAGAGTCAACCTGGTGTTAAAAACTAGACATGGTTTTCATTAAATGTCAGAGGTTTACAGCAGTTTAGGACGGTTTCCCGGACACTGACGCATGTCCTTTTTAGTCCAGGAGGACAAGGCTTAATAAGGCTAAAACCCTTTGTGTCTGTTGTATCATGAAAACAGCAACTGAAGCTCATTTCAATATAAACCTACAGACATTTTATGTACATTATAAAATTAACTTTGTTATATTCTTGTTTTGCTATCCACCGTGATAAGTTACTACTGAACAGCATAATACTCTGCTTACCTTGGAGATCCTCCATGGCCTTGACTTCATCTGCTAGCTTGGCAAACACCCTGTCCTTGTCTTCATCCACCGACTTCAAGTCTGCATTCATCTAAAAAGAAAAAAAAACAAGTCTCATTTTCCATCTATTGCTGACAAGAGTTTTGTTTGTAAAACAGAATTTCATTTAAGTGAAGACATACCTTGGCTGCATGAATGAGTTTCTGTATTCTTTGTCGTTGATGGTTATCTGTGTATAAAAAAAAAAGAAACAAAAAAGTTAAAATCTGGGAAGACACAGATATCCCACTTCCTCAATATCCTGACACAAATGTTTTTTGTTTTTTTAAATCCCATCGATGACCTTGCATAATAATACGAAGAGACGGTGAGCGAAAGCCAGTTGATCATACTTACTGGCGGTTATAGCCTTATCTACCGGAACCTCACCTGGCCCCTCTCCACTTTCCGCCCCTCGAGTCCCATATCTCTCCTCTCCGTTGGCTCCGTCCTCCAGCACTGCGTCCCAGTCCTTTATCTTCAACAGGCAGTCTGTCAGGGACTAATGGAGAGAGAGAGCGAGAAGGCTTTACCATTCAAATAACTATAGTTTTTCCCCCAAGGAAACTTATTTTATTGAGTGGTACATACAAAACATAGTATATACCATTTATAATAATTAACAGGCAATAGAGGATGATCATTTTGACCATAGCCTCAAACAGGTTGCGCCACTTAGGGTGTTAACTAATTGTTAGTTGACACTAGGGCTGTGGTGGTCACAACATTTCATCAGCCGGTGATTGTCAAGCAAATAAACTGTCGGTCTCACGGTAATTGACCGTTAATTAATATAAACACATTTAGCATCTCCTGGCTTCCACACATTTTTTATTTATTTAACTAGGCAACTCAGTTAAGAACAAATTCTTATTTACAATGACGGCCTAGGAACAGTGGGTTAACGGCCTTGCTCAGGGGCAGAACGACAGATTTTTACCTTGTCAGCTCAGGGATTCGATCTAGCAACCTTTCGGTTACTAGTCCAATGCTCTAACCACTAGGCTACCTGCCGCCTACAAGCCATTTTAAAAAGTCTAATAAATCCATGTAATATAGCCTACACCTTCACAATAAATCCATTATTTATTGTAGACAGGTCTAAAGAAGCATGATATGAAGAAAATGTAGTCTATTTCAGAAGAAAATAATACTCAGATGTCCTTATGTTAGGTCCTGATGTGGCTGTGCCAAATGGCTGTGGGCTACACTAGTTCATTTAGCAGACAGGATTTGCTTATAATTCCCTGGCATTATTTTATATTATAGTTTGAAGAATACAAATGAACAAAGCTGAATAAATATAAATATTTCTCCAAATGAGTTGAGGGAGTGCACACATGCGGCTATTCTGTGTTGAGCGGTTAACAAAGAAATAGGTACTCCTATATGCTTAATTTAGAGTTATTAATGTAACTTAAGTTCTACAAATGTTGGGCTATATGTTTTGATTTGAAAAAAGTCGCTTGAAAGGCATGAGCTCTGCTTTGTTTGTTTTGCGCAGGCTGTACACACAAATAGTCTCTCATTGACAATTTGACAAGCACTTGATCATTCCTCAAATTTCATGGCCGCAACCCCTTTGCGGCCGTAATGCGACCCCAAAAAATCCATGCCTTTTGCGGCCAGAGTGCTGCTTTGTGCCCTTCTCCTGGTGTGTGCTGTGCAATCCGAAGCGTCTCTCACTCACACCGCTTTCCGTCACGTGATCGTTTTAATTTTTAATTTTTTAATTATTATTATTACATTTTATTTTTTTATTATTTTTAAAATCGGTCTTTCTCACAGGCTACAAGTTAAGACAGAATCATCAGGGACGCAACGGCGCACGTCCTTATCCAATTCCGAGGTGCGTATTGAAGATATTTTTTTGTCAGCCAACAAGATGTGTTGGCCTAACAAACAACAAAAGCACTAGCCTATGTCAATCTACTATCCCCCACAATACAAAAGTCGACCTATTCTACTCTGTGCCAGAAATAACTATTCCAAACAGTCAGAGTTGTGGGATGCGATAGATCCCAAATGATTCGGCTATTTCTTCACATTATAAGCACAGCAATGCGCACATGGTAGTGGGCTATAGGTGCGAATGTTTCAAAACACCATTATCAAAAGTGACAGTAAATGCAATTATGCATGTAATGCTTTTATTATAAAAGGTACATTTTTAATGGTGAAAATGATCTTCCCCAATCTTGAAACTCACTCGCTGCTTATATATGCCAGTTAGGGTCTACACCCCTTGTAAAGCAGATCAATGTGCTTAATTTTAAGAAGTTATTTGGCCACTTCAGTTGTGATACAAACCTTAAAACATATAGGCCTATGGGCTAGGCTACATGAGGTGTGTGACTATGATTCGAACAAGTCGCAAAAAAAAGGCATCGTTTCTGATGATGGGCATCATTCACAAATGATAATATATTATTCACAAGTGATAGGCTAATATTGTCACCCATCAGACTATTCTTGATTTAATCTTGTCTTTACATATACAAAAAAAAATATGTGTGACATTTGTTTTGATTTCGAATGGACCATTATCATGCACCTGCAAACGGAGGATGCTTTTCCCCGTGGTTTATTTTCATGCCAGCCAGGTAGGCTATACTCCTGTTGTAAATATAAGCAATGTGCTTAACATTTGGAAAGTTGAGAAATAAATAAATAAATATAGTAGGCCTAGCCTATAGAAAGCTGATGGGATCCTCCTCTTTTTATTAGCGGCCATCACTCTGTTTTCTCCCGCAATTGCATAGCCTATAGATATGTTGCGCAACATGAGCTCCTACGAAGTGTTTGATTCGATTTTCGAAGACATTTACATTCATGTCAGAGTGATTAGAGGGACAATAGAGAACTGAGTACCAGGCAGTTAGCAAGTTTGGTAGGCTACTAATGACCAGCAGCAGCATCAGACCTTGGAGAAGCTTAATTACCGTGACTAAACAGTCACCTGAAATTTGACTGCCTTCATGACTGCCGGTGTGTCGGTAATACGGTCACCACCGCAACAGTCCTAGTTGACACCCTCAGTAATCTTCAAAGTGTGTGGTGATTGGTTTTTCCCAGTACAGGGAAGAATATGCAAATGTTTGTTATAGGCACACACTTAGCTGCATGTGGTTTTTGCCAGTGCAGTAATATGAATGCAAACCTTGATGCTCTCGTCTTTGGTGGCAGCATCCTGCACCATTCCAGTGTAGGAGCTCTCACACATCCTCATCTCCTCCTCCAGTTCACTCATCCGCTCCCCCCAGCCCTCTGCTTCCTGGACCAGCTGTGGGAAGAGGGGGAGAGGGTGAGGACCCCACCAGAATATAGGACACTTTCCGCTTTCTCTTCAGCACAACCCATGCAGGTTATTTGTATAAACGGCAACCAAGCCTGATATGGAACTGGAGTATAAAACACTATTAGTGAATCAGAGCCATTGATATCTGTATGTATGGCTCTGATTCGTGGGTACTGTTTAGCTGTAAATTGACATCTTATATGTCAGGTTACATACCTGTGCATTTTTCTCCTGGAGCAAGGCCTTCTCTTCTTTTGCTGCCTCCAGATTATTCTGATTCCTCTCACTGTTCATGTCATATATTTTCAGGGTTGTCTGTGCCTGAAAAGAGAGCAAAATGTGTTACATCTATCCTGGCTCTAAGTGTGTGGACATGACTAACATGCCGAACAGGAAGAAATGACAATTAACATGTTGTTCATGATATATAACACTAATGCGGACATGTGTCAGCATCATACTTTACCTGCTCTGTCTGGGACTTGAGGTCCCTGGTTTCTTCTTCTACAGTTTTCAAGGTTTCCTGCATATCTGCAATCTGTAAAATCACACAAATCACCACATCTTAAAAATAAATGAACTGTGAAATATGAGAGCAAAGAGTGAAACTGAAAAAATAAAAGATGTCAATGCATAAACATCAAAACGCAGGAAAAGGTGAAAAAATATCCAGTCTGAAGTCAAACTCACTGTCTTCTCCTGCTGCAACCTCCTCGCTCTCTGGATATTTAGGTCCTCCTTTAACTTTTCTATATCATCTCCAAGCTGTGTATTTGACTGTTTCAGCCTCTGGAACATCACCTGAAGAGGAGACCATTATAGGTTTACTTGAAAGTCACACGCTTACCAAGTCCTTTTATACCATTTGCCAGTGTATTTAGAGGTGAAATATTAGAATGTTTATTCAGTATTGAGAACAATCATACTGTGTAATTTGTGTGTCTTACCTCCAGATTCTCCCTCTCTGCGGCCTGAGCCAAAACGCCACTATTCCGCAGGGCACATTCCAGTTTTTCATACTAAAAAAGGTACATAAATAAACATAAACAAACAGTAGGAAAGGTATTCATAACACATAGGTCTATGCAAAACATGTAATTTCCGAGGGCATTGCATTGAATAGTTTGCGAATCCAGTCAGACACACATAATGCATTCTTTGACATAGGACTCACTTTTTGTTGAACCTCACTCAAAGTCTTAAGTACTTTGCACTTTTCATCTAATAGTTGAGCCACCTTCAGGCCCATCCGCCTCTCTTTGCCAGAATATAGTCTGCTCTTTATCTGGAAACAAAAACAATTTTGTGAGCTTGGTCACTCCCCGATCAAAAGAAAGAATGCTGTTGTTCATCTCTATACTTGCATGCTGGTATAAATATCAGACAGTCAACTTACACATTGGTAGAACCTGCAGGTGAACAATAGGAGGGTGCCCAACCCCAGTAACGCAGTGACGATGACAGCTTCCCATGGTAGTCCATACAGGTCAGGACCTGGCCTTACATCATCAGGAAGGGATGACACAACCTGGGTAGAAAATCAGATAAATTACTTACAATAAAAAAAACTTGCTATAGTATTTTTATTCAGGTTTCAGGTCCTGGATTGTGGGTATGTGACAGTCAAAATGCAAACGTCCAACTTCCTCTAAACACAGACACACAGCTAGTTATTGTGAGTGATTGAAAAGTAAAGCGATTGTCATTGCAACAAGGAGCCACAACAAGCTCGCATACAACACCATTGTCAACTCCAAGCTTAGGACTCTGGGTCTGAACACTTCCCTCTGCAACTGGATCCTGGACTCCTGACGGGCCGACCGCAGGTGGTGAGGGTAGGCAACATTACCGCCGCCACGCTGACCCTCAACACAGGGTTGTGTGCTTAGTCCCCTCCTGTACTCGCTGTTCAACCACAAATGAGTGGCCACGCACAACTCCAACACAATCATCAAGTTTGCTGACAACACAACGGTGGTAGGTCGGATCACCGGCAACGATGAGTCACCCTACAGGGAGGCGATCAGTGACCTGGCAGTGTGGCGCCAGAACAACAACCTATCCCTCAACGTCAGTAAGACCAAGGAGCCGATCGTAGACTACAGGAAACAGGAGGAGTGAGCACGCCCCATCCACATCGACAGGGAGGCAGTGGAGCAGTTCGAGAGCTTCAAGTTCCTTGGTGTCCAAATCACGAAAGACTTAATATGGTCCAAACACAAGCGCACAGTGATGAAGAAGGTGCAATAGCATGGGCCCTCAAAAATCCTCAAAAAGTTCTACAGCTGTACCATTGAGAGCATTTTGACTGGCTGCATCACTGCCTGGTATGGCAATAGCACCGCCCTCGATTGCATGGCACAGAGGGTGGTGCGGACAGCCCAGTACTTCACTGGGGCAGAGCTCCCTGTCATCTATATCAGGCGGTGTGGTAGGAAGGCCCGGAAAATCATTGAAGACTCCAACATCCCAAGCCATAGACTATTCTCTCTGCTTCTGCACAGCAAGTGATACCAGTGAATCAAGTCTGGCACCAACAGCCTCTTGAACAGCTTCTATCCCCAAGCAATAAGACTCATAAATAGCTACTACTCTGTTTATCTTATATCCTGATGCCTAGACACCTTACCCGTATACATATCTACCGCCATCACTCCAGTATCTCTGCACATTGTAAATATGGTATTGTAACTGACCTTGTATACAGTATGTTTACTTATTGTGTTTGTCATATTTCTTGGGTGTTTATTTGTATAACATTGTTATTGATTATTGCATTGTTGGGTTTTGAGTTTGCAAGAACTGTATTTCACTGTACATGTGACATTAAAACCTCAAATTTGAAACTAACTAGCCAGCTATCTAGCTACTTAGGGTGTTTTCACACTTGGTCTATTTCAGGCAATTTTTGTGAACTCAGTGCGGTTGGCTTACTTTTTTGTTTTGAGATCGGTTTGCATGAATTCTGCGGTAATGTGAACAGAAAGCTTCCCAGGTTCTCTTGTCAGTATTTCCGCACCACACACACTATTTAGGCATTTCTGCGCATCCTTGACAATCGTTAATCAATATCTAAAAACAGCACGTTTTTCCCCGCGAATCTCCACATCTTCTCTGTTTTGTTGTACCAATGTGAGGGTTTATGGTAGAGGGACAGGTGTTGCAGTAGTCTAGTGTGTGGTACAGGAATAATTACAAGCGAACCTGGGGAGTTTTGTGTTCACAATACCCTAAAAAGGGAACCGTACCTCTGAATTCAAGCGAACCGAACTCAGACCACCTCTCGAGAGGGTATCGGTTCGCTTCGGGGGCTCTTTTGAGGGGTCTGAGTTCTTTTGGCGTGTTCACACTGCAACAAAAAAAATTAAGCGACCCGCACTGAGTTCACATAAATTGACTGAAAGGGACAAAGTGTGAACACACTTACATTAGGATACAACAGATAGCTAACGTTAGTTAGCTGGCTAAATTAGCTAACATGTCATTAGTTTACGTTACATTATCTTACCAGGAAACAGTGTTCTCGTGGACAGCAAGACAAGACACTAGCTAGCTAGTTAACTAAACAATGTAGATAAGCCATATTTGACAGTCCTACGCAATGAATCATTGAATTCACACAAATTACAAAGTTGGGTTACTTTAGCTAGCTACACCATTTGATGTTTTTAGCATTGACTAGTCCAAGCTAGCTATCTAGCATGCTAACTGGATTTGACACTCACATCTCTCACTTTCTCCACGGCTAGAGTGTAATAGGTCCTTGCTGTCATTTTAAAATCAGCCAATTGGGTAGCAACTGCCTCACCACTTGTTTGATCTTCCATTTGTCGAATATTTCATTGAAATATTATTTCCATGATTATATTAACATTGAAAAAACGAATGCCAAGCTGTCATCCTGAAGTATCAGTGGCAACATGAAACTAGAGAGTTGGGACACGTATGACGCTCAAACGTGCGCAGATTGATGCTATTTTATGCACCCAGAACTCGCTAAAACGACTCACTTTCGTTTATATTGTCCTAAAACGAATATTGGTTGATTTGTATAATTCTAATCCTACACAATAATGTGTTTTATTTGACCTTTCACTCAAAGGGAGTATTAGTAAATGTTACAACGCCCCCACTTCCTGCTTTAATGTTGAGTTGGTATATTCTCAACGTCACCAATTGAATCCTACAGACGAAGAACCGTATATGTGACATTTTTCAAAAAAAAGAGATATACATGAAAAATCATTATTGGACATCCTTTTTCTATAGTGAACCGGTTTCACAAGCTTTCCACGCGCTAATTAACAATATTTTTTAATTTAAAGATAGGCTCTCGTGGAATAACCGTTTATGTGCACCACTCAGAATGGACGGACAAGCGCACAACTTTTCTGTTGCTGATGAAAATCGCCGAAATGTGGGAAAGAAACGTAAAACAAAACTAAACGAATGGAAAGACAGCCAAAGGAAGATCTTACGGGATGCGGGAAAACCCCTATACAAATCGTAAGGGTCAAGAAAACACTGGGAAAAGCTGTCCAAGAGGTATGTGGAAGAACCGTATATCAAACAATCAAGCTAGCTAGCTATAGAGTACAGTAACTAACATGTATGTTCTGGGTTGTCTCATTTGTAACTATAGAGAAAACATATTAGCTAAAGTTCGTTGGCTACTAACTTCTACATTATCGTTACAAATGTTATTGCTAGATTATAGAAGAAACATAGCTAGCTACTTTTTGTCCATCCACCGGATGATTCGACATGGCTACAGTAGCTAGCTAGTTATATGTAACGTTACACTGTATCCTGCAGGGAAGAGCGTGTTCCACAACGTGCAGAAAGGATTGTGGAAAGTTGACTGATGAGCGCAAGCTGCATCTGTTCAACAGTTTCTACACTGTCCCAAACGAGAAACAACAAGCGTTGATTCCCTCCGGCTTAGAACAGGTTAGAAATAGGACAAAACTTATATTATTATAATAGCTATATTGAACACTTGCATAGTTTAACTTTGACAGTAATGATACGTACATTAACGTTAACTCTAAAAGTGCAGTGTTACACAATGGTGCAATACAAACTCATTCTGTGTATAGGTTGGGAGTGTGTGTGAAAGATGGGGGTCCTGATCAAGCAATACCCTGAATGTGCTACAGTATATGTTTTACTATCAATAAATGTATATGTTCTACAAAGAGAAGAATACCACATCAACTGCAAAATTCTGGGTTTATAGGGACATTTCCGAACAGCAGAGTCTCAATTTCGGCCAACCCAGGAGTGACACCTGTGGCAAATGTGACGCATTCTTCACTAAGATGTCAGCAGCAACATCTGAAGAGGACAAGAGGAAGATTGCAGTTGAAAGTGAGTTGCACCATCGAAAAGCCGAAAAGGCCTCTACACACAGCTTCAAAGTGACACTGAGTGGGCTAAAGCCAATGCTGACTGCCATGTCATTTCTGTGGATCTATAGGGGGTGATGTACACCCCTAATCTGACCCACTCCAATGTCTACTATCAGCGGCAGCTGTCAAATTTTAACCTTTGCATCCAGGAACTTGGAAAAGAAGATCCTGCATACATGTGTGTTTGGCATGAGGGGATTGCACACCGAGGGTCCATTGAGGTAGCAAGCTGCATATTGAAGTGGGTGAAGACAAAATTCACACCACTCACCAAACCAGAGGTGCACAAGTTGATCATCTTCAGTGACAGATGCTGTGGGCAGAATAACAACTGGCGGATGCTCAATCTGATGTCGATGCTCGTCTCTATGGGTTACTTTACCCAAGTTGAGCAGAAGTTCATGGTCTCTGGTCATTCTTTTCTTCCTTGTGATCGATCTGTTGCCACCATCGAGAAGAGGTGCAAGGAGTCAGTCCTTCATACACCTGATGATGTTTCAAAGATGATACTTGAAGCACAACCAGCAAAACCATTCAAGGTGATGAGGATGCAATGTGAAGACTTCAGGCACCTTCCAGATTCTGTCCTCAAGCGACCAGCTGGACTACAGATCACCTCAGTGAGGTGGTTAAAAGTCACAGGTATTGCACAGAAAATAGTTTACTAACATCCCATCAACATGTAACATGTTGTTCTAACAATAAAATATCCTAATGATTCCCTTTTTTTATTCATTACAATATACAGTATTTCTCTCTGTTACCACATTTAGCATTAACTCTAAGCAGTTAATACTTATTTACTGCCGTCACCTCAGTACAGAAGGACATTTCTTGCCTTTAGCATGGGTTTAACGCAATTCAAAACTTAATTGCTGATCATAGTGTTAAAGGCAAAGAGAATGGTTTTCTGAACGTTTTGTAATATTGACCTTAGGGACCTGGATAATGGACATGCATATTGGCACATCACATTGATCCATATTTGATATGTACAAGTTGTGCTTCTTTTGATTGAATTAATTTAATTGTATTCTATTTTTGTAGTTATTCTATGGTATGTTCACATTGAGGGCTTCATTTTAAATGAGACTAAGATTTCATGACTCAACTTTTAAGAAAAGTAATCAGTTCTAAAGTTGATAGACCACCTTTAAATGAACCTCCATACAAATTAATTAACTACATATTGCATTTAAGTTATTTACATGAAGGGCATCTGTACTTGAAAGTACTTAAAACATCATATCAGGTGTTAAAAAAGGACATTTTACAAGTGTCATGCAAAATGTCACATATACTGTTCTTCCACAAACTGAAATCATCGCTGGAGATATACTGTTCTTCCACATTCTAAAAATGAAAACAGCAATAAAATAAGTATTTTTTGAAATAACAAAAAAAGATCAATTGTTGTTGGAAGATATGAGTATGGTGAATTATTTGTCAACCATAAAACACCTAATGTGGTACACACAATTAATAATATAAAAATAACTGATTATCTTAAAATGGAAAAATTGTCACATATATGGTTCTTCGTCTGTAGGATTCAATTGTAGAACTATCCATGCTGTCTTGCATCATTAGGACGCCCCTACCCCATGATGTTGTCATTTAAAAATGGTTGAAGTTACAGTTAGGTTAGAGTTGAGGTTAAGGTTGGGGTTAATATTTAGTCTAGGGAAGGCCAAAGGATTCCAAATAGCCCAAAATCTGTCCACGAAAATAATCCACGAAGTGAGGAATTTTTGTATGGAGGTCAATGAGAGTGTCTAATTTGGTGAACAACAAAATCTAATTGCTAATTTGCTATGTGAGTCTTATTTGATCGAATATAAGTTTCGTAATGGTTAGTTTGTTACAAATGCACTGTTATAAGGGAAGGCACGTGGCATCTTTGAAAAAAATACTTTATATCGGAAGTTGTCATACAGATAGAGGACCCATCAAATAAAATGTTATTGGTCATACACCTTTTGCAGATGTTATTGTAGGTGCTTATGATGGATATAATCAGTTTTAGCATGGACATAACCCCTTTTAGCATGGGGAAAGGGGGATACCTTGCCAGTTATACAATTCTGCATTTAACCCAACCCCTCTGAATCAGAGAGGTGCCAGGGCTGCCTTGATAGACATCCACATCATCACCCGGGGTACTGTAGGTTAACTACCTTGCTCAGAGGCAGAACGTCAGATTTTTACCTTGTCAGCTCGGAGATTTGATCTAGCAACCTTTCGGTTACTGGCCCAACACTCCCATTGAGGGTTCCACCATTTTAAAGTAGTCAACTGAATGGGGATTCCTATGAATTGGGAGCAATTAGCCAATGAAGAAGAAGAACATTGAATACTTTAAAATGGAGATAGCCTCAATGGCACTGCCCATGCTGTCACCGATGCTATAGTGGCACAGATACAAGAGTCCTCTATCTATCTCTATAGACTTTTGTTCACATGCATATCTACCTTATCATTGGCTAAAATGGTCCCACCTGATCTCGCCTCTTTCCATCTTACAGGAAATGTATTTCCATTGTTAGAGCGGTTCACTTTACATTCTTGTCAATATAATAGACAATCCTTGCTGACACTCAAGCTGATGAAACGTGGATGAAACAAATGCAAATTATGGTACTCTACAAAATGTTTTGAAAACAACACATATTCAACCTCTATACCTATTCTCAAATAATCTATGAACATGGAATAAGTGACCATTTCCCTCCAGCTGAGACCAATTGTCCCCAAAGTCCCTCCACTGCCACCTGCCCTGCCCTTTAGGAGTAGGCCCAGAAGTTGTTGTTGGTTGGGTGTTTACCTTTCAGCTAACTTCTCAGTGCATGTCCAAAACACTACCTCTCACTCACCTGGTCAACATCCTGAACCTCCATCTCTATTCTCTATTTAAAATGCTCATGTTATTGCACTACCACAGTGCAGTGAATAGCCTAGTCACCAAAGCCAACTCCTCAGAGTGTTGGATGATGACAGTGATAGATGATATATTGCATACCAGAGAAACATACCAGAGGTTTTAAAGTACCAGCTTCTTCAGCTATCGGGCCAATTAAAAGTGTATCGGGCTGTTATGTCTAATTCAAATGCCACAACCAAAGTTCCCTCTTGGAAGAATTAAGCTATTCTATTATATTGATGATGAAGAGGGGGTATTCATATTGACACATGCATTGTGCAGTCCAATCCTTTTAAATTAGATCTCATTACATCTCAATAGATGACCTCAATAGATCATATCTGTCGGAAAGATATCAGTTTGTCTCTGTGAATGGTTTGTCCTCTGACAAATCAACTGTATATTTCGGTGTTCCTCAAGGTTCCATTTTAGGACCACTATTGTTTTCACGATATATTTTACCTCTTGGGGATGTCATTCGAAAACATAATGTTAAATTTCACTGCTATGCGGATGACACACAGCTGTACATTTCAATGAAACATTATGAAGCCCCAAAATTGCCCTCGCTGGAAGCCTGTGTTTCAGACATAAGGAAGTGGATGGCTGCAAACTTTCTACTTTTAAACTCGGACAAAACAGAGATGCTTGTTCTAGGTCCCAAGAAACAAAGAGATCTTCTGTTGAATCTGACAATTAATCTTGATGGTTGTACAGTCGTCTCAAATAAAACTGTGAAGGACCTCGGCATTACTCTGGACCCTGATCTCTCTTTTGACGAACATATCAAGATTGTTTCAAGGACAGCTTTTTTCCGTCTACGTAACATTGCAGAAATCAGAAATGTTCTGTCCAAAATTGATGCAGAAAAATGAATCCATGCTTTTGTTACTTCTAGGTTAGACTACTGCAATGCTCTACTTTCCGGCTACCCGGATAAAGCACTAAATAAACTTTAGTTAGTGCTAAATACGGCTGCTAGAATCCTGACTAGAACCCAAAAATGTGATCATATTACTCCAGTGCTAGCCTCCCTACACTGGCTTCCTGTTAAGGCAAGGGCTGATTTCAAGGTTTTACTGCTAACCTACAAAGCATTACATGGGTTTGCTCCTACCTATCTTTCCGATTTGGTCCTGCCGAACATACCTACACATACGCTACGGTCACAAGACGCAGGCCTCCTAATTGTCCCTAGAATTTCTAAGCAAACAGCTGGAGGCAGGGCTTTCTCCTATAGAGCTCCATTTTTATGGAATGGTCTGCCTACCCATGTGAGAGACGTAGACTCGGTCTCAACCTTTAAGTCTTTATTGAAGACTCATCTCTTCAGTAGGCCCTATGATTGAGTGTAGTCTGGCCCAGGAGTGTGAAGGTGAACGGAAAGGCACTGGAGCAAAGAACCGCCCTTGCTGTCTCTGCCTAGCCGGTTCCCCTCTCTCCACTTCTCTGCCTCTAACCCTATTACAGGGGCTGAGTCACTGGCTTACTGGTGCTCTTCCATGCCGTCCCTAGGAGGGGTGCGTCACTTGAGTGGGTTGAGTCACTGACGTGGTCTTCTTGTTTGGGTTGGCGCCCCCCCTTGGGTTGTGCTGTGGCGGAGATCTTTGTGGGCTATACTCGGCCTTGTCTCAGGATGGTAGGTTGGTGATTGAAGATATCCCTCTAGTCGTGTGGGGGCTGTGCTTTGGCAAAGTGGGTGGGGTTATATCCTGCCTGTTTGGCCCTATCATCGGATGGGGCCACAGTGTCTCCTGACCCCTCCTGTCTCAGCCTCCAGTATTTATGCTGCAGTAGTTTACGTGTCAGGGGGCTAGGGTCAGTCTTTTATATCTGGAGTATTTCTCCTGTCTTATCCGGTGTCCTGTGTGAATTTAAGTATGCTCTCTCTAATTCTCTCTTTCTTTCTCTCTCTCTTTCGGAGGACCTGAGCCCTAGGACCATGCCTCAGGACTACCTGGCATGATGACTCCTTGTTGTCCCCAGTCCACCTGGCCGTGCTGCTGCTCCAGGTTCAACTGTTTTGCCTGCGGCTATGGAACCCTGACCTGTTCACTGTGATTACTATTATTTGATCATGCTGGTCATTTATGAACATTTTAACATCTTGGCCATGTTCTGTTATAATCTCCACCCGGCACAGCCAGAAGAGGACTGGCCACCCCTCATAGCCTGGTTCCTCTCTAGGTTTCTTCCTAGGTTTTGGCCTTTCTAGGGAGTTTTTCCTAGCCACCGTGCTTCTACACCTGCATTGCTGGCTGTTTGGGGTTTTAGGCTGGGTTTCTGTACAGCACTTTGATATATCAGCTGATGTAAGAAGGGCTATATAAATACATTTGATTTGATTTGATTTGATGACAAAGGGGTATATTTAAAGCAGTCATTTAAACATTCTTACCTGTACAGTGAGCCATTTCAGAAGCACCTCAGCCATCAGCATATAAGCAATAGTATCACTAGTGACTTGACGTGTAGAAGTCAAAAGATATTCCACCACTGCTTATCTTTAACTCCCTCCCTGGTTTGCCCATCCAGCTACCAGTCTGAATGCCCCCCCCCTCAGTAGAGATATATTTTCTTTTCAGGTTGGTTAGGTCTTCGTTTTCCTTGCGAGTAAAACAATCATCATTGATGCAGTTTGTCTTGTCTGTATCTGCAGGAGAACCTATTGTATTATGACACCAATTCATTCTTAAAACATGAAGACATTGTCAATAAATGGTGTTCAGATTTAGCACACTTCTAACAATGACCGAATGACAAAAACTTTGACAAAATATGCTAACCTTTCCAATGTTGACATGCAAGAGACATGCAAACACTGGTAGGAATCTTTTTGTTATGTTTGACAAGAGTATTTCTAGTTTTTGTAGTGACACACATTTTGTGGATTTGTCTTCATCCTCCAGAAACCCACCAGATGGAGTTTTTGTCTCATCCATGTAATACTGCAGGAGCCTCTCAAAGTCTGATATTATAGCAAGGTCCTTATCACCATCTTGGCCCTCATTCAAAGTCTCTGAGCGTCTTAGACTGTAGTCAAGCCACAGGAGTATGTGCTTCCCAAACAAGTCCAACAAAGTAGTTCTCACCTGCACTTAGGTGCTTTTGGATATTCTTGTATTCTTTCAAAAATGTTGTCGCTCTGTCAGAGTCCTCTACTGAAGGTGACTGAGACTGTGGTTCTGGTTCATGGAGGTCCAAGTCAGGAATAACAGGTAGGGGTTCTTGTTATTCTTCTTCTCATCCCTTTAGTTCTGATAATTCTTGATAATTAGAACAACTATCTAAAAGGAAATTCTCACCTGAATACAATGTATCATGGTCTACTGTTCTCTCTGACAGAGTAATGACATCATTAGCTTCATCAGTGGGGGAAAGCTGATTGACTGCTGGTAAATTATCAAAGCTAATTCGCCCATCATCGGTTTCGCTATCCTGTTGGCCTAATTCTTGTGCTCGCTCCTTCTCAAGACTGATCTTATTATGCAATCCTTTGGTCCTTTTTAAAAGTATTTCCTTGCTACTGACTCTTAGATGTGATTACTGTCATCCATCTGATTCCTGTTTTCTTGTGGCAGATTTTTGTCCTCAATTGCTGTCGTCTGGCCATTCATCATCCTGGATCTATCCTTCAGGACGTTTTCCTCGTCACTGTCTTTTTTAGATTCATTGACTTCCCGTGGTCATGAATGAAATCTTCCACTGACAACTTTTCTGTATCTGCCTCCTCAAGAATTGCTGTCTGTCTTTCTTAATTTCCTGTTACTGTCTCAGGGGGAACTAGCTCTGAGCTATCAGGATAACTTTTGATTTTAGCATCATGTCTGGAACGGCTCTGTGTTTCATCATTCTCAAAGACATTGTCTCGCTCAACTTCAACTATTTTCCCTGGTTCTATCCACTCTGTCTCAGTAACTTCAATATTTGAACCCTCTCCCTCTTCCTCTATCTCAGATGCTTTGCCCACTATATTACTTTCCCTACCATCATTGGCTTTTTCAGATAAAAGTGTGTTACTTGTAGTGTCATCATTTAGTATAGTTGAGTCTAACATTGGGTCATGGGTTATGTTTATCAACCCTACTTTATCTATGGGATCAGCCTCAATGTGCCACTCCTTGGAATGATCAGAGGAGAGAAATTCTTCTTGATCAACAACTTACATTACATTGGAATTACTTTCCTCATAGTTAGAAGAGAACGAGTGTTTCAGAGAAAATGAATCTTTGTTGATTTCTTCAACATGAACATTCTTATCTGGTGCATTGAATGCATTCTCATTCTTGTCCTTACTTTCCACCTCCTCACTTTAGGTAATCAAATGATGTCCTTCCTGTCCTGAGACATTTTCAGTGACAGGTTCAGCTAGGGACAGATTCAGAATAGGTTCAGCTTTGTCAGCATTATGCAGATAGGGGTCAGGTGTCTGTGTGATCTCCTCCAGCACTGAAGCATCATCTGTAGCTGGCGTGTTTGTCTGATTATCACTGTCCTCTTCTGCTGGGCACTGAGCCACTAGAATACTGTCCTCTCCTGTCAGATTGGATGAGACCACTTTAATGCCTGTAGGGTCAATGTCAATGTCTTCCACCTCAGCATACATCAGGTAGCTCCTCTGTTAATATTTCTGATTTTGTCTGAATAAGAGTCAAATCAGATAGATTTGAAATCCCTGAGCCTTCTAAAATGTCCCGACCAACTGAATGATCAGTCTCAAAATCATCCAGGCTATTTTCAGAGAGGTCAGCAGCAGGACTCTCTTGATGGTGATTAGAGACATCTTCATCACTTGAATGCATAAGCCCATTGAGGAGCACAGTTTATTTTTGCATGTCCTCATTGTCCAACACCAATTAGTTTGGCTCTACATCTCCACGAGAATGGAAAGGTTCATTAGTGGTGGTGACATCTAACTCTAATCTACCTGCAGAGTTATGCTCATCATTTTCACTGATCTCAGCGGTAGCTTTTTCAGGATCAACTTCAAGATTCAGTATGCCAGTTGTGTTCTTTAATTGAGGGTCGTGGGACAATGAAATATTCTTGCTAGTGTCAAGTAGCTTTTTGAATGCCTCCTGTATTTCATTAGCACTCTGAACCTTACCTATATCTAATGGAGGGGGATGTGGAGCCTCATTGCTGTCATTACCATCATATGGGATAGCCGTCTGAGGAGTAGCGGAGATCTCTCTATTGGCATCTGCGGCTGCCGGTTTTATATCTGTTACCTCATCATTTTGAGCATTTTTATAATCAGTATCTGCCTGAAATTGTGATGCCAGAGTGTCAAACATGGATGAGAACACAGACTGAGACTCTGTTTCTGACTGAAGGCTTATATTTTTATACTCTTTATCCTTGTCTATAACTATATCCTCCTCTTCCTCATTATCCTGTTCCCCATAAAGGCCTGCAATATTGTTATAGATGCTGCCATACCACCCTGCATCTTCCTCTTTTCTAAATTCACCATCTTTGGTGATTTCTTCCTGACGGTCTTCTTGACCGTCGTCATAATCCCCAACAGGTTTTGAGGGGTGTGTGTCTGTTCTCTCTGTCTCCTTACCAGTGTCATCATCTCTGTGGTGCTCTGTTTCTTTTATTTGCTCCACTGTAGCATTATGATGAGACTGACTTAAGTCAAGGTCCTGTGGGTCTGTTGTACCTGTCATTTCATCTGGATCAATGTTTTCCTCTCTGCCTGCTGCTGGTAGTCTCTCTTCAACTTTATCCTGATAAGACTGACAAAATGTAAGACATCTCTATTGCCAATATTCAACCAGGAGTTAGAAGGTGGGGGTTGCTCTTCCACTTCCTTTTCAATGGGCTTCTCCTCCTCTGGAGCTTTTTCATCAAAACCGAAGGCACTAGTCAGTCCATCTCCAAACCAGACAGACATTTCAGTTTGCTCCGTCTCTTCCTCCAATTGGTTCCCATCAATGTCCAAAGCACGTTTCCTGCTCCTGAAAGACTGTTCTGGGTTGTCTTCTTTGGGATCATCAGGGCTTTCCCCACCTAAACCAAGCCATCCAGTTACCGTAGTGTCAATCCACTGAGAACCACATTGTTCGCTAGGTGCAGGTTTGGTATCCTTGGAGAAGTCTTCCATTCCGGCCTGATTGGCATCTTTGTTCTTGTTACATCACTGCTCTGTGACGAAGGTTTGGACACAAAGACATCTTTGGAAGTTTTAGATTCTGGAGCATTATTGGTGGTGATCTCTTGAAATTCTGAACCAATATAAACTTCATAGTTCCACTCACTGGAGTCATTATCAATTAATGTGCCATACTCATCAATGCAGAATAAGTCATGTTTCTGGAAGGAACAGAAGAATAGCTTTAACAGAATGTCTTTAATAGAAAGGTTTAAAGCACTGATTATTCACCCTTTAATACACATACTTTCAGTACACATATACATTCCCAAAACTGAAATGCATAGAGCACTGCAAAGATTACCTGTGTGGCTACTTCTTTCTCTGTGATATGCATTAACTTCCTCAATTTTCACTGCATATTTTAGAAAATACCAATATCGTGTGTCAATCTGAAATACAGTTTAGGGCACAAACATTATTGCATATTTCACATTCAACAAAATATATGTAATTGATCGTAATTTTAGTTGTATTGCAGTACTTTTCTGTTATGGGTTGTAATGAAAAACGCTAACACTTCCTGTCCAGAGATCATCTCCTTTACCACTGAGTTTGTTGTAAACAAATATCACATCCCCTATTTTGAAGTTAAGGAATCTAGTCCTCTCCCTGATGATCTCTTGTGGCCCTGACCAGACTCAGAAAGCCTATGAAAAGTCACATAAGGTCATAATAGGAATTTTTACTTTAGAGGAAAGGATAGAAAAAACGAATTTCTTTAATGAGATGCATATTTCTTTCTTCTCTTGTTGTGTACTTACTTTCATAATCCCCAAGTTAGAGTTGGAAAAATGCAAATAGTAAATGTCCAAAAGTATATCGTTGAAATAGCCATATTGATGTTGGAAAGTCCAGTTATGTAAAATGGTCCAGATACTAAAACCTGACTAAAGTAGTCCTTGAGGTGAACAGTCAGGATGCATTGAACTACATTGTGTCAAATTGACATTGCCTTCAAGCTGTTGATGTCACATCTCAACAAGTATGGACGTGTCAATAGCTAAATGAGGGATTCAAGATACAATGTAACTGAGGGGTAATGATTAACTTCGTGCGCTTGTAACAAGATATCAATTATATTTTATTAAGAGCTGATCAATAAGAAACACAAACAACCAATGATTAGGTAAGTATCTCCCTTCAGGTGATTTAAACTAATTGTATAGTCATTATGGCGTAGTAGATTTTGTTAGAAAAAAATATGTGGAACATTCTATTTTCGACTTCGACCTGTGGAACTTAGAACGCAAAATACCCCGTCTTCTTTGAATCGCCATGGCAACGGGTGCATTCTTTATGCGTCATGATTGATTCGAAAGTCGAACAAGATGGCGACAACGTTTGTTTTGACGTGGGATTTGTGTCGTTATCCAACAAAACAACCTTTATAATGTGATATTTTAAGAAGTACAATAGTAAGTGCAACGGTCATTGGTTAATTTAACATTATATCAGTCTGACACTGACCATATAGTTTGCAGCATCAGCATGAAATCTGACGTGGAGGAACTGATGCCCAGGCTTCTGCCTGTGGAAACATGCGGCATTGAAACTGGGGAAGACTTCAATCTTAACGAGCCTCCAAGAAATCCCCAGGAATATCTGAGGCAGGTTCAGTAAGTCCCTCAGCTCTGTCTTTTGATATTTTTTTCAAGCATATGATCAGGAAACACGCATTCACGTAAGTAAAAACAACACTGCCTTTCTCATTTTCAGATTAGAGGCGTCTCTCTGTCCAGATGTTGTGGTGGCTAAAATTGATCCAAAGAAATTGAGAAAGAAACAGACAGTGAATGTGTCGGTAAGTTTCACCACACTACCACAAATTAAATGTAGCCTACTGTCTTGATTTTCCCCAGCCAACACATATTTTTTGGGCTCCTGAGGGGCGCCGCGGTCTAAGGCACTGCATCTCAGTGCTAGAGCCGTCACTACAGACACCCTGGTTCGAATCCAGGCCGTATCACAACCGGCCGTGATTGGGAGTCCCATAGGGAGGCACAATTGGCCCAGCATCGTTCAGGTTTGGCCAGTGTAGGCCGTCATTGTAAATAAGAATTTGTTCTTAACTGACTTGCCTAGTTAAATAAATAAATAAAAAATGTATAAAGGGGAGAGAGAGCGAGAGAGTCTGTCTGTATAATTTCCTGTTAAATCTTCTATTTGGTAGCTCACGGGTTGCCAAGCTGCTCCACAAGGATTTTCACCGAGTTTAAAATGGCAGCAGCAGCAAGTCAGCAACTTCTCAGAAATAAGACGGGTAACTATAGATTTGACTACCCTTTCGAGTTGTTTGTCACTTTGTTTTGAAGTGACTTATTCTGATAATGTTTTACTACTTGCAGAGTATCAGTAAGCACAGACTACACTGGAGTGGTCAAGCTTTAGATGACAATGTGTTAATGGTAAGTATGTGGATGATTGTTGTTGTTGGTAAAAGTGAATTGTAAAATACAGCAACTTTAAAGTATGTGTTCTGTCTGTATCTAGCCAAAACAGGATGCAGAGGAACAATGGAAAAAGTTCTGCCTGGGTGAAAATGTTTATTTGAACTCTCCTCCAACTGACCCTGTTACTGAAGATCCAGGCCTTGATTATGTTAAGGTAACTGTATATAGACCACAGAGGAAATATTTAAGTGATGCATCTTGCAAGATTTCTGTGTAAAAATGGACATTAATAATGTTTGATATTTACCCACCTGTTTCACCAGGTTGGTTTTCCACCTTTCCTTAGCATAGTGAGCAGGTTAAATCAGGTGAGTGTTTTCACAGCATTGGCATGATACTTACTACACATATTTTTCATCAATTGATGCTTTCTTTCATTACCTCAATGACAATACTTGTGTTTGACACTCTCTAAATGATTCTTTCCTTCTAGGCCACAGTCTCTGCAGTTTTGGAGTACTTGATAAACTGGTTTGAAGAGCGAGAGTTTGTCCCACAGTTAGTAAGTTCAGTTTCTTTAATATTATCAATACAGAGTTTGTGCCTTTTTTAATGCTTTCATGGCTAAAATGTGCTCAACTTCTCTAGGGAAGATGGCAGTATGCACTGCTGGCTTGCCTTGAGAAACCTCTCCTCCCTGAAGCACATTCTCTAATAAGACAGCTGGCCAGACGGAGTTCTGAAGTGCGGACCAATCTGGTAGGGTGATATAGTGGCTTGTATTAATGTTGAGATGAAAGGTTGCAAACCAACTTCCTTATGGAGAATTAAAATGTAACTACATTAATGTTAGATGCTCAAATGTTTGCATGATAATATTAGATAATGATGAACAGAGTATATTGTAGTCATTTTGTTTTTCTTTCTTTCCCATTACAGGAACACCAAGAAGATGAAAGGTTGTCTCCTCTCAACTTGATGATCTGCCTTGTTGCTAGGTAAGTTTATTTGACTTCACAAACTCATAGCCAGGAAACCGTGTCATTTGATTGCTCATGTTTTATTTTTTACATAGGTACTTTGATCAAAACGACTTGGCCGATAAGGAGGACTAAATGGGTTGATGAAATCCACGATGAGGCTGAAACTCATCACCCCATGAGCTGTAGCTCTGAACCCATCACCATGCTCAGATTTGGGATCCACAGGGAGTTGTACTGTGGCAATTTGAAGCCTTTAGATAAAGCAACTATTGAGTCTTATGGAGAACATTTGACCCAGTACATTTGGCATTTAGAAAACACTCTTATCCAGAGTGACTTACAGAAGCAATTAGGTTTAAGTACCTTGCTTAAGGGCACATCAGCATATTTTTAACTTAGTCTGCTCAGAATTCAAACCAGTGACTTTTGGTTACTGGTCCAATGCTCTTAACTGATAGGCTACCTGGTGCAATTAGACAGTTTCTTTTTTTCTATTACAGTTTGTGTTCACTTTCTGGTATTGCTGGAATTAAATAAAATGTTTGCTTTCACAATTGTTGTGGCTTCCATCTCTACAAGCACTGCTATGCACCATCAAGAAAAACTGTATGCCATAAAGACATTGGACATCCTTTATTCTGAATTAGTGTTTTAGTGACTGTTACCAGATATTTTAGGCTCCACTGTTCTGTGGTGTAACTCTAGGACCAAAACAACCAAATTACAAATGATTTGTCATTATCAGAATCATTCATTGATGAACAAACTAATGGAGGTGTTGACTGGAGAAAGCTTACAATTTATGGCCGTGTGCGTTTAGATAACGAAGTTGCCGATTGGGCTTTTGAGTTGTCAATCAAGATAGTGAAACGCGCTTATCACCCAGTGATGCTTTGCGACGAGCGACCAACACTTAGCTAGCGTGCCCGTGAGGAAATGTAGTTACTGTAGCTAAGATGGCGGTGGCAGTGGGATCTTTGCAAGCCCAGCTTGAGAAAGCGAAAGAGAGTTTGAAAAATGTAGACGATAATATTCGTAAATTAACTGGTCGGGATCCTAATGAATTGAGGTATGACAAAAAGGCATTTTAAAACGTAAATTGTATTAACATTTTCAGCATTCGTTCGTCCTCTAGCTAACTATGCTGAATAGCTAGCAACAAATGCCAATCCCACGACAAAAATGGCATCTCCCATTCTCGTGCATAACCAGCTAGCCGCTTGGTTGCGTGCCTGTGCTGTCGACTGGAATCGGCCGTGTGCTAGTTGGCTAGCTAGCTTCAAGTACAAATACTTATGCAATTACTATAATTAGGTAACTAACGTTACTGTTTTTACTTAGCTAACGTTATGTCCATACATTATTGTTCAACTGGTAAAGTTAGCAAGTTGGCTAGCTACTCGGTTGTTGTTCGCTAGTGTCCTCTGGCTGGCTCGTTTCGATTCAGTTTCATGTTGACTAGTCAGAGTAACTAACGTTACTTGAAGTAACAGTAGTTAGCTATGCCATATTGATATTTTTGGTCTTTATTCTTTTTTTTTTATTTTATACCCCCCCCCCATGTAACGTTGGCTACGTTTTTCTAAAAAATAATGACAGTTACAGTTAGCTCTGGTCGATCTATGTTGACGTTACATCTAAATGTAATGGAGCAGGTCTCGAACCCTCGACCTTCATGGCCTAAGACCAGCGCGCTATCGACTGTGCCGCAAAAGCATGCTCGTACGGCAGAGTCGATTTCCGCGCTTATAAACCCAGGGTCGTTACACTACTCCCTCCTTTCAAAGGGCGCGTCCTCGCGGCTCTACGTCTTACAGGAACGCGCTCACCGCCAAGCACACGCACTGTCGTGGATGCAAGGTCCAATCCCACTTCTGACACCAATGTAATGAAACAGCGGGGAGGGAGCAGGTCTCGAACCCTGGATCTTCTAGCCCAAGGTCCGGCGTGCTATCGACTGTGCTGCAAAAGCATGCTCAAGTGGCAGAGTCGATTTCCGCACTTAAAAACCCAGGGTCGTTACAGTTATTTCACTGTTTTCCTTACAGACCGGGCCAAGTTAGACGGCCAACCATCCCAGGTGTTGGAGGAGGTAGGGGGCGAGGAATCAACTTGTTGAGGTAAAACACATTTCATATTTAGGCTTTCTCTCCAACAGTATGTGTGATGTTTGTATTTCATTGAGCTTTATGTCATATTTGTATTTGTCTGCAGACGTGGACTCTCCGACATCAGCGGTGGACCAGGAGGACCCCCAGTGAAACAGAGGGATATTGAAGGGGCCCTCCTGAGGTAAGCGTAATCTGTAGATCTTGCCCATTTCTAGATGTAGTGGAGATGAGTCCCTAGCCATGGGAAGTAGGGGTGTTACAACACCCCCTGAAAATCGGAATAAAAATGTATATAAAAACAATTCTCAATGGGCCTTCCTGTGTTAGGAATCCAGGCTGTAGGGAGTCCCATAAGGCGGCGCACAATTGGCCCAGCATTGTCCGGGTTTGACCGTTATAGGCCGTCATTCTTAATAAGAATTTGTTCTGAACTGACTTGCCTAGTTAAATAAAGGTTACATTTAAAAAGTAGTAGTTTATTATTATTATTATTAACTGACTGATATAGCAGTCTGCAGCACAGGGATTTATTTCTCTCACAAAAGTAATGTTAGTGCGCTGGGCCTTTACTACTGCTGTATTAGTGTATCGATACAGCCATCTGCAGCACAGGGAGAAATGTTTTTATTTATTTTTTTATAAAATAGTAGACAAATTAAAACATTGCGTTGTCAGAACATATAATTATTAAAAGTAAATATCCTCTATAAATCACACTGGATATGCAGGGAGGTTGGTTCAAGTTGTCTTTCAATTGCATAATCTCCTTACTCTGTCTTGAGCTTGCTCTTTCGGTTGCAACAATTGATCAACTGGTACTGGCTCGCAGTGTGTTAGGACGTTTTAGGGATTAATCCAGCAAAATAAAATGTACAGATCTCATACATGTCCTCTAAAGAGATTAAGTATTTTGAAGATGAAGTAATTTTTGCTTCCCTCATCCTCTAATGCCTGGTTGAGTCGTTAACAAAAAAATCTAAAACCAGTGCAAATCCGCTAGCTACTAGTTACCGTACACAGGATGGATGCACAGACAAGTGAAACTAATAGACACTGAGGATATTGACAAGGCAGATAGCCAAAGGGAGACGTATATTGCGCAAGAACCCAACTTTCACTTGGTAGGATGTCATTCTTTGTTGCATGATTATTGCAGTCACTTCCATATGGTGTCACTTAATCGGCAGTGGGCACTCCTAAAAAGGTATTGCCCTACACCTGGTGGCATTCAAATGGGTTTCTATTTGATGTGGCCTGTAAATCACACATTTGTATTGCTCATGTCTTTGTTGTATAGGCTGGCCGGTGACCAGAGAGGGAGGAGAGATTCACGCCATGACAGCGACGCTGAAGATGATGACGATGTCAAAAAGGTAGACCATCATTATACACTCACTGTCTGAATGAATCTTTTACCTTGATGTTTTAAAAGTCCAACTCTCCACTTGCCTTTGTCCAAACACAGCCAGTGTTGCAGTCATCAGTAGTAGCTACCTCCAAGGAGCGTACACGTCGAGACCTGATCCAGGATCAGACCATGGATGAGAGGGGAAAACAAAGGTAACATGTCATTGTACATGCGTAGGGAAATAATGGTCTTTAGTTTGTATCTCCAAGAAATCATGTAAATGTTATTCTTTGTTTTGTCCTTTTTCCCTATAGGAATCGACGCATGTTTGGCCTGTTGATGGGAACATTACAGAAATTCAAGCAGGAATCTAATGTGGCAACGGATAGGGTAGGAATATTGTTTACTCTAACACTGGTGAACTAGTACTCTAATACAGTAAATGCATGAAAAGTCACCATACAGAATTAAGCCTTTGAGCTAGCTTGGTGAAAATTATTCCAACCGTTATGCTATAGTTTGGAATATTTGCTAATGGGGAAATTGTATGTATGTATGTATGTATGTGTATATATATATATATATATGTGTGTATGTATATATATATGAATGTATGTATATATATATAATATATATATGTATGTATATATGTATATATATATATATATGTATGTATATGTATGTATATATATATATATATATGTGTGTGTGTGGAGATATAGTAAAAAAAAAAAAAAAACATCTCTTCTCAGCAAAAGAAACGCATTGAGATTGAACAAAAATTGGAAGTTCAAGCTGAACAAGAGCGCAAAAAAGTAGAGGGCGAAAGACGAGAGCTCTTTGAGGAGAGACGTGCCAAGCAGACAGAGCTGAGACTGTTGGAACAGAAAGTGGAGCTTGCTCAGTTGGTAAAGACTTTTCTTGAAACTTGAAAGCAATATTCAACCTCATTGGTTGTGCTGGTGCTAAAAATATATATATTTTTGATCTGTAATAACATTGCACTAAGGTGAAATGAAACCTTTGTGTGTGGGTGACCGTTTTCCCCATATGTAGATGGGACGATTGAATGCTCATTAACTTTTTTGTATTCTAGCAAGAGGAGTGGAATGTGCACAACACAAAAATTGTCAAGTACATCCGCACAAAGACCAAGCCACCCATCTTCTTTCTGCCTGGGAGGATGTGCTCAGCCACTCAGAAGCTCTTAGATGAGTCTCAGAAAAAAATGAATAGTAAGCAATTGTGCAATTAGCCAAATTATTCTGCCCTCCAACAAGTAGCCATAATACACTTCCTATCCTTGGTGTGCATTGTGGTGTTACTGAATCTGTTTTTTATTTATCCCTGTTTCCAGTTATGTTTGAGGAGAGACGCGAGGCATTTGCTGAGCATCTGAATAAGATGGAGGCTCGGCCTCGGCGCCAGTCTCAGAGGGACACCGCTCTTGGTAAGGACCTGAAGAAAGAAGATCGAGAGGAGGGTAAGCCCACGGGTCAGGTAGTCAAAGTGACAGGTAACCGGTTTGATGTGGAGATGGAGGAGGAAGATGAGGCAACAATAGAGGAGGAAAAGAAGGAAGAGAGGGATGAGGGTGTAAAGCGTAAGGAGGACAGAAAGAAAAAGCCAGTAGAGAAAGTCGGGGAGCAGGAGTCTAAGAAGGGGGGGACTAAAGCAGATGAGATGGAGGAGGCTGAGGAAGACAGTCAAGACACTAGAATAGTGGAGTTCAGAGATGTGGGGGAGCAGATGGAGGCTACTGCAGTAGTGAGGGAGGCTGAAGGGCAGGCCAGGGATGGGGATCAGAAGATGGAGGATAGTCCAGTGGAGGTAGGTAATGAGAAAGGCGTAGAAGAGCAGCAACCGGTTAAGGTAGAAAAGGAGCCCCTTCACGGTCAGGACCTCACAGCTGTGTCAGACGACCAGGAGAAGAGCATTGAAATGCAACCAAGCGAAGATGAAGAGCCACGTACAGAAGTGGCCACACCCCTGCTCTCAGAGTGCAACCCTAGTGTGGAAGTCTCTGATGTAGTAACATCTATGGCTCCTGAGGTTCAGATCCCCCTACTGGAGGCTGGAACGGAGCCAGAGCCACTCACAACCGAGCAGAGCCAAGAGGCTGATCAAGTTGCCATAAAGCAGACCACTAATGCCCAGCCGGCCCAGGATGATGCTGCGGCTCCCAAGGAGCTGGCGCCCCCGAGCAAGGAAGCCAGCAGGGGACGTAAAAAGTCAAAGGACAAGAAGGGAGGCGGTGGTGGGAGAAGCAGCAGTAGCTCATCTAGCAGCTCCTCCGGCTCCTCGTCCAGTGGGAGCTCCGGCTCCTCCTCTAGTGGCTCCTCCAGCAGGAGCAGCTCCTCCAGTGGCAGCTCCTCCAGCTCTTCTAGCAGGAGCCGCAGCCGAGGGAGGAAGGACAAGAAGCGTAGGAGGAGGCCATCCGAGAGGGACAGGGAGAGGAAGAAGGCAGTAGTTGAGAGGAGCCACAAGTCGTCCAAGGGCAGTGGTCGTGAATCCAAAGGTTCCAAAGATAAGATCTCCAAGTCTGACAGGAAGAGGACCACCTCTGAAGGCAGCCGGTCAGGGAAGAGGTCCTCTCGCGGTGACAGGGATCGCAAGTCAGATAGGAAGGAAAAGAGGCGTTAAAGTTGAGTGAGTTCTGCTGTCATGTCATGCTTAGTTTTGTTTCTACTTTTGATAAATACATTTTCGTAACTGAAATGTTGTGGATTTCCTTAAATGCAATTCACCAGAAGAGGGAAGCTAAACTGCCTCCGTGTATTTTCTTGGAATAATGTGGGTTTTTAATCATCAAAGCTTTTTCTTTAGTCACCAGTCAGTTTTGACATGGTCTTGCCGCTTTGGTTTCTGGACTTCTTTTACCTTGATTTTTATTTTATTAGACTTTTGTATTGTCTGCTTTTACTGTAATTGATGCATCAAGTTTACATTTTCTCCCCCATCAATGTCTTTAATTTTCTATAGCATAGGAGCAATGAGAAGAGGGTGGGTTGCATACTGGTGTATTCTCTGAATCCAGTGTTGTAAAGGTGGTAGTTGTGCATTTTCAGTTGTATAATGTTGAACACTTGTAACCTACAGCTTTTGATCCATATAAAGCCAGTCTGACCATGCACAATGTCTAGCTATGCATTGTGGAAGACTCATGTTTTGGAAAGTAATGTTAATCTTTTTTTTGTCCAAATGAAACCTAAGCATCTTCAATAAAAACAAAAACACGATGACTTGTCTGAAATGGCTCCATGTCAATGTTCCAAGATATTTTTGTATTTTCCGTGCTAACAGCCTCATAGTCATTAAATGCCACTTTCAAATTAGGATGCTGAACTCCTGACTCCGTGTATTTTGGAATGTCGCTTTAGGATGTTTTTAGATGAATAACTGATGACGCATGTTTCATAGAATTCATGGACAGACTAGGACTTTTTATTTTAACATTGAACGTCTGTGTTATATCAATCTGTAATATGTCATTCATTGCCATAGTTCCCAGCCTTCATACGCTGTGCAAAGTGACTTGATTGAAGATAGTCCTATTTGAACATGGTGCAGGCAAAGAGCAATGTGTTTCTCTAATGCTAATGATATATTATTTAGATCAAGTGACTTGGATGAGTCCAGTACTAAATGTACAGATGGACAATTTAAGTTTGTAGATGACTGACCACCCTCTTCATAACTGGCATATAAATGGAAATATTAACACAAGGTTATTGGTTAGTGTGACTGGATACAAATGTAGTTAAACTGTACAAATCACACTGGACGCAAAGGCATTAACAATGTCTCTGAAATGTAAATTCCCAGAAAGTTGAGACGTTTAGATTTTATAGATGTTTAGTGCAGTCAGTCCTTAATTCTGGTTATACCAGAGGTGCAGTACTTGTAATGTCCACTTGGTGTCAGTAGTGCCTCAGTGAGTTTCTGTTGCTGACTCACTGGCTGCGTTTACACAGGTAGCCCAATTCAGATTTCTTTACACTAATTGATCTTTGGAACAATTGGATTGGCTTATGCCAATAATTGGGCAAAAGATCAGAATTGTGCTCCCTGTGTAAATGCAGACACAGTACTCGTGGACAAACAATATGAATGCTCTTGGTTATTAAAAAAAAAATGTAACCTTTATTTAACTAGGCAAGTCTGTTAAGAAGAAATTCTTATTTACAATGACGGCCTACCCCAGCCAAACCTGGGCCAATTGTGCACCGCCCTATGGGACTCACAATCACGGCCGGATGTGATACAGCCTGGATTCGAACCAGGAACTATGGTGATGCTTCTTGCAGTGCCTTGGCTGTGCCACTCAGGCGTCCACATAATCAATTGCAATGTTGTTCATTATAATCTTTAAGTGTATAGACTATTTACTTTTGATTTGGGGTCAGTGCAAGGATAAAGTTTTTTTACTAGGCCTGCTAGTAGATAGTGAGGTCCAGCTGTGTCCCCAAGATCTCTCCCTGAATCCCTGTAGCCAGGCAGATGCCCCTAACCCTTTGCTCTGAGTTGTTCTTGTTGAAACCATATACTGTGTTGCCATGTCTATAATACAATATATCTAAGCAAGACTCTAATATAACTAACTTTGTTTCTCCTCCATTGCCCACTCATCCCCTTCACGCCGGCTTGTGCATTGGGCAGCAACAAAGGCATTCTATTTTGTCTGTTTCTGGCCATCTTCTCCACCATGCCCCAGCTCTGCTGATGTTGTTGGACCTCGGTCTTGATTGTTCTCCACCACATTGTCTTGGGCCTCCACCTCTTAGTGCCTTCAAAAAGTATTTGCACCCATTTACTTTATCCACATTTTGTTGCATTACAGCCTGAATTTAACATTGATTAAATTACAATGTCAAAGTTGAATCATGTTTTTAGACTTTTTTTTAAATTAAAAATTAAAAGCTGAAATGTCTTGAGTCAAAAAGTATTCAACCCCATCGTTATGGCAAGCCTAAATAAGTTCAGTAGTAAAAATGGGATTAAGTCACGTAAGACTCACTTCCTGTGCAATAATAGTGTTTAACATGATTTTTGAATGACTACCTCATCTCTGTACCCCACACATACAATGATCTCTAAGGTCACTCATTCGAGCAGTGAATTTCAACCACAGATTCAACCACAAAGACCAGGAACGTTTTTCAATGCCTCGCAAAGAAGGGTGCCTATTGGTCGATGGGTAAAAATAAAAAGGCACACATTGAATATACGGAGAAAGAAAATGAATGAAATGTATGCATTCACTACTGTAAGTCGCTCTGGATAAGAGCGTCTGCTAAATGACTAAAATGTAAATATCCCTTTTAGCATGGTGAAGTTATTAATTACACTTTCGATGGTGTATCAATACACCCAGTCAGTACAAACATACATGCGTCCTTACTAACTAATTTGCCAGCGAGGAAGGAAACCGCTCAGGGATTTCAACATGAGGCAAATGGTGACTTTAAAACAGTTTAATGGCTTTGATAGGAGAAAACTGAGGATGGATCAACAACATTGTAGTTACTCTGTCTATTAGGTTCGTGTTGTGGAGTAAAGGAGGAAGCCTGCACAGAATAAAAATATTTCAAAACAAGCATCCTGTTTGCAATAAGGCACTAAATTAAAACTGCAAAAAATGTGGCAAAGAAATTAACTTCATGTACGGAGTACAACGTGTTATGTTTGGTGCAAATCTAATGCATCACTGTATGACTCTTCATATTTTTAAGCGTGGTGGCTGCGTCATGTTATGGGTATGCTTGTCATCGGCAAGGACTAGGGAGTTTTTTAGGATACAAATAAACAGTATAGAGCTAAGCACAGGCAAATCCTATAGGAAAACCTGGTTCAGTCTGCTTTCCAACAGACACTGGGAGACAAATTCACCTTCAGCAGAACAATAATCTAAAACACAAGGCCAAATATACACGAGTTGCTTACCAAGACGACATTGAATGTTCCTGATTGGCCTAGAGACAGTATTGACTTAAATCGTCTTGAGAATCTATAGCAAGACTTGAAATGGCTGTCCAGCAATGATCAACAACTGACTTGACAGAGCTTGAAGAATGTAAAAAAAAATATTATGTGCAAATATTGTATAATCCAGGTGTGTAAAGCTCTTAGATATTTACCCAGAAAGACTCACAGCTATAATCGCTGCCAAAGGTGATTCTAACATGTATTGGTGTCTCAGGGGTTTGAATACTTATGTAAATTATATATTTCTATATTTCATTTTCAAGCAATTTGCAAAACTTTCTAAAAACATGTTTTCACTTTCATTATGGTGTAGCTGGGTGAGATTTTTTTTTTTTTTTATCAAATCCATTTTGAATTCAACAAAATGTGGAATAAATCAAGGGTATGAATACTTTCTGAAGGCACTGTACATCTGCCCTCTGGAGTCCAATGGACAGCTATTCTTGGGATGGAGTCTGCACTCTTTCTCAGGACCTGTCCAATCCAGCAGGGTCTCTTGAGTATGGCATCCATGGCTTCCTGCTTTGTTTGTCTAAGGAGGTTGGTGTTTGATATTGTGTTTGGCCAGAAGATGTGCATGATTCTCTGGAGAAGACCGGGGGTGTGTACAGGACAAAAGTGAGTAGTCAGCTGTTCTTTCTCCCGGCTCATTAGCGTCCTGCGTCTCTGATGAGGCCGGATAATGTAGCCCTTCTATTGATCCTCATCCTCCCTCCCTCCCTCCACCCAACAGCCAACTGACTGACCCACCGGAAGAAAACTGCTGGATAAACAGTACCAGACCTGGGTTCAAATACTATTTGAGCTTGCCTTGCACAATGGAACCAATAAAATAGTGTTAAAACTGAACCCCCTGGCACTCCAGGCTGGCGTGAGAAAACGGTCAAAATATTTGAAATATTTTCAGATCTCAATATTACAGAAGTGGAGTAAGGGAGTGCTGGGTAGGGGAGGGACAGTGAGTGACCAGCATGATAAACAGATGTGGAGTAATAGGCTAGTGACAAGGCAAAAAAGAGTACTGTGTAGTTCCAGTAGGTAACTACAGAGCAAAATAGTAATGAAGTACAGAAAACAATACCTAGATTTGAATTAAGTTCAACTACAATGAAGCTACTGCAAAATGTAGTTCACTTCTCCCCAACACAGAGATACATAGTTTTGATGTCTTCACTATTATTCTACGATGCAGAAAATAGTAAAAATAAAGAAAAACCCTTGAATGAGTAGGTGTGTCTATACTTTTGACTGGTAAGGTAAATTGCCCTGGTTTATTTTGTATTGTGTTATTCTGTCTTTAAAATGGTTTCATACGGCTCTTGTTATAACTAGGACTATGAGCACTGCCATGCCTCTGTTGTGTTTGATTAGCTGAAGCCAACTACCTTTTCAATGTGTTAATCCTTTTCATGACACAAGGATATAGACTGTGTTTAGACAATTCTGTAAATTTTTTCACTAATTGGTATTTTGACCAATCAGATCAGCTCTGAAAAAAATCTGATGTGATTGGTCAAAAGACCAATTTGTGGAAAAAATATCAGAATTGGTTTGCCTGTGTAAAGGTAGCCATAGTAGCATAACCAAATTGCAGGAAAGGAACCTTTAATACAACAGTCAGCCACTATAGCAGCTCTAACATTTCCCCTCTTTCCCCCACTGAAGGTTGATTCAAAGTCTTTTGAGGTGACCCGGACATGAGTGTGTCCTAACAGGGTGAGGAGACACAGCCAGTTGTGGTTGTAGTTCTGGGGCCATACCCAGTTGAACAGCTAACTGGTCATTCCGGGCAAGACGCAGCGACAAGGGCAGTATCCTTCCTGTATGACTGGAAGGGTATTCAGGGCTGACCAATCTCCATAGACAAACATTGGCAGTAGAATGGCCTTACTGAAGAGTTCAATGACTTTTAACGTGGCACCGTCATAGGATACCACCTTTCCAACAAGTAAATTCGGCAAATTTCTGCCCTGCTAAAGCTGCCCCGGGCAACTGTAAGTGCTGTTATTGTGAAGTGGAAATGTCTAGGAGCAACAATGGCTCAGCCGCGAAGTGGTAGGCCACAAACAGAACGGGACTGCCGAGTGCTGAAAAACCGGCTGTCCTCAGTTCCAACACAACACTACCGAGTTCCAACTGCCTCTGGAAGCAACGTCAGAACAAAAACTGTTCATCGGGAGCTGAAATAGGTTTCCATGGCCAAGCAGCCACACACAAGCTTAAGATCACCATGTGCAATGCCAAGCATCGGCTGGAGTGGTGTAAAGCTCGCCGCCATTGGACTTTGGAGTAGTGGAAACATATTCTCTGCAGTGATGAATCACACTTCACCATCTGGCAATCCGACGGATTAATCTGGGTTTGGCGGATGCCAGGAGAGCGCTACCTCCCCGAATGCATAGTGCCAACTGTAAAATTTGGTGGTCTGGGGCCATATTTCATGGTTCGGGCTAGGCCCCTTAGTTCAAGTGAAGGGACATTTTAACACTAAAGCATACAATGACATTCTAGATGATTCTGTGCTTCCAACTGTGTGGCAACAGTTTAGGGAACTGGCCTGCACAGACCGGCCTGCACAGAATCCTGACCTCAACCCCATCAAACACCTTTGGGATGAATTGGAACATGACTGCGAGCCAGGCCTAATCGCCCAACATCAGCGCCCGACCTCACTAATGTTCTTGTGGCTGAATGGAAGCAAGTCCCTGCAACAATGTTCCAACATCTAGTGGAAGCCTTCCCAGAAGAGTGGAGGCTGCTATAGCAGCAAAGGGGGGACCAACTCACTATTAATACCCATGATTTTGGAATGAGATCTTCGACGAGCAGGTCTCCACATACTTTTGTTCATGTAGTATGAGGGCAATGCACAGCAGCCCTTTTCAGATGGCATTTTGGCTGTTGAATGGCCTCCTGATATGTGGCAGTTCCATGAAGTCTCTGTTTTTATTAACTGAATGTTTTTTCTGGTTTTCTCCTGTTGGGTATGGAAAGTGTTACATACAAAACACAAGTGTTCAAAAATACTGCATTTGGGAAATACATTACAATGTTTTTGTTACTGTATTGCATTTGTGTGTGTTTATTTATGTATATTGGAGTAGGTATACATTACTGTAACAATCTTTTATAACCGGCTACAGTGTAACACTGAAAATGCAAAAGGCATAAACCTACTTATGGGATATTCATAGTAGTGTTTTGTGTTGAGCACATCAGTGTGTTGTTGGTTGGTAGACAGATGTATTCATATGATGCATGTGTATGTCATTTTGATGCAAAAAAAAAACATTTTGGAAAGAGCAAACCGTTTTGAATGCAGTGTTTGCTTTTGCTAGAGATTTGTAGAGTTTTTTGCATTTTGTGTTTAGAGTTTTGGAAAAATGAGCCAAAGATTCAGAAATCGTGTGGAACAATTGTGGAAAACTGTAAACCACCATATAATGCTATTGTGGCAGCCATAATGTATTTGGAGTCAAATGTGGGCAGGGCCACCTTACGTAATTGCAAGAGGCTAAACATATAAAATCCACAGAGGAACCTTTTACTGAAAAGAAATGACAGTTTTCACTGTTTCAGCCCACTTGGTTTCCTTAGAACAGATTAGATTACAATACCCACAAAATCAAAAAACATGTAACTGTATGTATTTTTGTCATACAGGACCATGCAGCACTGAATGAGAGCAAGTTGTCTATTAATCAGCTACCAAAAAGTAAAGCTTACGTTCATAAATATTCATAGTTTATTTTTCCACCGATTGTATCTCTGTGTTTACAGGTCTATATTTCCAAGATGCATTAAGATCTCCTAATGCTGTTTATTTGTGTATGTAGTGCAGACAACTGACTACTTGTATTCCACATTAGCAATATCAGAGCTTGCGATATTGGGTTACATGAGCTTATGTCCCCCCCCAACCAGGCATTCACTTTTTGAGTTTAGAGCGTGTGTCACAATATCTATCAATTGAACCATGTTTTCGGGTAAAACATTTTTTTCACAACCATCCATTTCATAAATGGGAGACATTAAAGATGTAAAAAAACATGGTTGTTCATCTCAAAAACTAAAGCCCTTTTTGAGGATTGTCCACAAGCCTATAAGGGACGGTTCTTGGAGAGCTGCCCATCAGGACAGTTTAGGTGCTGGGGTGTAGGGGGAGGCAGGGGTAGGGGGGTATTGTGGTAGAGAGGGGCAGTGTGAGTGACCAGCCTGATAAACAGGAGCGGGTTATGAAAAACGTAATGTATTTGGTTCCTGGTCTTCCTACAGAATCAGGTAATTGTTCAAGTGACTGTGTGAAAGAGGCAAGCTATTGGAGAAATGACGTCAAAAATAATTTGAGGGTTTAACAATAAGTTACGATACTTCTCTTCTTGGCCCGTCATCATATACAGCGGAACTGAATGATCTAATCCTCCTGACTCTTGCATTTAGGTGTTCTTTGAGCTCTAGTACTTTCTCAGTGGTCAGCAGTTTTGACAGTAGTCCGATTTTCAGATCAATAGTGAGATTTTTCCCTTCAAGCTTCAAAGCCGAGGGTGGGTGGGGGTAGAGCTGGGCTTAATGAGACCACAGGGCTCTTTAGAAGCTGCTGTGTGTCCCCTAAAGCCAGCTCAAACTAGCTGGAACACACTAGGGGTGTGTTCCAAAATGCATACTCTATCTAGACTAGAGCGTTTAGCGAGTCCGGAAGTAAACTGTCATTTTTCAAGGGCGATTCCAAACATAAGAATGCGAAAAGGCAAGTACTAAGTGTGATGGAATTGGAGACAAGTGGGAGTGGAGCTGCTTTGTGGGAGTGAATGATGGTCAAAGATTAAAGTAAAAAAAAAAAAAAGTAAAAATAAAACATAATAAAAAGTACATTTAAATGACACTGAGGGGCAGTGTTTTTACAACTAATGCCGGTTTGCCTGAGGATGATGCCATGCAGGTGTTTGTACACATGTATATACACACACTCTCATTCAAATAAACACATACAAGAACACACACATACATGTAATAGTGCCAGACATGCACACAAACATATACAGTTGGCATTGCTGTTATGATTTTAGTTGTCCTTGATATCCTTTGTTTTTGCATTGTTGTTTTGCTGTTTTCTTCTTTCTTTTCCTTTTTTCTCAGTAGTTCATTCTCTTGGTTGTTGGTGCATTGGGGGGTTCTTGGGGGTGGGGAATGGAATTCATTGTATTTTTTATTTTTCTTCTTGGGGTGGACTGTGGGAGGGGTCTCGAATGGTTGAGGGACAGCTATTGGGAACTGTGGGGGGGATCTTGGAGGGTTCGGGTTCACGTTTTTTAGCCTGGTGGTAGATCTGTCAACGTGCCCTTGAGCAGGGCACTGACCATGGATGCTTCTGTGTGTCGCTCTGAATGGGAATCTGTTGGATGACTGGTATGATGTAGTTGTTGAGCGGCTTCACTGCAAGTATATTGTATGTTTCGAGTTTTCAATAAAAAATTAAATACAATTTTATACATGTGCTTTTCTTATAACTCATTTGTGTGTTCTATTCATGTGCTTTTCTAATAACCAATTTCTGTGTTCATGCAAGTGACTGACTGTACGAATCCTCACTATCAGTAGCTGCAATTTGGCAGTACGCCCAGACCTTGTTTTGAGAACGAAAGATATCTTCGTTTCAAGGTCTCAGTTTAGAGAGAAGAAGCCTTGTGAGGTATTGGTCTGTCACATGTTATGAACCAGTATTGGTCAGTCACATGAATGAAACAAAATGGTAATTATGAATTAATTATGCTAAATCATGCAAATATAACTGCGTATATAAGGCAACTGCTGGGACTGCCCAAGGAGAGCTCCTGATTGACATGTGTACTATGGTGCATTGAGTTGGTTGGAACCTCACCAGTGCGCTGACAATAAACGATGATTGATTTAAGATTGACTTCGAGTGTCCCTGTTTAAGAATTTCCACAACATAAGTATACTGGAAGTTCTATTAGCATACTTGGGAGGTCTGGGAAACGAAGCACACATGGGAGCATACTTTTTTGTTCCCTTCGCCAGGGAAGCTATCCCATAACACCTTGCGACACAGCGAAAATTATTACTATTTTTTTTAAGTATTATGTTTATTTACCAATCCATTTTTTAAAACAAATTATTTCATATGAATTTTGAATTCAAATGTTAAGTCACTGCTGTTTATCAGCCCGCTAGCCAAGCTAAGTTAGCTCATAGGACGCGATTGCTAGCTAGCAGGAGATCTCGTCCTGGTTATTAGCTAAACGAGCTAATTATAAAATCAGCAGTGTCGATTCTGAAGACCCGGACATTTTTTTTAATCCGGAATTGGTGAACTTGCTAGCCAGCTAATTAAATATGTAGCAAATGGTTGTTTTTTGTTGTTGTTTGTTTTCAGGGACAGATGGCAACTGATGCGTTCATTTCACTCCATGGCAGGACAAAATATTTGTGCCCGACTGCTTTGGAGGGAAGACATTTTAACAACATTTGATTAAAAACGTAGGAAATGCAGCTAGCTGTGTTCTGTTCAATCTAGGCTTGCTAGCCAGCCAAGTTATTTGTGCATTAATACATGATCAGTCAATACATGCATGCAGAGTCTGTTCACCTGACGTTAGCTAACTTTCTTGTTACTTTCCCCTCTCCTCGTATTTAACCATTGCATATAAAGAAAATGTTTTAAATAATGAAATGATAAAGTAAAAGTAAATCAGTGACAACTTGATCAAGCCTATGAACATGTAAAACTGTTTACAAAATCATTGCACATTGACAAGGTAGTTGTGGTTCTCAGCAACTGGAACCAGCACTGAAATTTGAGCAGTAAGGTTAATTTCTCCTCCCTTGGCATTATGTTTCTGCTCTGTTTAAGCACATCCCACCCCATCAGCCAGACAGATGTAAAGAACTTGCAAACCTCTTTCCCGAACTTGAAACATCACTATGTTAAAAGTAGATCCACACGTTATTCTCTATCATGCAGAATTGTCAGCTCATTGTAACATGAAGCTCATTCTAAAATACAGACGAGTGATTTCTGCCCCAGGGTACTGCACCGCGTGCACATTTTTATTCCTGCCCAGAAAACACCATGTTCAATTATTCATTGTCTACAATTTAGACCACAGTAAGTTGAATGGGGTGTTAGTGAAAGGCTGGAACAAAAACCTGTCAACTTCTGTCGTGTGTATAAAAAACCTGTGGCTTTTATGACAAAATGTGCCCTCATGTACTGAACAAGCTTTTGAATGTTAATCTCCTTGATGTGCTTCACTTGGGGATGCTAAAATGTTTATTCTATTCTACTGAGCCATTTCCTTTATCTTTTGTTATTTATTGTTGTTGTTTTATAGTCGAGAAGGAACCTGCAAGTAAGCATTTCATTGGACCATGTGTATCCTGTACATACGACTAATAAAACTTGAAATTTTGTACAATGGACTGTGTTGTAAGAATTCATACACAGATACAGGAAAACCAGTTAAAGGGTCCATATTGTTTTTGAATGACAAGTGTTGATGTCACCCCACGGTTCTGGTTTTGAGGCTTAGGCATCTGGGGACTGCATTTCATTTGTCTAATCCCCTGCAAGGAGTGAAAAGCATTAATAATATTTCAATGTTGTATTAAATTTCATATATATTCCTGTTTGATATGCATGCATAATATGAAATTGGACATGTTCTCCTTTATAATATGCCAGTGTTTGTTTTGTATTCAATGCATTTAGCTTACATTAGGATGAAGTAGTCTAGGCTTTCTAATCTAGTAATGCATCATCTCACCTATCAATTAGTTATCAATGCATAAGGTGAATATAAAATCTATCTTGAACGTCAGTGTCATTTAATAATATGCATGGGTGTAATAGCATGGGTGTTATTTATCACAATGCAAGCCTGCTCATTGAAATAAAACACCAGCAGTCCTAATGCAATGCAATATTAGCTTCACAGTGAAACACCACTATTCTGGCTATTTGTCATTCTTAAACTCAAAAATGGTTGTTTAGCTTACCTGTTACACATCCACAACTGTCACACCCCGATCTGTTTCACCTGTCCATGTGATTGTCTCCACCCCCTCCAGGTGTCGCTTATTTCCCCTGGTGTATTTATCCCTGTCTCTGTGCCAGTTTGTCTTGTATGTTCAAGTCAATGGTTTTTCCCATGCTCCAGCTTTTCTATTCCTCCCGGTTTTGACCTTTGTCTGTTTTCTGGACTCCATTCTGCCTGCCATTCTGTACTCTGAACTGGTTTTGACCTTTTGCCTGTCCACGACCATTCTCTTGCCTACCCCTTTTGGATTGTTAATAAACATCTTGGACTCTAACCATCTGCCTCCTGTGTCTGTTCAAATTTTGCGGATTTTAAGCGCTCTGCATCCTCCCATACCAGGGCATATAAGCGGAGGTTTTGCCAACCGCGCAACTAAGGGAGCCAAAAATGAATTATTTAGGCTATATTATTTCAAGGCTATAGCCTACAAAGAAATACATTGTGAAGCATTTGCGAGTGCGACACAATAGGCTGGTAAGGACATAATGCGTTCAGAATGTAAACATTTTGTTCTATTAAATCAGTCTATATATTGCGCATATAGGCTGTGACTTAGAATGAAATACAAAATGACTTAGTGCCTTTGAATTCATCTTTATAAACACGTTTGGCCAGTCTGTGGCTTCAGGCTCATGCGATAGTGCCTGGAGACGGTGTTTAATTTGTAAATCGGGGGTCCTGGGGTGTTTATCAGGGTGGCTCTGAGGAACCGAAACACATTGAGAAAAAAAGTGTCAAACCCAACTTAGCAGCGCAGCAGACCGAGTAAACAGCCAAGTAGCCTACTCTCTATGGTGGTCAAATGGACAGCCCTCTCCAAGGTGCTGATTAATTCAAAGCATTTTAGATGTCACTGCAGTACGAGTATAGCTGCAGTCGAGTATAGCTGTGGGCTTACACAAGTCAGATTTCTTATAGCCTAATTTTCTAGACATCAATGTCCAGCAAATCTTGTAGATGTCACTGCAGAACACCGGCCATATGCATATGTACACATACTCAGCTGTGGGGTTTACAGGACCTGAATTTCATATCATTTTCAAGACATCAATGTAGCAGTAGAACAAATATCGGAATATAACTTCAAATAAAATGGGTCTATGTAGGCTAAAGCAGAACACACATGAGAATATATAGGCCTCCTGCCTATGTGATGATACGATGCGCATATTCAGATTAACTTCACAGTACAGAACAAGTTTGTAAAGAAAAAAAAAAGAATACATTTGTTTTCAAAACCTCCCACAATGACTCCCCTCATGTCAAGTCCATTTAACTCCTGACAGTCAATTTCTTGCTCAAAGCCATGAGCGGGCCTGTGACGTTTAGCCTCCTAAGACTGTTCAGAAGACTCTGGCTGTACAGTATTTTTATTTTGAGTGTTAACTATAACCTGGGTGTCCTCTTTAGCCTTGTCTATAAGGCTTGCTGCCACCAAATGCGCCTTGGTTCAGGCATGTTCAAAAACAATTTTTTTGAGAGCTTTGTTTATTTTTAACATCAGACAGAGGATGTTACTGTACATTCCACCCACTCTTTTTCTAGTTTAATCCCTCCAGTTGTTTCTAGACCCAAGCTCCCTACCTTCTTGCATGTTGTACAGCCCAGCTTTGAATTCTGTATGAGGGGCAAACTTCAAATTGCACCTTCTCTGAGCACTTCATCGGTGTATGATACACTGCCCCCCCAGCTCTCTGTCTCCCTCTCCCGCTGAGTCTGACTCGCTAGTAGGCCTACTAGCTAGTGGAGGTGCCAGTGGTGATGCTGAACTGGCAGGATTACATCGCCACCAGGAAAAGTTTGCCCCTCTCCTCCGGCACTGACAGTTATCTGGCTCGTTCTGGGTTCGATTCACCATCTTTCTCTGTATTTTTGGACTTGAAAAATGTCAAACTCGATTGCCTTTTCTTATCCATTTTTTATTTGGCTTTCCCACGTTTCAAACTCTGTAGGGAGACAACTAGCCTTAGGCTACGTGACGTGATGATGTAGGGACCTCTTCAATAGCTGAGCACCACTACCAAGATCCTGCTCTGGCTCAAATTAAGCACTGCCTGGAGAGCTGGCCAGCAGCAGAAAATATCCTCTCCACACGTGCAGATCCACTGGGGATGCTAAACACCCTTTCTGTTTAAAAAAAGTTGTTTAAAAAAAGTTTTTAGTAGGCCTAAAGGTTTAGGCAAAATAACCCAATCAAAACAGAAATGTCCTTGAACGTGGGCCTATGCCAGGCCTATTGGGCCAAAATCAATTATGGCCTATTGTGTAGATAATGGAATGAAAATCAACGAAAAGTTTAAGAGATCTGATTTGTAGTTTATAAATACTTTGCTACAATGCCACTTAGTTATCTACCCACCTCGTTCCTTTTTAGCATGTGTACATAGTAAGTACACCATCATGCTTTCGTGATACGTGTCTTTCAGATTCCACCATGATTCTTTAGTTGTGGACACTACATCACCGCACTCCCCCTCTTGATCTTGGTCCTCATCTTTGTAAGTCACCTTGATTTAGCACCTGTGTGTTTTGATCAGTTTCTTTATGAAAATGTTTAGCAAACTCCATGACAGTAACTTAATCAAGGGGCTATAGCAGCACACAAGTAGACTACAAATGCATGCTGGAGTGGGCATTTGTTCTGAACTTGTTAAGTGAGCACTACTGGAGCAGGCGAGTAGGTCGAAGCTCCAGACTTTGGGAATCTTGCTGCACGCTCCAGTCAAATTGTGCACGCTCCTTCCTCTCACATACTCTGTCCCACACTAGAAGGTATGCTCTCTCAGGTGTTCTTGGAAGATCACTTTTTAAAGGACAGGAGACGCAGCTGTGCATTCTGGAAAACAACCCAAATATGCTGCCAGCTATATACGCTGACTGATGGGGTATTGGTAGATCCATCACACATTCATTTTGGTTGTGTCCGAAATGCCAGTCTATTCCTAGTGCACTACTTTTGACCAGGGCCCATATTGTTGGACGGTATATACCCTTAAAAAATAAACTCTGGACCTTGAAACCAGTTCCACTGCATTTCATTCATTGTTCCCCTCTAATCATGGATTGATTTTGACCTGGGACACCAGATGTGTGCAACTAATTATCAGGTAGAAGAGAACTGGCAGGCTCTGGACCTGGTAGGGTAAGAGTTGAATACCCCTAGTGTATAGCATGCGTATCCCGTACGTATGACTCATAAAAGTTGATTTCAAATGGGATCTTCACGTTAATTACACTGTAAAATAGACATCCATGCGAGTAACACGTTACAGCAAAAGCATGTCACCAAGAACACCAGTGCATAGCTTGCGCGCTGCTGCCATCAGAAGTGTGTGCAGAACCTGGTGGAATAAAGAGACTGCCATATTAACATAGAGTGATCTAATTGGTGTGATGTCAGCTGATGCTATTCTGCCTGAACTGACTGCGCTTGGTTTTTAAATGGTAAAAAGTGCCGTGATGACAACTAAACCAAAAATCGGACATTTTTCCATTGGAATTTGGTTGTGCTTTTAGATGGTTGAAAGCATGTGATAACGTATTGGGAATTCAGCAAACTTCTTGTTGTCCTTTTGAGTGGGTGAATAAAGGTTGAAATCTTATTGATCAACATCTCAACCAAATATGATCGAATTGTCCATGCGCCCTGTAGGTGGGTTGCGTAGTATATTCTGTGATTTGAGGAATCTATTTAAGAATTGACAGTATACTGCAGTATTTGTGACAGACAGGCAAACATACCTATCAGCTTGGTTTCAGCCTTGCTGCTGTCATTGCTTGCAGATGTAACGTCTGCTTCCAACTCACACCCTCAAACACGTAGATCCCCGGAACGCAGCTCACTTTCCAACTCACACCCTCAAACACGTAGATCCCCTGAACGCAGCTCACTTTCCAGCTCACACTCTCAAACACCTAGATCCCCTGAATGCAGCTCACTCTCCAGATCCCAATCACCTGAATTCTAATCGCCTGTTCACACACCTGCATGTCATTATCACACACAATTTAGTTCAGTTCTTTTCACCCCATCACTGTGAGGTATTGTTTGTATTGTGACACATGGCTTTCGGAGCGCTGGGTTTCCCGTGATGTACGCCTCCCGTGTATGATAGTTTTTACTATAGCCTATTGGATTTCCTGTTATCTACATATTGCCTGATCTCCCAGAGTACGTTACTAGCCTTTTCCCTGCCTGTACAGTTGCCCTTTTGGACCCCTGTGTATGACCTTCTGCCTGCCCCTTGACCCAGCTACCAGCCTCCTCCTGTGGTCCTTTGCAATAAACACCTGCTGCGCCCTGCGCTTGAAACCAGCTCTCTGTCTCCCCTCTTGTTCATTACAGCAGAATCTTTAAATATGCTGTGCATTCAACAGAACACCCTCTACTCCAAGAGACAGGGATGTCTTTTTCATTCCAGTCAGGGTGTAGTAGCAACTCTCCAGATTTGTCTACCCAGTTCTGTCATCCGAGAATGCTGAAGCTAGAAATACATGTTTACCTGGCTAAATGAGCGTCTGACTAAATGTCTTGATGCTGCTGAGCCATACCATACCTTGCCTAGTGCCTACCTACCGTCCTCAGGTCACACTTTAAATTAGGGCTCACCTTAAAAGGATATGTGAATCTCAATGTGACTTCCCTGGTTAAAATGATAAAAACATAGATTTGCACTATACAGGCTCCAGTAGTTCCTTACAGAACTATGCAGACCTAACCTGCAGACAGAGTGCCATGGAAACAGCAGGATTGGAAAATAAAGAGCTATCATTATGTTGAATTCCCAACATAATGGATTCCCAACATCCCAACTACTGTGTACCCAACTGCTCTGCCTTGCGCGTGTAGGCACTTAGATCAGCTCCACTTGTAGCTGGAAAGTGCTTCAGCACCAACATGTCAGCAGAGAGAGTGTGGATGTAGTGATAACAAGCTTGAAGCTAATGTTATCATGTATAGCCCCACCCTGTCTGTGTGTAGGGCATTTATATGTCGTACTATTCTGTGGCACTCTTAAATCTTAAATCGTTATAAGGTATTGAAAGCTATTATGTTCTTATGTTGCCTGTGAGTATTAAAACGTTCCCCAGAAATAATGTTATTTATGAGCAAACATTTCAGTGAATTGCACATATCGGATCCATACTTGTGAATATTTCAAAAAGTTGAAAATGCAAATCAGACAATTAAAATGTAATTGCATGTGATAAAACGTTTGCTGTTCCCATTACATAACCTGCCACATTTAGCCCTATGCTAACCTGACCAGGTGTCAGTGATTATGTCCACTAACAAATTCTGCATCCGCCAACTACAAATGTTGACGTAGTGGGCATCATCAAACACTTTTCCATGAGAGCGTCCTTAACAGTAGTCAAACTGCACCATCTGCTAATCAAAGTTACTAAAAGTGTGACATTTAAACTGGACGAATAGCTCAGTGTTGAGCTATTCGAATCCCAGGTGAGATATATATTTTTCCTTTGAAATGTAGAATTACATTTTAGTGTGTTGCAAAGGGAAATGCAACCAACACATTGAAAATGAAGATTAAGAATAGCCTACATTTAATGAGAAGTAACATATTTCTTCAGCCTTGTAGACAATTAAGCACACTGCTAATAATGAAGTTTATTAGGCCTACATACACTGAGTGTACAAAACATTAGGAACACCTCTTCTTTCGATGACAGACTGGCCAGGTGAATCGAGGTGAAATATTTTATCCCTTATTGATGTCACTTGTTAAATCCACTTCAATCAGTGTAGATGAAGGGGAGACGCCAGGTTAAAGATGGATTTTTAAGCCTTGAGACAATTGAACCATCAATTGTGTATGTGTGCCCTTCAGAAGGTGAATGGGCAAAACAAAAGATTTAAATGTGTGAAATGGATAGCTTAACGTTAGTAGCTAATAGCTTAGTTAAGGATGCATCATGTAATATTGGCATACACAAATTGTGACAGACCAAGTGGAACAAAAGTAAATCTTGAATTTGGATGTTTAAAATATCCCTCTGGTGGCCAAGTTGACCAAAAGAAAATGCCATTGGTTGGTGGATATGAAGTTTCAAATCTTTGATAGGCTGATGCGGAATTTGTAACAGGAAATAATCATCGGCCAGCTGGTCAGGTTAGAATTGTGATATATGCCAGGTTATCTTATGGGAACAGCTATACAGTGCATTTGGAAAGTATTCTGACTCCTTGACTTTTCAGCATTGTGTTACGTTACAGCTTAATTCTAAAATTGATTCAATTGTTCACACAATACCCCATAAAGACAAAGCAAAAACTGTATTTTAGACATTTTTGAAAAAAACTGAAATATCACCTTTACATAAGTATTCAGACACTTTTCTCAGTACTTTGTTGAAGCACCTTTGGCACCGGTTACAGCCTCGAGTCTTCTTGGGTATGACGCTACAAACTTGGCAAACCTGTATTTGGGGAGTTTCTCCCATTCTTCTCTGCAGATCCTCTCAAGCTCTGTCAGGTTGGATGGGGAGCGGCAGATTTTTCTATTGTGTTCTTGACTGTACGTTTGTTTATCCCATGTGTAACTCTGTGTTGTTTTTGTCGCACAGCTTTGCTTTATCTTGGACAGGTTGCAGTTGTAAATGAGAACTTGTTCTCAACTGGCATACCTGGTTAAATAAAGGTGAAATAATAAATAAAATTAAATAATTGAGATTTGTCCCGAAGCCACTCCTACATTGTCTTGGCTGTGTGTTTAGGGTTGTTGTCCTGATGGAAGGTGAACCTTCACCCCAGTCTGAGGTCCTGAGCGCTCTGGAGCAGGTTTTCATCAAGTATCTCTATGTACTTTGCTCCATTCATCTTTCCCTCGATCCTGACAAGTCTCACAGTCCCTGCCACTGAAAAAGATCCCCACAGCATGATGCTGCCACCACCATGCTTCACCGTAGGGATGGTGCCAGGTTTCCTCCAGACGTGATGCTTGGCATTCAGGCCAAAGAGTTCAATCTTAGTTTCATCAGACCAGAGAATCTTGTTTCTCATGGTCTTTTAGTCTTTTAACTCCAAGTGGCCTGTCATGTGCCTTTTACTGAGGAGTGCCTTCCGTGTGGCCACTCTACCATAAAGGCCTGATTGGTGGAGTGCTGCAGAGATGGTTGTCCTTTTGGAAGGTTCTCCCATCTCCACAGAGGAACTCTGGAGCTCTGTCAGAGTGACCATCTGGTTCTTGGTCACCTCCCTAACCAAGGCCCTTCTCCCCCGATTGCTCAGTTTGGCCAGGCGGCCAGCTCTAGGAAGAGTCTTGGTGGTTCCACACTTCTTCCATTTAAGAATGATGGAGGCCACTGTGTTCTTGGGGACCTTCAATGCTGCAGAAATATTTTGGTATCCTTGCTCAGATCTGTGCCTCGACACAATCCTGTCTCGGCGCTCTACAGACAATAACCTCTACGGACAATTCCATGCACTGTCAATTGTGATACCTTATGTAGACAGGTGTGTGCCTTTCCAAATCATGTCCAATCAATTGAATTTACCACAGGTGGACTCCAATCAAGTTGTAGAATCAGCTCAAGGTTGATCAATGGAAAAAGGATGCAACCGAGCTCAATTTTGAGTCTCATCGCAAAGGATCTGAATATGTATGTAAATAAGGTATTTACATTTTCTAATTTCCATAAATTTGCAAAGATTTCAAAAATCCTGTTTTTGCTTTGCCATTATGGTGTGTTATGTGTAGACTGAGGAGAAAAAAAGGCTGTAACGTAACAAAATGTGAAAAAAGACAAAAAGTACTGCAGCTATCTGTTTTGTGATGTTCTGTAAAATGGATTCCTAAGCCACATACTTTTTGGCAGAGCATTTAAATAATCCATTAACATTCCTAAGTGTGTATTTTCCCCATGCATAACTCATACACGCACACACACACACCACTCAATTGTGTATATTATTTATCTCTTAGAAATACACATGCATACACACAGGCCTGCAAATATCCGAGAGAGAAAGAGAGACATGAAAATCCTATTCCATTTGTAGTATTGGCCAGCTGAAATAGGTTGGCGGTACTGGCCCTTTCCCACAAAGGGCAGCTCCAGCCAAGCAGAGTGGAGGAGTAACTCATGTTCTCATTGTCTTTCTGACAGATCCCACTACAAAGCCTGGCCCTGTTGGGTGGGATGGGAATCAAAGCCAGTGGCTGAGCCATGGGATCCGGGGGTACTGTAGCCTATCCTCTGCTCTGACCACTTTGGCTGAGACACCAAGTCAGGAAGAGGGGAGCAGTAGGATAGTAGGGTAAAGTGTCACCTGGGCCACCGTTTGATATACAGTATCAGGGAGGGCAGTCAAAATGAAAAACCTTCTTCTTGTGCTTTTGTGTTACTAGCTTGCTTTTGTCAGCTCCAGTGCAGTGGACCATGTTTCTATTAGCTTTTTCATAGAACAATTTCCATTTGAATTTCTTGGAGTCACAGTTATTATGCAAAACTATTACCATGTGTAAATCGTACAGTCTCATGAATAAGTAAAGAATGGTAATGTTCAACGTGAAATTAGACTGGGAAAGCTACACATTTTTAACAGACCAACTGCATGTTTCAGGGAAGCCATACATTTATGTATCTATATGTATGACGAGTGTATGTACTGTACAGCTTCAATCACAGAATAATATCCTATAGTGAGTGATGGAGACAGCTGTGTTGTTCACACTGCTGCAGCTGTAGCTGGATACAGTGCTAAAGAATGTGCTGCCAGATCAGTGCTCTTTTCACCTTGGAATAGAGTTTACCTAGTCTAGTTGGGTCTGTGGGCATTGTCACAGAGAATATTTTCCAGTTTGAGTTTATTGACCCTTAACTAAATTTGGGTGATGACTTTGTGTCGTGGCAGTGGGGGATTGATCACTTGGGAAGTCCACTGCAGGTCTACTGTGTACTGTATGTCACAGCCGGTTATAGGATGAGGAATATTAGCATAAGAACTGTAAATGTGTCTGGTCCCTGTCTCATGTTAGATATCCTCAGAGGGCTGCATTAAGAGTCCAAGGAGGACACATAGGCTGTGTCCTAAATGGCACCCTATTCCTTATATAGTGCCCTACTTTTGACTAGGGCCAATAGGGAATAGCAACCTTACTCCCCAGGTTACATCATCTTAAGTGAGGGTTTTAACGCTTTCAAGTGAAGCTTATTTTCAGTTTGGGAAGAAGTTATAAATGTAGAGAGAGAATAGGGTACCTTTTGTAAGGCTTTTAAATGTGTGGAGATGAGGACTGTTGTGGAATTTTGGCCAGAGATAATGTTTTTGAGCTCATCTCTCCTCCACTGAGAAATAGTCTACCAGACCCTTCCTGCTCATATGGGAACAGTCAGTAGCAAACAAATCCCTGTTATCTTTGTGCTACAAGGTAAGAGTGTCAGTTCTACATCACCTTTCTATAGTTTTTCGTACAGTACGGCACCTCTCAAAATACTGTCATAACTCAGACTTTTGCTGTCTGTTTCGAAGTTTAGACCAAATTAAGTATCCTGTTTTTAGAGAATTTCGATCATGTGTATATATAATATTATTTCAGGCTTTCGCCTTTTAGTCTGAAAAGTAGCACAGCTGCTTGAAGAAAAGAAACCATAATTCTTTTACAAACTTGATTCATCACCATGTTTCTCTAGCTGAGACTCTAGTCTATTGATGTTAACATCTGATAAGGTGTTCTGACTGAAGCTACGTCTGTTTTTCTTTCCTGAGCGCCTCCCGCCCATGCGACAGGTTCTGCATACGGCTTCTAATTCGATGGTGTTCTATTTTTAAACAGCCGAAAGCCTCAGGTAAGTTTAATTCCTGTATGTGATGGAATGGTTCTAGCCAGCCAGCCAGCTCCTATCAAATAAATAAATAATGCTGGTTGCCTTGGAAACCAATCCACCATTAAGTTCTACATCACACTCCACTGCAAAGATTTTTTTATAGTGTGGTTGAAAATGGATTTTCATAGTTTTTTCTTTTTCCTTGTTTTTTGGATTGTGTAAATTCAATCTAGCCCTATAGCTTTGTAATGGATCTCCACTAGCAGTTAATGTGATTAGGATAGATCTCAGTTCTCGGTACTCTGTTCCCCTTTTATAAACTGGCAGTGTGGAGAAGGGATTTTTTTGTCGACATTTAGAATGTTTGCAGATATACAAAACCTTGCAGAGAGCACATCCATATCTTTTTAGAAAAAAAATAGAAACTATTGGAAACAAGACTGAAAGGTGCATATCTAACAAAATTATAATGTACGCTTAATCCAGTATATGCTAATATAGAGAATGTATTATAAAAGAGACAAAATTCACAAATTCCACAGCACATTGGAAGAGTCATGTCTTAAGTGTAAAACTAATAATGACTCAATAATCCATGCTTTCTGGGAATGCTACAGTTGAAGTCGGAAGTTTACATACACTTAGGTTGGAGTCATTAAAACTCGTTTTTCAACCACTCCACAAATTTCTTGTTAACAAACTATAGTTTTGGCAAGTCGGTTACGACATCTACTTTGTGCATGACACAAGTCATTTTTCCAACAATTGTTTACAGGCAGATTATTTTATTTATAATTCACTGTATCACAATTCCAGTGGGTCAGAAGTTTACATACACTAAGTTGACTGTGCCTTTAAACAGCTTGGAAAATTCCAGAAAATGATGTCATGGCTTTAGAAGCTTCTGATAGGCTAATTGACATCATTTGAGTCAATTGGAGGTGTACCTGTGGATGTATTTGAAGGCCTACCTTCAAACTCAGTGCCTCTTTGCAGGAGGAAACAGGTACAAAAGTATCTATATCCACAGTAAAACGAGTCCTGTATCGCCATAACCTGAAAAGCTGCTCAGCAAGGAAGATGCCACTGCTCCAAAACTGCCATAAAAAAGCCAGACTATGGTTTGCAACTGCACATGGGACAAAGATTGTACTTTTTGGAGAAATGTCCTCTGGTCTGATGAAACAGAAATAGAACTGTTTGGCCATAATGACCACTGTTATGTTTGGAGGAAAAAGGGGGACGCTTGCAAGCCGAAGAACACCATCCCAACCGTGAAGCACGGGGGTATTATTATTATTGAAAGTGAGTGGGCTACGGAGAGAAACAAAATGGTGCAGTTTCAGGCCAGGTGGTAGAAAGTGATGCGGGCGCTGGAGATGGTGGATTGTGCTAGTGGATCTGTGCAGGTGGGATGTAGTGGATGTTTGTATGATGTTGTCATTTGTATGTGTAAGTTTTGTATTGTTTATAAAAGATTTTGAAAAGTTTGCATAGAAAATAGATGCAACGATTGCCTGCTAGGGTGCGTTTCCATTTAACTATCTGTGTTGATGAAAACAACTGGACGTAGTGATGACACGCCTACAGTATTGCAAAAACGTATAGTGTCAAATAAAAATGTAGTGGTTGGTTTCCATTATCCATTTAGGCAAATTGCGCATTAATAAATTGTTGAGAGCCTGTATATGCCCTTCCACCTATCTGTTTCACGTCTCAGGTAGCCCGAGACAGCCAGCATGGATAGAATGCAATAATTTACTAATATTTGACATATTCTAATAATTCTCATGTACCAATGTGTCGCCACGGTCGATGTCATAGTGAAACTTGCACTCCTGTAGAGCTGAAATACTTGGATGGTGAAACTTTCCAGACAACCAGAAAAGCAAGGAGAAGCAATTCAGGCATTCTTGAAAGTCAGGACAATCCTTGTCCTGCAAAGAAACAATTTTTCTAGTTAAAAAAATGCATTTAGCAAGACATAGGCATTTTGAGTTAATTGTGGAGTGGAGCTTTATATTTAAGCTATGCGGCGACATCACCTGCATACCTTCAAAATGATTCAGCAATCATCATTTATTCTAAAAACATTGTTTCCATCATCATTTGTCGCAATAAAGAAAGTTAAACAGAAGAAAAATCCACCCGTCTAGGATAAAAATGTTGTCTATCTTTAGAAAATAGACTTGGATCCTGTTAAGGCCTTGCAGCAAAGGAAGCATGGAAGCATTTCTGCTTTCTTTCAGGACAGAGAAGCGAGGGAGAAAAACAAAAAACGTAATCAAAAGAAAAAATCTGAAGCTCAGCAAGCGAAAATACTCATTGATAACGTGATTCTTGCAATAACAATGAACACATGCGTCCATGCTGTCTGTTCAGGACGTTCATGTTCACTTGGCTAAATATGTCACCATCCCTGAGAAGGAAGAATTATGCATTTTGAATTTGTTGAGTTCATAAACGCAGTGATCCAAACAGAAGTAATGAATAACATCCACAGTGCCAGTTTTCACACTTTGATTGTAGATGAAAACACTGACATCACAGTGAAAAGTATAGGGAGCAGAATGTGTTTGCACTGCTCAGTATATCGTGGATGCTATAACTGAGTTCTACACAGAACACAATCAGGGTCTGCAGAAGATGGCGATCTCACATCTGATGGTGTGTCTGTCATGTTAGGCAAGCACAACGGAGTAGCTACAATATTGAAACGCAAATACCCAATCTGACTGATCAACACAGCGTCACTCATAGGGAAGATTTAGGCACTGATGATGCCTGGAAAAAGGCGTGGTGTCACCACGCCTGACCCAGAAATACATAGCGCTACTGAGGTCAGAGCCGGAAAGCATCAGCAAGCATCACTCAGATTACAAGTTTATTATAAAAGAAGAAAATTAAAATGGGAGTGTTGAATACATTTTCAGATATGGTAACGATGACACTGAAGTGTAAGGAGTTGGAAGACGTGGCTAAACGTGTTGACATTTGTGGTACTTTCCAAGCGTCAACCGCAGACATTGAACGCAGGTTCAGTCTAATGATCCGGATCAAAACTAAATCGAGGAACTGCCTTCAGGTGAAGAACTTGGATCAGCTCATCAGAATAAAGTCTACCATACAAGAAGAGGGGGTAATAAACCTGGACAGAGTCTACAATCACAGGAAAAGTGGTAAGAACAGAAGACAAAATTTATAAAGGTACAAAAGATTAGATTAGATTCAACTTTATTGTCATTGAACAAGTACAGTACAACGAAATGCAGTTTGCATCTGACCAGAAGTGCAAATAAGAGTACAAAAAATGTACAAGCGAAACAATTAAGTGCAATGTATGTTAAGTGGGATGTATAAATGTGCAATGAAGGCAAATGGCAAGTACAAAAACCAACCCTTTCCATTATCTGTTTAATTTTACATTGATTTTGATCGAACAAAGACTTAACTTGACTATGTGCTCTATTTATAATAGCTTTTTTAAAAAACAGAATATTGAATATGTTTAAAGGCAACTATGTTGTGCTTGTTGTGTGTCTGTCCAGATGCTGCACACAAAGGATGATTTCCATTACCATAGGGTCAGCGGACAACGGAAAGGACAAGTGAAATAAGTTTTAAGGTGAACTGTCCAAAACATAAGTGCTGTTTGATTAGTGGACAACAAATGTAACGATTAAAACTAAGCAAAACACCAAGCACTTATATTTTGCTATCATTTTGATACGGAATGTTATCAGATCTTCAACCATTTACATTTAACATTTAAGTCATTTAGCAGACGCTCTTATCCAGAGCGACTTACAACCAAAACCTAATATTAGGCAAAGGCAACCTGAGTTTACAAATAACAACATAACAAATATACTTATTTTTATTTATTTAATGAACAAAGTTATGCAACACCCAATTCCCCTGAGTGAAAAAGTAAATGCCCCCTTACACTCAATAACTGGTTGTGCCACCTTTAACGACAATGACTGCAACCAGATGCTTCCTGTAGTTGTTGATCAGTCTCTCACATCGCTGTGGAGGAATTTTGGCCCAGTTTTGCATGCAGAACTGCTTTACTCAGCGATATTTGTGCGTTTTCAAGCATGAAATGCTCGTTTCAAGTCCTGCCACAACATCTTAATTGGGATTAGGTCTGGACTTTGACTAGGCCATTCCAAAACTTCAAATTGGTGCTTTTTAGCCATTTTCATATAGACCTGATTGTGTGTTTTGGATCATTGTCTTGCTTGCTGACCCAGCTGCGCTTCAGCTTCAGCTCACAGACGGATGGCCTGACATTCTTCTATAGAATTCTCTGATGTAGAGCAGAATTCATGGTTCCTTCTATTAAGGCAAGTCGCCCAGGTCCTGAGGCAGCAAAGCATCCCCAAACCATGACGCTACCACCACTATGCTTGACCATTGGTATAAGGTTCTTACTGTAGAATACAGTGTTTGGTTTTCACCAGGCATAATTGGACCCATGTCATCCAAGTGTTTGATTGGAGTATTTGCAGCTAAAGGTGGCACAACCAGTTTTTGAGTGTAAGGGGGCAATTACTTTTTCACACAGGGGCAATGGGTGTTGCATAACTTTGTTTATGAAATTAATGAAATAAGTATATTTGTTATGTTGTTATTTGTTCACTCAAGTTCCCTTAATCTATTATTAGGTTTTGGTTGAAGATCTGCTAACATTCAGTATCAAAAATATGCGAAAGTAGAGAAAATTAGAAAGGGTGGAAATACTTTTTCACAGCACTGTGGGTAAGGGTTAAAGTGACTAGGCAATCAGGATATATAATAAACAGAGTAGCAGCAGCGTATGTGAACTGTGAAAGTGTGTGTGTGTGTGTGTGTGTGTGTGTGTGGCGTCAATATGCATGTGTGTGTTTTGTGTGAGCGTATGTTGTTCCTTGTTTGTGTGTGTGTTGGAGTGTCATTGTAGTATGTGTGGGTAGAGTCTAGAGAGTGGGGATAGAGACAGTGCAAGGGAGTCAGTGCGAAACAATTAAGATAAAGAAATAAATAATAAAGGGGGTCAATGTAAAGGCAGCCAGACAGTGATCCAATCAGCATTGAGTTCCAGCCGGGGAAGAACCCGTTTTCCAAGAGACCATCCACACACCATGCATCCTTAATTCTGAAGTTTGAGGAATGAAATATAAGAAAAGGCAAAGTTATATTTTACAAGAAGATAAACACAGAAATACATGGTTGACATATGTACAGTTAGTATGTTAACCACCAGTAACACTCAGTAAGCCCATGTATCCAAAAACAACTATTCAAGGAGAAAATATATTGTAAATGCAAAATGCTATTGATAGCTATGTTGGCACAACAAACACCCAGGTAGAAGAATAGACCCACACAACTTTGCTCATGCATTTAGTTAACGTGTGTGAAAAATCACCACTTGAAAACACCCTGCTCCTCCAACACCAGCGATAATTCAACAGAAGTGCCTTTGCTTTCTAACCCTCTAACCCTCACTTTGCTTACCTTGTCCTTTTAGGACAATTGATCACTCTCACCAACATAGTCTTGGGGGGGGGGGGGGGGGGGGGGGCGACCATCCAGCCACAGTCAGGCAGCCAGCCTTAATCGCTCCACTATCACCTGCCTTCCTAAGTAGGGTCCTATGCTGATTCAGTGGGTTCTGTTCTGGTCTGTTCATTTACCATAGAGGAAGCCGGGTGATTTTGACCAGGTTGGTGTTATTTATTTATATGACATTTTGGAGGATGAAATCTCTTGAGATGCACCATCTCGTTTTCAAGTGTCCAAATTAAAAAACAAACAAACAATACTTAGAAGCATGAATATGAGCTCTACTCGATGGATTTGTTGTGTACCTCTGGTCTGAGCTGACAAAATAACAAAGACTGACTGTAATAAAGCACTAATAATGATAGTAGTAATCATATTAACAGCAATTAGGGATGGATCGAAATGTACAGAATGGGTACCTGGAGGAAAATGGGCGAGGGTCATGCTTTTTCAATTTCAGTCAAGGGGAGCGTTTAGTATTTTTTTTTATCTAGCCCAGGGGAGGGTCATGTAAATTATGATATGTCAATAGAATTAGTTGCTTATTAGGCTATATATTGATGTGTGCTCGATGCCGCCCCTCATCTCTGATTCTCTGCAGAGCCTATAGGCTATGAAGTGCATGCTCAGAGAAGCACAGAAGCACTGAGTCTTTTGCGCAGTTGGGATGGTATAGATAAAACTAGACTGCATTACACTCGGCAATGGATATTCCAACCCGGAGCCCCGGCCTGCTCTGCTCTTGCTGATCAAAACTTTTTATTGTGCTGCTTAACAATTTATGTGCTGTGTAGGCATACAGTGGCAGTTCAGGAGGAGAGTCAAATAATTCTTCACATTTTTGGGGGGGATTAGGCCTATTCCCCCCAAAACGATTTATTCTGCCCGGACTAGCCTATGTTCTGTTCAGTTTGAGAAGGAGAGCACGAAGATGAGAAGGAGGGCCGGAGGTCAATTTTGATAGCTTGCTACTACTATACTAGATTTTAATAAAAACAATATGTTTCTTGCCCATGATGTATTTATCACAGTTATTGACCTCACAATAAGCCAGATTTGAGAAACTTACATTATGGCGCGAAAACTTGAAGCTGCTGCACAATCAATCGGAAATGGACAGCTCATGGTGCTGAAAGTAGGCAAATTCGAGGAGGCATAATTAATTTCATCCGTCTTCATTTTAATTAGACTAACAACAAGAGAGTTTTGTGTTGGAGCCTATTTCTTCCTATTTAAGAAATGAGGTAGGCCTACCTGTTTGACAGACAAAATTAGGCTACACTACCGTTCAAAAGTTTGGGGTCACTTAGAAATGTCCTTGTTTCTTTGAAACAAAAGCAGATTTTTTTGTCCATTAAAATAACATCAAATTGATCAGAAATACAGTGTAGACATTGTTAATGTTGTAAATGACTATTGTAGCTGGAAACGGCTGTTTTTTAAAATGAAATATCTACATAGGCATACAGAGGTCCATTATCAGCAACCATCACTCCTGTGTTCCAATGGCATGTTGTGTTAGCTAATCCAAGTTTGTCATTTTAAAAGGCTAATTGATCATTAGAAAACCCTTTTGCAATTATATTAGCACAGCTGAAAACTGTTGTCCTGATTAAAGAAGCAATAAAACTGGCCTTCCTTAGACTTGTTGAGTATCTGGAGCATCAGCATTTGTGGGTTCGATTTAAGGCTAAAAAGGCCAGAAACAAAGAACTTTTGTCTGAAACTCGTCAGTCTATTCTTATTCTGAGAAATGAAGGCTATTCCATACGAGAAATTGGCAAGAAACTGAAGATCTCGTACAATGCTGTGTACTACTCCCTTCACAGAACAGCGCAAACTGGCTCTAACCAGAATGTCACATGTCACATGCGCCAAATACAACAGGTGTAGACCTTACAGTGAAATGCTTATTACAAGCCCTTAACCAAAAATGCAGTTCAAGAAATAGAGTTAAGAAAATATTTACTAAATAAAAGAAAGTGCATTTTGTAAATAAAAAGTAACACAATAAAATAATAATAATGAGGTTATATACAGGGAAGAAGCTGTTCAGGAGCCTTTTGGACCTGGACTTGGCACTCCGGGACCGCTTGCCGTTCAGTAGCAGAGAGAACAGTCTATGAGTTGGGTGAATGGAGTCGGGCCTTCCTCTGACAAAGCCTACTATATAGGTCCTGGATGGCAGGAATCTTGTCGCCAGTGATGTACTGGGCCGTACTTGATTAAGCTATTCACTTTCTGTACAATAGAAGATGTTTAACCCCAGACAGCTTTTAGGGAAACACTTGTGACCTTCTCTCGCTGGGTTAAGCCACAAAAGAAGAGTAGCCAGCATGTAAAGCTTACATTTTTATGCGTCAGTAGGCCTACGCTGTCTGGGGTGGAAAGGTAGGCCTAACTTTTGAAAGTACCATGATCAGGACCCTAATGATGTCTCAGATTAAATGATTTGCAAACAGGGACAGTTTCTTTGCAAACAAGACACAATGATTTGGCATTGAAGAAAGATGATAAAATTAACACAGGCCTATCTCTCTGTCCCTTAGTCTGTAATTTTTGTAATTCGTGTGGTATTAAAAAATATTCTGCTAATATGTACAATTACTTAGAATTGCATGAAATGTTTATAAAAAGCCATTTTTTTCTTGGGCTTGCAAATAAGATGATGGATTCATACAATTATTTTACTATGAAGGAGATCATTCCACCCCTACTCTTATCAACTGTGGTCTGTGAACCTACAACCTTCTGGCCTGCAGCCCTGTGCTCTATCAAAATACTTGTGTTGCCATGCAATGCTTACAGGACGAAGTACAGTTTCTAAAACTGCATATCTAAGACTCTGGTCTGTCCAAGAAGTGAGGGTAAATGGTAGGCATGTTCTCTGCTATTCACTTTGTTTTAATTATTATTTTGGGTATAGGGGAGGGTCACCTGTTTTTTTTCAAGCATTCAGGGAGGATTTAGGTGAAATATATTTTGCTGAAAGGGGGCCATCCATTTTTGGTATTTGGTATTTTATTAGGATCCCCATTAGCTGTTGCAAAAGCAGCAGCTACTCTTCCTGGGGTCCACACAAAACACAAAACATAATACAGAATGACATAATACAGAACATCACTAGACAAGAACAGCTCAAGGACAGAACTACATACATTTTTAAAAAGGCACATGTAGCCTACATATCTATGCATACACACAAACTATCAAGGTCAAATGGGGGAGAGGCGTTGTGCCGCAAGGTGTTGCTTTATGTTTTTTTAAAAAAACAGGTTTGCTGTTTATTTGAGCAATGTGAGATGGAAGGAAGTTCCATGCAATACGGGCACTATATACAGTTGAAGTCGGAAGTTTACATACACTTAGGTTAGAGTCATTAAAACTCAGTTTTCAATCACTCCACAAATTTATTTTTAACAAACTATAGTTTTGGCAAGTCGGTTAGGATATCTACTGTGTGCATGACACGTCATTTTTCCAACAATTGTTTACAGACAGATTATTTGACTTATAATTCACTGTATCAGAAGTCCAGTGGGTCAGAAGTTTACAAACACTAATGTCACGTCCTGACCATAGAAAGATGTTATTTTCTATGGTAGAGTAGGTCAGGGCGTGACAGGGTTTCCCCCCCTATGTTTTCTATTTCTATGTTTAGGTTCTAGTTTTGTATTTCTATGTTGGGGTTTTGTTTGGAATTATCTCCAATTAGAGGCAGCTGGTCCTCATTGTCTCTAATTGGAGATCATACTTAAGTAGGGGTTTTTCCACCTGGGTTTTGTGGGTGATTAATTTTGAGTCAGTGTATGTTTCACCTCTCTGTCACGGTTTGTTGTTTTTTGTATTCAGTTTATTTATGTATTGCATAGTTTCACAGTGTAAATAAAATGTGGAACGACACACACGCTGCACTTTGGTGTCCTCCTTTCGACAGCCGTGACAACTAAGTTGACTGCCTTTAAACAGCTTGGAAAATTCCAGAAAATGATGTCATGGCTTTAGAAGTTTCTGATAGACTAATTTACATAATTTCAAACTCAATGCCTCTTTGCTTGACATCATGGGAAAATCAAAAGAAATCAGCCAAGACCTCAGCAAAATAATTGTAGACCTCCACAAGTCTGGTTCATCCTTGGGAGCAATTTCCAAACGCCTGAAGGTACCACGTTCATCTGTACATACACCATGGGACCACGCAGCCATCATACCGCTCAGGAAGGAAACGCGTTCTGTCTTCTAGAGATGAACGTACTTTGGTGTGAAAAGTGCAAATCAGTCCCAAAACAACAGCAAAGGACCTTGTGAAGATGCTGGAGGAAACAGGTACAAAGCATCTATAGCCACAGTAAAACGAGTCCTATATCAACATAACCTCAAAGGCCGCTCAGCAAGGAAGAAGCCACTGCTCCAAAACCGCCATAAAAAAGCCAGACTACGGTTTGCAACTGCACATGGGGACAAAGATTGTACTTTTTGGAGAAATGTCCACTGGTCTGATGAAACAGAAATAGAACTGTTTGGCCATAATGACCATCGCTATGTTTGTAGGAAAAAGGGGGAGGCTTGCAAGCCGAAGAACACCATCCCAACCGTGAAGCACGGGGGTTGCAGCATCATGTTGTGGGGGTTCTTTGCTGCAGGAGGAGGTGCACTTCACAAAATAGATGGCATCATGAGGGAGGGAAATTATGTGGATATATTGAAGCAACATCTCAAGACATCAGTCAGGAAGATAAAGCTTGGCCGCAAATGGGTCTTCAAATGGACAATGACCCCAAGCTTACTTCCAAAATTGTGGCAAAATGGCTTAAGGACAACAAAGTCAAGGTATTGGAGTGGACATCACAAAGCCCTGACCTCAATCCTATAGAACATTTGTGGGCAGAACTGAAAAAGCTTGTGTGAGCAAGGCCTACAAACCTGACTCAGTTACACCAGCTCTGTCAGGAGGAATGGGCCAAGATTCACCCAACTTATTGTGGGAAGCCTGTGGAAAGGCTACCCGAAACATTCGACCCAAGTTCAACAATTTAAAGGCAGTGCTACCAAATGCTAATTGAGTGTATGTAAACTTCTGACTCACTGGGAAGGTGATGAAATAAATAAAAGCTGAAATAAATAATTCTTTCTACTATTATTCTGACATTTCACATTCTTAAAATAAAGTGGTGATTCTAACTGACCTAAAACAGGGACTTTTTACTTGGATTAAATGTCAGGAATTGCGAAAAACTGAGTTGAAATGTATTTGGATAAGGTGTATGTAAGCTTCCGACTTCAACTGTAATACTGTACGTTTTCTTGAATTTGATCTGGATTTGGGGACTATGAAAATTACCCTGGTGGCATGTCTGGTGGGATAAGTGTGTGTGTCAGAGCTGTGTGTAAGTTGACTATGCAAACAATTTGGGCTTTTCAACACAATGTTTCAACTCTTAGCCAAGAAAGAATGGCATGTGTAGTATTAATATTAGCCCTCTGATTACAGTTAAGAGCAAAACGTGCCGCTCTGTTCTGGGCCAGCTGCAGCTTAACTAGGTCTTTCCTTGCAGCACTGGACCACACGACTGGACAAAAATCAAGATTAGACAAAACTAGAGCTTGCAGAACTTGCTTTTTGGAGTGTGGTGTCAAAAAAGCAGAGCATCTCTTTATTAAGGCTAGACCTCTCCCCATCTTGGCAAACACTGAATCTATATGTTTAGACCATGACTGTTTACAATCTATGGTACCACCAAGTAATTTAGTCTCCTCAATTTGTTCAACAGCCACAGCATTCATTACCAGATTCAGCTGAGGACTAGCACTTAAGGAATGATTTGTACCAAATACAATGCTCTAAGTTTTAGAGATGTTCAGGACCAGTTTATTACTGGGTACCCATTCCAAAACAGACTGCAGCTCTTTGTTAAGGGTTTCAGTGACTTCATTAGCTGTGGTTGCTGATGCGTATATGGTTGAATCATCAGCATACATGGACACACATGCTTTGTTTAATGTCAGTGGCAGGTCATGGGTAAAAATAGAAAAGAGTAGAGGTCCTAGAGAGCTGCTCTGCGGTACACCATACTTTACATGTTTGACATTAGAGACGCTTCCATTAAAGAAAACCCCTTGAGTTCTATTAGATAGATAGCTCTGAATCCACGATGTGGCAGAGGTTGAAAGCCATAGCACTTAAGTTTTTTCAACAACAGATCATGGCCAATAATATCAAAGGCTGCACTGAAATCTAACAGTACAGCTCCCACAATCTTCTTATTATCAATTTCTTTTAACCAATCATTAGTCATTTGTGTCAGTGCAGTACATGTTGAGTGCCCTTCTCTATAAGCATGCTGAAAGTCTGTCGTTAATTTGTTTACAGAGAAATAGCAAACACTATTTTTTCCAACAGTTTGCTAAGAGCTGGCAGCAAGCTTATAGGTCTGCTGTTAGAACCAGTAACAGCCGCTTTACCACTCTTGGGTAGCGGAATTACATTGGCTTCCCTCCAGGCCTGAGGACAAAGATTTTCCTCTAGGCTCAGATTAAAAATATGACAGATAGGTGTGGCTATAGAGTCAGCTACCATCCTCAGTAGCTTTCCATCTAAGTTGTCAATATCAGGAGGTTTGTCATTATTGATCGTTAGCAATCATTTTCCCACCTCTCCCACACTAACTTTACAAAATTCAAACTTGCACTGCTTTTCTTTCAGTTTTTTTAATACATTAATATAATTGCTCACTGTTTGTCGTGGGCATTTCTTGCCTAAGTTTGCCCACTTTGCCAATGAAATAATCATTAAAATAATTGGCAACATCAAATGGTTTTGTGATGAATAAGCCATTTGAGTCAATGAAAGATGGAGTTGAATTTGTCTTTCTGCCCATAACTTCATTTAAAGTCTTCAAGTTTTTTTCCATCATTCTTTATATCATTGATCTTGGCTTCATAATAAAGTTTCTTCTTCTTTTTGTTGAGTTTAGTCACATTATTTCTCAATTTGCAGTAAGTAAGCCAGTCAGATGTAAAGCTAGACTTATTAGCCACTTCTTTTGCCCCATCTCTTTCAACCATGCAGTTTTTCAATTCCTCGTCAATCCATGGAGCTTTAACAGTTCTAACAGTCAGTTTCTTAACAGGTGCATGTTTATCAATAATTGAGATTTTCATTTCAGAGAAGTCCGATTTTCACCATGTAACTGTTGTTATAAATAAAGTTCACTCCCTTAAAAAGTACTATTAACGAGAATAATAAGAATAGGCAAATATTAATAGTCACACTCACACAACATTTTTTCACTGGCTGTCCCTCAGGCTGTGGCAGGAAGACACATTTGGCTGCCAAAACATGCAGTTCATTAGGCTACAGATGAAATAAGTTATGATGAACTTCACAGGGTGGTGAATGTGCAAGGTGTGTGCAAGGTGCAAGGTTTCCAATAAATATTGAGGGTCTTATTCTGGTGACATGATGATCGATGCTTGGCTGCCGTTTGACAAATACAAATAGTATCGCTCTGTCCATAATAATATCATAATGTAGATAGCCTACCTGCGCTGCATCTGTGAGCTGTTGGCTAGAATGCATGTGCCAAGACCAGAGTAGACACATTTGCTATATAACGCAACTGACAAAACTATCAGTACAGTTGAAAATTTATTGAAATCCCATTTAACTTGTATTTTTCATTCGGTACATGATAATTTAACGCCAAAAGTTATTTTTATGTGCACTATGTCATCATGCACAACCTTTTATCTGCAAAAAGTTGATTAATTTCAAACATTTTCATTTTAATTAGACTAACAACAAGAGAGTTTTGTGTTGGAGCCTATTTCTTCCTATTTAAGAAATTAGGTAGGCCTACCTGTTTGACAGGCATCTCCTTTGGGAAAATGTGCATATTGTTTTAATTATATTTTAGAATATTCACATGGAAATCTGTTGCAAATTGTAAGGAAACCTAGCGAAGTAGTTATTTGGGCTTTGTCAGTGTTATTGTAGTCTACCCATGTTCTCTCATCTCTTGTTCAAATTGTACATTATGTACTGAATTCTATTTACAGCCCACATTGAATCAGCAATTAACCAGCTGTTAGAGCATTGTCTGTCTGTCTGTCTGTCTGTCTGTCTGTCTGTCTGTCTGTCTGTCTGTCTGTCTGTCTGTCTGTCTGTCTGTCTGTCTGTCTGTCTGTCTGTCTGTCTGTCTGTCTGTCTGTCTGTCTGTCTGTCTGTCTGTCTGTCTGTCTGTCAACCCCCCCAGCAGATGTTTTGAACCAGACTGTGTTGTTTGGCCAGGGCTGTGTGTTTGGATTTTTGGTAGCACTGCATAAAGAAACAGTGCCTCTGCCACAGAACAAAGGGAAATGTAGTGTTTTCGGTCTATGCCCTGTGTGTTTCATTCTACCTGAATATACACTGAGTGTACAAAACATTAAGGACACCTTCCTAATATTGAGTTGCACCCCCCTTTTGCCCTCAGAACAGCCTCAATTCGTTGGGGCATGCACTCTACAAGGTGACAAAAATTCTTCCCACAGCTGTGTAGAGTTTGCTGGATGTCCTTTGGGTGGTGGACCATTGTTGATACGCACGGGAAACTGTTGAGCATTAAAAACCCAGCAGCGTTGCGGTTCTTGACACAAACCGGTGCGCCCTGGCATCTACTACCATATCCCATTCAAAGGCACTTAAATCTTTTGTCTTTCCCATTCATCCTTTGAATGGCACATACATAATCCATGTCTCAATTGTCTCAAGGCTTAAAAATCCTTCATTAACCTTTCTCCTTCCTTTCATCTACAATGATTGAAGTGGCTTTAACAAGTGACATCAAAAAGGGATCATAGCATTCACCTGGATTCACCTGGTCAGTCTATGTCATGGAAAGAGCAGGTGTCCTTAATGTTTTGTACACTCCATGTACATTTCGCATAAACTCAATTTCAAACAAGAGGGGGAATTTCAACACCAAGAATCATCTGTGATTTATGTGTTCACGTCTGTTGGTGTTTGAACTTTTTCTTTTTCTTCTTTTCCTGCAAATGATTTGTCGTTCATGAAAGGAAATGTGTGTTCTCATATACTGACATTTTTCTCATCATCATAATTACAGACACCCTCAGGGTGGGATGCCTAAACACCAGTTATTAATAATAGACTCCAGCTGGCCAGCTATATTTTCACATTCATGTGTAGAAATCACTGGATGCAAAACAGTATAGAGATTAGACTTATAGAGAATGGGGTAGGCAATGAGAAAGGCAATGGAAAAAAAACGTGGGCCAATGTGATTTAAAAATATTTCTTATTTTGTAATTGATGTCATCTTTTTCCTTGTAAGTCACTCTGAGTTGTTTTTATCTAAATAACCTTTTCACGCAGAAAAGTATTAGTCAGGGGTGCTTTACTGCTTAATGTGGTTAAAACATTTTTTCATAGAGCTCGTCCTTGTTGACAGTCCAAATATTAGTCAGGCTTGCCCTAGCTTTGTGAAATTTGGTGGTTCTATCGCCAAAGTCACAATTCCACTAGCTGCCCTACTATAAATTGTGCTTTACTACTAAATACGGTCTGTACACTGTAAAAAAGTTACTGTTGTTTTTACAGTAACTTACTTGCAGCCAGTTACCTGTAAGTTATCGGAAAAAAGTACAGTATGTTACTGTATGGTATTTTACGGTATCCACTACTGTTACTGTAATTGCTTTACTCTAACCTGGGTCCAGCAACTGACTCATAGGTGGCCAAAAATAACTAACTGAAAGCCACACCCGCCCATTGTGCCTTGCCTTTTCAAGTGAATTGTAGAGTTATCCCCGATGACTTCCTTTGTTAGTGAATGAGACATGGTTGTTGAATTAGTTAATTTTCAGTTCGGTGGTATTCATCAAGTGAGTTCCCAGGCGAATGTCATCATTCAAATGAAAATCTTTATGAAAATACATTACATATCTTATGAGGCCTTATTTTTAGGCCTATTTTACCCTAATGCAGTGGCCTGAAACTCATGGTTTAAAGGCCACATCAGGCCTGCAAGTAGGGTTGCAAAATTCCAGTAACTTTCCCAGAAATCCTGGCTGAAGGGTTATGGATTTTCTGCTTATTCCCTCCCATTTCAAGGAAGGGAAAGGGAAAGGGGATACCTAGTCAGTTGCACAACTGAATGTATTCAATCAAAATGTGTCTTCCGCATTGAACCCAACCCCTCTGAATGAGAGAGGAGGGGGGCTGCCTTAATCAACGTCCACATCATCTCCCAACTGGGATTTTTGGAAAACCTGGGAATTTTGCAACCCAACTGCAGGTCACATTATGCTGGTTTGCAAAGTGATGTGTAATTCCAAATGGAATCCAGCCAGAGATAGGATATTCAGCAATTAGAGTTTTTATTCACACACATCCTGCATTCAGAATGACTGTCAGGGTTAGGAGCATTGATTAAGCAGACTACCTAAACCATTTAAACTGGAACGACCATTTCAGTAATGGGTGCATTAAATCTAACTAACTGATTGAATTGGTTTTGACTTTTTTTAAACTTTGTGTAGCAAAATATTAATAAATCAATCAATGAGCATGCAATTGTGTTATTCTGTGTATTTGTTTGCACTGATCGTAACATAATGTTTCCACCATCGTTTCCTATGCCCGAAAAGAGCTTCTGGACATCAGAACAGCTATCACTAAGGACTTCTACTTCAATGAATCGAAGGCGAAGTCATTGATTATCGTGGGCCAAACCCAAATCCCAGACACTCGAAGGATACCTGATGTCGAAGAGGGGATAAATCGCCTCTTACCTACGTTCTGTTGACGAACGTCCAATCAAAATGGAGAATAAACTGGATGAGCTCCATTCGAGACTAGCCTTTTAACGTGATCTGAAGAACTGTAATATCCTATGTTTCTCTGAGTCGTGGCATAACAAGGACATAGTAAATATACTAGCTGTTTTTTCTATACATCAGAAGGACAGAACGGCTGTTTTGGGGAAGATCAGAGGAGGGTGTGTGTGTCTTTTTGTTAACAGCAACTGGTGTACGATTCCTAATATAAAGGAAGTCTTGAGGTTCTGCCCGCCTGAGTTAGAACACTATTTACCAAGAGAGTTTTCATCTTTATTTTTTGTAGCTGTCTAAACCAATGCTGGCACTAAGACCGCACACAACGAGCTGTATGGGGCCATAAGCAAACAAGAACCCGCTCACCCAGAGGCAGCGCTCCTGGTGGTCGGTGACTTTAATGCAGGAAAACTGAATTATGTTTTACCTAATTTCTACCAGCATGTCACCTGTGCAACTTGAGGCGAAACAACTCTAGATCACCTTTACTCCACACACAGAGACACATACAAGCTCTCCCTTGCCCTCCATTTGGTAAATCTGACCATAACTCTATCTTCCTGATTCTTCACAAGCAAAAACTCAAACAGGAAGTACCAGTGATGTGCTCAATACGGAAGTAGTCCGATGAAGCGGATGCTAAGCTACAGAACTGTTTCACTAGCACAGACCAGAATATGTTCCAGGATTCATTCAAAGGGGTTGAGGAGTTTACCACATCAGTCACTGGCTTCATTTAATAAGTGCATTGACATCCTTTTCCCCACAGTGAACGTACGTACATATCCCAACAGAAGCCATTGACTACAGGCAACAGTCGCCCTAAGCTAAAGGCTAGAGCTGCCCCTTTAAAGAAGTGGGAAGCTAACCTGGATGCTCATAAGCTATCCCGCTACGTGCTATTCGCTCCGATGAACCATCAAACAGGCAATGCGTCAATACAGGACCAAGACCGAATCCTACTACACCGGCTCTGACGCACGTCGGATGTGGAAGGGCTTGCAAACTATCACAGATTACAAAGGGAAACCCAGCCATGACCTGTCCGGTGATGCAAGCCTACCAGACGAGCTAAATACACTTCGAGGCTAGCAACACTGAACTATGCATGAGAGCACCAGCTGTTCCAGATGACTTCATGACCACACTCTCCGTAGCCAATGTGAGTAAGACCTTTGAACAGGTTAACATTCAGACGGATTACCAGAACATTTTTATTTATTTATTTATTTATTTCACCTTTATTTAACCAGGTAGGCAAGTTGAGAACAAGTTCTCATTAACAATTGCGACCTGGCCAAGATAAAGCAAAGCAGTTTGACAACATATAACAACACAGAGTTACACATGGAGTAAAACAAACATAAAGTCAATAATACAGTAGAAAATAAGTATATACAATGTGAGCAAATGAGGTGAGATTAAGGGAGGTAAAGGCAAAAAAAGGCCATGGTGGCAAAATAAATACAATATAGCAAGTAAAACACTGGAATGGTAGATTTGTAGTAGAAGAAAGTGCAAAGTAGAAATAGAAATAATGGGGTGCAAAGGAGCTAAATAAATAAATAAATATAGTAGGGGAAGAGGTAGTTGTTTGGGCTAAATTAAAGATGGGCTATGTACAGGTGCAGTGATCTGTACTAAGAGCATGTGACAAGTGTCTTCACTGACATTTTCAACCTCTCCCTGACCCAGTCTGTAATACCTACAGTTGAAGTCAGAAGTTTACATACACTTAGGTTGGCGTCATTAAAACTTGTTTTTCAACTCCACAAATTTCTTGTTAACAAACTATAGTATTGGCAAGTTGGTTACGACATCTACTTTGTGCATGACACAAGTCATTTTTACAACAATTGTTTACAGACAGATTATTTTACTTATAATTCACTGTATCACATTTCCAGTGAGTCAGAAGTTTACATACACTAAGTTGACTATGCCTTTAAACAGCTTGGAAAATTCCAGAAAATGATGGCTTTAGAAGCATCTGATAAGCTAATTGACATCATTTGAGTCAATTGGAGGTCTTCCTGTGGATGTATTTCAAGGCCTACCTTCAAACTCAGTGCCTCTTTCCTTGACATCATGGGAAAATCAAAAGAAATCAGCCAAGACCTCAGAAAAACAATTGTAGACCTCCACAAGTCTGGTTCATCCTTGGGAGCAATTTCCAAACACCCGAAGGTACCACGTTCATCTATACAAACAACAGTACGCAAGTATAAACACCATGGGACCACGCAGCCATCATACTGCTCAGGAAGGAGACGCGTTCTGTCTACTAGAGAATAATGTATTTTGGTGCGAAAAGTGCAAATCAATCCCAGAACAACAGCAAAGGACCTTGTGAAGATGCTGGAGGAAACAGGTACAAAAGTATCTATATCCACAGTAAAACGAGTCCTATATCGACATAACCTGAAAGGCCGCTCAGCAAAAAAGCCAGACTATGGTTTGCAACTGCACATGGGGACAAAGAAATGTCCTTTTGTCTGATGAAACAAAAATAGAACTGTTTGGCCATAATGACCATTGTTATGTTTGTAGGAAAAAGGTTGAGGCTTGCAAGCCGAAGAACACCATCCCAACCGTGAAGCACGGTGGTGGCAGCATCATGCTGTGGGGGTACTTTGCTGTAGAAGTGACTGGAGCACTTCACAAAATAGATGGCATCATGAGGGAGGGAAATTATGTGGATATATTTAAGCAACATCTCAAGACATCAGTCAGGAAGTTAAAGCTTGGTCACAAATGGGTCTTCCAAATGGACAATGACCCCAAGCTTACTTCCAAAGTTGTGGCAAAATGGCTTAAGGACAACAAAGTCAAGGTATTGTAGTGGCCATCACAAAGCCATGACCTCAATCCTATAGAAAATGTGTGGGCAGAACTGAAAAAGCGTGTGCGAGCAAGGAGGCCTACAAACCTGACTCAGTTACACCAGCTCTGTCAGGAGGAATGGGCCAACATTCCCCCAACTTATTGTGGGAAGGTTGTGGAAGGCTACCTGAAACATTTGACCCAAGTTAAACAATTTAAAGGCAATGCTACTAAAAACGAATTGAGTGTATGTAAACTTCTGGCCCACTGGGATTGTGATGAAAGCAATAAAAGCTGAAATAAATAATTCTCTCAACTATTATTCTGACATTTCACATTCTTAAAATAAAGTGGTGATCCTAACTGACCTGAGACAGGGACTTTTTACTTGGATTAAATGTCAGTTGAAATGTATTTGGCTAAGGTGTATGTAAACTTCCAACTTCAACTGTACATGTTTCAAGCATACCCCCATTGTCCCTTTGCCCAAGAACGCCAAGTAATCTGTCTAAATGACTATTGCCCCATAGGACTCATGACTGTAACCATGAAAAGCTTTGAAAGGCTCATCATGGCTCACATCAACACCATCATCCCAGACACTCTGGACCCACCAAATTTGCATAACGCCACAACAGACCCAGAGATTATGCAGTCTCTATTGAACTCCACACTGCCCTTTCCCAACTGGACAAAATTAACATCCTACATGAGAATGCTGTTCATTGACTAGAGCTCAGTGTTCAACACCCTTGTGCCCTCCAAGCTCATCACCAAGCTAAAGACCCTGGGATTAAACACCTCCACCTGCAACTGGATCCTGGACTTCCTGACGGGCCTCCCCCAGGAGGTGAGGGTAGGCAACAAGACATCCACCACTATGACCCTCAACGCGGGGCCCCCTCAGGGGTGCATGCTTAGTCCCCTCCTGTACTCCCTGTTCACCCAGGACTGCGTGGCCGCGCACGACTCCAACACCATCATTAAGTTTGGAAACGACACGACGGTGGCAGGCCTGACCACAGATGACAATGAGACCGCCAACAGAGAGGAGGTCAGAGATCTGGCAGTGTGGCACCAGGACAACAACCTCTCCCTCAACGTCAACAAGAAAGAGGAGCTGATCGTGGACTACAGGAAACGGAGGACCGAGCATGCCCCCATCCACATCGACAGGGCTGTTGTAGAGCAGGTTGAGAGATTCAAGTTCCTCTGTGTCCACATCAATAGGGAACGATCATGGTCCACACATGTCAACACAGTCGTGAAGAGGGCACGACAACGCTTCTTCCCCATCAGGAGGCTGAAAAGATTCGGCATGGGCCCTCATATCCTCAAAAAGTTCTACATTGAGAGCATATTTGACTGGTTGCATCACTGCTTGGTATGGCAACTGCTTGGTATCTGACCACAAGGCGCTACAGAGGGTAGTGCATACATCACTGGGGCCGAGCTCCTTGCCATGCAGGACCTCTATACCAGGAGGTGTCAGAGGAAGGCCCTAAAAATTTTCAAAGACTCCAGCCACCCTAGTCATAGACTGTTCTCTCTGCTACCACATGGCAAGCGGTACCAACGCACCAAGTCTGGAACCAACTGGACCCAAAACAGCTCCTACCTCCAAGCTATAAGATTGCTAAATAGTTAGTTAAATAGTTAATTATTAGCTCCCGGGAATATCTGCATTGACCCTTTTTGCACTAAGTTTGACTCATCACATATGCTGCTATTACGGTTCATTATCTATCCCCTTGCCTAATCACTTGATCCCTACCTATATGTACATATCTACCTCAATTACCGCATACCCCTGCACATCGACTCGGTAGTGGTACCCCGTGAATATAGCCAAGTTATCATTAGTCATTGTGTACTTATTTCTTGTGTTATTATTGTTTCTCTTTTTCTACTATTTCTATTCATTTTCTATCTGCATTGTGGGAAGGGCCTGTAAGCAAGCTAGCTAGCTAGCTAGCTAGCTAGCAAGCAAGCTACTGTAACTGTTATTTCAGCTTTCTGTTTGTATGTAACATTAGCTTGCACTTCAATGGCATCCCTCGAGGAGATGTTCCTTTATCTTTCCAACCAGGTGAAGGAACGTTACTATGAAGATACCGCTGATCTCGACAAGAGGCGCAACATTCAGAGAAATTCACAATTTAGGGTAACTATCACATTTCAGGTAAGACCCAGATGCAGACAGTGTCAAAGTAAAAAAAAGTGTATTACCAGTACAAGGGCAGGCAGAGGTCAGTAATCCAGATAGGGTGCAAAAGGTCCAGAACGGCAGTCTCTGGGTCAGAGCAGGCAGGGGTCAATAATCCAGTGTGGTGTGGCAAGGTACAGATTGTCAGGCAGGCTCAGGGTCAGGGCAGGCAGAATGGTCAAAACCGGGAAAAACTAGAAAACAAGAACTAGAGCAGACAAGAGCAAGGGGGAAACCACTGGTTGGTTTCACAAAACAAAACGTACTGGCAACAGACAAACAGAGAACACAGGTATAAATACACTGGGGTAATGATCAGGGTGTGAAACAGATCAGGGTGTGACAGTAACGTTAATCAGATAACTGGACAGATTTAGCTATGTACAACCATTTTTTTCAACAACAATTTTCCATCCAATGTTAGCTAGTTGCTAGATATACAGATAGTTCAGTGGAGGCTGCTGAGGGGAGGATGGCTCATAATATGGAGTAAATGGAATGGTATCAAACACATGGTCCATGTGGTTGATACCATTCAATTGACTCCATTCCAGCCATTATTATGAGCCGTCCTCCCCTCAGCAGCCTCCACTGTAATAGTTATATGTCTGTCATATTGAGGTGCCTAGCGATATGTTAAACCTGATCAATGAAATGGATAGGTGTAAGCAATTATGGTAATTCCAAATACCCTTAACTAGGTGTCTTCACTAGGGTAGGGGGGTGAGAAAGAAAGGAGGAAAGAGAGAGGAAGGGGGTGAGAAAGAAAGGATGAAAGAAAGTGGAAGACGGAGAGAGAAACAGAGAGAGAAAGACAGCAGTGCAAATGTACTTAGACTAGAGTATTTCAACAACTCTTCTCTTCCAACTTGTTAGGCAATCATATCTACCTACGGGGGAAGGATGGCCAGCCACACAAGAGGGTGATTTTTACTAAGGAGGTGGTGCTGACTGAGATGCATGCTGGCCATTTCGGAGTGAAGTGCATTATTGGCAAAATCAACCTACGCTTCTTCTGATGGGGAATTGTCAAGGAGGTGGACATCTGGGCAAGTGAAATAACCTTTTGTTAATCAATCACATTCTATTATATCTGAAATTATTATGATTTCAATTAATGTCATATCGGAGCACACACAATGTTTCAATTTGTCACTTTTTGCTTTAAAGGTCAGTACCCTGTTTAGCCTGAAAGAAGTTTGAGAGGGTGAAGACTGTGGCGCGGGAGTTGAAACCCATTAAAGTTGTTTTACCATGGCACATGATCGGTAAGTGTCCCAATTCAAATTTTGCCCTGATAAGTTGTTTTGTAATGGTTTCTTTATTTGACCACAGCAGAGGTCAATATTATAGAATGTGTGTGTGTCAGTATCCTTACAAATATGAAAATCTGTATACTTTATGACACTGATACGGGTAAGGATAAAGTAATCTTCTCTCTAACAATTTAAATGTAAGGGGTGGACCTCATCGGACCCTTCACGAAATCCAGGAATGGCAACAGCTGGTGCCTGACGGCGACCGATCACTTTACCAAGTGGGAGGAGGTAATACCCACTAAGGTCAGTAAAGGAAGAGTATGTGCTTAACTCTAAATTCCCTTCTGTAACCCATTAAAAGGGTGATTGGAACCAAAAATAGATTTTCGTTTTGTATGATACCCATCAAGGACGAGACTAGCGAGGCCACCTCCAAGGCGATGGTGGATATCTTCAACACCTGCCCCCAAGGAGGTATCCCGTCCACCAGAACCAGTGAGTTTGGATCAGTCTGATTCTCTGAGTTGGAGCGGGATCAGCTTGAGGTAGGCTATACCTTCCAAAAGTGTTGTACAGTACATATCTCCCATTTACAACACTGCACTAATCCATCACATTTTCTCACAATAAAGTGTAACCTGTGTGTTTGCTTGTTTACGTCTCTGTCTCCTACCCTGTTCCCTTTAACTCTGCTCCTTTTCTCCAGGAGCTAGGGATTCTGCCCAACACCCAGACATGGATCCACCTGATGTCCTCCATTACCAACCACCCTCCAACTTTTCATTACATCATCTACAGCTACTGTTGTTGTCATTATCCGTTAAGAAAGTATTCTTGCTATATCATACCGGGCACATAATTACGTGAGATACACAGATTAACTAAAAACACTAGCACTGCAAACACTCAGAACAAAGAGAGCAGCAGTGCCTGGACTTTGCAGTGTCCCTCTTCAAGTCCCCCTTCTGAGACTGGCTGCCTGTTGAGAACAAGTGACAGGTTGTCACGTCCTGACCAGCAGAGGGAGTAGTTGTGTAGTATTTTGGTCAGGACGTGGCAGAAGAAGTCTGTGTATGTGTGTTCTGGGATGTCTGTTTCTATGTTGGTCTGTGTGGCTCCCGATCAGGGACAGCTGGTTATCGTTGTTCCTGATTGGGAGTCATATATTAGGAGTGTGTTTGTCATCTGGGTTTGTGGGTTGTTTCGTTAGCACTGCTATTATTGTAAGTATAGCCTGTTAACCTGTCTTTAGTCGTTCTTGTTTATTGTTTTCTGTGTTTGCTTTATTCATTATCATTAAAAGATGAGTATTCACATCCCGGCTGCATTTTGGTCACTTCAACACGGCTACAATCGTGACACAGGTAGAACCTCGCAACCACCTCCTCTATATTCCAAACACCAGAATTCAGTATTTTAGTCTATGATTGCCATGTGAGTGCACAAATAAATCGGTGAAATAAATGAATGACACAATTGTACCAAAAATGATAAAAGTTTATGTATTAAAATCTTAAATATTGGCAGGTTGGTTTTCACAGCTGTTTCACAAGGTGTTCATTATTGTAAGTTATCCTTTGATTGCATTTATTTGCTCCACATTATTCATTGTTGTATCCTAGGACCTACAATAGCTACATATATATTCAACCACAAGGGTGTACTAATGAACTATATGAGATATAATTGTGTTTATCATAATAGAGGACTACTGAAATGATATTATTTCAGTGTAGATAAGGGACGGGCAGGTTAAAATAAAAACATGACAGCCAGACAAGCCAAATTATAAATCAAACAGATTTGCATATGAATGGAGTGGAAATAAGCTGACTTCCTGATCTGTAAGGTAAGTAACTTGAATGTGTCAAGCAGATTACACATTTTTATTGCCATTTCTGAAACGTAGCAATGTTTAAGACATTAATTTCATATTGTAATGTTAACAAGGTACCCAAAAGTAGTTTGAATTCATGTTTTTCAGCGACATTGTCGTGGAAATCAGCCTTTTGCAATGCGATGACGAAAATAACGTCATTTAGGCTGTAATGATCTCCAAAATTAGGTCATCACAGCATTGATATAGCAAAGGACGCTAATAGTTTATCGAATACCATTGTAGCGTAGAGGGGGACACTATTTGGCTGGGGGACATTATTTGGCATGACAGGCCCGTAAGTAAGCATTTCACTTTTAGTCTACACCTGTTGTTTACAAAGCATGTGACAAATAACATTTGATTTGGTTTGATGCAAAAACACATATTAAAAGTTCAGAGCAGTCAATATGATTTCCTGTGTTTTATATATACTTCCACACAATGAGGTTGGAATAATACTGTGGAATTGTGAAAATTATGATAATGCCCTTTGAGTGTAAGAGCTGTTTGAAAAGACCACCTGAAATTTCTGCCTGTTTTGGTGGGAGGGATTTTGGCCTTCCATTGTCACATCACCTTGTGGTAAATTAGTAGACCAAGGCAATAACAAAGAGTTCCAAACCTCTCTGACAATAACTGTCACGTCCTGACCAGTAATAGGGGTTATTTGTTATTGAAGTTTGGTCAGGACGTGGCAGGGGGTATTTGTTTTATGTGGTTCGGGCTGGTTGTGTTAGTTGTAGGGTGTTTGATTTAGTATTCCGGGTTTTGGGCACTGTTCTATGTTTATGTATTTCTATGTTCAGTCTAGTTATTTGTATTTCTATGTTTAGTTAATTGGGGGTTGAACCCTCAATTGGAGGCAGGTGTTTTCTCGTTGCCTCTGATTGAGGGTTCTATAAATTAGGTATGTGTTTGTTTTAGTATTTGTGGGAGATTGTGCTTGGTATAGCTTTGTTGCCTTACCGGCCTGTTATTAGTCGTTGTGTTTTGTTGTGTACGTGTTTGTTTTGGTTCACCTTCTTGTCCGTTTAAATAAAAAGATGAGTGCACATTTCCCCGCTGCGTCTTGGTCCACTTTACCCTACGACAACCGTGACAGAATCTCCCACCAACCAAGGACCAAGCAGCGGAGGAAGGAGCAACGGGTGGACTGTCGGGAGCAGCACCTGGAGTGGAGAAAACAACGCGTTCAGGAGGTAATAGCATCCTGGTCGCTGGAGGTATTAGAGGCAAGGATTGACTGGACGTGGGAACAACTACTGGACCATTGTGACAGCCTGCCTGGGAAGCAGGTAAAGGTGGAGAGGCCACCCCAATATTTTTTTTTTTGGGGGGGGGGGCACACGGGTAGTTTGGCTGGGCAAGGATTAAGCCCCAAGCCAAATCCCCGTGCTTTTGTTGAGCAACCTTTGACTGGACAGGTCCCGTGCTTCGGGTTATTGCTTACTGTGGAGAGGCCAAGTGTTTTTAGGCCGGTGTGCGCAGTGCCAGCGCCCCGCATTTGCCAGGGGGAATAGGGCACCCAGCCAGTACGGGCGGTACCAGTCCTGCGATCGAGACCGCCAGTGCGTCTCCACGGCCCGGTATATCCAGTACCAGCACCACGCACTAGGCTTCCAGTGCATCAGCCCAGTCCAGTCCAGTATGTCCTGTCCCCGCTCCTCGCACTAACCTTGAAGTGCGTGTCTCCAGTCTGATACCTCCAGTACCAGCACCACGCACTAGGCTTCCAGTGCATCAGCCCAGTCCAATTCAGCCTGTTCCCGCTCCTCACACTAGCCTTGAAGTGCCTGCCTCCAGTCTGTTACCTCCAGTACCAGCCCCACGCACTAAGCTTCCAGTGCGTCAGCCCAGTCCGGTACGTCCTGTTCCCGCTCCTCGCACTAGCCTTAGTGTGTGTGTCCCTAGTCTGATACCTCCAGTACCAGCCCCACGCACTAAGCTTCCAGTGCGTCAGCCCAGTCCAGTACGTCCTGTTCCTGCTCCCCGCACTAGCCCTGAGATGCGTGTCCCCAGTCTGGTACCTCCACTACCAGCCCCATGCATCAGGCATGCATTGCGTCAGCCCAGTCCCGAGCTTCCGATGACAGTGCCTCATCCAGAACTTGCGGCGACAGTGCCTCGTCCAGAACTTGCGGCGACAGTGCCTCGTCCAGAACTTGCGGTGACAGTGCCTCGTCCAGAACTTGCGGCGACAGTGCCTCGTCCAGAACTTGCGGCGACAGTGCCTCGTCCAGAACTTGCGGCGACAGTGCCTCGTCCAGAACTTGCGGCGACAGTGCCTCGTCCAGAACTTCCGGCGACAGTGCCTCGTCCAGAGTGTCCGGAACCGAGAGAGACGGCCCACTGTCCGGAACCGAGAGAGACGGCCCACTGTCCGGAACCGAGAGAGACGGCCCACTGTCCGGAACCGAGAGAGACGGCCCACTGTCCGGAGCCGAGAGAGACGCCCTACGGTCCGGAGCCGAGAGAGACGCCCTGCGGTCCGGCGCCAAGTGAGTCTGCCCTGCGGTCCGGCACCGGGTGAGTCTGCCCTGCGGTCCGGCGCCGAGTGAGTCTGCCCTGCGGTCCGGAGCTCCCAGAGACGCTCTACAGCCCTGAGCATTCAGCAGGGGTGGACAGGTTGGGTGGGGGAAGTAGACCTGAGCCACCTCCAGTATAGGTTGGTTGGGGAGGGGGGGGGGTGTAGCACAGGAGCCGTCGTTGACGGCAGCCACCTTCCCTTCCCTCCCTTTAGTTTAGGGGATTTATTTTGTTTTGGGGTTATTTTGTTTATTTGTGTGAGGTGCATCCGGGGTCTGCACCTTTGGGGGGGGTACTGTCACGTCCTGACCAGTAATAGGGGTTATTTGTTATTGTAGTTTGGTCAGGACGTGGCAGGGGGTATTTGTTTTATGTGGTTCGGGCTGGTTGTGTTAGTTGTAGGGTGTTTGATTTAGTATTCCGGGTTTTGGGCACTGCTCTATGTTTATGTGTTTCTATGTTCAGTCTAGTTATTTGTATTTCTATGTTTAGTTAATTGGGGGTTGAAACCTCAATTGGAGGCAGGTGTTTTCTCGTTGCCTCTGAGGGTTCTATAAATTAGGTATGTGTTTGTTTTAGTATTTGTGGGAGATTGTGCTTGGTATAGCTTTGTTGCCTTACCGGCCTGTTATTAGTCGTTGTGGTTCACCTTCTTGTCCGTTTAAATGAAAAGAAGATGAGTGCACATTTCCCCGCTGCGTCTTGGTCCACTTTACCCTACGACAACCGTGACAATAACAGCGAGTTTTCCCCTCCCTACTTAAACCACTCCCAGACAGTCTTGGCAAAATTATTGTGTGGGAATTTGCTATTTGTTAATTCAATTGAAACAGTCAGAGTAAGGAAGTTTACTTTTTTTTTTGCCGATAGCTTACCCATGATGTTGCAAAAGGATTTAAGTCATAGTTTTAGTCAAAGTATGATATATTTGGGCTTGAATTGGGAAATCCGAAGTGGTAACTTCATATATTTTCTGGGTCAATGCTGTGTTTCCCCTATGAGATAACATGCTAATACTTTTCAGTCTACATTTCTTTTCAGGGCTGTGTTGGTTTTATTTGAATGTTACCACCCACCAGCATGGCATTGTTAATTAATCAAAACACCTGCAAAGTTCTTCCTCTTCGCAAGTTGTGTACTGAATTGAGCCAAACAGCTTTTCACTGAAGCCTACACTTGGCTGCCATGGCACCTCCATTTTTTACCAGCAAATAATCATAATCCATTGGATAATGTGAAGTTTCACTTATTTTTTAGCTAGTCTGTATAATAATAAAACTTTTTTTTTAATTGCATGTGATATGACTGCATTTTGGAAACCTGCTCCCCAATCGTCCCAAGATAAATTATTTTGACCACGTTCCACCAATTTGATTGGTGCAGCTAGAAACCACAAGTGTCTATACTACAATGAAAAGGCACCTATGAAAGAAAATTCCACAAACTTGTTCATCTATTTTCTTGTGCTGTTGTTAAATTTATATTGGCGTTTCATTTCGTGTCCAATGGGCTCAGAATGTTGTTACATACTGTGCCTTGCAAAAGTACTCATACCCCTTGGATATCTTCACATTTTATTGTTACAAATTGGGATCAAAATGTATTTAATTTCCATTTTCTGTCAACAATCTACACAAAATACTCTCCAATATCTAAGTGGAAGATTATATATATTTTTTAAGATTAATAAAAATGTAATAACTTAAATATGCTTGTTGCATAAGTATTCAGCTCCCTGGGTCAACACATGTTAGAAACATTTGACACCGATTACAGCTGTGACTCTTCTTGGGTAAGTCTACAAGAGCTTTGCACACCTGGATTGTTTAATATTTGCCCATTATTCTTTTCAAAATAGCTGGTGTCAAGATGTTGGAGATCATGGCTAGACAGTTATTTTCAAGTCTTGCCATTAATGTTCAAGCAGATTTAAGTCAAAACTGTAACTTGGCCACTCAGGAACATTCACTGTCTTCTTGATTTTTATTTTATTTCACCTTTATTTAACCAGGTAGGCAAGTTGAGAACAAGTTTGATAAGCAACTCTAGTGTAGATTTGGCCTTGTGATGTAGGTTACTGTCCTGCTGAAAGATGAATTCCTCTCCCAGTCTCTAGTGCAAAGCAGACTGAAGCAGGTTTTCCTCTAGGATTTTTCCTGTGCTTGGCTCCATCCCATTTTTTTTATCCTGAAAAACTCCCCAGTATTTGCCGATGTCAAGCATACCCATACCATGAGGCAGCCACCACCATGCTTGAAAATAAGGGGGCAGTTAGTGATGTGCTTTGTTGGATTTGCCCCACACACAAAGGCCTTGCATTTAAGCCAAAAAGTGTATGACTTTGCTGTTTTTTTGCAGCATTACTTTAGTGCCTTGTTGCAAACAAGATGCATGTTTTGGAATATTTTTATTCTGTATATTTGTATTCTTCTTTTCACTTTGTCATTTAGGTCATTATTGTGGAGTCAGTACAATGTTGTTGATCCATCCTCCGTTTTCTCCCATCACAGCCATTGAACTCAACATGGCCTCAGAGCATTTTTGTATTATTTTGAACGTAAATTCTCAACAATCCATTTAGTATGATATTTCATGATTTGGATGGTATGTATTAATTTGTCGATGTCTATCACCCATTCCGTATGATATAATATGATTGGTAATTTGTAACATATGTTACGAATTTGTAAAACTGACAAAATGTTACGAATTTGCAAAATATATGATATATTAAGAATTTGAAAAACTTATGAAATGTTATGAATTCTAGCAAGGTGGCTAACGTAAGCTAGCTTGCTAACGTAATCCAGGCTAGGGGTAAGCCAGGCTAGGGTTAGGGTTAGAAGTTAGATTAAAGAGTTAGGGTTAGGTTATTAAAGAGTTTGGGTTAGCTAAAAGGGTTAGGGTTAGGTGAAGGGTTAGCTAAAAGGGTTAAGGTTAGGGGAAGGGATAGCTAACCTGCTAAGTAGTTTCAAAGTAGCTAAAAAGTAGTAAGTAGTTTCAAAGTTGCTAATTAGCTAAAATGCTAAAGATGTCCGTGATGAGATGACGTGTGTGTAGTAGACCCACCCATCCACCCTGACCAACCAACCTACTTTTGTTTTTGCCATAAGTAACCATCTGTCTTATGTAACCATACCAAATGTAACATATCATACAAAATGGAGTGTCTCGGATTTACGTACAGAATAATATGAAATGCTCTGAGACCAGGTTGTTGAACTCTGTAGCTTTTTTAAAATCACCAATGGCCTCATAACATCCCTAACATCCCATAGCAGCTCAGTTCAGAAGCAGGACTTTAGCTTTGATGTGTCTGATTTGTTATTGTTACACATCTACCAATCACTGCCCTTCTTTGTGAGGCTTTCGAAAAGCTCCCTGGTCTTTGTAGTTGAATCTGTGCTTGTAATTCAATACTTAACTGAGGGACCTTACAGATGTTGTTCATATGGGGGACAGAAGAAGGGTAAGTCATTCAATCATGTCAACCCCTATTACTTCCATGTAATTTATTATGTGATTTGACTCCTAAATGAATTTAGGCTCGCCTAAACAATGGGGCTGAATAATTATGCAACAACTATACTTTTAATTATAAATGTTTTATTTATCTTAAAATATATATAATTTGTCTTCCACTTTGACATTACAAAGTATTTTGTGTAGATAGTTGACAAAAAATTACAATTAAATCCAATTTAATCCCACTTTGTAACACAATAAAATGTGAAGAAATCCAAGGGGTCTGAATATTTTTGCAAAGCACTGTATCATTTGCAGTGTGCATCATGAGCAAAGTCATTGTAGCCTATCATTTCACTTTCCCTAGCTGTGAGAACCATGGAATGAGCACGGGCTGACTTGGCATTGCTGTGGTGCAACCGAATAGTCAGCCAGCAGCCTACCAAAGGTTGCACCGTGCCCATTACAATATAGAACAGGTGTCTCTACACTCTTAGAAAGAGAGGCTCCAGGTATAACCATTTTTGTTCCAGGTAGGACTATTTTGGGTTCCATGTTGAACCCTCAGTGGAAAGGAGATAACACCTTTTTTTCTACAATAGGTGGCAAAGTCAAAGATAATGGTTTCCCCTTTCCATCTGTGGCAAAGTTTTCCCTAACTGCTTATGACAAATCCAGTTCCAGAACCAGCCATAGCCTAGCCAGCTGGCTAATCTTTTTAATATGGTGTAGTATTAAACTGCGACAAAAGATAATATTAGCTAGCTAGATAAGGTTAGCATGCTAGCTAGCTACACTGACAGCTGTCAGTACCCCACTTGTTGTTATTTCTCCACTCCAAATGGAAATCACCACAACGTTCCCACCCCAATACATGAATATGTATTAGCAGCCTGCATCATTCTTTGGAGGTGGAACCTAAACGAGAATTCCACTCTAGGACAGGAATAACGTTGAAATAGGGGCTGCATTTTCCTCTGGCTTTTAATTGTTACTCAGAAATGATTTGAAAGGGCCTCCCAAGTGGCGCAGTGGTCTAAGGCACTGATCAGTGCTAGAGGTGTCACTACAGATCCGGGTTCGATCCTGGCCTGTGTCGCAGCCGGCCACGACTGGGAGACCCATGAGGCAGTGGACAATTGGGCCAGCATCGCCAGGGTTAGGGGAGGGTTTGGCCGGCTGGGATGTCCTTGTCCCATTGCGGCCGGGCACATGCATGCTGACTTCAGTTGCCAGCTGTATGGTGTTTCCTTCAACACATTGGTGTGGCTGGCTTCCGGGTTAAGTGAGCAGTGTGTCAAGTAGCAGTGCGGTCTTCTCCTCTCCTGAGTCTGCATGCAAGTTGCAGCGATGGGACAAGACTCTAAACTACCAATTGGATATCACGAAAAGTGTGTAAAAAGATAGAAAGACATAACCCTTCCCTGTAGCTCAGTTGGTAGAGCATGGTGTTTGCAACGCCAGGGTTGTGGGTTTGATTCCCACGGGGAGCCAGCCCAGAAAAAAAATGTAAGTCGCTCTGGATAAGAGCGACTGCTAAATGACTAAAATATAATGTAAATGTAATAAATGGCTGCATTGAACCTAAAACAGTCTTAAGGACTCTACTTGCAGTAGAGCTTGCTGGGAAATATGATAATTTGCCTTCTTAGGATACCACCATAGTGACAATGCCGTGAGTTCCTTTTATGTGGCAAACATGCATCATTTTACCTTATGGTGGGTATTGAGGCTACACAAAATACACTATATATACAAAAGTATGTGGACACCCCTTCTAATTAGTGGATTTGGCTATTTCAGCCACACCTGTTGCTGACAGGTGTATAAAACCGAGCACACAGCCATGCAATCTCCATAGGAAAACATTGGCAGTAGAATGGCCTGAAAGGCTCAGTGACTTTCAATGTGGCACCCTCATAGGATGCCACCTTTCCAACAAGTCAGTTTGTTAAATTTCTGTCCTGCTAGAGCTGCCCCTGGTCAACTGTAAGTGTTGTTATTGTGAAGTGGAAACGTGTAGGAGAATCATAGCTCAGCTGTGAAGTGATAGGCCACACAAGCTTACAGAACGGGACTGCCAAGTGCTGAAGCCTGTAGCGCATAAAAACCATCTGTCCTCGGTTGCAACACTCACTACCGAGTTCCAAACTGCCTCTGGAAGCAACGTCAGCACAATAACTGTTCGTCGGGAGCTTCATGAAATAGGTTTCCATCGCCAAGCAGCCGCACACAAGCCTAAGATCACCATGCGCAATGCCAAGCATCGGCTGGAGCGGAGTAAAGCTCGCCGCCATTGGACTCTGGAGCAGTGGAAACACGTTCTCTGGAGTGATGAATCACACTTCACCATCTGGCAGTCCGACGGATTAATCTCGGTTTGGCGGATGCCAGGAGAACGCTACCTGCCCATAGTGCCAACTGTAAAGTTTGGTGGAGGAGGAATAATGGTCTGGGGCAGTTTTTCTTAGTTCCAGTGAAGGGAAATCTTAACGCTGTAGTATACAATAGCATTCTAGACGATTCTGTGCTTCCAACAGTTTTGGGGAAAAAATGGTTTGTCGAGATCAGTGTGGAAGAACTTGACAGGGCTGCACAGAGCCCTGATCTCAACCCAATCAAACAACTTTGGGATGAATTGGAACGCTGACTGCGAGCCAGGCCTAGTCGCCCAACATCACTGCCCAACCTCAATAATGCTCTTGTGGCTGAATGGAAACAAATCCCCACAGCAATGTTACAACTTCTAGTGACAAGCCTTCCCAGAAGAGTGGAGGCTTTTATAGCAGCGAAGGAGGAACCAACTCCATATTAATGCTCATGATTTTGGAATGAGATGTTCGGCGAGCAGGTGTCCACATACTTTTGGTTATGTAGTATACGTTTGTACCCTGGGAAACATAAATGTACCTTCACCGTAGAGTGTTATGATTGTACATTTTATATTGAAAATATTGGGTACAAAAATGTACCATTACACAAGATTACCCGCAATTGTACCCTAAAATGTACCGAACAGTACCATGTGAGATCATAATATTGGTGCCGTACACTCTTAGAAATAAGGGTATGGTTAGGGTACAGCTTTGTTCCCTGGGGTACAAAACAATCTAAATACACATAACGTACCTTCAGAGGTACACAGGTACGTTATGTGGATTTTGATTTTAATAATAATACTACTGTTTTTTTACGGTACCAAATCCTCTTACTGTAACCTTTTTTTACCGTTTTTTTTACAGTAACTTACAGGTAACTGGCTGCCAGTAAGTTACCAAAAATAAAACGCTCAGTATATTATTGTACGCAATTTTATGATACCAATGCTGTAACTGTAATCTATTGACGGTACCATTACTGGTACTGTAAACTCTTGTGCGGTACAAACACAGTTACTGTAATATATTGTAATACACTGTACAATTCTTGGCAGCTAGTTACCTGTAAGTTGCTGTATAAAAGTACAGCATGTTACAAAGTATTTAAGAAACATTACTGTAAAATATTTTTTACATTAATTTACAGGTAACTTGCTGCCAGTACGTTACCTTAAAAACAAGATTTTTCTTACAGTGTACGGTACAAACACAGTAGTTGTACTGATTTGTGCCTAGTATGTCTGTTGCATAGCCTGCTGTGTTTATGTTGTCGGCTTTTTTAACCTCTACAAAAAAGGGAAAAACAAAGTTACTCACAGGAAAAACAAAGTTATTCTAAATCCTAGATGCAATCAGATCAAGCGTTAATCTGGCGATAGCAGACACCCGCAGAGGTAGAACTGCATTGGAGCAGTCAAATCAGTGAACCGCTGATCTTGTGATCATTCTCAAAGCCACACCTGCCCCACTTGCCTTAGATGTTCAGAATGAGAAAGTGTAGGCTATATAGAAATAATTTATGTTCAAATTGAAAAATCATTAAACTAAATAGAAATCCTTTCTATCATCCTAATTGAGGTGTAGATTACATCTCACATTTCAATGTTCAAACTTGTAAATACGGCTGCATGGGGATTTCTGTTAATGCGACTATATGCAGCTAATGGCACTGTCCGCTTTCGGTATAATGCCGGTGTAATGCCGTATAATGCCGGAGCCACTTGTGGATTTGACAGCTCTAATGCAGTTACACCAACAACACGTCAAAACAACTGCTATGTGGATGTCAGGTAAAGCAGATTTGATTGAATAGAGCCCTAGATCTAAACACTGGTAGCCCACTCTTGAGAACTGAGTTTGATTCAGCACGTCATTCAGAGGAGTGTCCACATTTCGTCAGCCGTGCAAAACAATTGTAAGGGCAGGGGGAGGGGGATAGTTGTTTGAAGTGATGTTGCAATTCTCTTAATTTCCACAAGAAGCCTGAGTTTTACATGTAGCTTCTATTTGTGTGTGCTTGGTTTACTTTTAAAAATGGAAAAATACTTTTTTGTATGATTGTATATTTTTTCTATAATATAAAACATTACGGCCACCAACAAAGCAATGCACATAAAATAACAAAACTGGTACCAATTAACCAAGAAGAAAATCTGACATTTAATAATAATAATAATTAGCAAAAAGGATGTGCTTTGATTTTGTTGCCCCTGTGCTTTTTGTGTGACATTCTATTTAGAATATTCACAAATACAGTAAGTCAACTGCTACTGTGTTTTATGTAGCATTTTTTACGGTAATGTCCAAAATACATCAAGTGTTTTCTGGCCGTTGAATTTCCCACCACAATGCAATGTAATTTACAGTAATCTACTGTATTCAGGTTATACATACAGTATGTCACTGTTGATTATACAGTAATTTGCAGTGGCAATTACAGTGTAGACACAGCTGTAGTAATAAATATAATCACTATTGCAACTACTATTATTCTCACGGGAAGACGAAATGCATGTCCACGTTGGAGATGCAATATAAGATGGAGCATAACAACATAGCTGTGTTCGAATACCCATACTAACATACTGTATACTACATACTTAATGAGTATATACTACATACTATTATTTAATTTTAGTATACTGTAAACAAACGGTATCCTTTCAGTTGAGCGTACTAGCTCTTCGCCTGTCTACGGGAAGTTGATGCTGTTGCTATGCAACCTCTTGCTAGCCAGTTAGCATAACAAATTACTAGTTAGACATTTCACAACTTCGGGTGTGTTCTTAAATTCAATCTGGAGTGCCAGAGTGCGCACGTAAATTCATAGCATTGTCAGATTGTCCGTTTGTAAATTCAGAGCGCACACTGGACGCTCGGGCCCACACTGGACGATCAAGCAGAGGAGTGGGGTTGATTTGAGTGTTCTGACCTTACAACAGCAGTCAAGCATCCAAGCCAATGTTGGCTAGCTTGCTCGCTACTTCCAGACACAAATGAGACCACTCTGACCATTTTACTCATCCTAGCAGAGCTGGTTAGGCAGTTTTCATGTTATCCAGAGTGTTGGTGACCTTACCTGTGCTGCTGGAAACAATTTCATTACGTTTTTTTGCCAACTTTTACAGTCACCGGCCATATTCAACGGGTGTTGAGCGCTTTCTGCGCTCTGGTACTGTCAGACGAGACTGCTCAGAAATCTGAGTAGATAGCCAGAGCAAATTTACGAAAGCACACGAATGTCCACTGAGAACGCACAACGACTATACCATTTAGCTAAGCTAAGAATGATGAGAATAATCAAGTCAATAAATGTTGGGTAGTTAGTTAGATAGCCTTTAGTTAATATAATGGCAAGTTTGATGTATAAGTAGCTAGCTAACATACCGGTACATACTGTAATGATATGCTATGTGGTTTGTAAGGACAGCGTAGCCAACAAATTGTAAGATAAGTTAATTGAAAAGTCATTACTTTATTACATTGCTCAACATTTTCTTAACATTTGTCATAATTAGTTAAAGCAATGAATTTCTATCCACTCTCATTGTACTTCGGCTGCATATTTTCTGCCATTTTCGTCAAATCTAAAAATGATGTGAAGCCACGCCCATTTCCTGAAGAATTGCATTATGAGCCCTAAAGTACGGAAATAGTGTCCTCTGCGTGTATACTTCATATTTTGCCGAATTTAGTACGACATCCGGGAACTTTGACATACTAACTTTTTTGGTATACATCTGAGGGATGGGGCTAGGAAAATGTAACCTCTCTCAAATACATAGACAGCGCTGTAGGGACAGTCCATGACATCTAAGAGTCAGTTTTGATCACATATCGAAGCTATACATTGTATACATTGTTTGTTGACATTCTTTCTGTTTGTAAACAATGGAGTAATAACTTATATTTTGGGTTATGATAAAGACAGACAACTTAAATTAACTGAAGTTTGATGAAAAAGGTAGTTGTATAGTTAAGAAACGTAACTTGCAGGATTCAATATTTTGAATTTTAAGAGTAGTTGCCCTGTAAACTGATTAGATAGGCGGCACATGCGTATACCGATAGGACACATGGGGTGTAGCTCCACTGGTTACAGTCCAAACTGTGATTATATGTAGAAGCCAGACAACATAGTTTAAATTAATCCTTTATAATCGATAGATCAATATATCCCCAAGCAACCGGGATAAAGTGAGAGGTCAGTTATATACAACAGCGAACCAATCTGTGGGTAAAGCGACACTGCTACTCAAACCCAACAAGTCATGGCTTCCCTTAGAGAAAAAGACAAAGAACAACTTGGAGATGCAAATGAGAGCAACGAACAGCTGATGGATATCTAGGAAAACATAGCTAAAATGCTCTCAATGCTCACCAAAGCAAACTAAATGTTACAATCTGTTACAAAGGAAAGTAGAGTATTATGTCAGATATGCATACAGGGCGGGCCCGTGGACGAACAAGACATCAAAATTAGCCTTCTGAAAACAAAGGTGCAAACTTTAGAAGATGAACTGGACCAGCTAGAAAACAGAACGAGACAAAATAATATGAGAATAATGTCCCTACCGGAAGACGAGGAAAAAGGAGATTTTTCCAGCTACGTGATCAAGCTGATATTGTAGGAGCTTGGTGTGGATGTATCACCAGAGGATCTGGAGCAATGCCATCGGATCGGCATGAAACAGATTGTAAGCAGATGTGGTTTTCTTGCAAGAGTTACATATTTTTTTTTGTTTTGAAATTGAACATTTAAAGAGGAGCTGGGTTGGAGAGGCCTATGCTCTCACCTACTGTAGTAACAGCAGTGTTGTAGGCAACCTGATAAAATATAATTCACAATTTTACCTTATATCCCAGCACATGGACCAAGAAGTGCTGGGATATTTTACCCCTGTTTTCGTGATATCCAATTGCGATCCAATTACGATATTGTCTCATCGCTGCAACTCCCCAACATGCTCGTGAGAGGCGAAGGTCGAGTCATGCTTCCTCTGAAACATGACCTGCCCAAACCGTGATTCTTAACACCCGCCCGCTTAACCCGGAAATCAGTTGCATCAATTTGTCAGATGAAACAGAGCTCAACTGAAGACTGGAGTCAGCCTGCAGGCACCTAGCCCGCCACAAGGAGTCACTAGAGTGCGATGAGCAAAGTAAAGCCCCCGCCCATAGGAATCAAACCCACAACCCTGGCATTGCAAGTGCCATGCTCTACCAACTAAGTTATAAGGAAGGACCCCACAAATGTGGTGTTTTTGCATAGAATTCAAGCTATATTAGATCAAATCCAGACAGGAACTATTATTTTAGCAGGTGCCCTACATCATACATTCGATAAGATTGACAAAAGTAGTAATACAAAAGGCACATTTAGGGAGCCTCCAAAGGCTGAAAAATGTAATCTCTACAAATAATTTACAAGACACCTGGAGATTACAATTCCCAACTACAAAAGACTATTCCTTTTTTTCTCAAAGTAAGAAAAGCTATTCAAGAATGGACCACATTTGTTTTCTTAAAAAATGCACTCAACAATTTACTGGATTCAAAAATGTATGATATAGTGATATCGGATAATTCTCAGGCATCATGCTTAATTACACCAATAGAAAATACACTTAGTGACAGAATTTGGATAATGAAAGAGCTTATTTTCTGGACGCAACATTTATGAAATACTTAAATGACAAAATTCTAACCTTAACCATTACACATGTGTACATAGAGGACAGCGAAAAGCTGACCCCCAATATAATTTGGGATGTTTTTAAGGCGTACATTAGTGGAAGGATAATCTCATACTCGGCAAAAGTTAAATCTGATTAGAAATTCAAATTAAAGAAAAATAAATCACTATCTCAGAAAAAGCCCATACAAATATTTACAAAGTAAAGGAGAAAATACAATTTTTGAACATAAGCAGGAATTCGATCTTTTACTTTTGAAGAGAGCCAACAACTACAGGTTAAACTCAAACAAAGCATACTACTTATTAGCAAATAAATATCTCACAACTCTCACAAAATGAAGACATGCTAAACCAGTTATAATTTTAAAAGATGCAGATCCAAAAGCGGTAATTAGAAACAACAATACAATTAATGACCATTTTAAAGTTTCTATGAACATTTGTATAAATCAGAATTAAACAACAGTTGGACGGACCCTTTAGCCTTCTTAGACTCAACAACTCTGAAGCAATTATCAACAGACAAAAAATAATCCCTTAAAACAGAGATCACACAAGAAGAAATATTAGCTACTGTTAAAACATTCGCACGGAGAAAAGCATCAGGAATGGATGGCTTTCAAATACAATTATATTCAAATATACATAAATAAAACATTATCTGATGATATTGCTTTAGAAAGGGGCACAAGACAGGGATGTTCCTTCTCCCCCTTCTGTTTGCATTGGCAATTGAACCACTTGCTGAAAGAATTAGACAGGACCCAAACATAACATGTATTAGTATTGGTAAACATGAATATAAACTAAACTTATTTGCAGATGATCTCCTGATATAACTGACCAATTCAAGGATATATATTAAACATGGGAAAAAACAAATAATGGCAATAGGACAAAGGAAAAGTAATAACTCCGAACTACAGCAATCCTTTAAGTGGACAACAAAACTTCTGAAACTTTTAGGATGCTTAATAAGTGACAACAAACAACAAATATATAAAGATAAGTTTATTCCATTCCATTTCTCAACAATATGAAAGTAAACAAAGTGGAATACATTTCCCATAAATCTTACAGGTAGAATAAATCGCTTTACAAGGGCATGGCTGCCAAAGTTTTTGTATTTATTTCTGGTAATACCAATTACCCCACCAAAGACATTTTTTTAGATAGCTAGCTAGCTAAACAATGAACCGACATAATCCCAACTCATACTACTACCAATACAAACACTGTCATAGCTGTAGTATGAATCTGCAGGTAGCTAATGCTAACAAACTAGGCTCAATGTTAGTTAGCTTACATTAGGCTATAACTAGCAATGCAAAAAGATTTCTGATTAGTACTGTATAATAATACTACACAGATTATACACATAACGTTAGCTAGCGAGCCAGCAAGCTAACGTTCATTAGCTAACTAACAGTATGCTTTAACTTGCAATAAAAATTATTCTGACAAAATTAGAAAATTATATCTGAAAATGAAGCTAGACTCTTACATGGATGAACGCTTCATGGCAGACTGGAACCATTTAACTCCGTTTTGTTTGTAGCTACATCTAGTTTGGCCAGCGTTTTGTCAAGTCACTCCGGTTCACACTGACTGTGGCGTGTGCAGAGAGTAGCCCATCACTTTTTCCAACCGATCTGTCAATAGTGCCTACTAAATTCAGGGCATCAATATTGTTGAGAAAAGTAGAAAAACTTTTGTAGGTCTCGATGGCTAACGTTATATCTTTCAAAAACATGGTAGTAGAAAGGACTGTCAACACACACTGAACAGCTCATGTTATAGGCAGAAGTATTCTACATGGCAGACCAATCCAAACTCATCTCCCGGCATATCCAGCCCATCCATTATCTCAGCCAATCATGGCTAGTGGGAAGGTTCCAGACTTTTCCGTGGCTAAACCAACTACTCTCATAATTTAACAATTTTCTTTGTATTTATGGATGGAATATAAGTTTGCTATTAAGGCACATAAAAGTTCACATGTTCCAGAAGGCATTCCCACTCAAAAAGTAATACAAAATAAACATGTACATTTAAATGCCTCTCCTGTAAACTAGTGATGTGCGACATACACCTAGTTTCCTGAAACGAGTCACATATGGGCAAATACAATTCATAGAATAGATAGGAACATTTTACATCTTCCTAAGTCTGAGGGTGGTTTTAACCTTCCAGACTTGGAATTGTATTAATTCGCTACCTAAAGCTTTTACTTCTGACGTATACACTGAACTAAAATATAATCGCAAAATGCAACAATTTAGAAGATTTTACTGGATTTCAGGTATGCCTCTCTTGGTCACAGATACCTTAAAAAAGAAGTAGGGGTGTGGATCAGAAAACCAGTCAGTATCTGGTGTGACCACCATTTGCCACGCGTCTCCTTTGCATAGAGCTGATCAGGCTGTTGATTGTGGCCTGTGGAATGTGGTCCCACTCCTCTTCAATGGCTGTGCGAAGTTGGCAGGAACTGGGACACTGTCGTACACGTCGATCCGGAGCATCCCACACATGCTCAATGGGTGACATGTCTATGAGTATGCAGGCCATGGAAGAACTGGGACATTTTCAGCTTCCAGGAATTGTGTTAAGATCCTTGGGACATGGGGCCATGCATTATCATGCTGAAACATGAGGTTATGGTGGGAGATGAATGGCATGACAATGGGCCTCAGGACCTCCTCAAGGTATCTCTGTGCATTCAAATTGCCATCAATGAAATATATTTGTGTTCGTTTTCCATAGCTTATGCCTGCTCATACAATAACCTCACCACCACATTGGGGCATTCTGTTCACAATGTTGACCGCTTGCCCACACGATGCCATACCCGCTGTCTGCCATCTGCCCGGTACAGCTAAAACTGGGATTCATCCATGAAGAGCTCATTTCTCCAGTGTGCCAGTGGCCAACAACGGTGAGTGTTTGCTCACTGAAGTCGGTTATGACACCAAACTGCAGTCAGTTCAAGACCATGGTGTGGACGACGAGCACGCAGATGAGCTTCCCTGGAACTTTTGCTGACAGTTTGTGCAGAAATTCTTCGGTTGTGCAAATCCACAGTTTCAAAAGTCTCAGACGATCCCGCAGGTGAAGAATCTGGATGTGGAGGTCCTGGGCTGGTTTGCTTACATGAGGTCTGCGGTTGTGAAGTTGGTTGGATGTACTGCCAAATTTTCTAAAACAACGTTGGATGCGGCTTATGGTAGATAAATTATCATTAAATTCTCTGGCAACATCTGGTGGACAGTCCTGCAGTCAGCATGCCAATTGCATTGTGTCGTGTGACAAAACGGTCAATTGTAGAGTGGCCTTTTATTGTCACCAGCACAAGGTGCACCTGTGTAATGATAATGCTGTTTAATCATATTCTTGATATGCCAAACCTGTCAGCTTCAATGGATTATCTTGGCAAAGGAGACATTTTTTGAGATAAATAAGCTTTTTGTTTATAGGATTTTTTTGGTGGGATATTTGATTTCAGCTCATGAAACATGGGACCACCACTTTACATGTTGCACTCATATTTTTGTTCAGTATAGTTAAATGCACTAAAGGGGAACAATGGGTACATATTGAACATGCGCATGCTCATCCCCAGAATATTTTTACGTGTCATTTTGTCAAAGGATAAAGCTAAGAACTTCATTGTTAAGAACACTGTAACAATATGGGAGAAAATTAAACGTATTCTACAAGAAGAAGTATCACTCTCTAAAAACACAACCTTTTGAAAAAATCCTTGGATAGCTTTTTCACCGATAAATTGGTCCACATGGAAAACTAAAGGCATAGAAACTGTAAATGACTTGGTTACAGGCAATAAATGTATTCCCATGACAGAATTAAAAAGTAATTTTGGACTGATCAATGTAGATATCTTCAAAAACATGCAACTTAAAAGTTACATGTCCCGAAATTTAAATTTGAAACTTTTGGACATCAGTACAACCTTGAGGGAATTTTATTTGAATCAGAAAAAGATGTTCATATGATAGGGAAGATATACAAAACCTTGCAGAGAGCATATCCAACTGACAATCTCTTACATAAAAATATAAACTATTGGAACCAAGACTTTAAAATAACTGATGTTAGCACAAAATGGAGGGAAAGTTTAAGCATAACTAACAAAATTACAGTTACAGTTACACTTAATCCAGTATAAACTAATTTATATAATTTATTATACAAGAGACAAAATTCACAAATTCTACAGCACAATGGCAGTCATGTCTTAAGTGTAAAACTCACGGCTAAGGGATGTTCTTAAGCACGACACAACGTGGAGTGCCTGAATACAGTCCTTAGCCGTGGTATAGTGCCAATATACCACAAACTCCCAAGGTGCCTTATTGCTATTATAAACTGGTTACCAATGTAATCAGAGCAGTAAAAAGAAATGTTGTCATAACTGTGGTACACAGTCTGATATATCATGGCTTTCAGCCAATCAGCATTCAGGGCTCGATCCACCCAAGTTTATAACTACTTTTAGTCAGTCTGTCTGCCTATTTCAAGATATGGCATATGGGGGTGTAGTGAGATACTTAATAGGCTGGACGATTCTCTTCTCATCACTCATCTTGAAAAAACGTATACAAAAAACTTGGCAATCAGTCAATCTGCAATCCTTACCACAATTGAAAAATCAAATGATTTATTATTGAAATATAAAGGGCATCCGAGAAAAACAAATTTATACAATTTAAGGCCAGGTGGCAAATAATAACGCAGGCACTAAGGATGGGGGTGTGAGCATGCGGTTATTGGCAGATGAGATGTAGTCATTGTTTGTGTGTGTCTGTAAGTTGTTTTTCATATGTATATGTTTGTACATGGAGTGAAAAAAGAAAGAACAAATATATATACAACGCATTCTGAAGGTATTCATACCCCTTGACTTTTTCCACATTTTGTTACGTTACAGCCTTTTTCTAAAATGGATTAATGTTTTTCCTCATCAATCTACACACAATACCCCACAATGACAAAGCGAAAACTGATTTTTAGAAATGTTTGCAAATTTATTAAAAATAAAAAACAAAAATACTGTTACATAAGTATTCAGACACTTTGCTATGAGACTAGAAATTGAGCTCAGGTGCATCCTGTTTCCATTGATCATCCTTGATATGTTTCTACAGCTTGATTGGAGTCCACCTGTGGTGAATTCAATTGATGTTGAATTGATGGACATGATTTGGAAAGGCACACACCTGTCTATATAAGGTCCTGAATAAAAATAAGAAACTACGCTATGAAACCAAGATAAATGAAATAAAGAATGATAGTAAAAAGCTTTGGAGCACCTTAAATGAAATTCTGGGAAGGCAAACTCAGCTCCATCATTCATTAAAACAGATGGCTCATTCATCACAAAACCAACTCATTTTGCCAACTACTTTAATGATTTTTTCATTGGCAAGATTAGCAAATTTAGGCATAACATGCCAGCAACAAGTGCTAACACCACACATCCAAGTATAACTGACCAAATTATGGAAGACAAGCATTGTAATTTTGAATTCCGTAAAGTCAGTGTGAAGAGGTGAACAAATTATTGTTGTCTATCAACATTGACAAGCCACCAGGGTGTGACAACTTGGATGTAAAATTACTGAGGATTATAGCGGATGATATTGCCACTCCTATTTGCCACATCTTCAATTTAAGCCTACTAGAAAGTGTGTGTATAAGAGCACAGGGCGAGACCCAGATGCAGACAAGGGAGGCAGATGGTTAGAGTCTCTGATATTTATTAGTATCCAAGGGGCAGACAAGAGAATGGTTGTGGACAGGCAAGAGATCATAGCAAGGTCAGAGTCCAGGAGGTACAAAGTGGCAGGCAGGCTCGAGGTCAGGGCAGGCAGTATGGTCAGGCAGGCAGGTTCAGAGTCAAGGCAGGCAAGGGTCAAACCCGGGAGGACTAGCAAAAAACAGAGAAAAGGAAAAAGCAGGAGAACGGAGTAACACGCTGGTTGACTTGGCAAAATGAGATGAACTGGCACAGTCAGACAGAAAACACAGGTATAAATACCCAGGGGATAATGGGTGACACTTGGAGGGGGTGGAGACAAGCACAAGGACAGGTGAAACAGATCAGGGTGTGACAGTGTGCCCTCAGGCTTGGAGGGAAGCAAAAGTCATTTCGCTACCTAAGAATAGTATATCCCCTTTGCTGGCTCAAATAGCCGACCAATAAGCCTGTTACCAACCCTTAGTAAACTTTTGGGAAAAATTGTGTTTGACCAGATACAATGCTATTTTACAGTAAATGAATTGACAACAAACTTTCAGCATGCTTATAGAGGACATTCAACAAGCACAGCACTTACACAAATTACTGATGATTGGCTGAGAGAAATTGATGATAAAAAGATTGTGGGGGCTGTTTCGTTAGACTTCAGTGCGGACTATGACATTATCGATCATAGTCTGCTGCTGGAAAAACGTATGTGTTATGGCTTTACACCCCCTGCTATATTGTGGATAAAGAATTACCTGGCTAACAGAACACGGAGGTTGTTCTTTAATGTAAGCGTCGCCAACATATTCCAGGTAGAATCAGGATTTCCCCAAGGCAGCTGTCTAGGCCCTTTACTTTTTTCAATCTTTACTAATGAATTTCCACTGACTGAGGAAAGCCAGAGTGTCTACGTATGCGGAAGACTCAACACTATACATCTCAGCTACTACATCGACTGAAATGACTGCAACACTTAACAAAGACTTAGTTTCAGAGTGTGGCAAGGAGTAAGTTAATCCTAATTATTTCTAAAACTAAAAGCATTGTATTTGGGACAAATCATTCTCTAAACCCTTATCCTCAACTAAATCTTGTAAGAAATAATGTGGAAATTGAGCAAGTTGAGGTGACTAAACTGCTTGGAGTTACCCTGGATTGTAAACGGTCATGGTCAAAACATATTGATACAACATTAGCTAAGATGGGGAGAAGTATGTCCATAATAAGGCACTGCTCTACATTCTTGACAGCTCTGTCAATAAGGCAGGTCCTACAGGCCCTAGTTTTGTTGCACCTGGACTACTGTTCAGTTGTGTGGTCAGGTGCCGTATAAAAGGACTTGTAATTGGTTCAGAACAGGGCAGCATGGCTGGCCCTTGGATATATACAGAGAGCTAATATTAATAATATGCATGTCAATCTCTCCTGGCTCAAAGTGGAGGAGAGATTGACTTCATCACTTGTGTGCACCGAGCTGTCTGTTTGAACTACTGGTGCACAGCTTGGACAGCCATGCATACCCCACAACACATGCCACAAGAGGTCTCTTCACAGTCCCCAAGTCCAGAACAGACTATGGAAGGCGCACAGTACTAAATAGAGCCATGACTACATGGAACTCTATTCCACATCAAGTAACTCACGCAAGCAGTAAAATTAGATTTAAAAAACAGATAAATAAAACACCTCATGGAACAGCGGGGACTGTGAAGCAACACAAACATAGGCACAGATGCACATGCATACACACACGCACACACGATAGCATACGCACTATACACACACGTACACATGGATTTTGTACTGTATATATGTGGTAGTGGTGGAGTAGGTGCCTGAGGGCACATGGACTGTGAATGTATCGTGATGTTTTTAAAATTGTAAAAACTGCCTTCATTTTGCTGTACCGAAGGAAGAGTAGCTGCTGCCTTGGATCCATAATAAACACAAATACAGTGAAGCATGGTGATGGCAGCATCGTGCTGTGGTGATGTTTTTCAACGGCAGGGACTGGGTGACTAGTCAGGACCAAGGGAAAGATGATTGGAGCGTATTACAAAGAGAGATCCTTGATGAAAACCTGCTCCAGAGCACTCAGGACTGGGGCGAAGGTTCACCTTCCAACAGGACAACAACCTTAAGCACACAGCCAAGACAATGCAGAAGTGGCTTCGAGATAATTCTCTGAATTGAGAGGCCCAGCCACAGCCCGGACTTGAACCCAATCGACATCTCTGGAGAGACCTGAAAATAACTGTGCAGCAACGCTCCCCATCCAACCTGACAGAGCTGGAGAGGATCTCCAGAGAAGAATGGGAGGAACTCCCCAAATACAGGTGTGCCAAGCTTGTAGTGTCATACCCAAGAAGACTCGAGGCTGTAATCGCTGCCAAAGGTGCTTCAACGAAGTATTGAGTAAAGGGTCTGACTACTTATGTAAATGTGATATTTCATTTTTCTTTTATACATTTGCAAAAAATTCAAAAACCTATGTTTGCTTTGTCATTATGGGGTATTGTATGTAGATTGATGAGGGGCAAAAACGATTTAATACATTTTAGAATGAAGCTGTAACGTAACAAAATGTTGAATAAGTTAAGGGATCTGAATACTTTCCGAATGCACTGTAAATATTATAAAAAAGACAATAAAGACAGACAGTGCTAAGCTCATGAGGCATTTCTAAGTTATATTCTTCTAGAATCAATGGCTAAATTTCAAGAAATGAAAAGACCACTGAACAGTTCCCTAAATCCCACAATGTAGCTTTAACATCCTTGCTGTCCAGTAACAAGCTGCAGGAGAAATTGTGCTCTTATAGATACACTCCTGGGGATTGTGGGAAGGAGAGGAGTGATTCTCATTAATGAGGAGGGTACAGAGAGAGGCCTGTAGCTAGTGGAGCGGCCATTCCTCCTCTCTGCAGCCTACAGATCACAAGAAGAGATGGTAGGAGAGATGGAGACGGAGATTGAGGGAGGGGAGAGAGAAAGATAGAGAGAGACTGTATCAAGCGGAGCGGCCAGTCCTCTTCTGTTTCTACAGTCCACAGATCACAGAGAGATTGATGGAGAGAAGGAGGGAAAGATGGCGGGGGGGTTAGGAGGGGTGGAGAAATGTGGGGTCGCAGGGATGGAAAGGAGAGGTGACGAGAGAAAGAGTTGGTGAGAGAAAGATGGAGAGATGGAGAGCTTGTCAGTTAGCACTCAACACAGCAGTTAATGAGTATCACTGCTGGAGAGATGGGACCCTGGAGGTTTTTGACTATGTATGTGCGTGTGTGTAAATGTATGTACATTATGTAAATCTGTGTGTTTAGGAAGGGAAGGGTAAGGAAAGTCACACTGAGTAAGATAATGTGTTCTCCCCGCTTCCCTCCTGTTCACAGTCATTAAGTTGTGTGTGGAATTCATGTGTCTCTTTGAGTTTCAATTCCTTACACCCCAAAAATACATAATTCATTTCCACAGCTGCAGTGCAGATCCCCTCTGTCTGTTTATGATTGTGTTTACGAGAGTGTGTGTGTGTGTGTGTGCACGTGTGGGGGCGTGCATCCGTGCCTTTGTGCATGTGTGTGTGTGTGTGTGTGTGTGTGTGTGTGTGTGTGTGTGTGTGTCGGGGTTTAAATACCATATCGCATCCTGTTCCAATAAACCAGCTGAAACCGAGGGGAGGCTTGTTTGCGTTAGCGTGTCCTGCTAGGCTAGTGTTGGGCCATAAAAAATGTAGATGAATGGATAATTCAGATTTGTTCATAACAACATTAGCACAGGCAGGAGAGCAGGAGCCAACAAAGTTATCCCCAAGCAAGTAGGACACACTGGATTTGTTTAGATTAAGATGTAACTGGGTTTGCAGAGGACAGGACACCTGAACCTCGTTAATTACTGCACTACTATGTCACAAACTAATTATAGATTGTTTACAGACAGTATGCACCACTGCAACATCCTGTCATTTGCAGCTTTAACTCTGCATGTATCATTCTGCATCTCTTATATGAAAACTCAGACCTGGTCTGCATCTTGTGACACTGCTGTGACAGATTTACTGTCACTTATCCAGTTCTACCAAGCAGTTTAAATAGTTCAGGTGGAACCTTTTTCAATGTGCTTTACTTTAAAATGGATAATCTGTCCTCATATCCTCTGACATACAGTAGTTTTCCTGCTCCAGCTCCACCTCCACCATTCTCCCATGACTCTCTCTCTCTGTGGATGACTAACAGGAGTCACCACTGCGGCAGTTGAACCATGTCTGTTCAAAATGGGGCATTCCAAGGAAATAATAATGATGGTCCCTAAGAATGCTTTCACATTGGCCTCTCATCTATTTCCATAATTGGCTGTTGTAGATAAGATAAAGACTGAATCTAAAGACTAAGATAAGCGTCTGCATATGGTGTATTATTATGATACAATATTTATTTGCATGGATACTTAGGCTTAACCTACTTTGTTTGTCATGGGGTGTCCCAGAGAAAGGCTTATCTGATTTTGTACACATTGGAACGCTTTTGACACAACCCCATTTTTTATGCATGCATGAGAGAGAGAGTCAAACTGACACACTCACACACCACAGCAATCCCCTGCCGGCTGCAAAGTGGAGAGTGGACGCCTGCTGATAAGTTGAGCGATAAACTCCATTCACTCTCACTGCAAACAGCCACGAGCTGCCAAGAGTGACTTATGGAAGGGATTGTCAAAGCAGCGTATCATAACATAGTATATCTCATTTGTAGCACATCCATGATTTGGCCAGGCAGTGGGGATGAAAAGTGTGTGTTCAAGATGAGATGGTTTGGGATGAATTGGACCGCAGATTGAAGGAAAAGCAGCCAACAAGTGCTCATCATATGTGGGAACTCCTTCAAGACTGTTGGAAAAGCATTCCAGGTGAAGCTGGTTGAGAGAATGCCAAGAGTGTGCAAAGCTGTCAGCAAGGCAAGAATCTAAAATCTAAAATATATTTTGATTTGTTTAACACTTTTTTGATTACTACATAATTCCATATGTGTTATTTCATAGTTTTGATGTCTTCACTATTATTTTACAATGTAGAAAAAAGTAAAAATAAAGAAAAACCCTGGAATGAGTAAGTGTGTCCACACTTTTGACTGGTACTGTATGTGAAGGACATCAAATCCGCCACACTGACTAAAATTAAACAGACTAAAAGCTGGTACATGCATTTATGTAACACTCATCGTTGAAGGGGGACCAAAACGCAGTGGGTAAAGTGCTCATCCTCTTATTTATTAAAGAAAACACTTAATCAATACAAAACAACTGACGAAAACAGTCCAGTAAGGTGCATAGACTATACTAGAAACAACCACCCACAAAACCCAGTGAAAACAAACACAACTAAATATGGCCTCCAATTAGAGACAACAACAACCAGCTGCCTCTAATTGGAGGTCATTCACAAAACTCACATAGAACTAGAAAAGCTAGATAAACATAGAAATAAGAAAACTAGAACCTGAGCCCACAATACCCAACCACACAAGACAAACCCCCTCTGCCACGCCCTGACCAACTACAATGACAAATAACCCCTTTTACTGGCCAGGACGTGACAATTTACTAGAATATACATAATTGCATACCTCTAGTCTACACTACACATCCTATATTAATATTTTGAGAGTGTTGATAGGGATAGAGGCTATCTATAGGTACTGTAACTGCCAAAATAATGGAAACACTTGAGTAAATGAGGGATACAAAGTATATTTAAAGAAGTTGCTTCCACACAGGTGTGGTTCTTGAGTTAATTAAGCAATTTACATCCAATCATGTTTAGGGTCATGTATAAAAATGCTGGGCAGGCCATTATTTTGGCTGTCATGGATATGCCCACATAGGATGACGATGCCTCCATCCACAGGGCACGAGTGTTCATTGAATGGTTTGATGAGCATGAAAACTACGTAAATCATATGCCATGGCCATATCAGTCACCACATATCAACCCAACTCAACATTTATGGGAGATTCTGGAGCGGTGCCTGAGAAAGTGTTTTCCACCACCATCAATAAAACACCAAATTATGTACTTTCTTGTTGAATAATGGTGTTCATCCCTCCAATAAAGTTCAAGACACTTGCACAATCTATGCCAAGGCACATTGAAGCTGTTTTTGCTTGTGGTGGCCCAACTCCCTATTAAGACACTTTATGTTGGTGTTTCCTTTATTTCAACATTTACATGTAACTATCAGAACTGTCACTGAGTAAAGAATTGTGTTAATGAACTCAAGTAAATGAACTTTCACTTTTACTTGAGTGATTTTCTATTAAGGTATCTTTTCTTTTACTCAAGAATGACAATTGGGTAATTTTTCCACCACTGAGAGAGGGATGCTTCAGACAGATGGATGATGGGAATTCCAATCTGTCTGTCTGTCTGTCTTTCCAGAGTGTGTCACATACACAACTTCTGATCATTTTTTATCATACATCAAACACACAGATCATGCTACATACCACATACAGTGCATTTGGAAAGTATTCAGACACCTTCACATTTTCCACATTTTGTTATGTTACAGCCTTATTCTAAAATTGATTCAATCATTTTTTCCCTCATCAATCTAAACACAATACCCCATAAGGGCAAAGCGAAAACAGGTTTTTCGACATTTTAGCAAATGTGTAATAAAAAAACCATTTACAGACCCTTTGCTATGAGATTCGAAATTGAGCTCCAGTGCATCCTGTTTTCATTGATCATCCTTGAGATGTTTCTACAACTTGATTGGAGTCCACCTGTGGTAAATTCAATTGATTGGACATTTGGAAAGGCACACATCTGTCTATATAAAGTCCCACAGTTGACAGTGCATGTCAAAGCAAAACCCAAGCCATGAGGTTGAAGGAATTGTCCGTAGAGCCCCGAGACAGGATTGTGTTGAGGCACAGATCTGGGGAAGGGTACAAAAAAAGTCTGCAGCATTGAAGGTCCCCAAGAACACAGTGGCCTCCATCATTCTTAAATGGAAGAAGACTCTTCCTAGGGCTGGCCGCCAAACTTAGCAATCGGGAAGAAGGGCCTTGGTCAGGGAGGTGACCAAGATCCCGATATTTATGGTAGAATGGCCAGACGGAAGCCACTCCTCAGTAAAAGGCACATGACAGCCCACTTGGAGTTTGCCTAAAGGCACCTGAAGGACTCTCAGACCATGAGAAACAAGATTCTCTGGTCTGATGAAACCAAGATTGAACTCTTTGGCCTGAATGCCAAGCATCACGTCTGGAGGAAACATGGCACCATCCCTACGGTGAAGCATATTTGTGGCAGCATCATGCTGTTGGGATGCTTTCAGCGGCAGGGACTGGGAGACTAGTCAAGATCGAGGGAAAGATGAACAGAGCAAAGTACACAGAGATCCTTGATGAAAACCTGCTCCAGAACGCTCTGGACTTCAGACTGGGGCGAAGGTTCACCTTCCAACAGGACAATGACCCTAAGCACACAGCCAAGACAATGAAGGAGTGGCTTCGGGACAAGTCTCTGAATGTCCTTGAGTGGCCCAGCCAAAGCCCGGACTTGAACATGATTTAACATCTCTAGAGAGACCTGAAAATAGCTGTGCTCCGACGCTCCCCATTCAACCTGATAGAGCTTGAGAGGATCTGCAGCGAAGAATGTGAGAAACTCCCCAAATAAAGTTGTGCCAAGCTTGTAGCGTCATACCCAAGACAACTCAAGGCTGTAATTGCTGCCAAAGGTCCTTCAACAAAGTGCTGAGTAAAGGGTCTGAATACTTATGTAAATGTAATATCGTTTTTTAAATTTTCATACATTTGCAAAAATGTCTGAGGGCCTGTTTTTGCTTTGTCATTATGGGGTATTGTGTGTTGATTGATGGGGGGAAAAAAGACTGTAACATAACAAAATATGGAAAAAGTGAAGGCGTCTGAAAACTTCCCAAATGCACTGTACATCTTCCCGTATATGACAGCCTTTCCTTTACATAACCTTGTAACTCCCACTCCCAGTCATTGACTACAAACAGATTTTTCCAGTCTCCAATCTCTTTAAGGAGGAGAGACCCTTCACAGCCTATACCTCCACGCAATCTGTGTGACTCTGGAAATTGTCTTTGTATTGCAGCTTGGCTCTAAAAACACTCTGATCTGTGGTGGAACATTTCTAGGAAGAAGAGACTTGACTCTACCTGAGCATGGCTTTAAAACACATTCTCTTAGTTGAAACATCTAAATAAAACACTATGTCAATACGGTTTTACTTGTCTGCGAAAACACCCATTGGGTTGTGAAATATGTCTTAAGTATCACTCTGTTGTGAAATATTAATCAAGAATACAATAATTGTCTGTGGTAGAGTTCTGATTAGAAACTTTCTTTGAGATTCTGTGCCATTTGTTATTTCCTTCCTGTTCAGCCTGGGATTGAGTGGAGTGATTTTTCTCTGTCTAAATATTGCTATAGCCACCAACCTAGCCACACACACACATTCTGAACATACAGTACATACTGTATGCAGGCATGGGCACAAGCCCACGCATGCGCGTGAAAACACACACACACACACATGCTTACAAGCACATATTTCATCACTTCAAATGCCACGCTTTGCATAAATTTAAGATTGGTTGGTATAATACCATGAACTCTGCAACCATTCATTGTCGTATAATCTTTCTCAAATGTCTCTCTGCACATACTGCCATGCTCTCCTCTATCCATTAATTGTCACAGTGATAGCGTCCTACTGAGGATGGGGATGGAGAACTCAGTGCATTGCACTCATCTTGAGAAGTTGTTAATCTGTTACAGCTGTCAGGCCTCTGTGTAGTGCATACACTAGAGCCATGCTCATTACCTTCATATTGACCACCTTGGTTTGAGACGATAGTAAGCTGCTCCTATGGCTTTCTCATAATTAATGAGAGACATCACAGATGAACCTGAGAGTGTACCATTAAAGGAAAAAGGCCTTGTTTTTTTTGTAGAGTAAATTACTTGTTCTAACATACTGAAAATAAACTTTGTGCTACATGAACAGATTAAACAAAAATATGACATTAGTTTAAAATAGATCTGTTGTAACGAAAGGCAGTGTATTTTTAGTCTAAAAGAGGCAATAGAGAGAACAATCATAGGTATCGTCCCAAATGGCACCCTATTCTCTATTTAGTGCACTACATTTGTCGTACTACAAGTAGTGCACTATATAGGGAATATGTTGTCATTTGGGATGGAGCCATACTCTGCTCCTTGGTCCATATCAAAGGTGGAGCAGAATTGTGAGCACAAGGAGTTCTCTCTAAGAGTGGAGCAGATGGGTCATTTAACAATAATTTACACCTTTAATTACATAATACCAATGCTCATATTATCAGTGTAATAGATTAAACTCTATCATTGCATTACATGAAGACATTAACTGACTGATAAGATTAACCTATCTTTAATTAATGAGTGAGCTTTTATAGTGACAGCTAACAAACCAGTGACAAACACCTGGCAAAAGCAAGAAAATACAATTTGACATGTTCCTATGGACAAGGTCAAAATCATCATGTCATTCCTCAGGACATGACAGTACATCTTCCTGTATCTAGCATTTACCTTCGTAATACGAGCTGCTAATTTCAAACCAATCTATTTAAGGTATTTGGTGTCCCTAAACCGGGACAGTTAATGCTCAATATGCGATAATGTGACTAGAATGATGTTGTAAACAACAGCCAATTCCGGAACATAGACATGTCTTATATGGTCAGAAAGCTTAAATTCTTGTTAATCTAACTGCTGTGTCCAATTTACAGTAGCTATTAGAGCAAAACAAATACCATGGTATTGTTTGAGGATAGTGCACAACAACAAAACACTTTTATCACTGAAACTCAAAAATGTACTTACATTCAGTAATCCTGTCCCTGAGGGTTCCAGAGATAAAATGTAGCATCGTTTTGTTTGATAAAATATATTTTTATATTCAAATGTAGGTACTGGGTTCTATAGTTTGACCCCACTGCTGTCTCTGCCCATCCATTATGTATGACATTCCTGGGAGTGTGTAAACAAAACAAAAAAATAATACTATAGCATTTTTTTGTATGTTCTCTATGGTTATGTACTTGAAAATGTATACATTGACCAATTCGGCACATTTGGACAAACTCCTGGCAGTCTCGATACAAAATATTGTGAAGTTAAGTAATTCTTCACTGAATCAGTCTGAAACTTTGCACACACACTCCTGCCATCTTGTGGACAACATCTAAATTACACCAATCCTATTTCAATGTATGGCCTTTCCCTTGCATTTCAAAGATGATGAAAAAAAATATATAGAAAACATGTTTTTTTGTATATATTATCTTTTACCAGATCTAATGTGTTATATTCTCCTACATTAATTTCACATTTCCACAAACTTCAAAGTGTTACCTTTCAAATGGTATCAAGAATATGCATATCCTTGCTTCAGGTACTGAGCTACATGCAATTAGATTTGGGTATGTGATTTTTGGCGAAAAAGCCTCCCAAAAGGGTCCGATTGAGGTTATTAATACGAGCTGCTAATTTCAAACCAATCTAGTCAAGGTATTCAGTGTGCATCACTCATCATAATGATGCTTAATAAATTGTCATGGCCACACTTCACTCAAATATACTTTCCCACCACAGCCTAGCTAGGTAAGAATAGAAGAGGAGCAGCTTTTTACTTTACAGCCCTCATTTTAGTGTTACTCTGGCCCAGATGTCCTTAGAGTAAAGGACACATTAATTGGAATGGGTAATTAAGATAGCAGCGTGAGCCACATTCAGGTTTCCTGCCTCTGATGTCGCTGTAATGAGGGAGAGGAGGAATGTGTCATTCCCTTTAACAGTCTAAGGATGTGTCCCGAATGGTCCTGGTCAAAAGTAGGGCACTACAGTATATAGGGAATACGATGCCATTTGGGATGCAGCCTCAGTCTCCCACACCTTTATAACAACCAAATTGGACATTTTACTTTTTAATTAATTCTTAGACACATCAAATGTTTTCCTGTCATGGTAGGAAGTTATTTATTTATGTGTGAGGAGGATAATACATGGATGAACAGTCAGAATAGCCTCTTCATTATATGCCAATGCAAAATAAACTGTTCTCCAAATGGACATGTATCTTATCCTGGTAGACACACTGAGCACCTGTATCATACTGGTAATCACTCTTACTCTATGGGTAGCAAATGAACAATAAAACAGACAACAATTTATCAACCAACCTTGGAAACACGTCTCGGGTGATTAAATTACTCCAAATGAACCTACAGCGCTTACTGTCCCTGTATTATCCTGGTGATTACTCTTATGGGTAGCAAATTAACGATTAAACAGACAACAATTTATCAACCATCATTCAGATCGAATACATGTCTCAGGTGATGCAGTGTTTTCAAATGGACTAGACACATGGATGGAGCACCTGCCTTACTGTATATCAGACTAGAAATCACTCTTATAGTATGGCAACTGAGCAATCAAACAGACATCCAATTTATCACCCAACCAACTAAACAGAGTGAATGCATGTCTCAGAGGAAGGCGCGTTATACATCGCTGTCTGGGTAAATCTCAGAATAAAGGCCATGGAATACCAACGTAGTATAGCTAGCCGCTGTGAGACAGATAAGGATTTCAACTAGGCCCATCATCCTTCAATCCCTCTGGGGCTGAACTCTGAATGGGGACATCTCTCTCTGGGGACGGAGCATTAGAACAGATGTGTTATCCTGGGTTCTCCTCTCTCTCTCTCCCTCTTTCTCTCCTTTTGTCTGCTAGTTCTCTAGAGCCCAGTTAAATGGCTGGGGTATAGGAAAAAGGATCACAGACACGCATAACCTAAAAAACATTCACAAAATGTATGTTTGATCAAACAAATAACATTTATACTATCAGTAAGAATAGGCTATATCATATATTTTGGATCATACAAGGGCATGATGGTTGATTTATATGCATCCTGTTTATAATATAGACATATCATTTATAATATAGAGCACAAATTAACTGCATTATCTTGGTAGGTCATTATATCCAGCTGTATTTACTATTTTGCTTATGAGAGAGTGGCTCAGAGGGAACAGTTGGGTGTCTTACATTACACAAATAGGTCTCCTCTGTGCACAACCGGACATCAATAAATGACCAGTGTCCATTTGTGAAAAATGTGGTTTTAAACATGTCATTTCAGCAACATAGGCGAGAAATGGAATGATTCAAAATGTAAATGTTTGAATCCCAGAGCTCTATTTTACACTGATATCTCCCACTGTCCGACCAAATGCTGGGCTGAATCAGAACCATGAGCTGAATGACATTCAAGCAGTGGCGCAGGACCTCACTTAAATGAAAGAATGTCAGTCCTGTTTCTGGGATGCTGGCGTGTCTTGCTAAAAGGCCTCTGACAGTTGATAAAACCTAAACTAATGAGCTGTTCTTTACCCTTACATTTTATTTTACATGCATGCACACACACACTGCCAGAGGAAGGGATGACATATTGCCTGTATAACATTTTCTTTGCTGCGCAAAATGTTTCACTCGCAATCGTGTGGATTTAAAACTCTTTACTGTGATTCTAAACGTAGAAAATATTGTTGTTGATCTCTGTAAGCAGGCACTGTGTGTTTTACTGTCAAAGCTATAGTTATGATAGCTATACTGAAGATCCACAATAAATGGGGGGATAGGAAGCATTTCAGGCTTCATAACAGGGTTATAATAACGTAATGTCAACTGCCAGAAGTGTAAGGCTGATTGTCCTGCAGTATGCTACAATGGCCTCCTGGTATCACATCTGCAATGTCAGATGCTGCGTCTTAAAGTCTACCGTCAGAAAATAGCATCATTCTCTGAGACAGTAATACCACCCTTTCCCACTTGACCCCCATCCTTCTCCCCTGACTTGTATCCCCTTTCCCAGAATGAGCTGACATCAACAATATGAGCTGTCCAACACCGAAGTCAATCTATAATGACAGGCTGCTGTTAATTTAACCCTGTCTGGGAGTGAAGCAGGAGGGCATCAGGCTGATGAAGGGAGTGGTTAGAATGTCTAGCGGCCGCTTGAAACGTATTACATCTCTATTCTTCAGCACCATGTAAACCTCCAACACAACGGTTCTGTGTGGCTTTGTTGGCAAGATGGTGGTGCTAGTAATGCCAAAGGTTGTGGGTTCAATTTCCGCAACGATCACATACAGTTGAAGTCAGAAGTTTACATACACTTACGTTGGAGTCATTTTTTCAACCACTCCAGAAATTTCTTGTTAACAAACTATAGTTTTAGCAAGTAGGTTAGGACATCTACTATGTGCATGACACAAGTAATTTTTCCAACAATTGTTTACAGACAGATTATTTCATTTATAATTCAGTTTATCACAATTCCAGTGGGTCAGAAGTTTACATACACTGAGTTGACTGTGCCTTTAAACAGCTTGGAAAATTCCAGAAAATGATGTAATGGCTTTAGAAGCTTCTGATAGAAAAATTGACATCATTTGAGTCAATTGGAGGTGTACCTGTGGATGTATTTCAAGGCCTACCTTCAAACTCAGTGCCTCTTTGCTTGACATCATGGGAAAATCAAAAGAAATCAGCAAAGACCTCAGAAAACAATTGTTGACCTCCACAAGTCTGGTTCATCCTTGGGAGCATTTTCTAAATGCCTGAAGGTACCACGTTCATCTGTACAAACAATAGTACGCAAGTATAAACACCATGGGTCCACGTAGCCATCATACCGCTCAGGAAGGAGACGCGTTCTGTCTCCTAGAGATGAACATACTTTGGTGCGAAAAATGCAAATCAATCCAAGAACAACAGCAAAGGGCCTTGTGAAGATGCTGGAGGAAACAGATACAAACGTATCTATATCCACAGTAAAACGAGTACTATATCGACGTAACCTGAAAGGCCGCTCAGCAAGGAAGAAGCCACTGCTCCAAAACCGCCAGACTACGGTTTGCAACTGCACGTGGGGACAAAGATCGTACTTTTTGGAGAAATGTCCTCTGGTCTGATGAAACAGAAATAGAACTGTTTGGCCATAATGACCATCGCTATGTTTGGAGGAAAAAGGGGAAAGCTTGCAAGCCGAAGAACACCATCCCAACCGTGAAGCACGGGGGTTGCAGCATCATGTTGTGGGGGTTCTTTGCTGCAGGAGGGACTGGTGCACTTCACAAAATAGATGGCATCATGAGGTAGGAAAATTATGTGGATATATTAAAGAAACATCTCAAGACATCAGTTAAAGGAAGTTAAAGCTTGGTCACAAATGGTTCTTCCAAGTGGACAATGACCCCAAGCATACTTCCCAAGTTGTGGCAAAATGGCTTAAGTACAACAAAGTCAAGGTTTTGGAGTGGCCATCACAAAGCCCTGACCTCAATTCCATAGAATATTTGTGGGCAGAATTGAAAAAGTGTGTGCGAGCAAGGAGGCCTACAAACCTGATTCAGTTACACCAGCTTTGTCAGGAGGAATGGGCCAAAATTCACCCAACTTATTGTGGGAAGCTTGTGGAAGGGTACCCGAAATGTTTGACCCAAGTTCAACAATTTAAAGGCAATGCTACCAAGTACTAATTCAGTGTATGCAAACGTCTGGCCCACTGGGAATGTGATGAAGGAGATAAAAGCTGAAATGAATCATTCGGTCTACTATTTTTCTAACATTTCACATTCTTAAAATAAAGTGGTGATCCTAACTGACCTAAAACAGGGGATTTTTACATGGATTAAATGTCAGGAATTGTGAAAAACTGTTTTTAAATGTATTTGGCTTAGGTGTATGTAAACTTCCGACTTCAACTGTACACATACTAAACATGTCTGCAATCTCTGCTGGCGGCTGCTGGCATCAGGCATATGACATCACCTCTATCTAGCATCGTTGTCACATACTCAACGCCAAGCACGCCATGCTGCTGACATGTTGACAGAAAGCAATGATGTTGCTGCCTCTTAGAGAAATAGGACTTGACCCTAAAGGCTTGTGGTTCAGTGTGCAGTTCATGTTGTCTACTATAGATGAACAACACTGAACTGGACTGGGTTGTGGTTGTTCTGTGTGCAGTTCAGGCTGTGTAGGTCTATCATATATTAATAACACATAACTGAACTGTGTCTGTCTTTCCAAGCCCTGATAGTAAACTAGTAAGGGGTTGTGAGTTGAGATTTGCTCATGGAGAGTACACTTGAAGTCAAAGGGATACATTGTGTAGGAATATTAGAGTAGGCATGTATAGCATGCTACAGTGGTATTGGGGTCAGACTAACTATCTTATCACAGACAAGGTCACCGAACCGAGACAGTGTCCAGATAGGCCTGTAGTGCTCTCTCTCTCTCAGTAAATATTGATTCCTCAGCGGATATTGCATAAATAGTAAGGGTATTGCATAAATCATAAATCATTTTGCAGTACAGCATGAAGTAGTGACAGATCTGCATGAAGCAGTACTGCAAAACACGCCCAGGTGGCACTATTGCACCTTCTTCTCATCTAATTTCCCCAGTATTGGAACCCAGAAGTACAGGTAATTGCCAAAATTAGAAAGTATATTGAAAGCAGGTGCTTCCACACAGGTGTGGTCCCTGTGTTAATTAAGCAATTAGCATCCCATCATGCTTAAGGTCATGTTTAAAAATGCCCAGTTCCTCATTATTTTGCCTTCCATGGCTAGAGGAAGAGATCTCAGTGACTTGACTTTAAAAGAGGGGTCTTAAAGGAGCATAGGAGGGTTTAAAGTGTGTGTGTGTGTGTGTGTGTGTGTCTCAGTCACCAGATCTCAACTCAATTGAACACTTATGGGAGATTCTGGAGCGGCGCCTGAGACAGCTGGAATTTCTCATGGAAGAATGGTGTAGAATCTATACCAAGGTGCATTGCTGTTCTGGCGGCTCGTGGTGGCCCAACACCCTATTATGACACTTTATGTTGGTGTTTCCTTTATTTTGGCAGTTACCTTTTGGCAGCGTTACTGACTTCTTCATGCCAGGAATGAATTACTCCAGGATATATGGATGCTTTTCATAAGAGCTGTTAAAAATGTAAATGAAGGCTTTTAAACATACTTTTACATGCAAAAGCTCTAATTAGAAGCTTGAGGACCTCCATTTCAACAGTAAAGAGAAGACACATAATTCCAACAGTTAATGACAGGTTGGAGCTCATACAATAGCCTGCTCTACCAACTATCTATCTCCGCCCCTTTAGTAGTCACAGATCTCAATAACCACAGGAAATCAGACGTAACAAACAATAGCAGGGTAGAATAAGTTATTGTACCCTAACCATGTTCAAAAGAGTGATACTAGTTTTTATCCACTGATTTGATACAATGGCTTAACCCAAAAAGTGAATTCCCTCTCTCTGGAATTGAATTGCAAGAGCAACACATACCTGAGAGATTCCAGGTACTTTGAGAGATAGATATAGTTGCAGCAGGCAGCCTAGCGGTTAAGAGTGTTAGGCCGGTAACCAAAAGGTTGCTGGTTTGAATCTCTGAGCCAACTAGGGGAAACATCTGTCAATGTGCCCTTGAGCAAGGCACTTAAGCCTAATTGCTCCTGTAAGAGTATCTGCAAAATGACTAAAATGTTAATGCAATCATCCATGTAGCAATGAACACACAAACACAACTTTAATGACATCCAAGGACTATCTGAAACACATTTCTTGTCATAAAGCTACTTAATCCTTGAAACATACATCCAGGTTCAGTCAAAATGGTTACATTGGAACTTATGTTGACCATCACGTTTATTTGCCTTTGTTTTAACTCACAATAATGATGTCACACTCACCCTGATCTGATGTGTTCAACTCAATATTAGGAAGATGGGGTGGGCAGGTAGCCTCGTGGTATTTGTATTTATTATGGATCCCCAATAGCTGCTGCCAAAGCAGCAGCTACTCTTCCTGGGGTCCAGCAAATTTAAGGCAGTTTATACAATTTTAAAAATATTACAATACATTGACAGATATCACAACACACTGTATGTCCTCAGGCCCCTACTCCACAACTACCACATACAGTTGAAGTCGGAAGTTTATATACTCTTAGGTTGGCGTCATTAAAACTCGTTTTTCAACCACTCCACAAATTTCTTGTTAACAAACTATAGTTTTGGGAAGTCGGTTAGGGCATCTACTTTGTGCATGACACAAGTCATTTTTCCAACAATTGTTTACAGACAGATTATTTCACTTATAATTCACTGTTTCACAATTCCAGTGGGTCAGAAGTGTACATACACTAAGTTGACTGTGCCATTAAACAGCTTGGAAAATTCCAGAAAATGATGTCATGGCTTTAGAAGCTTCTGATAGAAAAATTGACATACTTTGAGTCAATTGGAGGTGTACCTGTGGATGTATTTCAAGGCCAACCTTCAAACTCAGTGCCTCTTTGCTTGACATCATGGGAAAATCAAAATAAATCAGGCAAGAGAACTGGAAGGATAGGCGACCAAAGGAGGAATTGGCTTTGGGGGTGACCAGTGAGATATACCTGCTTGAGCGCGTGCTACGAGTGGGTGCTGCTATGGTGACCAGTGAGCTGAGATAAGGTGGGGCTTTACCTAGCAGAGACATGTAGATAACCTGTAGCCAGTGGGTTTGGCGACGAGTATGAAGCGAGGGCCAACCAACGAGAGCGTACAGGTCGCAGTGGTGGGTAGTGTATGGGGCTTTGGTGACAAAACGGATGGCACTGTGATAGACTGCATCCAATTTGTTGAGAAGAGTGTTGGAGGCTATTTTATAGATGATGTCGCCGAAGTCGAGGAGCGGTAGGATGGTCAGTTTTACGAGGGTGTTTGGCAGCATGAGTGAAGGATGCTTTGTTGCGATATAGGAAGCCGATTCTAGATTTAATTTTGGATTGGAGATGCTTAATGTGTGTCTGGAAGGAGAGTTTACAGTCTAACCAGACACCTAGGTATTTGTAGTTGTCCACGTATTCTAAGTCAGAGCCGTCCAGAGTAGTGATGCTGGACGGCATGCGGGTGCGGGCAGTGATCGATTGAATAGCATGCATTTAGTTTTACTTGCATTTAAAAGCAGTTGGAGGCCACGGAAGGAGAGTTGTATGGAATTGAAGCTCGTCTGGAGGTTAGTTAACACAGTGTCCAAAGAAGGGTCAGAGGTATACAGAATGGTAGAGGCCTGCGTAGAGGCCAATCAGAGAATCACCAGCAGCAAGAGCGACATCATTGATGTTTTCAGAGAAGAGAGTCGGCCCGAGGATTGAACCCTGTGGCACCCCCATAGAGACTGCCGGACAACAGGCCCTCCGATTTGACACACTGAACTCTATCAGAGAAGTAGTTGGTAAACCAGGCGAGGCAATCACTTGAAAAACCAAGGTTGTCGAGTCTGCCAATAAGAATGTGGTGATTGACAGAGTCGAAAGCCTTGGCCAGGTCGATGAATACAGCTGCATAGTAATGTCTCTTATCGATGGTGGTTATGATGTCGTTGAGGACATTGAGTTTGGCTGAGGTGCACCTATGACCAGCTCTGAAACCAGATTGCACAGCGGAGAAGGTACGGTGGGATTCGAAATGGTCGGTAATCTGTTAACTTGGCTTTCGAAGACCTTAGAAAGACAGGGTAGGATATATATAGGTCTGTAGCAGTTTGGGTCTAGAGTGTCACCCCCTTTGAAGAGGGGGATGACCGCGGAAGCTTTCCAATCTCAGACGATACAAAAGAGAGGTTGAACAGGCTAGTAATAGCGGTTGCAACAATTTTGGCAGATCATTTTAGAAAGAGAGGGTCCAGATTGTCTTGCCCAGCTGATTTGTAGGGGTCCAGATTTTGCAGCTCTTTCAGAACATCAGCTATCTGGATTTGGGTGAAGGAGAAATGGTGGGGGCTTGGGCGGGTTGCTGTGGAGGGTGCCGGGCAGTTGACCGGGGTAGGGGTAGCCAGGTGGAAAGCATGGCCAGCCGTAGAGAAATGCTTATTGAAATTCTCAATTATAGTGGACTTATCGGTGGTAACAGTGTTTCCGAGCCTCAGAGCAGCGGGCAGCTGGGAGGAGGTGCTCTTATTCTCCATGGACTTTACAGTGTCCCAGAACTTTTTTGAGTTTGTACTACAGGATGCAAATTTCTGTTTGAAAAAGCTAGCCTTAGCTTTCCTAACTGCCTGTGTATAATTGTTCCTAACTTCCCTGGAAAGTTGCATATCACGGGGGCTATTTGATGCTAATGCAGAACGCCACAGGATGTTTTTGTGCTGGTCAAGGGCAGACAGGTCTGGAGTGACCCAAGGACTATATCTATTCCTAGTTCAACATTTTTTGAATGGGGCATGCTTATTTAAGATGGTGAGGAAGGCACTTTTAAAGAATAACTAGGCATCCTCTACTGACGGGATGAGGTCAATGTCATTCCAGGATACCCCAGCCAGGTCGATTAGAAAGGCCTGCTCGCAGAAGTGTTTTAGGGAGCGTTTGACAGTGATGAGGGGTGGTCGTTTGGTCGCAGAGCCATTATGGATGCAAGCAATGAGGCAGTGATCGCTGAGATCTTGATTGAAAACAGAAGAGGTGTATTTGGAGGACGAGTTAGTTAGGATGATATCTATGAGGGTGCCCGTGTTTACGGATTTGGGGTTGTACCTGGTAGGTTCATTGATCATTTGTGTGAGATTGAGGGCATCAAGCTTAGATTGTAGGATGGCCGGGGTGTTAAGCATGTCCCAGTTTAGGTCACCTAGTAGCACGAGCTCAGAAGATAGATGGGGGGCAATCAATTCGCATATGGTGTCGAGGGCACAGCTGGGGCCAGAGGGTGGTCTATAGCAAGCAGCAACATAGAGAGACTTGTTTCTGCAAAGGTGAATTTTTAGAAGTAGAAGCTCGAATTGTTTGTGTACAGACCTGGATAGTAATACAGCCTGCAGAGTTCTATCTTTGCAGCCCCCTTTGGCAGTTCTATCTTGTCGTAAAATGTTATAGTTAGGGATGGAGATTTTAGGGTTTTTGGTGGTTTTCCTAAGCCAGGATTCAGACACGGCTAAGACATCCGGGTTGGCAGAGTGTGCTAAAGCAGTGAGTAAAACAAACTTAGGGAGTAGGCTTCTAATGTTGACATGCATGAAACCAAGGCTTTTACGGTTACAGAAGTCAACATATGAGAGCACCTGGGGTGTGGGAGTGGAGCTAGGCACTGCAGGACCTGGATTAACTTCTACATCACCAGAGGAACAGAGGAGAAGCTGGATAAGGGTACGGCTAAAGGCTATACGAACTGACCATCTAGCACGTTCAGAACAGAGAGTTAAAGGAGCAGGTTTCTGGGCACGATAGCATAGATTCAAGGCATAGTGTACAGACAAAGGTAAGGTAGGATGTGAATACATTGGAGGTAAACCTAGGCATTGAGTAATGATGAGAGAGATATCGTCTCTAGAGACGGAGGTGGAACAACATGGTTGGTTAAGGCATATTGAGCAGGGCTAGAGGCTCTACAGTGAAATAAGACAGTAATCACTAACCTGGACAGTAATGGACGAGGCATATTGATATTAGAGAGAGGCATGCGTAGCCAAGTGAACATATGGGTCCAGTGAGTGGTTGGGCTGGCTGGGGACACAGCGATTCAGACAGTTAGCAGGCCGGTGCTAACAAGCTACCAGTTAGTAGGCCGGGGCTAACAAGCTAGCAGTTAGCAGACCAGGGCTAGCAAGTTAGCAGACAGGGGCTAGCAAGTTAGCAGTGGGGCCTTTGGGGGACGTCGCGATGGAGGTAAGTCCGTTTTTGCCTTTTCATGCAGTGACGTTGATAGACCAGTCGTGGATTAGTAGGGTGCCAAGTAGCTCTAGGTAGCTAGCAGGCCGCAGTTAGCAGAATGGGCCTTTAGCAGACGTCGCGCCTGAGGGGCCTGTTGGAATCCTCTGGCAGATTATGTCAGTATTCCAGTCGTAGAGGATCGGTGGGGTTCTGTGCCCCGTACCGGCAGTAGAAGGGGTCCGGATATTGTAGCCCAGGAGTGGGCTTCGGTGGTAGCCCAGGAGCCCTAGCTGAGCTAGCTTCAGGCTAATTGGTGCTTACTCCAGGATGGAAAAGCTAGCCAGGAGTAGTCACCCGGGATTGCGGTTAGCTAGTTGCGAAGTTCCAGATGAAAATGTTCATAGTTTGTGGTAGGAATCCGGGGATATGGAGAGAAAAACCAGAGCATAACGGACCTATTTTTGAGTCACATTGTACGAACTGGCGAGAGATTTCCGAGCTAAAGATTAGCTGATGACCGCTAGCAGTGGTTTGCTGACTGTTGAGGGATTCCTGATCCGAAGTAAATAGAAATACTTTAGAAAAAACAAAAAACAGATCCACTCCACATTGGGTGAGGCGGGTTGCAGGAGAGTATTTAGAAGTTGAGGTTTAGGAAAATATTTTTAAAAGATACCTGTAGCCATATTACTTCAACAGTCTCAGCCTCCAGTATTTATGCTGCAGTAGTTTATGTGTCGGGGGGCTAGGGTCAGTCTGTTACATCTGGAGTATTTCTCTTGTCTTATCCGGTGTCCTGTGTGAATTTAAATATGCTCTCTCTAATTCTCTCTTTCTCTCTTTCTTTCTTTCTCTCGGAGGACCTGAGCCCTAGGACCATGCCTCAGGACTACCTGGCATGATGACTCCTTGCTGTCCCCAGTCCACCTGGCCGTGCTGCTGCTCCAGTTTCAACTGTTCTGCCTGCGGCTATGGAAACCTGACCTGTTAACCGGACGTGCTACCTGTCCCCGACCTGCTGTTTTCAACTCTCTAGAGACAGCAGGAGCGGTAGAGATACTCTCAAAGATCGGCTATGAAAAACCCAACTGACACTTACTCTTGAGTTGCTGACTTGTTGCACCCTCGACAATTACTATGTTTATTATTATTTGACCATGCTGGTCATTTATGAACATTTTAACATGTTGACCATGTTCTGTTATAACATCCACCCGGCACAGCCAGAAGAGGACTGGCCACCCCTCATAGCCTGGTTCCTCTCTAGGTTTCTTCCTAGGTTTTGGCCTTCCTAGGGAGTTTTTCCTAGGGAGTTTTTCCTAGCCACCGTGCTTCTTTCACATGCATTGCTTGCTGTTTGGGGTTTTAGGCTGGGTTTCTGTACAGCACTTTGAGATATCAGCTGATTTACGAAGGGCTATATAAATACATTTGATTTGAATTGATATTTAACATTAGATCGCCTCTAAGCTTTACAGGAATGTGGTGCTGAATGTAGATCGCAACACCGCCTCCGTTGGCATTTCTGTCTTTTGGGTAGATGTTATAACCATATATTGCTACCACTGTATCATCAAAGGTATTATCTAAGTGAGTTTCAGAGATAGTCAGAATATGAATGTCATCTGTTAAAAGCAAGTTATTGACTTCATGGACCTTGTTTCTTAGGCTACATATGTTAATATGGGCTATTTTTAGCACTTCTGGGTTGCTTGATTGTTTTTAATGCTTTACTGGGAAGCTTATCAGAGGTAGACTTACTCATGTTATTTACATTGGAGCTGATAATGCAGGGTGAGCAGCATAAAGTGGTCTTCCTACTATTGCACACCGCCTCAGTGCTACCAGTGTAACTCTGGTTTATAGGCTCATGATTACAGCTTCCAATAGCTGTAGGATAAACAGTGGTTAGAGCGTTGCTGGATCGAATCCCTGAACTGACAAGGTAAAAATCTGTTGTTCTGCCTCTGAGCAAGGCAGTTAACCCACTGTTGCCCGGGTGCCAAAGACGTGGATGTCCTCTGATTCAGAGGGGCTGGGTTAAATGCGGACGACACATTTCAGTTAATTGCATTCAGTTGTACAATTGACTAGGTATCCCCCTTTCCCCTTACGGTATATTCAAGTAAGTGATACATACAGTTGAAGTCGGAAGTTTACATACACCTTAGCCAAATACATTTAAACTTAGTTTTTCACAATTCCTGACATTTAATCATAGAAAAAAATTCCCTGGCTTAGGATCACCACTTTTTTTTTAAGAATGTGAAATGTCAGAATAATAGTAGAAAGAATGATTTTATTCAACTTTTATTTCTTTCATCACATTCAAAGTGGGTCAGAAGTTTACAGTGTGGGAAAAAAGTATTTGATCCCCTGCTGATTTTGTACGTTTGCCCACTGACAAAGAAATGATCAGTCTATAATTTTAATGGTAGGTTTATTTGAACAGTGAGAGACAGAATAACAACAAAAATATCCAGAAAAACGCATGTCAAAAATGTTATAAATTGATTTGCATTTTAATGAGGGAAATAAGTATTTGACCCCCTCTCAATCAGAAAGATTTCTGGCTCCCAGGTGTCTTTTATAGAGGTAACGAGCTGAGATTAGGAGCACACTCTTAAAGGGAGTGCTCCTAACCGGAGCTTGTTACCTGTAAAAAGACACCTGTCCACAAAAGCAATCAATCAATCAGATTCCAAACTCTCCACCATGGCCAAGACCAAACAGCTCTCCAAGGATGTCAGGGACAAGATTGTAGACCTACATAAGGCTGGAATGGGCTACAAGACCATCGCCAAGCAGCTTGGTGAGAAGGTGACAACATTTGGTGCGATTATTCGCAAATGGAAGAAACACAAAAGAACTGTCAATATCCCTCGGCCTGGGGCTCCATGCAAGATCTCACCTCGTGGGGTTGCAATGATCATGAGAACGGTGAGGAATCAGCCCAGAACTACACGGGAGGATCTTGTCAATGATCTCAAGGCAGCTGGGACCATAGTCACCAAGAAAACAATTGGTAACACACTACGCCGTGTAGGACTGAAATCCTGCAGCGCCCGCAAGGTCCCCCTGCTCAAGAAAGCACATATACATGCCCGTCGGAAGTTTGCCAATGAACATCTGAATGATTCAGAGGACAACTGGTGAAAGTGTTGTGGTCAGATGAGACCAAAATGGAGCTCTTTGTCATCAACTCAACTCGCCGTGTTTGGAGGAGGAGGAATGCTGCCTATGACCCCAAGAACACCATCCCCACCGTCAAACATGGAGGTGGAAACATTATGCTTTGGGGGTGTTTTTCTGCTAGGGGGACAGGACAACTTCACCGCATCCAAGGGACGATGGGCGGGGCCATGTACCGTCAAATCTTGGGTGAGAACATCCTTCCCTCAGTCAGGGCATTGAAAATGGATCATGGATTGGTATTCCAGCATGACAATGACCCAAAACACACGGCCAAAGCAACAAAGGAGTGGCTCAAGAAGAAGCACATTAAGGTCCTGGAGTGGCCTAGCCAGTCTCCAGACCTTAATCCCATAGAAAATCTGTGGAGGGAGCTGAAGGTTCGAGTTGCCAAACGTCAGCCTCGAAACCTTAATGTCTTGGAGAAGATCTGCAAAGGGGACTGGGACAAAATCCTTCCTGAGAAGTGTGCAAACCTGGTGACCAACTTCAAGAAACGTCTGACCTCTGTGATTGCCAACAAGTGTTTTGCCACCAAGTACTAAGTCATGTTTTGCAGAGGGGTCAAATTCTTATTTCCCTCATTAAAATGCAAATCATTTTATGACATTTTTGACATGCGTTTTTCTGGATTTTTTTGTTGTTATTCTGTCTCTCACTGTTCAAATAAACCTACCATTAAAATTATAGACTGATCATTTCTTTGTAAGTGGGCAAATGTACAAAATCAGCAGGGGATCAAATTCTTTTTTCCCCCACTGTACATACACTCAATAATTATTTGGAAGCATTGCCTTTAAATTGTTTAACTTGGGTCAAATGTTTCGGGTAGCCTTCCACAAGGATTGAGGTCAGGGCTTTGTGATGGCCACGCCAATACCTTGACTTTGTTGTACTTAAGCCATTTTGCCACAACTTTGGAAGTATGCTTGGGGTCATTGTCCATTTGGAAGACCCATTTGCGACCAAGCTTTAACTTCCTTGCTGATGTCTTGAGATGTTGCTTTAATATATCCACATAATTTTCCTACCTCATGATGCCATCTATTTTGTGAAGTGCACCAGTCCCTCCTGCAGCAAAGAACCCCCACAACATGTTGCTGCAAACCCCGTGCTTCACGGTTGGGATGGTGTTCTTCGGCTTGCAAGCGTCCACCTTTTTCCTCCAAACATAACAATGGTCATTATGGCCAAACAGTTCTATTTTTGTTTCATCAGACCAGAGGGCATTTCTCCAAAAAGTACAATATTTTTCCCCATGTGCAGTTGCAAACCGCAGTCTGGCTTTTTAAAGACGGTTTTGGAGCAGTGGCTTCTTCCTTGCTGAGCGGCCTTTGAGGTTATGTTGATATAGGACTTGTTTATGGTGGATATAGATACTTTTGTACCTGTTTGCTCCTGCATCTTCACAAGGTCCTTTGCTGTTGTTCTTGGATTGATTTGCACTTTTCGTACCAAAGTATGTTCATCTCTAGGAGACAGAACGCGTCTCCTTCCTTGGCGGTATGACGGCTGCGCGGTCCCATGGTGTTTATTCTTGCGTACTATTGTTTGTACAGATGAACGTGGTACCTTCAGGCATTTGGAAATTGCTCCCAAGGATGAACCAGACTTGTGGAGGTCTTGTCTGATTTCTTTTGATTTTCCCATGATGTCAAGCAAAGGGGCACTGAGTTTGAAGGTAGTCCTTGAAATACATCCACAGGTACACCTCCAATTGACTGAAATTATGTCAATCAGCCTATCAGAAGCTTCTAAAGCCATGACATCATTTTCTGGAATTTTCCAAGCTGTTTACAGGCACAGTCAACTTAGTGTATGTAAACTTCGGTCCTACTGGAATTGTGATACAGTGAATTATAAGTGAAATAATCTGTCTGTCAAAAATTGTTGGAAAAATTACTTGTGTCATGCACCAAGTAAATGTCCTAACCGACTTGCCAAAACTATAGTTTGTTAACAAGAAATTTGGAATGGTTGAAAAATGAGTTTTAATGACTCCAACCTAAGAGTATGTAACCTTCAATCTTCAACTGTATTTATGGCTCCACCATGGCCTCATATACAGACAGTATAGTCAAGTAAGTGATATGTATGTATCGCTCCACCATGGCCTCATATACAGACAGTATAGTCAAGTAAGTGATATTTATGTATCGCTCCACCATGGCCTCATATACAGACAGTATAGTCAAGTAAGTGATATTTATGTATCGCTCCACCATGGCCTCATATACAGACAGTATAGTCAAGTAAGTGATATGTATGAATGGCTCCACCATGGCCTCATATACAGACAGTATAGTCAAGTAAGTGATATGTATGAATGTCTCCACCAGGGCCTCATATACAGACGGTATAGTCAAGTCAGTGATATGTAAATAGTCACAGAGGGAGAGGAAGTTTTTTTTCACTGGATATTTAGCTGCATGAATAATGGCTTTCCCTGCAGCTTGGACCTTCACTTTGACTGAGAGGCATTAAGGAAAGAATTGCAACACAGCAGCCAGCTATTAGCGTCTTCACTGGGTCCCCAATGAAATACTTCCAATGGGATACTAGCTAGCTACATCCCTGAACATATTTTGAATTTATCCCACCTCTCTTCTCTTTCAGAATAGATCTGAAATGAAAAGATAACTGCTCTGATAAATGGGCACTCTGCTTCCATTTTGAGTTTAACTTCCATCAGCGTGAATTGTTTGGGTTACAGCACCAAGCACTTAAAATAGTGGAAATACAATTCAGAAAGGAAACACCACGTGTACGTTTACCTATTTAGAAGATATTACAATGCATAGGCTTGGCCTTAGGCTCTGCTCCTTCAGGTTAGCTCACTGCCAGAGCAAAGCGTCATATAAAGATGATAAAATAAGAACACAGAACACAGACAGGTGGAGGCAGGGGTGGAGATTGGATATCCGAAAACAGCAAGGATAGCGAGTAACAGGTAGTTACAACAGCAACGCAATGGCAGGAAGAGACAAAAGCGCAAGCGTGGGCGTGACATCTGGCATCAGGGAAGCATGTAGAGAACTGGTCAACTTAAATTTACCGCATGTAAGTAGAGTGTGAATCCAATTGCTGCAATATCCGCTGATGCGATCAGCTGACGCCACCACTCTCGGGGTTCCCTTCTGAACTGGCTTCGATTAATGCTATGGGAGGTTTCTCCATACTCTTTTTTTGTTTACAACCCTCCATTCTTAGTATGTCATCTGACCATAGAACTGGCTACATTTACATTTTAGTCATTTAGCAGACGCTCTTATCCAGAGCGACTTACAGTAGTGAATGCATACATTTCATAATTTTTTTTTTTTTTCCTGTGCTGGCGTCAAGCTGGCATTTTTTTAAAACACATTCTTTAGAATTATTTTTGAAATCAAGCCAACATTAAATGAATCATTCCAAACCAATCTTATACTTTTGTAATGTAGATGTATGCATATTTGTTCACACATGGGCTACACAGTTACGTATTTACCAACAAATTTCACATTCATGCAAAGATATGTGTACATATGATATTACTGTATGTTCTGATGGACAAAGAAAGTAGAGATGTTTGAGCATATCTCTTGAAAAATCTGTCATATCAAATGGACTGGTAAAAAGTGTTATTTGTTGTTCAGGTACAGCAACAACACTGGGTACTAGGTGGCAACTTCAAATAATCACAACACAACAAACACCAACAAGAATCAGTTCCATTGATTTAACATCCATCGATAGCATCAACGCACAATAGTATTGTTGTTCAAGCTTAATTCCCCTTGAGAGGTATGAGGTAGTGAAGAGAGAAGTGAAAAGCAGGGAAATGTGAAAAGGCAGGGAGCGACGAGGTAAGGACAGCCATCTTCAAACACTGTCACAGTAATACAGTATATTGATTAAACTGGAAGAATAAAAGGGACTTACAAACAAGAAATAAAGAGACTTCAGTTCACGAACACCAATGTACTACAGCAGTTTCATCATCACTATGACAAGAACAACAAAGTCTGAATCCAAGAGTAATCCAGGGGTTAGCCAAAGGGATTTGATCATTTTAAGATTAAGGCAGGGCAGTTCAGGACACACACAATATTGATTCTTTCAATCACTGTGAACCATGGGATAAAAGCAGGGACCATGTCATCTGCCTCCCTTTACGCATGCAGGTGCTGAGTGACATTCTGGATTGATTTACCAGTAATTTCCTCAGTATACTGTGATGACGACAACCTCCAGATAGACTGACCAAAACCCAATTATTGTCAGAGAACAATAAACCACACAATACAAAGCTGCAAAGCTGCCTGCACACAATGAGTAGCCCAGAGAATGGGAATGAGGTGGGTACAGCTCGAGGTTGAAAAGCTGTGTAAATCTCCAAGCAGATTGCAACGGCTTACAACGCGGGTATAGTAAACAATATGAAAGCAAAATCGCTAACCAGCATCTCTGTTTGGGCTATTGTTCAATCTATTGCGCTGTCATAGGTTATCTTGGTGCGACCTGCTCTAAATTTGCCCTCTGACCACTGTTGATGAGTTGAGACATTAACAAACAATGTAATAAGAATCCCCCTGGTCTTTCTCACAAAAATATTCTTCAAATTCTTCAAAACACTTAGTCAATAAGGACATATGCTCATTAATGATTAAAATGATGTCCACTTCAAACTTCCATGTGGTTGGAAACGCAGCAGCACAGCCAAATCGTCAGAGCTCCCTTTGGCATGGTGTCTACTGTCTAGAGCGGCTTTCTTCCCCCTGGATCCTCCGCCTGTGCAGAGCTGTAAACAGAGTGAATGGCTGTGCAACGCCTATTCTTATCTGGACGGGAATGCAGGGATAAGTGCTTATTTAATAATGCGGCAAATCCGGAGGGAAGAAAACAGACATATATATATATATATATATATATATATAAAAGTTTTTGTGGAGTTCACTTCAAGTGATTTAATTTGAGGCCTAGACAGTTCTATTGTTTGCTGCAGGAAATGACTTCCTGCTGCAGCACATGAAAGTGTTTTTAGTCTCCCCATGTTCTAGAGATGCTGCTGTGCTGAGTAGTTGCAGAGTTTAATCTGAAATATTAGAAGAAGCACATATTAAGGAGTATGTCATTATTTCTTATTCAATGAATGGTTAATACCGTATTGTGTAATTTCGGAGTCACTTTTATTGTAAATACAGTGAGGGAAAAAAGTATTTGATCCCCTGCTGATTTTGTACGTTTGCCCATTGACAAAGAAATGATCAGTCTATCATTTTAATGGTAGGTTTATTTGAACAGTGAGAGACAGAATAACAACAACAAAAATCCAGAAAAACGCATGTCAAAAATGTTATAAATTGATTTGCATTTTAATGTATTTAATGCACTTGACCCTTCCAAAGCAACTGGCCTTGACAACATTCCTGACAGATTTCTATAGGATGCGGCAATAATTATCACCCCCTGTGTAACTCACATTGTGAATCTGTCTATTGAACTAGGGTGTTTTCCCAGTGAACTAAAACTTGCAAGGGTCATTCCTTTATATAAAAAATGAATAAGTTAGATCATGGAAACTATCAGCCTGTCTCAATCCTGTGTGCTTTATCGAAGGTCATGGAAAAGATTATGTTCAAGCAGATTAACAGTTATATTTCCTTATATAACCTATTCTATGAGCTCCAATCTGGCTTCAGGAATTTCATATTCCACTGACACCTGCCTACTATATCTGACTGACCACATAAGGAAGGAAGTAGATGGAGGGAAATTATGTGGTGTAGTTATGTTAGATCATGAGATTCTGTTAATCAAACTAACAATTTAGCAGTAAAATGGGTCAACTTTTACCTGCAAGGAAGAAAACTGATGGTGGATGTGGATGGGACCCTGTCTAAAGGAAAAATCTTGAACTGCAGGGTACCCCAAGGGAGTGTGCTGTGTCCATTTTTATTTATATTGTAAATAAATAATCTGAAATCTGCATGTACATGTGACCTTTTCCTATATGCAGATAATTCTGCACTACTGGTTTCCCACAAAGACAAAGATGTGGTTGAGAAAGCCCCCAGTGCTGAACTTCTGAATGTCAGTAAATGGCTATATGACAATAAGCTGTCACTTCACCTTAGAAAAACAGAGTCCATCTTGTTCGGGTCCAAAGTGAAACTGAGGAAATCCCCTGATTTTAAGGTGGTAGTAGGTGACATAGTAGTCGCAGCAAAATACTCTTTTAAGTACCTTGGATGTGTGCTAGATAACCATCTGACAAGGGAGAGCTTGGCACAAAATGTTATCGCCAAAGTGAACCATAAAATTAGGTTCCTGGCTAGAACCTCCAAATATCTGGATAAGAATGCATTGGGGACATTGGCAGGGGCTCTTGTTCAGTGCCACTTTGACTATGCATGCTCTTCCTGGTACAATAGTGCCCCCAAGATAATACAAAATTAATTGCAGACATCTCAGAACAAATTAGTCAGGATTATTCTTAAACTTCCAGCACTTACGCATCTTGACTATTCCCACTTTGAAAGCCTTAGATGGCGTTAAGTGGAGGAGAGAGTTGCTCAGATAAAATTGTCACTTGTTCATAAGATTGTCCACAGTATGGTCCCCAGATACTTATGTAACTACTTTAACTTAGTAAGGGATAACCATAAGTATTCAACTAGGAGTGAAACTGACATTGTTCCTTTTAGATTTAAAAGTGGTATGGGGAAAGAAACATTTTTATACTCAGCTGCCATTCTTCGGAATAATCTTCTGAAGAATTTGAAACTTATAACCTCCCATAGGAAGTTTCAAGTTCTCACTGAAAAAATATCTAAATAGTAGCACAGTACTGCCGGGAATCGGAGTTGAAACCTGATTCTTTTTTCCTCCACCCTTACCAAAAAAAACTGGATTCTGGCAAACAGTTGTGGCATACTTTTGGCCAATTTGCCATAAATTTGCAGCAAGGTAATATTTTAGTTTTGTAGCAAACTGTTACGGTAACTGTTATGAACTTCGGACAAAAAATTCAGGGAAACTTTTGCCGAACATTCTGTTTGAGTGCAAACTCATTATGAATATGCACATTAGATAAGGTTTTTGGTTACTGTGTGTTAAACAACATTGAAATGTATCGACATAAACCAAATCACATAAATTTAAATGAACTTACTTCAGAGAGAAAAAAATAACTTCATAAAATTGTAGTGAATATACTTAAAAAACGTGTATTCAATGTCTTTAACAGATACAAATAAATCCAATACAACTTGAAGTCATCAGCATGGTAATGAATAAAATAGCATAGACTGGATATTTCCCAAATAAATTGTTTCGTCTTTTTATATAGCTACAACATTTACATGAGAGAAATGTGAACACTATTTGAATGTTGACCTTGTTTATTGGGACAATTACATAATTATTTACATGAGCCAAGTGATAACTGAGCAATAGATTAACCAATGGAAGTTTATAAGATAATTAACAAAATGTGTATAATTAAAACAACAAAAATGAAATCAAACCCAGTTCAGAACAATTGCCTTTTTGGACTGTGGAGGTCCTTTGTCTAAAGCTTGTTGAATGCATGCACTGAAACAATAAAACAAAACAAAATTAGGATCCTGAGAAAAATGTATATTTTGTCATCTTAGGAAGTTAGAAATTGAGTTATGCCTAATAGGGCAATTCATATTATTTTTCAAAAATGAATTATTGTTAATCGAAAAATGCTGTGTTAAAAATAACCCAATTTGGTTAATTTTGACAACCTAGAGCTGGGTCAATATTGGCAAAACAAAGCATTGGGTTAATTCAACCCAGCGGGTTTGGGTTGTGCTTTGAACCCAGCGCCTTGGGTTGAGCACTTGACCCAACTGATGGGTAAATAAGACTATATTGCTGGGTTAAAACAACCCAATATGTTGGGTTGTGACATAAACCCAGCACATTGGGTTGGGGGACTGACCCAGCAGCTGGGTAATTTATGTAACCCTTGGGTTATTTTCAGTGTTATAGTAATAAAAATGTTGCTTGCATATTTTTTCCTTCTCTACCATTACACCCCCTCCCTTTCCTACACACACAATCAAGATACAATGTTGAGTTTTAAATAATTTATTTATTTAGCCTGCATTTCAGAACATACATCACATCAGAGAATGTACAAGAATATATACATGTTTTAAATAACACATTTAAGCAAGCCCGATTGTCTAAATATGTATAATTTCACTAAATAAGATTGCATAAAATCTGATTATTCTAATTTATTTATATTGTTTCATGAACCAAACAGTCCAAACATCAGACAAAAGATTCAGTTGAAATTGATGTTCACACTCAAATCAAAAATCAAATCAAATTTTATTTGTCAGATGTACCGAATACAACAGCAGTGAAATGCATATTTACAAGCCCTTAAACATGTCAGCAAAATACTGTTAGACTTGGGGATTATGGTCATGGACAATGCTATTTGCAAACACTATCGTCATGTGCCTGTGTTACGCCGAACGCGAAAGCCCAGGAAAATGAACACTGTAGGCTACAATACTGTAAAGTAGGATTAATAATGCAAAAAATGCTATAATAAATCTACTACTGTTCTTTACTGTTTGCTGCACATTTTTACAATTGTAGTCCATTTCCAGTGAGACTATTCAAGCCATCTGTAACATGTTCTCCTGCTCCTCCACTCCCACGTACGACATTGCCGGAATACTAACCACCGGTCCTGGGATTCATCATTACACACACCTGATTCACACCTGGACTTCATTACCTTCATCATTTCCTCCCCTTTATATGTCACTCTCTTACGTTCACTCACCAGTTGGTATTATTCTTGTGTACCGGCGTGTAGCCACATGGAATTGTCTCGTTCCTGGTTTTGTTGTTTTATTAAACGTTGCACCTGCTTCCCTACTCACAGATCCATTATTACAGAATACCAACTCAAACTATGGAAGGAGCAGGAAAATCGGATATCTCTCAGATGGTCGACGAACAAGGGTACCTTCTACGTCAACACCATGACTAGCTGGCTCAACTGGGAATGGCCATGGAAGAGGTTTTCCGCAGTCTGCAGCGTCTCGAACACCCCCGAGAGACGTTGCAGTCCAGCAGTGGAGGATACTCTAGAGTCAGTCTACCCAGTGAGCCAGCGCAGCGGCCCATTCAGCAGCCCGCTCAGGTCAGCAATGCCCGTCTATCCTTCCCAGAGAAATATGACGGTACACCATCCAAAAGCCGTGGCTTCCTCCTTCAGTGCTCCTTCTATTTTTCACACCAGTTGGGAGCCCCACCACCGAGAGGTCTGAGGTTGCCACGGTTATTTCTCTGATGACCAAGCGGGCATTGGAATGGGCTATGGTCGTCTGGGAAAGAGGAGAGGAGGAGCTAGATTCTTATGAGGGGTTCATGGCTCTGTTTAAAAGCGTGTTCGATCATTCCGTGGAGGGCAGAGAGAGAGGTCCGCATCTGCTTCAGCTACAGCAGGGGAATCAGACGGCTGCCGAGTATGCACTCACCTTCCCGGACAGTAGCAGCTTCCAGTGGATGGAATGAGCTGGCACTTCACACACTATTTAGAAGAGGTCTGCGTGAGGAGGTCCAGATGGAACTGGCCTGTCGGGGCGACAACCTCACCCTGGACGCACTCATTGTGATGGCCATCCGTCTGGATAACCTTGAGGCCTTTTGTCTCATCAAGGGGCGTTTTACCTCCACCCCCTTGCTAAAACACCCAGATCCCACGCTACCTTTTCTGGTTGAGGTAGATGCATCTGAGGTGGGCTTGGGGGCAGTTTTGTTAGACTTCAGTGCAGCTTTTGACATTATCGATCAATCTGCTCCTGGAAAAACGTATGTGTTATGGTTTTACACCCCCTGCTATAATGTGGATAATGAGTTACTTGTCTAACAAAACACAGAGGGTGTTCTTCAATGGATGCCCCTCAAATATAATCCAGTTAGAATCAGGAATTCCCCAGGGTAGCTGTTTAGGCCCCTTGCTGTTTAAATTTTTTACTAATAACATGCCACTGACTTTGAATAATGCCAGAGTGTCTGTATGCTGCTGACTCAACACTATACACGTCAGCTACTACAGCGACCTGAAATGACTGCAACACTAAACAAAGAGCTGCAGTTAGTTTCAGAGTGGGTGGCAAGGAATAAGTTAGACCTAAATATTTCTAAAATTAAAACCATTGTATTTGTAACTAAACACTCACTAAACCCCAAACCTCAGCTAAAACTTGTAATAAATAATGTGGAAATTGAGCAAGTTGAGATGACTAAACTGCTTGGAGTAACCCTAGATTGTAAACTGTCATGGTCAAAACATATTGATGCAGTAGTAGCTAAGATGGGGAGAAGTCTGTCTATAATAAAGCGATGCTCTGCCTTCTTAACCTCTCTCGGGTATGTGGGATGAAATCATCCCACCTAGTCAACAGCCAGTGGAACAGAGTGGCGCAAAATACAAAAACCTTAAATGCTATAACTTCAATTTCTCAAACATATGACTATTTTACACCATTTTAAAGACAAAACTCTCGTTAATCTAACCTCATTGTCCGATTTCAAAAAGGCTTTACAGCGAAAGCAAAACATTAGATTATGTTAGGAGAGTACCCAGCCAGAAATAATCACACAGCCATTTTTCAAGCTAACATATATATATATATATATGTCACAAAAACCAAAACCACAGCTAAATGCAGCACTAACCTTTGATGATCTTCATCAGATGACACTCCTAGGACATTATGTTATACAATACATGCATGTTTTGTTCAATCAAGTTCATATTTATATCAAAAACCAGCTTTTTACATTAGCATGTGACGTTCAGAACTAGCATACACACCGAAAACTTCTGGTGAATTTACTAAATTCCTCTTGATAAACGTTTACAAAATACATAACAATTATTTTAAGAATTATAGATACAGAACTCCTTTATGCAATCGCGGTGTCTGATTTTAAAATAGCTTTTTGGCGAAAGCACATTTTGCAATATTCTGAGTAGATAGCTCGGCCATCAAGGCTAGCTAAACAGACACTCGCCAACATCGAGGCTCAGTAAACTCAGAATTACTAGTAGAAAAATTGGATTACCTTTGCTGTTCTTCGTCAGAATGCACTCCCAGGACTTCTACTTTAAGCACAAATGTTGTTTTGGTTCAAAATAATCCATAGTTATGTTCAAATATCCTCCATTTTGTTCATGCGTTCAGGTCCCTATCTGAAGGGTGACGCGCGGACGCATGTCGTGACAAAAAAAAATCAAAATATTCCATTACTGTACTTAGAAGCATGTCAAATGCTGTTTAAAATCAATTTTTACGCTATTTTTCTCGTAAAATAGTGATAATATTCCAACCGGGCGACGTTGTTTTCGTTCAAAGGCTGAAAGAAAAACATGGCCACTTCTCGGGGCTGCTCATCTCCTGTCTCTGAGCCACCAGCCTGACCACACAAACAGCACTCCTGTACCTAGCCCAGAGACAGCAGAGATCTCATTCCACTTTCTGGCACCTTCAGAGAGCCCATGGGAGCCTTAGAAATTGTCACGTTACAGCAGAGATGCTGTATTTTCGACAGAGATGCCACAGAAGCACAAGAAATGGTCAGAGAGGGCACTTCCTGTATGGAATCTTCTCAGGTTTTGGCCTGCCATATGAGTTCTGTTATACTCACAGACACCATGTTGTGTTTTCTATCCAAATCTACCAATTGTATGCATATTCTCGTTTCTGGAAAAGTGTAGTAACCAGTTTAAATTGGGTACGTTTTTTTATCCGGCCGTGAAAATACTGCCCCCTACCCTAGAGAGGTTAACAACACTCAACAAGGCAGGTCCTACAAGCCCTAATTTTGTCACACCTTGACTACTGTTCAGTCGTGTGGTCAGGTGCCACAAAAAAGGACTTAGGAAAATTGAAATTGGCTCAGAACAGGGCAGCAAGGCTGGCCCTTGGATGTACACAGAGAACAAATATTAATAATATGCATGTCAATTTCTCCTGGCTGAAAGTGGAGGAGAGATTGACTTCATCACTATTTTTATTTATGAGAGGTATTGACATGTTGAATGCATCAAGCTGTCTGTCTAAACTACTGGCACACAACTCGGACACCCATACATACCCCACAAGACATGCCACACGAGATCTCTTCACAGTCCCCAAGTCCAGAACAGACTATGGGAGGTACACAGTACTACATAGAGCCATGACTACATGGAACTCTATTCCATATCAAGTAACTGATGCAAGCAGTAAAACTTGATTTAAAAAACATATTAGAAAATACCTTATGGAACAGTGGGGACTGTGAACCAACACAAACGTTGGCACAGACACGTGCATAAACACACACACAATAACATACGTACTATACATACACATGGATTTAGTACTCTAAATGTGTGGTATTGGTGGAGTAGGGGCCTGAGGGCACACAGTGTATTGTAATGTTTTTAAAATTGTATAAACTGCCTTAATTTTGCTGGACCCCAGGAAGAGTAGCTGCTGCTCTGGCAGTAGCTAATGGGGATCCATAAATACAAATACAGGGTAACCCATTGCAATTGTATCCTTGTGCTTTTTTTCCAAGAAACTGTCCTCCACAGAAGAATTATGATGTTGGCGATCGGGAGATCCTGGCGGTGAAGTTGGCATTAGAGGAGTGGAGACACTGGTTGGAGGGCGCCAAGGAACCATTCGTCATCCTCACCGACCATAGGGACCTAGAGTACATACGGACAGTGAGGAGACTGAATCCACGCCAAGCCAGGTGGGCACTTCACCAGGTTCGACTTCACACTAACCTATCGCCCAGGTTCTAAGAACATCAAAGCTGATGCCCTGTCCCGCATATACGATTCAGGAGAGTTTCCTGTCCAGAGGGCACCCATAATCCCATCCTCCAGAGTCGTAGGTCCAGTGGTTTGGGATGTAGATGTGGACATAGCCAGGCTCTAGAGATGGAGCCCGCACCCCGGAATTGTCCTCCAGAGTGCATCTACGTTCCCACAGGGATAAGGGATTGGCTGCTGACCTGGGCACACACAGCTGTCGTCGCTGGACATCCAGGTATTTCTCGCACCATCCACTCCATCGCTGAGAAGTACTGATGGCACACCTTGGTGCTGGATGTCACTCGGTATGTCAACTCCTGTTCCGTATGTGCTCAAACCAAGTCCCCACTGTAATGCTCCAGCAGGGTAGCTCCTGCCATTTCCTGTGCCTCAGCGACCTTGGTCACATCTATCCATTGACTTTGTAACCGATCTTCATCCCTCTGATGGTTTCACCACCATTCTGGTGGTAGTGGATAGATTTTCCAAGCCATGTCGATTAATCCCTCTTCCTGATTTCCCCACTGCTCTCCAGGTCTCTGAGGCACTCTTCCAGCAGGTCTTCCAGCATTACTTGCCTTCTGGAGGACATTGTCGCCGACTGTGGCCCCCAATTCACATCACGAATATGGTGGGCCTTCTAGAAGAAGCTCGGGGTCACAGTCAGCCTCCCATCTGGGTATCGGCCTCAGTCTAAGGGGCAGGTGGAGAGGATGAACCAGGAGCTGAGGAGTTTCCTGAGGAGGACCGGCAGGGGTAGTGGGAACGATTCCTTCCCTGGGCAGAGTACGCCCAGAACTCCCTACGTCACTCCTAACACTGGGTTGACCCCCTTCCAGTGTGTTTTGGGTTTCCAACTGGCCCTGGCCTGCGGCAGGAGCCGCGTGTCAGAGGGGGGTTACTGTCACATCTCCTGCTCCTCCCCTCCAGCGTACGATGTCGCCGGAATACTAACCACCGGTCCTGGGATTCATCATTACACACACCTGGTACTCATCATTATGCTCACCTGTTAATCATTATGATTCACAACGGGACTTCATTACCTTCATCATTTCCTTCCCTTTATGTCACTCTCTTATGTTCACTCACCAGTTGGTATTATTCTTGTGTAGCCACATGGACTTATCTCATTCCTAGTTTTGTTGTTTTATTAAACGTTCACCTGCTTCCCAAATCATAGCTCCATTATCTCACTGATGGTTGAAGATGAGCAATCGGCAAAGGCCATCTGGAATATGCTGGCATCACGGCTCAACATCACTCTAATCAGTCAGAAGACTTTTTATTCTGAACATTAACCGTGTGTGTTCTCTTGTTTTGTACTGTTCTGTAGTTTTGACCCATTGATTCACCTGACAAAAAAACTTTGCATCCTGCAGGCCCAGTCATGGATCAAAGCTGACAAACCATTCAATGACATCATCAAGAAATATGCTGGACCCTATGTCAGAGAGGGGTTTTTGGGACTACGTCGTTTCTTTCAAGGTAGGATTATAGCAACATTTTGTTATGTTTAGGCCTATTCACATATTTTTTCTTTTTACCTAATGTTGGCTGTTACATGCTGACCAGACCGGACGTCGCGTGCGCGAGCGTCACAAAATAAATTTAGAAATCCATGTTATTCAATTATTGCACCCACACTGCTCACGTGCGCCAACGAGCGTCTGCGATGCCAAGGGCTAAAATAGAACTCCTTTCTATTTCTGAAGCAGATCGCGCTGAAAGTCCTGCCTCTCCCATCTTCTCATTGGTTTATAGAAGCAGGTACCCACGTGCCATCTCCTCATTGGTTATACCCACGTGGGTGATTGAAAGACAAACTGTTTTGCCGGTTGTCGTGGTAATACTAAGAAAGTTTAGATGCCGATCACCATATAAGTTCAAAGATGAAAAAACCTGGAAGGAGGAGAGATGACTAGAAACGATTCGGTTGGCCGTTTTATGTGTGGATTAATTGTCGGAGTAGAGGTCCTTGTGCAGTTCAGGTAAAACAACAACTCAATGTTTATATCCCAGGACAAATTAGCTAGCAACAGCAAGCTAGCTAAATAGGACAAATTAGCCATCAAGTACAAGCTAACTAGCTACATTGCCATACATGTTTAATGCTTTTCGATCTGTCCCCAAATTAATGCCATTGGTTCAGTTTGTTTTGATATTTTAACCTGCGTGTTGTGATCGCGTTTGGTGTAGGGGGACATTATGCACAATAGCGCACGATTGCGCCCGCGCACAGCCGGTTTGGGTTCCATGTTAGGCTAATGTCATATATTTTTTTCTCCAAATGCAGACACTGCCACCCGGGTTTGCATTGCAAATGAGGGCATAAACTGGGTCAAGACCCCAGCAGAGTAAGTAGGCCTACAACACTTTTAACAGCACATTACTCAACACTAGTGAGACTCACATCACCTACAGTATATCTACAAATATTTTTTTCATCTCTACGTGTAGGTCTCCTGATTTAAACCCGATCGAACTTGTTTGGCATCAACTGAAACATTAATCCGTAACTCTTCCAAGCCTACAAGCAAAGATGAACTGGTGAAGGCCATCAAGACGTTTTGGCATGAGAAACTGACATAACACAATGCAACATATACATTGATCATCTCAGCAAGGTTTTACCCGTAGTCGTGGAGCTAGGGGGAAGTGCAACTAAAATGTAGCTGAGAAGTACAGTAGTCTTTTATCATTATTTTATTAACGAAAGCATAAAGCTGTTGATGACATTTTGCAGTTGTGTGAGGTGTTGAGTTAGAAATTGTAAACTTTAGAGTACTTAAACATCAAATACATTGCAAATTGAGGGGGATTTTTCACACCTAGCCGAGCTATTAAACTACCATTTTGTTAATGGAGGTATGAAGAGTCTATTGTCCTGCTAATAACCCATCATGGAAATGTTGAGAGAGTTGTTGTACAGTTCCCACACTGCTACACTTGTGAAAACAAGTGTTTGAAAACATGTTTTCAAAATGCCTCCAGCTGTCCATCACTACTGTAAACTAAAACACAGCATCACAGTGGTACAAATATATTATTGAATTCGATCAACAAAAATAAACGCACATCATTTTGAATTTTATACTTACAAGTGGTTGCCATGGTGAATAATCCAAAGTAATTAGTATGACACTTCTCTCGGAACTCATTAAGTGTCACGACTTCCACCGACGGTGGCTCCTCTCCCTGTTCGGGCGGCACTCGGCGGTCGCCGTCGTCGCCGGTCTACTAGCTGCCACCGATCCCTTTTCGTTTGGTTTTGTCTGTCTTTTGTTGCACCTGTTTTGAGTTGGGTCATTAGTGGGGTATTTAGTCTCGCTTGTCTAGGTTGGGTTTGAGCGGGATTGTTTGGGTTTTGGAGTTGCATGTATTTTTTCTTTGTCTATTGTGGGCTTGCGTTTCTCTCTGGACTACGTCCCGGCCCTTTTTGGGGGTGGACTATTTTTGTCTGGTTTGTTTCATGCCTGTTCATGGTGTTTTTGGACTCTGGAATAAACACGCTCTGCAAGTGCACTTTTGTTCTCCTGCGCCTGACTTCTTCCCCTCCCCACTACTCCTAGAGAGCAATGACATTAAGAGGCTGCTTCTAAATGAAAATACTGGCAGATCAATAAAATGTCCCTGTAGATCTAATTACATTTAGAGGATTGGAGGATTCAAAATTAATATCTAAGGGGCTTTTATACAATTATAATTCTGGGTTAATAATAAATTAATATATTTGTAGGGTTTGATGCATTTTTCGTTAGGGCAAATCTGAGCTGTGATATTGAGTTAGAAATGTAAAACCTTACAGAGAAGAATATCTGTTATTAATTGATGGCGTGGAGATAAAGAGGAATTTTAGCCTGCTGTCTGTAGTCTTAAGCAAATAGGCTAAATAAATTGATATTTTGTCGGGTATCCGATCGGCTCTCGGAATAATCCAGATTAAATTGGTCAAAACAATCAACATGTTTTTATTAAAGACTATCAGAAAGAATTATTTATTTTGATCCAAAGCCATGAATGAGTGAGTCAATCAGCTTTATGTTGACAAATCCTCACTGGACTCTTTCATTCTGTTTCTTCTTTACATCAGCAAAGAAGGAATCCGTGCTTCAGAAACTCACTTTATATAGAGAGGCGATCACCCTTTCACACTGGTAAATAAAGCCAGTTTGTTATTTAGATTTATTTCTTTCTGTTTTTAGGGGGAGAGAAACCAAAAGCCCACCGTGCCTATTTTTCGAAAATCATCAGTCCACATGTCAAGTGTAATTCGCCCATTGTATTTGCCCAAGTTCTCTCTCAACTCCAGGACCACCGCCAGTTAATTTTTGTTGTTGTTGTCTGATGCAGGAGTCTAGTGCCAGAGAAGCGAGACTCTCGGACTGGAAACACCTCCATTAATTTACGAAATAAGTACATTTGTGCCACAGTTCAGACTACCGATAGATCAGCGTTCTAACTCCCCCTTGTGATAGTGTGGTGCACTGACAAACTGAACTAGTCAGTAAGGTTATAAGAGTTGAAGGCAAGTCTCGATAAGTGATGAAAAAGCTGCGACATTGGAGAAAGATACAAACAAGCTAAAAGGGACAGTCAATAAGATTGAAACTGAAGTTAAAAAGGAGAACATCGTTCTGAGAAGCCTTACTTGACATACAGACTAGCTCCATGAGAGAGAATATGGTACTAACAGGTATCCAAGAGAAAGAAGGAGAAGTTCCTGAATGTGTAGTTAGAGTTCCACACACCGCTTCAGATCCCACTCGAAGCTATCAACAAAATTCAATTTGAATGTGTACACCGTTTCGGACAGAGAGGGCAGAGGTATGAACACCCAATTGTTGCCAAATTTTCTTTCTTTAAAGATACAATAATGGTTAAAAGCTTGGGTAAAAGACTTGCTGGCATGAAAATAGGCGTGAATGATCAGTTCCCGAAGGAAATTACAGAATGGTGCAAAGTTCTGTATCCAATATTCAAGGGGAATAGATTGAAAGGGAAACGCGTAGATCTCGTAGTCGATAAACTGTATATTGATAACCAAATGTTCAGAGACACGAAGACTTATCCATGGCTATTCTAAAAATTACAAAGTTGTCATAGAGGAGGCAAATAATTAAACACAATACTAGCCATGGTAGGGATTGTAATAATACAAAAAAAACTGATAGAAAAGCAATCTTGAAATATAACTATTTGAAACACAAAAGTACTATTCAACATGGAGATAAAAGCACAGTATGTGGGTATGTGTGGATGTATTGGGTTGGAAGGTGTGGTATGTGTTTTTTTGGTGTTTTGGAAAGTGTGGCGTTAAGTGAGTGAGAAAGGAAATGTTTGCATATCCCAGAGCCAATGTCTGTGAGCAGGGGTTGTGAGAGAGCTTTAAATGTTGTGCAGACGAGAGATATACATTTTATAATGAATTATACATCTTATTTATTTATTGTCCTATCATAGTGGAACTGCATTTTAAAATAAATGATACATCTCATTTATTTTTTATTGTCCTGTCATGGGGAACTACATTTTTTGTGTGCTCTTGTCGAAGGATGGGTCCCAGTCTCTCCGGGGCCATGGGATCCGAGGGGTGGTCTGCCGGGCATAGGGATGACAACCCAACTCGGGATGAGGAGGGGTTTTAGCGGGTGGAATAGTGGGGACCAATTGGAGGTTTACTTAGTAGCAATGCAAATATCATGGTACGGCTATATAGACACTCAATCATCATGTTTCTTTTTAATGGTACGTTTACAAATATATATTAGGATACATAGACTTGAAACTTGTGTCTCATTATGGTAATTGGTGAAAGAAATTATTGCCAGTTATAATTGTAATGGCTTAGCAGATAATAAGAAAAGACGATCAGTATTTACCTGGCTAAAAGAGAAGGAATATAATATCTATTGTTTACAGGAAACTCATTCAACAATTTTAGATTTAGTTTCGTGGAAAAAGTACTTGGGGGCTAAATGTATTTCTCCCATGGACAAAAATTCAAAAGGGGTGATGATATTAATTAACAGTCATTTTGATCCAAATGTGCAAATTGTCTAAACAGAAACTCAAAGTAGATGGACGATTTTAAATATGTTATTGGACCACAAACAGATATGGCTTAACATATACGGTCCAAATAATAATGATCAAAGCTTCTTTGAAAATATATATCAGGTATTATCAACTCTACAAGCAACACTAGACTCTATTATTATGGTGGAAGATTATAATACGGTTTTAAATACCTCTATGGACCGTAAAGGAAATCACACTACAAACTATCTCCCTCAAGCACTTAAGGAAACCATGAATTAGTGGATATATGGAGGCATAAATACCCTGACCTAGTGAGATATATATGGCGGAGGCTTAATCAAGCTAGTCGTCTTGATTTATTTTCTTATGTCATTCTCTTTGGCACCAAAAGTTACAAAAGTGTTGATAAGGGACAGAATGCGGTCGGACCGTCACATAATTGGCATATACAGTTGAAGTCGGAAGTTTACATACACCTTAGCCAAATACATTTAAACTCAGTTTTTCACAATTCCTGACATTCAAACCAAGTAAAAATACCCTGTCTTAGGTCAGATAGGATCACCAATTTATTTTAAGAATGTGAAATGTCTGTCACAGAATAAGTCGTACGGGAGAGAGAAGGACCAAGGCGCAGCGGAAGTGTGGACACTCATTCTTTTAATTGGTAAAAGGCAAAGCATCCACCAGAAAACAAAACAATAAATGATACTCACACCATGGACAGTCTCACAGGCTATGCAAACGCAGTGCAAGAACAACCACCCACAACACCAAAGAAAAACACACACACCTATATAGGACTTCCAATCAAAGGCAACTATACACACCTGCCTTCAATTGGAAGTCCCAATCATCCACACAACCATTCCCAACACAAACATGCCACATCCTGACCCCAAAACTAAAACACTAGCTCCATCTGCTGGTCAGGACGTGACAATGTCAGATTAATAGTAGAGCGAATGATTTATTTCAGCTTTTATTTCTTTCATCACATTCCCAGTGGGTCAGAAGTTTACATACACTCAATTGGTATTTGGTAGCACTGCCTTTAAATTGTTTAACTTGGGTCAAACTTTTCGGGTAGCCTTCCACAAGCTTCCCACAATACGTTGGGTGAATTTGGTCCCATTCCTCCTGACAGAGCTGGTGTAACTGAGTCAGGTTTGTAGGCCTCCTTACTCGCACGCGCTTTTTCAGTTCGGCCCAAAAAGTTTCTATAGGATTGAGGTCAGGGCTTTGTGATGGCCACTCCAATACCTTGACTTTGCTTTCTGTAAACCATTTTGCCACAACTTTGGAAGTATGCTTGGGGTCATTGTCACTTTTGGAAGACCCATTTGCAACCAAGCTTTAACATCCTGACTGATGTCTTGAGATGTTGCTTCAATATATCCAAATAATTTTCCTACCTCATGATGCCATCTATTTTGTGAAATGCACCAGTCCCTCCTGCAGCAAAGCACCCCCACAACATGATGCTGCCACCCCCATGCTTTACGGTTGGGATGGTGTCCTTCGGCTTGCAAGCCTCCCCCCTTTTCCTCCAAACATAATGATGGTCATTATGGCCAAACTGTTCTATATTTGGACATTTCTCCAAAAAGTACGTTCTTTGTCCCCATGTGCAGTTGCAAACCATAGTCTGGCTTTTTTATGGCGGTTTTGGAGCAGTGGCTTCTTCCTTGCTGAGCGACCTTTCAGGTTATGTCGATATAGGACTCCTTTTACTGTGGCTATAGATTCTTTTATACCTGTTTCTCCAGAATCTTCACAATGTCCTTTGCTGTTGTTCTGGGATTGATTTGCACTTTTCGTACCAAAGTACGTTCATCTCTAGGAGACAGAACGCGTCTCCTTCCTGAGCGGTATGACAGCTGCGTGTTCCCATGGTGTTTATACTTGCGTACTATTGTTTGTACAGATGAACGTGGTGCATTCAGGTGTTTGGAAATTGCTCCCAAGGTTGAACCAGACTTGTGGAGGTCTACAATTTTTTTCTGAGGTCTTGGCAGATTTCTTTTGATTTTCCCATGATGTCAAGCAAGGAGGCACTGCATTTGAAGGTAGGCCTTGAAATACATCCACAGGTACACCTCCAATTGACTCAAATGATGTCAATTAGCCTAACAGAAGCTTCTAAAGCCATGACATCATTTTCTGGAATGTTCCAAGGTGTTTAAAGGCACAGTCAACTTAGTGTATGTAAACTTCTGACCCACTGGAATTGTGATACAATAAATTATAAGTGAAATAATCTGTCAGTAAACAATTGTTGGAAAAATTACTTGTGTCATGCACAAAGTAGATGCCCTAACTGACTTACCAAAACTATAGTTTGTTAACAAGACATTTGTGGAGTGGTTGAAAAACAAGTTTTAATGACACCAACCTAAGTGTATGTAAACTTCCGACTTCAACTGTTTATAATGAATATGAATTTGGAAGGCAGAAATGATTAAATATTAAATTCTCTCTCACTAAAGGCATCAGTAATACAAAAGTTATACTTAAATCCAAAATGGTTCTCTTGTAAATTAGTAAGAATGTGTCACCCCATTTTCAAGATTGGCCTTTTCCCATTTTTTCAGATTACAACATTTGGTTATTTGAAAACGAAATAATCTCTATAATATCGCTCTTTTTTAAATTAGCCATGGAAAGTAAGTTGCAATTTCACATTAATCCACCTGAAAAGACAGAACAAATATTGTGGTTAAACTCAAATATACGAATTGAAATAAAAAAAGTATAATCTTTGTAAATTATATCATAAATCGGACTGGTGGAGTTATGTCACACATACAGCTCACACAGATGTACGGAAGTGTCTGCTCTACCCAAAATTACAACCTACTAATTGCAGCATTACCACTTAAATGGAAGAGGCAAGTGGAAGGGGGGAAATGTAAGGAACTTGTCTGTCGGCCATGCATTAAAGAACAAAATTGGTAAAAGAAAATTGTGATAAATAAAAGATATACCAGTTTCATTTAAGGACCAAAAAATGGACAGTTGGGAAGAGATTTTCAATCTACCGATTCCATGGCACATGGTTTATGAATTGACACGCAAAATGACGCCGGATTCAAAACTTTGAATTTTTCAATTTAAATTATTTTACAAAATTCTTGCAACCAATAGAATGTTATATATATGGGGGATACAATCTTCCCAGCTCTGCAGATTTTGCTGCGAGGAGGCAGAGTATTAGATCATTTAATTTGGTACTGTCCATATGTAGTTCGTTTTTCGACACAAGTCCAGGAATGGCTGAAGAATTGCAACATATTCCTAGAACTAACGCTGCAGATAGCAATACTAGGTGATTTGAAAAGTCATAGTCAATCAATCAATAATATAATAATTATTTTAGCAAAAAAAATTCTTTAACTTACAATCTGTAGAAACTATGAGAATAGAAAGGTTCAGTACTTTTTGGGAAGCATCACAGCACAGTTGAAAAATATATGGCAAATAGAAGAGATAGATGGGAGGGGTTGAATGGAGCTGAAGGGTGGGACTTATAACAACAAGATAAAGGTAAAACATAAGGTGTCTGTAAAATGACTATCTCGACTGTCTTGGCTCCATTCTGTCTGGTCCACTGAGCCCTCTGGATCGTGGTCTCCTTCATGGTGGGGTACATTTTTTACAAAAACCTTAGATTTGAATTTGATTCTGTTTGCTGGGATTAACTAGCCGCCAAATACAGGTGTGTCAAGCTTGTAGCATCATACCCAAGAAGACTCGAGTCTGTAATTGCTGTCAAAAGTGCTTCAACAAAGTACTGAGTAAAGGGTCTGAATACTTATGTAACCTCATGCTAATCACATTAGCCTACGTTAGCTCAACCGTCCCGAGGGGGGGACACCAGGCCAACATTCACAAGGCCACAGGGCCAGACGGATTACCAAGTGTCTTCACTGACATTTTCTACCTCTCCCTGTCTGAGTATGTAATACCAACATGTTTCAAGCAGACCACCATAGTCCCTGTGCCCAAAAACACTAAGGTAACCTGTGTCATGACGTTGGCCTGTGGGTAAGGTTTATGACCCCCCCATAAATACCTTCTCCCTTCCCCTCTCTCTCTGACCCTACTGAAGGACTGGAATAGCCTGTGTTAAATATAGAGAGTCTGGGAACATCAAACAAATGGGGAAAGGAACCATCTTTTGTTAATAAAACCAGTTGGAAATATGCTTGATAACGTAATGAGTATGTATGTCAGTTCATTGTTATCTGAGACATTATGATTGATGGCAGGACGACATAAACTGTACCGGAGAAAGTATACACCCTCTAGTTATCAGAGTCACATGGAATTGTTATGCAATTGAAATGTTTGATAATGAAATTGTTTGTTAGGAGATTAAATGTAATTTTAGCTTCCAAATGAGAGAATTGGGTTTTCATAGGGAAAGTGCCCTGCCGATCAGTGGCCAACCCTGTGAAGAGACATGGGGTTATAAACGATGAAACCCCTCCTTTCCCCCTCTCCACTATATAAGTCTTTGACGAAAAGACATTCCGCGTTCCAGTACGTGAGGACTGCAGCCTCTACGTTATAAGGACAGACACATATCAAGAACAGAACTAAGCCAACCTCGGCGTGAGCTATGGTATGAACTGGTATGAACTTTGAGCTTATTCACTACAGAAGTGATACTTCTTAGCCGTTGAGTTAGCGCTGCTAACGTGGGCTAGGAAAGGACGGACGACGGATCCAGTCTAACAACCAGACGAAGATACCACCACCATTGACATTCTTCCACTACACAACAGGAAGATCTGTTGGCCAGCATCTACGACCAATCTACCGAAGCGCAGCTCAGATTAAATATTTATTGCATTTTCCTTTTCCAAATGGGCGGTAAGTTAGAATGCATAAGATAATGTATTTACGATAGCATAGCTGCTGTTTCTTTGTTCCTAAGTCTTCCCGCCCTTTCATTCAGGCCCAAACCCCCTTTCCTTTGTGTAACCAGCCATGATACAGGCTCAGTCCACCAGGACGTTTTCTGTATGACATCATTTGTATTCGGTGTATTTGTAATTCTGTGTGATTAGTTAGGTATTTAGTAAATAAATAATTAAACCCAATTTTGTATTGCTGATTCAACTTGTTAGCCAGGGTTCGTGAAGATAACCAAGAATTTACAACTTTCATGATGAGACTGAAAATAAGATAAGATTGACTGCTATCGATGTAAAATATTACTAAGTATTTTAAGAGTTTATTCAGAAGATAACAGCTCTATAAATGTTCTTCTGTGGTGCCCCGACTTTCTAGTTAATTACATTTACATGATTAGCTTAATCAGGTAATATTAATTACAGAGAAATAATTTTATAAGTTAGCATGTCATATCACTTAATCCGGCATAGCCAAAGACACGACACCTGCCTAAATGACTACCGACCATCTGTAGCCATGAAGTGCTTTGAAAGCACCATTATCCCACTCCAATTTGCATACCACCCTAACAGATCCACAGATGATGCAATCTCTATTGCATTCCACACTGCCCTTTCCCACCTGGACAAAAGGAACACCTATGTGAGAATGCTATTCATTGACTACAGCTCAGCGTTCAACACCATAGTGCCCTGAAAGCTCATCACTAAGCTAAGGGCCCTGGGACTAAACACCTCCCTCTGCAACTGGATCCTGGACTTCCTGATGTGCAGCTCCTAGGTGGTAAGGGTAGGTAACAACACGTCCGCCATGCTGATCCTCAACACGGGGGCCCCTCAGGAGCGCATGCTCAATTCTACAGCTGCACCATCGAGTGCTTCCTGACTGGTTGCATCACTGCCTGGTATGGCAATTGCTCGGCCTCCGACCACAAGGCACTACAGAGGGTAGTGCATACGGCCCAGTATATCACTGGGGCCAAGCTTCCTGCTATCCAGGACCTCTGTACCAGGCGGTGTCCGAGGAAGGCCTTAAGTGTCAAAGTCTCCAGCCACCCTAGTCATAGACTGTTTTCTCTGCTACCGCATGGCAAGCGGTACCGAAGCGCCAAGTCTAGGTCCAAGAGGCTTCTAAACAGCTTCTACCCCCAAGCTATAAGACTCCTGAACATCTAATCAAATGGCTACCCAGACTATTTGCATTGCCCCCTCCCCCCTTTTACACTGCTGCTCTCTGTTATTATCTATGATTAGTCACTTAAATAACTCTACCTACATGTACATATTACCTCAATTACCTCGACTAACCGGTGCTCCCGCACATTGACTCTGTACCGTTACCCCCTGTATGTAGCCTCGCAGTTGTTATTTTACTGCTGCTCTTTAATTATTTGTTACTTTTATTTCTTATTCTTATTTTTTTTGTAGGTATTTTAAATGGCATTGTTGGTTGGGGCTTGTAAATAAGCATTTCACTAAGGTCTACACCTGTTGTATTAGGCGCATGTGACAAATACAATTTCATTTTGAGTTAGCTACTAGTTTAAAGCAATTAAATATCTAATTGTTACAAAGAATGAATGTATGGAGTACATTTATAGGAATAATACATGCATTTACTTACCTTATCAATCTTGAAGACGATACACTCATTTATCACTCAAAAAAGTGTTATGAGTGAGGGCACTACAAACATAATGTATTTCCAGGGTGTTGATGCATCTTCCTCCCGATATAGCTTCTTCCAACACCACAGGTAGGAGAAGCATATCCATCTGCAAAAGTGAAGTGTTGCTCTGTCAAATCAACTCATATTGTTGCTAACTAGCTAGCTACCTTAGCTGTCTAACATGCTACTGAACCGTAACACTAGCATATTGACATGCATATTGGTATTAAAAGACATTTATATTAAAAATATAAATGTTTATTCAAATCATTAGTTAGCTAGCTACCTATCAAATGAATTGTGCAAAAATATGATAGCTAACGTTAGCCAGCTAACGGCTAGCCAGTCAGTCAGTGGTGATGAAAGAATGAAACTGGTATGTTTGCACCAAATTTGCCAAACTTTTTTGTAAGGGCAGGGACTTTCTGATCAGAATGAATTGCTTGCGGGTTTTTTTTTCAATCTAGCAGACATGTTCTGGACTAATCGAATGGACTGGGCATGTACCTTGATCTCCTTTCCCCCCTGTGCCCTCAGAACGTTGACTTTGGTCTGATAATTCCACAGTTTACCATGTGAGGGTATTTAGTGTTCTTCTGCTTCGAGCCAATCCCGATAGCATCGCTACAGATCCTCTGGTGATACATCCACACCAAGCTCCTCAGATATCAATACATCCAATGAGGAGGATGAAGGCTTTACATGGGGAGATTAATGTCAATAATCCCTCTCACTCACTCCTTACGCTTCAGCACACATGATGAAGGGAGTAAACATACAAATACATACACACTCACTGACACACACATGGGCATGCACACCACACCCCGCATGCACACGCTAAGCCCGAAGACAGTTAGACAGACTTTCTTAGAGTAGCATATGAGCTAAAGAGCTGTAAAAAAACAAAAAGTGTATAATATCTGAAGTGAGGAAAGTCTATCAGAGGAATCCTAGTCTCTCTAACTGAAACCCAGGAATGCCTTCCAGTGATTGGGTTTGATTTGGTGTGAGATTGATGATGAAAGGACAAACAAAAGTCTGTGATTCGATACGACAGTAAACTCTGTGTAAACAGGCCCTGTCTTTTCTTGTAGCATTAAAGCTCTGAGTGGCTCTTTATACACCTCCATCAGCACTACAGAGCACAAACAGTTGTCTCATCTCTAGTCTGTTTCCACTTCCTTGAATGGGCTTTAATTGGCAAACAAAAAGCTACACCCATAAGCCACCTGCTCACAGAATTGTTGCAGTGTTATGACATCATCATAAGAATACATACAGGTGTAAGTTTTTAATTTGATCACTTTTGTTGCTGAGAATGTTCCTGCTCCGCAGAAAATGCAGAGAAGTTTAGTGATTTACATAAATTCACTGAGAACCCACAATAACATACGTTTATATTAACAGTATTGCACTTTTCATGTAGCCTATTTTTGTCCAGCTAATAGCCTACTCACTGATCAAGCAACATTATGGCCTTAATGTTCAAATCCTGTCGCTGCAGGATTATTTGGCAAAGTAAGATCCGACATCGGTAAATAATTAACCATAAGTCTTTCAAAAGAGACTCTCCAGGAAACCTGCCTTGAAAGTGCTTTTTAGTCCGAGCCTATAAACTCAATCTGTGTTCGGGGAAACCGGACGATACTGTATATTGTAACTGAGCGATTAGTCCTTTTTGAGGTTGGTTTGGTTTCGGTTGCATTATTAAAAAATAATCATGCTTTTCAATTAAAAAATATATATTAAATGCATTATGAAATAATCACATTCAAATAATTAGAGCTTTTTAATGGAAATGCCAAAGCCCAAAATAGTGAACATTCAATTGCCATAACATTGAAAAAATTCCATTGTCTCTGTCAGGTTCACATAGAAAAATAGGAAATCACTATTAAATAATACAAGATTTCAGTTGTGTATAGTAAAGGCATACTTTCACAAACTCTATCCCTCTCTCATCATTGTGTTGTGTGCATTTCTCAATCATACGGCAGCGTATGTGGTCTGTGTGTATCTATCCTAACATAGCAGGCATAAAGGTTTATTAATTTGTGTCCGAGTCGGAAAAGAACAGGCACAATTGATTATGGTCATTGTAGTTAAGTACCACGTTTCTGCACTGAACTATTGTAGGTTGAATTTTTGCTTAATGAAAACTACAACTCCCTTCAGCCCAGCATCGCATATACTGAACAAAAATATAAACCCAACATGCAACAATTTACTGAGTAACAGTTCAAATAAGGAAACCAGCCAATTTAAATACATTCATTAGGCCTTGTCTATGGATTTCACATGACTGGGAATGCAGATATCTGTGACCAACCGATGCATATCTTAAAGAATACGCATTGGCGTGGATCAGAAAACCAGTCAGTATCTAGTGTTACCACAATTTTCCTCATGCAGCATGACACATCTCCTTTGCCTAGAGTTGATTAGGGACATTTTCAGCTTCCAGGAATTGTGTACAGATACTTGCGACATGGGGCCGTACATTATCATGCTGAAACATGAGGTGATGGCGGCGGATGAAGGACAGGATCTCGTCACGGTAGGATCAAGATCTCGGCACGGTATCTCTGTGCATTCAAATTGCCCATTTAAAAATGCAATTGTGTTCGTTGTCTGTAGCTTATGCCTGCCCATACCAAAGCCCCAACGCCACCATGGGGCACTCTGTTCACGCCGTTGACATTAGCAAACCACTCGCCCACACGATGCCATAAACGTGGTCTGTGGTTGTGAGGCATGTTGGATGTACTGACTAATTCTCTAAAACAACGTTGGAGGCGGCTTATGGTAGAGAAATGGACATTAAATTCTCTGGCAACAGCTCTGGTGGACATTCCTGCAGTCAGCATGCCATTTGCAAGCTCCTTCAAAACTTGAGACATCTGTGGCATCGTGTTGCATGACAAAACTGCACATTTTAGAGTGGCCTTTTATTGTCCCCCTCTCAAAGTGCACCTGTGTAATGATCATGCTGGTTAATCAGCTTGTTGATATGCCACCTCTGTCAGATGGAAGATTTATCTTAGCAAAGGAGAAATGCTTACTAACAGGGATGTAAACAAATTTCTGAAAAATAAGCTTTTTGTGCATTTGGAACATTTCTGGGATCTTTTATTTCACTTTACATCCTGCATTTATGTTTTTGTTCAGTGTAGTTCTTGACTCACTTTCTCTCGTGATTGGTTTGATTTCTCTCTAGAGAAATGGCACGTTGGGCTAACACAAAACCCTGAACTAAATGGAATTCAAGTAATTGAACCGATGTCCGTCAATTAGTTGTTTATGTTTTGTGGTATCAAATGTGCAGAAGCCTAATGATGAGTGAATCTGAATATTCCACTCCAACAATTTATGCATTTTCCTCCTGTCTTTGCTGCAAGATTCACCCAAAAAGCTGCTTTGAAAAACGTATCAATACTTTATCAAACTATACATATTTCAATGGCAGCTTCAAATAAAGCCTAATTCGTCTATTCTCACACATACCATCTACAGCATTTGGTCATCTAAGTCAGGAGTGGGACGATATCCAAGACAGATTAAAGTTATTACCCATAACATTGCTCTTCTTTAAGTTTGTTCAACCATACATCATTTGCTGGGGCTTTGTCTTTCCTAGGCAGAGCAGCACATCGCCTGTTCGCCCAGTGCTCACTCTAGTGTGAGTTGGAGATGTATGGCTGTACTCTATCATGGTAGCAAGCAGAGTTGGCATAGCAGGCAGAGGGAGTGAGTTTTTTGTTTTATTGCCCACAGTCTCGCTCCAGAGCCAGGGAATGCTGACACGAGGTTCCTAATGAAAACACACTCATTTACTTCAACTGTCATTTGTCCCACTGGGGCCTCATCCACTTCCACACACACCAGAAGGCCTTAGAACATGAAAACATCATAACAAGTTAAATATCCCATACGCAAATGGTTGGTGCTGTAAAACAAAAAAAGTTTTTTGAAGAAGTCCACTTTGTTCTTTTTTCTGTCCATCCTAAATCAGCCAGCAGCAGCCAGCAGCAGCCAGTCGATGTGTTGTATGTTAATGTAACCATATGGACCTGGCTGTCGGATCAGGCTGTCTGTTAGACTTTGTTCCATGCTCAGCTGTGTGTGGAACTCCTGGAGGTACAACTGTCTGAACTGTCTCTGTCATATCTTGCCATCAAACAACCTGCCACATTCACACAATGAGGGGAAGATTATAAGGGATTTTCCCTCCAAACCCTTGGCAGATAGCTTTACATCTCCACTCGGATAATGTGACATGAGATTACATATTCAACCCTATCTCTTGGCAGATAACCCTAATGTACCAGTACCATAGAAAATACATGACACATGACATATCATCTGACATTTATATGTTCTACTGAGTGCCGAAAACTCTGTTCTCCTGCACTGTAAGATGGGAAGGGATTTCTTGGCGTGACAACCAACACAACCAGTTTCATAGCATAGCAAAAGTAGACCTAAATCACTGGTAAAATCTTTGAGGTTATTAATGGGAATACAATGTGCTGGAATACAATGTGGCTTCAGTTTCCCTATTCGCAATTAAGACAAAAATTGTTAGCATTAGAGTAGCTCCTACAGTACTTAAAAAAAAATACGTATTTACTCATAACTAAACAGAAACAACAATTACTATGAGATGAAGCATAATTGTGCAGGGAGAGGAAAAAAACGACCATCCTTACAGTATGGCTGGGGAGAGTGCTCCAAATACCATCACCATCTTGGTGCATGAGTGAGAGAGCGGAGAATCCGGCTCGCTGCCTAATTGAGTTGGGTGTTTACTGCAAATTAATTACAAAACATCCTGATAAATAGATTCTGAACCTTTCCCCTCAGAGACGGACTCAAATACATAGGAACACGTGGCAGAGCAGCGACGACAGCGTTGAGAGAGATTGTCAGGCATGCAGGCACGGAGGGAGGCAAAGCTATGGGAGGGAGGCAGGGAGGGAAGGACGGAGGGAGGGAGGGAGGGAGAGAGAAGGGAAGCAAGGAGGCAATACGAGGAACGGAGGGCGGGTGGCATGGAGGGTGGTTATAGGAGGATTGGGTTTTGAAACTGGTAGATGATACATCATGAAGAAGTGGGGGAGGGGGAGAGAGAGAGAATCCACTGTTTGTGCTCTGTAGTGCTGATGTTGGTGTATAGAGAGCCACTCAAAGCTTTAATGCTACAAGAACAGACAGTCTGTTTACACAGAGTTTACTGTAGTATCCAAACACTAACTTTTGTTTGTGCCGTTATCATCAAATCAAACCCAATCAGTGGAAGGCCTTCCTAGGATTCCTCTGATAGACTTTCCTCACTTTAGATAATATCCACTGTTTTTTTACAGCTCATGGAGAGAGAGAGAGAGAGAGAGTTGACTGTGGGTGGTGTGTCTTTGTTTTTATTATTTTTAATATTTAATTTAATTTTAACCTCTATGGGACCCCTTCCTGTTCTCATCCCGGTAACGGGATTGCTTGACAAGATAGCAAAAATCGAATAATTTCAATTTCTCAAACAATGAACTATTTTACACCATTTGAAAGATAAACATCTCCTTAATCCAACCACATTGTCCGATTTCAAAAAGGCTTTATGGCGAAAGCATAAAGTTAGATTATGTTAAGACAGTACATAGACAAAATATTACACACAGCCATTTTCAATGCAAGGACAGGCGTCACCAAAAGCAGAAAAACAGCTAAAATTATGCACTACCTTTGACAATCTTCATCAGATGACATTCCTAGGACATTATGTTTGACAATACATGCATTTTTTGTTCTATCAAGTTCATATTTATATCCAAAAACAACATTTTACATTGGCGCGTGACGTTCAGAAAATGTATTTTCCCTCAAATACTGCCGGTGAATCAGCACCACAATTTACAAAAATACTCGTCATAAACGTTGATAAAATATTAAACTGTTATTCAAAGAATTATAGATTAACATCTCCTGAATGCAACCGCATTGACAGATTTCAAAATAACTTTACTGGGAAAGCACACTTTGCAATAATCTGAGTACTGTGCTTAGAAAAATACACTACGCAATACAGATAGCTGCCATTTTGGAGTCATCTAAATGCATAAATAGCATTAGAAATATTTACTCACCTTTAGTAATCTTCATCAGAAGGCACTTCCAGGAATCCCAGGTCCACAACAAATCTTGTTTTGTTCGATAAAGTTCATAATTTATGTCCAAATAACTCCTTGTTGTTCGCGCATTCAGTTCAGCTACTCCGAATGTAGGAAGCGCGCGGAAAATGTGATGACAAAAAGTAAAAAAAAAATCTATTTACGTTCGTTCAAACATGTCAAACGTTGTATAGCATCAATCTTTAGGGCCTTTAGAATGTGAAGATTCAGTAATATTTCAACCGGACCATTCCTGTGTCTTGAAAAACGTTTTGGAACAGAGCTTCTGCTCTCGTGAATGCGCGCCAATGAAGTGATGTCCTTCCCTGGGTGACCAACTTCCCAGCCTTCTCATTCGGTCTCTGTTCATCATAGACGCCTCAAACAACTTTCTAAAGACTGTTGACATCTCGTGGAAGCCTTAGGAAGTGCAAAATGAATCCTTAGTCACTGTGTGTTTGATTGGCAATGACTTGAAAAACCTACAGGCACCAGATTTTCATTTCCTGCTTGTATTTTTCTCAGGTTTTCAAAAGTTTGGGGTCACTTAGAAATGTCCTTGTTTTTGAAAGAAAAGCAATTTTTTTGTCCATTAAAATAACATCAGATTGATCAGAAATACAGTGTGGACATTGTTAATGTTGTAAATGACTATTGTGGCTGGAAACGGCAGATTATCTACATAGGTATACAGAGGCCCATTATCAGCAACCATCACTCCTGTGTTCCAAATGGCACGTTGTGTTAGCTAATCGAAGTTTATCATTTTAAAAGGCTAATTTGCAATTATGTTAGCACAGCTGAAAACTGTTGTCCTGATAAAAGAAGCAATAAAACTGGCCTTCTTTAGATTAGTTGAGTATCTGGAGCATCAGCATTTGTGGGTTCGATTACAGGCTCGAAATGGCTAGAAACAAAGAACTTTCTTCTGAAACTTGTCAGTCTATTCTTGTTCTGAGAAATGAAGGCTTTTACATGCGAGATATTGCCAAGAAACTGAAGATCTCGTACAACGCTGTGTACTACTCCCTTCACAGAACAGTTCAAACTGGTTCTAATCAGAATCGAAAGAGTGGGAGGCCCCGGTGCACAACTGAACAAGAGGACAAGTACATTAGAATGTCTAGTTTGAGAAACAGACACCTCACAAGTCCTCAACTGGCAGCTTCATTAAATAGTACCCACAAAACACCAATCTCATCGTCAACAGTGAAGAGGCGACTCTGGTATGCTGGCCTTCTAGGCAGAATTCCTCTGTCCAGTGTCTGTGTTCTTTTGTCCATTTTAATATTTTATTTTTATTGGCCAGCCACTCTGCCTAGAAGGCCAGCATCCCGGAGTCGCATCTTCACTGTTGACTAGCTGTCCTCCGGCTACACCATGGTGCTACATCAGAGAGTACTGTTGAGGCTACTGTAGACCTTTATTGCAAAACAACGTATTTTAATCAATTATTTGGTGACTTGAATATATTTATACTGAACAAAAATATAAACGGAGCATGTAAAGAGTTGGTCCCATTTTTCATGAGCTGAAATAAAAGATCCCAGAAATTTGCACAAAAAGCTTATTTCCCTCAATTTTGTGCACAAATTTGTTTCCATCCCTGCTAGAGAATTTGGCACAATCTCCACAACCGAAGAATTTCTGTGCACAAACTGTCAGGAACCGTCTCAGGGAAGCTCATCAGTTTGCTCGTCATCCTCACCATGGTCTTGACCTAACTACAGTTTGGCGTCGAAACCGACGATGTGGGCAAATGCTCACCTTTGATGGCCACTGACACGCTGTAGAAGTGTGCTGTTCACGGATGAATCCTGCTTTCAACTGTACCGGGCAGGTGGTAGACAGTGTGTATGGCATTGTGTGGGGGAGCGGTTTGCTGATGTCAACTTTGTGAACAGAGTGCCCCATGGTGGCATTGGGGTTATGGTATGGGCAGGCATAAGCTACGGACAACGAACAGAATTGCCTTTTTTCTTTGGAAATTTGAATGCACAGATATACTATCACGAAATCCTGAGGCCCATTATCGTGCCATTCTTCCGCAGCCATCACCTCATGTTTCAGCATGATAATTCACGGCTCATGTCGCAATGATCTCTACACAATTCCTGGACGCTAAAAATGTCCTAGTTCTTCAATGGCCTGCATACTAACCAGACACGTCACCCATTAAGCATGTTTGGGATGCTCTGGATTGACGTGCACGACAGCGTTTCGGATAATATCCAGTAACTTCGCACAGCCATTGAAGAGGAGTGGGACTACATTCCACCGGCCACAATCAACAGCATGATAAACTCTATTGCTCACGCTGTATGAGGCAAATAGCTGTAACACCAGATACTGACTGGTTTTTAGATCCAGGCCCCAAACTTTTTTAAAGTTATCTGTGACCAACGTATAAAATCTGTATTACCAGTCATGTGATATTCTTATATTAGGGCCCAATGAATTTATTTCAATTGACTGATTTCCTGATATGAACTGTAACTCAGTACAATCTTTGAAATTGTTGCATGTTGTTCAGTGTAACATAATTTTATCTAAACAATAACCTTTTTAATGTTTCACTATTTATAAAATATATAATTCACTGAGGAGGATGGTCCTCCCCTTCCTCCTCTGAGGAGCCTCCACTGCAGTATATATACACTGAGTGGACAAAACTTTGGAACAGATTCCTAATATTGAGTTTGCCCTCAGAACAGCCTCAATTCGTCGGGGAATGCTATCTACAAGGTGTCGAAAGCGTTCCACAGGGATGCTGGCCCATGCTGACTCCAATGCTTCCACAGTTGGTTGGATGTTGTTTGGATGATGGACCATTCTTGATGCACATGGGAAACTGTTGAGCGTGGAAAAACCCAGCAGTGTTGCAGTTCTTGACTCACTCAAACCGGAGGGCCTGGCACATACTACAGTGGGTCCTCATTTAACTCTGTGAAGCATTTATTTGGGCTGCAATTTCTGAGGCTGATAACTCTATCGAACTTATCCTCTGCAGCAGAGGTAACTCTGGGTCTTCCTTTCCTGTGGCGGTCCTCATGAGAGCCAGTTTCATCATAGCGCTTGATGTTTTTTGCGACTGCAATAGAAGAAACTTTAAAAGTTCTTGAAATTTTCAGCATTGACTGACCGTACTGTCTTAAAGTAATGATGTACTGTTGTTTCTCTTTTCTTATTTGAGCTGTTCTTGCCATAATATGGACTTGGTATTTTACCAAATAGGTCTTCTGTATACCACCCCTACCTAACACATTAAGAAGGAAAACAATTCCACAAATACACTTTTAACAAGGCACACCTGTTAATTGAAATGCATTCCAGGTGACTACCTCATGAAGTTGTTTGAGAGAATGCCAAGAGTGTGCAAAGCTGTCTTCATGGAAATGGCTGGCTACTTTGACAAATCTCAAATATAAAATATATTTTGATTTGTTTAACACTTTTTTGGTTACTACATGATTCCATTTGTGTTATTTCATAGTTTTGTTGTCTTCACTATTATTCTGTAACGTAGAAAATAGTAAGAATAAAGAAAAACCCTTGAATGAGTAGGTGTGTCCAAACTTTTTACTGGTTCTGTATATCTTTGTATAAATCTCTATCTAACTCTCTCGCTCTCGCTCTCTCCATTGCTCTCTGGTTATTTATCTTGGACATATCACTGTAGAGAGCCATTGTTTCCTTCCATCATTGCCCCTCTCCCCCAACACACACAGAAGGCGTTCACTATGCCGTCGGTGGAAATATAAAACCTACTGCATTATCTCACGTTAGTCAAGTAAACTAATATACTAACGCCTTGGCAATCATCAGCCTCAACTTCTTCATTGATAAGAACAGAGGCCCAGAGCTCCCTAACTCATAAAAAATAATACTAATTACTAGATGAAAACATTTGGAGAGGGAAGAGTATAAAGCAAAAACCAACATGCCTTTTTGTTGAGTGCCAAGTAGCACATTAGATAGAAACATCATTACGGTAACAAAAAGGATGACAAAAGAGGATGTAACTATGAACCACTGTGTATATAAGATAAAAGTAAAACAAATAAAAGTAAGGGCTTCCTGGATGTGGAAAGTACATTTTGTACATCCACCTGAATGAAAAGACAAACAAACAAATGATCCAAGATGGCGTAGCAGTTCAGACGTCTTTGTCCTTGTTTTGTCTTGTCGTGTCCCATGTATATATATCTTTTTTCCTTCGTATATATTTCATATATATATATTTTTAATATATTTAACCTCAGTTTCAACATACTCTCCTACAACCGCCTCACCCAATGTGGTATGGATCTGTTTTATCTTTACTTTAGAACCGGGACCCCGAACAGAAGCTAGCCAGCTAACTAGCTACTAGCTAGTAGTCAGTTAGCCACTGCTAGCGGTCATCAGCTAACCTTAGCCTGGTCAACTCCTGCCAGTCTGCACAGCGCGATTCAACCCAAAGCATGATTCAACCCAGACTGCTTTTTCTCCACATCTCCGGTTTCCTAACGCAAGCTCTGAACCTTTTCACCTGGATCATCGCAGCTAGCTAGCTGCTATCCTAGTGGCTACCCCCTGGCTAATGTCTCTGTCCCGAATCAAGCACCAGTGAGCCTGGAACTAGCCTCGTGCTAGGCCCATCTCCCGGCTAGCTGAAGAGGTCCATCAGCCAATTTCTTGGGCCACAATACCTATTTTGTCAATTGGCCTGGACCCTTTTACTCCCTACACGGAGCCCTGCCGATAGAACACGACATAACCGTCCGAGGGGGCTACAACAGACTTATTCTGCTAGCTCCGGCCCGCTAGCTGTCTGAATCGCCGTGTCTCCAGCTCGCCTAGCTTCCCACTGGTCCCTATGATCACTCGGCTACGCATGCCTCTCCCTAATGTCAATATGTCTTGTTTGCTGTTTTGGTTAGCGATTATTGTCTTATTTCACTGTAGAGCCTCCAGCACTGCTCAATATGCCTTAGCAAGCCCTTATGTTTCACCTCCCAGACATGCAGTGACCTCACCTGGTCTAAATGATATCTCTAGAGACAAAACCTCTCTCATCGTCACTCAATGCACCTCCACTGTATTCACATCCTATCATACCCTTGTCTGTACGTTATGCCTTGAATCTGTTCTTCCGCGCCCAGAAACCTGTTCCTTTTACTCTCTGTTCCGAACGCACTAGGCGACTAGTTCTTATAGCCTTTAGCCATACCCTTATCCTACTCCTCCTCTGTTCCTCTGGTGATGTAGAGGTTAATCCAGGCCCTGCAGCGCCTAGCTCCACTCCCATTCCCCAGGCACTCTCATTTGTTGACTTCTGTAACCGTAAATGCCTTAGTTTCATGCATGTTAACATTAGAAGCCTCCTCCCTAAGTTTGTTTTACTCAATGCTTTAGCATATTCTGCCAACCCAGATGTCCTAGCCGTGTCTGAATCCTGGCTTAGGAAGGCCACCAAAAATCCTGAAATGTCCATCCCTAACTATAACATTTTACGACAAGATAGAACTGCCAAAGGGGGCGTTGCAATCTACTGCAGAGAAAGCCTACAGATCTCTGTCATACTATCCAGGTCTGTGCCCAAACAATTCGAGCTTCTACTTCTAAAAATCCACCTTTCCAGAAACAAGTCTCTCACCGTTGCTGCTTGTTATAGACCACCTTCTGCCCCCAGCTGTGCCCTGGACACCATATGTGAATTGATTGCCCCCCATCTATCTTCAGAGTTCATGCTGTTAGGTGACCTAAACTGGGACATGCTTAACACCCTGGCCGTCCTACAATTTATGCTAGATACCCTTAATCTCACACAAATTATCAATCAACCTACCAGGTACAACCCCAAATCTGTAAACACGGGCACCCTCATAGATATCATCCTGACCAACCTGCCATCTAAATACACCTCTGCTGTCTTCAACCAGGATCTCAGCAATCACTGCCTCATTGCCTGCGTCCATAATGGGTCTGTGGGTCAAACGACCACCCCTTATCACTGTCATATGCTCCCTAAAACACTTCAGCGAGCAGGCCTTTCTAATAAACCTGGCCCAGGTATCCTGGAAGGATATTGACCTCATTCTGTCAGTAGAGGATACCTGGTTATTCTTTAGAAGTGCTGTCCTCACCATCTTAAAAAAGCATGCCCCGTTCAAAACCTTTGGAACCAGGAACAGATATAGCCCTTGGTTCACTCCAGACCTGACTGCCGTTGACCAGCACAAAACATCCTGTGGCGTACTGCATTAGCATCGAATAGCCCCCACGATATGCAACATTTCAGGAAAGTTAGGAAAGCAAAGACTAGCTTTTTCAAACAGAAATTTGCATCCTGTAGCACATACTCCAAAAAGGTCTGGGACACTGTATAGTCCATGGGGAATAAGAGCACCTCCTCCCAGCTGCCCACTGGACTGAGGCTAGGAAACACTGTCACCACCGATAAATCCATAATAATTGAGAATTTCTATAAGCATTTTTCTACGGCAGGCCATGCTTCCCACCTGACTACCCCTACCCCGGGCAACAGCCCTGCACGCCCCACAGCAACTTGCCCAAACCTCCCCCATTTCTCCTTCACCCAAATTCAGAAAGCTGATGTTCTGAAAGAGTTGCAAAATCTGGACCCATACAAATCAGCTGGGCTAGACAATCTGGACCCTCTCTTTCTAAACTTATCCGCCGCAATTGTTGAAACCCCTATTACTAGTCTGTTTAACCTCTCTTTCATATCGTCTGAGATCCCCAAAGATTGGAAAGCTGCCACAGTCATCCCCTCTTCAAAGGGGAAGACACTCTAGACCCAAACTGTTACAGACCTATATCTATCCTACCCTGCCTTTCTAAGGTTTTCGAAAGCCAAGTTAACAAACAGATCACCGACCATTTCGAATCCCACCCTACCTTCTCCGCTATGGGGAGACTCAGAGCTGGTCATGGGTGCACCTCAGCCACGCTCAAGGTCCTAAACGATATCATAACTGCCATCGATAAAAGACAATACTGTGCAGCCGTATTCATCGACTTGGCCAAGGCTTTCGGCTCTGTCAATCACCGTGTTCTTATCGGCAGACTCAACAGCCTTGGTTTCTCAAATGACTGCCTCGCCTGGTTCACCAATTACTTCTTAGACAGAGTTCAGTGTGTCAAATCGGAGGGCCTGTTTTCCGGACCTCTGGCTGTCTCTATGGGGGTGCCACAGGGTTCAATTCTCGTGCCGACTCTTTTCTCTGTATATATCAATGATGTCGCTGTTGCTGCTGGTGGTTCTCTGATCCACCTCTATGCAGACGACACCATTTTGTATACCTCTGGCCCTTCTTTGGACATTGTGTTAACTAACCTCCAGACGAGCTTCAAAGCCATACAACTCTCCTTCCGTGGCCTCCAACTGCTCTTAAATGCAAGTAAAACTAAATGCATGCTCTTCAACTGATCACGGCCTGCACCCGCCCGCTTGTCTAGCATCACTACTCTGGACGGTTCTGACTTAGAATATGTGGACAATTACAAATACCTAGGTGTCTGGTTAGACTGTAAACTCTCCTTCCAGACTCACATTAAGCATCTCCAATCCAAAATCAAATCTAGAATCGGCATTCCTATTTCGCAACAAAGCATTCTTCACTCATGCAGTCAGACATACCTTCGTAAAACTGACCATCCTACCGATCCTTGACTTCGGCGATGTCATTTACAAAATAGCCTCCAACACTCTACTCAGCAAATTGAATGCAGTCTATCACAGTGCCATCCGTTTTATCACCAAAGCCCCATATACTACACACCCCTGCCTACTGTATGCTCTTGTTGGCTGGCCCTCGCTTCATATTCGTCGCCAAACCCACTGGCTCCAGGTCTTCTATAAGTCTTTGCTAGGTAAAGCCCCACCTTATCTCAGCTCACTGGTCACCATAGCAACACCCACCCGTAGCACGCGCTCCAGCAGGTATATTTCATTCGTCACCCCCAAAGCCTATTCCTCTTTGGCCGCCTTTCCTTCCAGTTCTCAGCTGCCAACGATTGGAACAAATTGCAAAAATCACTGAAGCTGGAGACTCATATCTCCCTCACTACCTTTAAATATCAGCTGTCAGAGCAGCTCACAGATCATTGCACCTGTACATAGCCCATCCAACTACCTCATCCCCATATTGTTATTTATTTTTTTGCTCCTTTGCACCCCAGTATATCTACTTGCACATTCATCTTCTGCACATCTATCACTCCAGTGTTTAATTGCTTCATTGTAATTACTTTGCCACTACGGCCTATTTATTGCATTACCTCCCTAATCTTACCTCATTTGCACACACTGTATATAGATTTTTTTTATTGTGTTATTGACCATAAGTTTGTTTATTCCATGTGTAACTCTGTGTTGTTGTTTGTGTCGCACTGCTTTGCTTTTTCTTGGCCAGGTCGCAGTTGTAAATGAGAACTTGTTTTCAACTAACCTACCTGGTTAAATAAAGGTGAAATATATATATATATACACTGCTCAAAAAAATAAAGGGAACACTTAAACAACACAATGTAACTCCAAGTCAATCACACTTCTGTGAAATCAAACTGTCCACTTAGGAAGCAACACTGATTGACAATACATTTCACATGCTGTTGTGCAAATGGAATAGACAACAGGTGGAAATTATAGGCAATTAGCAAGACACCCCCAATAAAGGAGTGGTTCTGCAGGTGGTGACCACAGACCACTTCTCAGTTCCTATGCTTCCTGGCTGATGTTTTGGTCACTTTTGAATGCTGGCGGTGCTTTCACTCTAGTGGTAGCATGAGACGGAGTCTACAACCCATACAAGTGGCTCAGGTAGTGCAGCTCATCCAGGATGGCACATCAATGCGAGCTGTGGCAAGAAGGTTTGCTGTGTCTGTCAGCGTAGTGTCCAGAGCATGGAGGCGCTACCAGGAGACAGGCCAGTACATCAGGAGACGTGGAGGAGGCCGTAGGAGGGCAACAACCCAGCAGCAGGACCGCTACCTCCGCCTTTGTGCAAGGAGGAGCAGGAGGAGCACTGCCAGAGCCCTGCAAAATGACCTCCAGCAGGCCACAAATGTGCATGTGTCTGCTCAAACGGTCAGAAACAGACTCCATGAGGGTGGTATGAGGGCCCGACGTCCACAGGTGGGGGTTGTGCTTACAGCCCAACACCGTGCAGGACGTTTGGCATTTGCCAGAGAACACCAAGATTGGCAAATTCGCCACTGGCGCCCTGTGCTCTTCACAGATGAAAGCAGGTTCACACTGAGCACATGTGACAGACGTGACAGAGTCTGGAGACGCCATGGAGAACGTTCTGCTGCCTGCAACATCCTCTAGCATGACTGGTTTGGCGGTGGTTCAGTCATGGTGTGGGGTGGCATTTCTTTGGGGGGCCGCACAGCGCTCCATGTGCTCGCCAGAGGTAGCCTGACTGCCATTAGGTACCGAGATGAGATCCTCAGACCCCTTGTGAGACCATATGCTGGTGCGGTTGGCCCTGGGTTCCTCCTAATGCAAGACAATGCTAGACCTCATGTGGCTGAAGTGTGTCAGCAGTTCCTGCAAGAGGAAGGCATTGATGCTATGGACTGGCCCGCCCGTTCCCCAGACCTGAATCCAATTGAGCACATCTGGGACATCATGTCTCGGTCCATCTACCAACGCCACGTTGCACCACAGACTGTCCAGGAGTTGGCGGATGCTTTAGTCCAGGTCTGGGAGGAGATCCCTCAGGAGACCATCCGCCACCTCATCAGGAGCATGTCCAGGCATTGTAGGGAGGTCATACAGGCACGTGGAGGCCACACACACTACTGAGCCTCATTTTGACTTGTTTTCTAGGACATTACAGTTGGATCAGCCTGTAGTGTAGTTTTCCACTTTAATTTTGAGTGTGACACAATATCCAGACCTCCATGGGTTGATAAATTGGATTTCCATTGATTATTTTTGTGTGATTTTGTTGTCAGCACATTCAACTATGTAAAGAAAAAAGTATTTAATAAGATTATTTCTTTCATTCAGATCTAGGATGTGTTGTTTAAGTGTTCCCTTTATTTTTTTGAGCAGTATATATATATATATATATATATATATATTTGTTTTTTAAATAAATCAAAGACCAGACCTCTGAAGTCCGCTCATTTCAGTCCTGTGAGCCCCTCCTCTAGTTGCTAAAGCATGATGGTGAGTTAGCTAGCTAGTATTACTGCTGGTCTGGGATAGGCTCCACAGTGTGTCAATCCATACGCAGCCTGTCTTTAACTGGACCCAAGCGATCCCTTCATGGTGATGGCTGTCGATCCAATGATTGACTCGATCCATCTCTCACCATCCCTTGATCCCTGTTGGTGACATGGGATGGTACAATATAAGGGCAGTTCGTGACTTGAAACCTGTCTTTAAGTGTGCTCCGCAATCTTGACAACAAATCAAACTTTATTTGTCACATGTTTCAAATACAACAAGTGTAGACTTTACCGTGAAATGCTTAATTACAAGCCCTTAACCAACAGTGCAGTTCAAGAAGAAAATATTTACCAAGTAGACAAAAATAAAAAGTAGTAATAAATAGTAACACAATATGAATAACAATAACGAGGCTATATACAGGGGGCACTGGTACCGAGTCAGTGTGTAGAAGTACAGGCGGGGGGGTGTCAATGTAAGTTGTCCAGTGGCGATTTTATGAATTGTTCAGCAGTCTTATGGCTTGGGAGTAGAAGCTGTTGAGGAGTCTTTTGATCCTAGACTTGGCACAAGGTCATTGCGCATTAAGAGTTGAAAACGTCAAGGTCTCTCACACCGTGCTTCTACATCTGCATTGCTTGCTGTTTGGGGTTTTAGGCTGGGTTTCTGTATAGCACTTTGTGACATCTGCTGACATAAAAAGAGCTTTATGAAAAAAATTGATAAGTATAACGCTTTCTTATGCAGAACCAATTCTAAGAACCCACATTGGCTGTTAAGAGCAGCCATAAAGTCTCTTTTTTAGAATAGAGGACACACAAACCTTTAGAAACTCCAGCCGACCCCAGAGGATAAGAACGTTCTTTTTCTATCTATCAAGTGGTTAGTAAAGCCAAACAGCCAAACCCTGCCCCACACTTCATGATTTCAGCAGGGGATGTATTTCATGGTTGACGGGAGCATACTAATATTTTTCAGATGCACAAAATAGATTTCAATCTACTTCTATTTTTTTAAGTGCTAAAATCTATTTATTTCCGTCATGCTCAGGGAGAAGCGGGCTGCCACTCTAGTTCTGAGCAGAGAAGGATTGTTAACCAAGTGAAAAGATTCATTTCATACAATTACCAACTGCAGTCTCCCTATCTCTGTCTCGCCAAAGTTTCTCCACTACATTTGTAGTTGTAGTTTTCATCTTCAAAATGTAATCTTTCTTCTCTCAGATATCTCTGGTAAATTGTCATTATAGGAAGAAAAACTGAACAGACATGTCTATGTGTAAGGACAGACGCTGGGAGACGAGAAGCAAGTCCAGGGAGTGAACATTTAATAAATAACAGACATGAAACAAAACGACATGAGTGCAGTCACGGGGAGGAAACTGAGGAAGTGACAGATATAGGGGAGGTAATCAATAAAGTAATAGAGTCCAGGTGAGTCCATGAAGCACTGATGCGCGTAACGATGGTGACAGGCGTGCGTAATGATGGGCCGCCTGGCACCCTCGAGCAGCAGAGAGGGGGAGCGGGAGCAGGCATGACAGTACCCCCCTCTAGGGGCGCCACCCGACGTCCCACTTGGGCGAGCCTGACGGGCTGGCCGAGGCGTGGAGCCGGACGGGCAGGCTGAGGCGTGGGAGCCGGACGGGCAGGCTGAGGCGTGGGAGCCCGACGAGCTGGCTGAGGCATGACGTGGGATGGGAGCCTGATGAGCCAGCTGAGGCGTGGGAGCCCGATGAGCCGTCTGAGGCATGACGTGGGATCGGAACCTGCCGAGCCAACCGAGGCAAGAAAACCTCTCGAGCCAGCTAAGGCATGGAAGCCAGCTGAGGCAACCTCTGTTCCTTCGGCAGCGGAACCCGGACCTGACATCACCAACCCCAACAAAAAAACAAAAAATGCATTCTGTAAGGACAGACGCTGGGAGACAAAAAGCAAGTACAGGGAGTGAACATTTAATAAATAACGGACATCAAACAAAACACGGACAGCGTCTGGACAGGGGAAACAAAACAACATTAATGCAGACACGGGGATGAATTTGAGGAAGTGACAGATATATGGGAGGCAATCAATAAAGTAATACAGTCCAGGTGAGTCCCATGAAGCGCTGAAGCGCTTGGTGACAGGTGTGGGTAATGATGGGCGCCAGAGAGCGGGAGCAGGGGCAGGCGTGACACTGACTGCTTGACATATAATAGAAACCACTTTTTGTATTACCACATTTAGTCTATTTTCTACTTCACTTTCTGTATTCAAGTCTACTGATACCCCATTAAATCATTAGAAGATACTTCATTTTCCTCATTGAGAATATTACTTTTGACAGATTTTACCTGCAGAGACATTTGAAGTATGCAGATTCTATTCATATTCATGAGGTATGGCCTGTTTGGCCTATCTTTCAGGGAGTCTTTATTTACTCATACATGTGATGCAGCTATACTTCCAAAAGTATGTTGTGCCTCCACTGTGTATGTGTGTTTGTTTCTTATGTCGCAAGTGAGACAGAAGGTGTTTTTTTTGTCTTCATCCCCTGCAAAAAATGTCCCGCTGTCGCTACGCCCAGAGCTATAAATTCCTACCGCCAGCGGGTGAGTGGAGTTTGCTGTTAAAGACGTGATTTGCATCTCTGCAAAGAACCCTTTTGAAACCCGTTTTTCTAAGAGTGTTGTATCAAGGATGACTCAATCTGTACCAAAGCAAAATATACAAAATATATAAAATAGGTCAGGGCTGAAGGCTACAGTGATACACACACAGACAACACACACAGTTCTTACAGTACTGCAAGACTTCTTTTACTGCTTCTATGCTGTAATGAACTGAACAGGATCTCAGTCTCTCTGCCTCCGCCGTCTATCTCTTTCTCACCGTCTCTGTACTCTTTCTCTCCTCTCCTGAACCAGGCCTGCCAATCTTGAGGGACAGGATACATTTTTGTTCAGTAGACTCACTATATAGAGTAGGTTCTATTGAGTTGATTTAATGAATCCCAACTAATAGAATGGAAGTATGCTTGTCTGATCTGATACAGTTGATCCAAGGTTCCTGAAGAAGCATCCGTAAGTCCTGTGGGGTTAATACATGGTCTAATGTCATCGCTCCTTTCTCTCTCTGATTCCACCCATGTCTTTTAATAGGCTAGCTAGATGGTTTTATATGCAAAATATGCCCGGAAAAAGAAAAAAGGGGAAAAAGGAAAGCGGAAATGTATTAATGTCAGATCCATAGTCCGTCTTCAATTATGGCAAATATAACTGAGATAAATGACCATGAAGGCAGAGAAACAGGAGAGGAATACTGGGTGACTACTTTATATATGCTATCAGTACCTACCATATATAACATATGGCTTTAACACATATGAATCCCCTAGAGTTGATTTCCATGTACCCACGTAGATTAAATTAGCATAATACAAAAACAACCATAAAAATTCATCAGTTTAAGCTAGAGAGATGTGTCTCAGTCCACTGCATCCACCGATGTCGCACTTCCGCATCTGCAGTGAAAGGTGACAGAGCTAGATCGGTGTTTTGTCAGACCACGAGACATTAGGAAAATCGGTCTTGTCACAAAATGTCTGTAGCGTCCGAACGGTTTGACCTATACATATGAACTAATATGACCCCTCTATGGAAAGATGAGACTGTCATGAACACGTACATGTCAGCTGTTTTGCTCTAGGACTTGTCTGAAGGTCCCCCGGTACCAGTTAAAAAATGTATGGAAGTATACAGTGCCTTCGGAATTATTCAGACCCTTTAACTTTTTCCATTTTGTTACACTACAGCCTTATTCTGAAATTGATTAAATAGTTTTTTCCCCTCATCAATCTACACACAATACCCCATAATGACAGAACAAAAACAGGTTTAGACATTTAATTTTTTTTTTGAAATATTACATTTGCATAAGTATTCAGACCCTTCTTTACTTAGTACTTTCTTGAAGCACCTTTGGCAGCGATTACAGATTACGAGTCTTCTTGGGTATAAGGCTACAAGCTTTGCACACCTGTATTTAGCGAGTTTCTCCCATTCTTATCTGCAGATCCTTCCAAGCTCCTCAGGTTGGATGGGGAGCTTTGCTGCACAGCTATTTTCAGGTCTCTCCAGAGATGTCCGACTTGCCCCAATGCCACTCCTGCGTTGTCTTGGCCATGTGCTTAGGGTCGTTGTCCTGTTGGAAGGTGAACCTTCACCACAGTCTGAGGTCCTGAGCGCTCTGGAGCAGGTTTTCATCAAGGATCTTGCTGTACCTTGGTCCGTTCATCTGTGCCTCGATCCTGACCTGTCTCCTAGTCCTCTCCTAGTCCTGCCACCACCATGTTTCACTGTAGGGATGGTGCTAGGTTTCCTCCAGATGTGATGCTTGGCATTCAGGGCAAAGAGTTCAATCTTGGTTTCATCAGACTAGAGAATCTTGTTTCTCATGGTCTGAGAGTCTTTAGGTGCTTTTTGGCAAACTCCAAGTGGGCTGTCATGTGGCTTCCGTCTGGTCACTCTACCATAAAGGCCTGATTGGTGGAGTGCTGCAGGAGATGGTTGTCCTTCTGGAAGGTTCTCCCATCTCCACAGTGGAACTCTAGAGCTCTGTAAGAGTGACCATCGGGTTCACGGTCACCTCCCTGACCAAGACCCTTCACCCCCGATTGCTCAGTTTGGCCGGGTGGCCAGCTCAAGGAAGAATCTTGGTGGTTCCAAACTTCTTCCATTTAAGAATGATGGAAGCCACAGTTTTCTTGGGGACCTTCAATGCTGCAGATATTTTTTGGTACCCTTCCCCAGATCTGTGCCTCGACACAATCCTGTCTTGGGGGGCAATTTCCTTCAACCTCGTGGCTTGGTTTTTTGCTTGCTGTGGGACCTTATATAGACAGGTTTGTGCCTTTTCAAATCATGTCCAATCAATTGAATTTACCACAGATGGATAACAAATGTAGAAACAGCTCAACAATGATCAATGGAAACAGGATGCACCTGAGCTCAGTTTTTGAGGCTCATAGCAAAGGGTGTGAATGCTTATGTAAATAAGGTATTTCTGTTTTTAATTTGGAATAAATTAGCAAAAATTTCTAAAACCTGTTTTCATTTTGTCATTATGGGGTATTGTGTAGATAGATGAGGATTTAAAATCTATTTCAGAATAAGGTGTAACGTAACAAAAGTGTGGAAAAGGTCAAGGGGTCTGAATATTTTCAAAAGGCACTGTATAAAGAGACTGTTTAGTACCAAAAATAAGGGGTTATATATACACTGCTCAAAAAAATAAAGGGAACACTTAAACAACACAATGTAACTCCAAGTCAATCACACTTCTGTGAAATCAAACTGTCCACTTAGGAAGCAGCACTAATTGACAATAAATTGCACATGCTATTGTGCAAATGGAATAGACAACAGGTGGAAATTATAGGCAATTAGCAAGACACCCCCAATAAAGGAGTGGTTCTGCAGGTGGGGACCACAGACCACTTCTCAGTTCCTATGCTTCCTGGCTGATGTTTTGGTCACTTTTGAATGCTGGCGGTGCTTTCACTCTAGTGGTAGCATGAGACGGAGTCTACAACCCACACAAGTGGCTCAGGTAGTGCAGCTCATCCAGGATGGCACATCAATGTGAGCTGTGGCAAGAAGGTTTGCTGTGTCTGTCAGCGTAGTGTCCAGAGCATGGAGGCGCTACCAGGAGACAGGCCAGTACATCAGGTGACGTGGAGGAGGCCGTAGGAGGGCAACAACCCAGCAGCAGGACCGCCACAAATGTGCATGTGTCTGCTCAAACGATCAGAAACAGACTCCATGAGGGTGGTATGAGGGCCCGACGTCCACAGGTGGGGGTTGCGCTTACAGCCCAACACCGTGCAGGACGTTTGGCATTTGCCAGAGAACACCAAGATTGGCAAATTCGCCACTGGTGCCCTGTGCTCTTCACAGATGAAAGCAGGTTCACACTGAGCACATGTGACAGACGTGACAGAGTCTGGAGACGCCGTGGAGAACGTTCTGCTGCCTGTAACATCCTCCAGCATGACCGGTTTGGCGGTGGGTCGGTCATGGTGTGGGGTGGCATTTCTTTGGGGGGCAGCACAGCCCTCCATGTGCTCGCCAGAGGTAGCCTGACTGCTATTAGGTACCGAGATGAGATCCTCAGACCCCTTGTGAGACCATATGCTGGTGCGGTTGGCCCTGGGTTCCTCCTAATGCAAGACAATGCTAGACCTCATGTGGCTGGAGTGTGTCAGCAGTTCCTGCAAGAGGAAGGCATTGATGCTATGGACTGGCCCGCCCGTTCCCCAGACCTGAATCCAATTGAGCACATCTGGGACATCATGTCTCGCTCCATCCACCAACGCCACGTTGCACCACAGACTGTCCAGGAGTTGGCGGATGCTTTAGTCCAGGTCTGGGAGGAGATCCCTCAGGAGACCATCCGCCACCTCATCAGGAGCATGCCCAGGCATTGTAGGGAGGTCATACAGGCACGTGGAGGCAACACACACTACTGAGCCTCATTTTGACTTGTTTTAAGGACATTACATCAAAGTTGGATCAGCCTGTAGTGTGGTTTTCCACTTTAATTTTGAGTGTGACTCCAAATCCAGACCTCCATGGGTTGATAAATTGGATTTCTATTGATCATTTTTGTGTGATTTTGTTGTCAGCACATTCAACTATGTAAAGAAAAAAGTATTTAATAAGATTATTTCTTTCATTCAGATCTAGGATGTGTTGTTTAAGTGTTCCCTTTATTTTTTTGAGCAGTATATGTAAAAAATATATATTATATCCCTTCAGAACAAACTTACTTTTAATTTATTTTTTTGGGACTGTTGTTCCACACTGTGAATCTGTTATTCAATGCATTTGTATGGGCTAATAGCAGCAAGGACAAATAAAATCAAAAATTGATTTTTTGATACTTCAAGTGGTCTTAAAATTCTAAATCAAAAAGCAAAATGATCCTGGGTATTATCTTCTTAAAACAATTCAATATAGCTTAGTATAACCCCCCTCCCCCGTCTTAGACAGTAATGGGTTAAAAACAGTTTTTTCTATAGTAATTTTGTAACTAGTGTCACAAGGTATATTCAATTATGTCACATAATAAGTATATCAACCTATACAATGCAATGAATCATAGGACTTTACATCATGAATAGCAAGGCTATATGATACATTTCATTTTCAACCCGCTTGAGTAAAGTGCAGAATAGTGATTTAACACACTCTACAGTGTATGAAAAATGTTAGCTAACAAGACCTGATCAATGAGAGCAACAACGGGATGTGATCAGTTTATGCATTCACCTGCAACAGCAAACAAGCTAAGATCAAGACGGCAGCTTGTTTAGAGCTTGCTTTACTATGTGGCCTGCTACTCAGTGTCAGTGTTTCGGAGCATGTCTTGTGTGATAGAATCAATGTTAGAATGTGGAGAGCTCCTCTTTATGGGCTCTGTATTTCATTATGTTTAGTGAGTCTATCACGTTTCAGGTAAGACCCAAATGCAGACTGTGTCGAAGTACCAATGTTTATTACAGCAACAGGGGCAGGCAAATGACAGAACAAGGCAGGCAGGGGTCGATAATCCAGAGTAGTGGGGCAAAGGTACAGGACGGCAGGCAGGGCGGGCAGAAAGGTCAAAACCCAGGAAAACTAGAAAGCAGGAACAAACGAGAGACAGGAGCAGAGGGAAAAACGCTGGTAGGCTTGATGAAACAAAATTAACTTGCAACAGACAAACAGAGAACACAGGTATAAATACACAGGGGATAATGGGAAGATGGGCAACACCTGGAGGGGGGTGGAGACAAGCACAAAGACAGGTGAAACAGATCAGGTCGTGACAGTACCCCCCCTCTAGGGACGCCACCTGGCGTCCTACCTGGGTGCATACCTGGTTGAGCGGGGTGCCGGCGTTGGATCTCAGGATGTCCCTAGCGGAGACCCAGCACCTCTCTTCTGAGCCATAACCCTCCTAGTCAACCAGGTACTGGAATCCCCTGCCCCGAGGTCGAACCTTCAGGAGACGTCTCACCATGTACGCCGGTTGGCCATCGATGAGACGGGGGAGAGTGTTAGGCCTGGAAACAGGAGACAAAGGACTGTAAGACGGTTTTAATTCTAGACACAGGAAAGGTAGGAAGTATACGGAGGGTACAGGGCAACAGAGGACGAACAGCAGAGGGGGGTTAATGATCTTGGAGCAGGGGGGAAAGGTCTCGGCTTCCAGGGGTGTAGCCACGGGACTATAGCGGTGTCCCAGCGCATCTGGCTTGACCTTCTTGGATACCGGGCGACGCTGCGGAAGCGAAGTGGCCCGAGCCTTACCAAACCCCTCCCGGAGGTCCTGGAACTCCGCGGGGTTGGCGGAGAGGTCTGGGCCAATTTCCAAGCCCCCAGGAAGACGTCCCGGGGCAGGCAGAGCTGACTTCAGACAATGAGTGTGGCAGGACGGGCTAACATTGTTGGTGCGAACAGAAGCCACTGGGGATGAGTACAAAATCTTAATCTAGGAAAGGAATGATGGCCAAACCCAAATAATCCTTCATCTGACAGGTGTGGCAGATCAAGAAGCTGATTAAACAACATTATCATTTCACAGATGCACCTTGTGCTGGGGACAATAAAAGGCCACTTTAAAATGTGCCGTTTTGTCACACAACACAATGCCACAGATGTGTCAAATTTTGAGGAAGCGTGCAATTGGCATGCTGACTGCAGGAATGTCCACCAGAGCTATTGCCATAGAATGTAATGTTAATTTCAGTACCAAAAGCCGCCTCCGTCGTTTTAGAGAATTTGGCAGTATGTCCAACCGGCCTCACAAATGCAGACCACGTGTACAGCTTCGTGTGGGCGAGTGGTTTGCTGTGAACAGAGTGCCCCAAAGTGGGGTTATGGTATGGGCAGGCATAAGCTATGGACAATGGACACAATTGCATTGTATCGATTGCACAGAGATACCGTGACGAGATGAGGCCCGTTGTCATGCTATTCATCCGCCTCCATCACCTAATGATTCAGCATGATATTACACGGCCCCATGTTGCAAAGATCAGTACAAAATTCCTGGAAGCTGAAAATGTCCCAGTTCTTGCATGGCCTGCATACTTACCAGACATGTCACACATTGAGCATGTTTGGGATGCTCTGGATCGTCATGTACGACAGCGTGTTCCAGTTCCCGCCAATATCCATCAACTTTGCACAGCCATTAAAGAGGAGTGGGACAACATTCCACAATCCACAATCAAAAGCCTTCAACTCTATGCGAAGGAGAAGCGTCGCGCTGCATGAGGCAAATGGTGGTCACACCTGATACTGACTGGTTTTCTGGTCCATGCCCCTACTTTTTTTTAAGGTATCTGTGACCAACAGATGCATATCTGTATTCCCAGCCATGTGAAATCCATAGAGTAGGGCCTAGTTAATTCCTTTCAATTGACTGATTTCCTTATATGAACTGCAACTCAGTAAAATCTTTGAAATTGTTGCATGTTGCATTTTTGTTCAGTTTACACGGTCCAGCTCATTTAAATTTTTTGGTGTGCAGGATACTTTTTGGTGATATTTTTGAAAAATCTGTCACCCGCGGCAATAAAGACTTCTTTCAAGTGAGAGGATTTTTGCTGCCTAAAGATCTTGTACAGTTTGCTGAGTGACGCCATGGTGTTTGCTTGTGGCAGTATGTACACAGCTGTGATAATACCACATATGAATTCCTTTGGCATATAGTGGGGTCAGCATTTTAGCATCAGAAACTCCAGGTTGGGTGAACAGGAGCTCGAGATGTTTTCAACTTCGGTACACCAATACTTGTTGATGAGGAAACATACCTGTGGTGTATTGAGAAATGTATTATGTGTTAATGAGTTTAGATTTAAAATGGTTGCAAATAGCCAATGGGATTTGTGTGTAGGGGATGAGTTATTTGAATTAACGAATGACAATGGAGTTTCCGTTCTTGCATTGAAGTGATAAGATTACGAGATGCAAGGGCGGTTTAAAGTTCAATGATGTATTGGGGAGTTGGGTTCAAGACACTGTAGAGAGTGGTCGACTGGAATGTGTTAAGGAGAACATGAAATAAATCTGTTCAGTTTATTTTAAGCACGCTTTGGAGTCTTCAGTAAAAGAACCCAGCATCTTAGGATGCAACAATACGGAAAATGGAAATGACATCTCGTTGAATAGCAAAGTAAAGTGTATTATCCCTCTGTGATTGAAGCCTTGCTCTTAGTTCACAAAGTTTATTTTCCAGCGATTTGCCATCAGGATACTAGGAAGAGGAGACCGTGTAGTCCATCTTTTCAGCCTAGCTTGGAGACCCCCTTTCCTTCCTCTTCTTTGTCGCTGCCATTGCCTTCGGTCATCTTGGTCAGCAGCAACATGTGGGCCCGCTGTGCGGGGAAACACAGCAGCGATTGTCATATTCCAGATCTGGGAGGCTGAGAGACAAGTGTGTAGCTTCCTATTCATGATCCATATATGTTTGTCGGTCGTAGGATATTTTTGCACTAACATTCTGAACAAAGAAAGTAATAATTAACGCAGAAATAGTCATAAAAAGGCAAAGTCGATCAGGAACCGGCAAGACACGTGCCCTCCTTAGCGTCGCCATCTTATCTAATTAATGGCTATTGAGTGGAAATATACCAAGGTTTTGTGCAGTTATACCGAGACACAGCAGCGCATACAGAGGAAAAATTATGAAAGGAACATTTGCAGGCAATGAGTTCTTGTCTGGCCCAGTCTGCGGCAGGTGCTAATTTCCTCCACAGTCAGTCAAATATAACAATGGTCATGTAACCAGGATACTATGTCAGTTGTATCCATCTCAGGCTAAGAATAGGGAACTATGTCAACCTGAATGTGTTTTTCATATAGAGAGTCAGTGGTGATTGCAGCTTCAGATTGTCAGAGGTCAAAATGTCTTCTGGGTTGTCATAGAAAGTAGTCATACCAGCTGGCTAATTAAGGCATACAGTATTTAATGGACCGCTACTTCTTCCTTGAGCTCAACAAGTCCCTGAGCAACACACACGCAAGCACACACATGCACGCACGCACAGTCATCACATGCCTGAACTTCCAAGCCTTTTACACCACTGACCCGTAAAAGACCGACCTCTAAAGTTAAATGGCCAGAAAAACAAACTAACTCAACTAGAAATAAGCCTGAATCTATTGTTTCCTCACATTAGAGTATGACATAGGGGCCCTCCAGGGCCAGTGGCATTAGGAATAAAACACAGACGTAGCCTAGTTTAAGCCTTTCAGTCAGTCTGCGCACGCCAGAAAAATGTCAGATGACTGCTCCATATGCAAACGTTCCCCTATCCGAGAGAATAATGAAAAATGGCTAGTCAGGAAAATCCCTTGATACACTTCACTGCAAATTACTGTCCATCTGTCATGGCAACCTCTCACTTTGGTACGTTGGGGCCATCTGTGATCTGTTTGGTATTAGTTGTGGTGTGTGTCTGTGTGTATGTACAGATGTCTTATTTCAAGACAGTTTGCTACAGCAGGAAAATAATCCTGCAGCAACAGGAAATTATAATTATTATGTGGACATTTGTTATAGGGATTGATAAATTTTTTCGTTAGGGCAAATCAAGTCTGACATTTTAAAATGGAAATTACAAACTTTAGAGGCCTGTTTAAACCTCAAATACACTATAAGTTTGAATTTCCTCCTGTACAGGGAAATTCTCCTCAACAAAAGTGATCAAAGTGAGATCCTACATATGTACGATGTTTGTGTATTTGTGTGTGTGTGAACATTTTTGTGTGAATATGTGGAGTTTATGCCTACTGACCTGACCCTGTGGTCCAATTAATCCTGCAGCAACAGGACATTTGAATTGTTATGAAATTACACTTTTCAGAAGTTTTTTTATATCTCAAAATGCACTACGAGTTTTACATTTCCTGCATTGCAGGAAAGTTCTCCTGCAACAGGGTGATCAAATTAAGACCTTACATATGTAGTAAATGACTGTTGTTGTATCTCACCCTTCACACATCTCATTGTGATGATCTTCTGTCTAGCCACTTCATGTCAGCGAGAGCCAATGGACCGTTAAACAGACAAGGCCAATTTAAAGCCAACATCTGAGAGATGTCGCCTTGTCTTTTCTTGAAATTAGATCAAATCCAGGACACTTGGCTCCTCTGACATATCTATCTGTTACTGTCAGTTCCTCAGGCAAAGCAAACCCTAACTTTATGCTATGCCCTCTGCCCTCTTATATCACCACATGATATGTACAAAACAACTCAGAAAATAAGGCTAAATACAGCACATTCAGATTGAACAAATTTCCATTGATTTCGAATGGATCAATTATAGTTTTTTTAAGGAGGAGTACATGAGATATAAAATAAAATATACGCTCTCAGATCATGATTTGATATTTCAAAACATTGTAACACTGAACCCTAAGAAGCATAGCATAATGGAAGCCTTGAACTGAAATAATAAAATGCAAAAAAAAATGAAATAAGGAATGCATTCTGTCTATGAAGCCCTAGTTTTTAGGTAAAAATAAATACAGCTCAACAGAAAATGGTGCAATTCAACTCAGTTTTAGTAGGGCAACAAGTTGCTGACTGTTTTTGTAGATTCACTGAGCAGAATAGAGGAGGTTTAAGGCTACTGACTGCTATAGTACCATCTAGTAGTGATAAACCAGGGAGTTATACTCTTCTGAGATGAATATGTATGGAAACAATCCCACTGGGCACAAACTGCTTGAATCAACATTGTTTCAATGTAATTTTCAACGTATTGTGATGTGGAATCGACATGAAAAATACTTTGGAATTGAAAAAAGTTATCATGGTTGATGTCATCATGGTAACCAAATTAGACAAACCTTGTATAACATATGTTGAATTTGTACCTTTTAAAACAACGTCAGATTTTCAATGTTATATCCACTATCAGAAAAAAAACTGTAGGCTGGGTAGCAGGTCCTACTAGAGAATTGATCTATCTACAGTTATCTTTTGGTCTCAAATCCAGGGTTTTAACCAAGCCCAGCTATGATATTTGTCAATGACTTTTACTAATGTGCTATCATGAGAATGATTATTGAGAGATCTACACTTAAAAACTATAAATACGTCTCCTTTAAATGTTTATATTTGGTTGCGTTGTTAACTAAACACCATTCAATATTACCTTTTATAATACAGTAAATAGCCTAAAGTTAAGGCTATCTTAAGCTCTAATGTAACATTCAACTTTAAAATGAGTAACACATCCATGGCCACATTTTTATGTTACTGTAACTACACAGTTGTTCTTATGTAATCATATAAAACCTGCATGTTCAAAATAGCATGCATAGGTCGTCGCAGGTCTGTGGAGATCTTCACAACTGCTGAAATAATCTACGCAGAATCTCAAAAGGCATTGAACACTTGCACCATGTACTTTTAATGTAATCTCAACTGCAATCCAGGTCATTTGGTTTTGCTATTAGATGATCACAGTGATAACACATGGATATGTTGTATTTAAATAAAATATCTGACATTGTATTCCCGTTTTAACTTTAGTGCACTTTTAAATGGTTGAATGTGCAGTGCTAGACATTTGAGTGACAACTAAACCAAAACCTGACATAGATTTTCCATTAGAATTTGGTTGTGCTTTGAGATGGTTGAAAGCATAGTGATAACACATTGGAAATTCAACTAACATTTGGCTGTCTTTTTGAGTGGGTGAATATAGGTTGCAATCTCATTGATCAACGTCTCAACCAAATATTACCCAATAATCCACTTTGAAATTAAGTGGTATGCCCAGTACAATGTTTATGAGATGTGCATTTTATGCTCTGAGGGATCCTCTGTTTGAGATGGAGAGGAAGATATGCACACTCCCCCAACCAAAGTCCAATTATCGCCCTTCAAACCCTCTAAACCAGCCAAATAACAGGGGGTCAGCCAGCAGACAGTATCATGTAATTGATTGACGGCTAGATTAATTCTTACAGGAATCTAATCTCTCTCAATCAGAACCTGGAGCCGATGCCGCCGACCGAACGTCGTCCTACTTTTGTTCTGTACATTTTCAGGATGAGTACAAGTGGACAACATGGCTCATGGAGAGAGAAGATGTCAAGAGGAGAGTAAAAAGCTATTTAAACAGAACACCTGTACCTACCATAAATGCATACCTCTTATTCCAGTTCATATTATAGACTATAAATCTATAACAGCCAGACCAACACATCAGGTGAAGAGGTCCATCAGCGTTGGGTAAAGACACTTAATATGCTTCTTAATATGCACACAGTGGTGACCTTCCCTCTGAAGCCAGGCCATCTCTTTGTGTTTACTTTCTCATAGGCTGTGTCTGAAATGGCACCCTATTAGTAGTGCACATTATAAGGAATATTGTAGGGTGCCATTTTGGATGAAACCAATATCTCCCTTTACTGTACAACACTCCCTATGATTCCATCCAGTAATGCCCTTAAACAGCACCACAGGAAGATTTGATCTCCCTCACACAGTGTTCCATGAACCATAAGAGGGTTTGTCTTGTCTAGTACAGAGTCATCAGATTAAATTATAGTCACAAGAAGATATACCAATTCTCCAGTGAACTGTCAAATTGACCGTGTAAAGATTGCTTCGATTGTATGTCTGCCCAGTCCTTGGAGTACGTCAGAGCTCCTGAGCTGTAATATAATAATAATAATATATGCCATTTAGCAGACACTTTTATCCAAAGCAACCTACAGTCATGCGTGCATACCTTTTTTCGGATGGGTGGCTCTAGGAATCAATCCCACCAACCTGGCGATGCGAGTGCCATGTTCTACCAACTGAGCCATAAAGGACCACAGCCGTTTTCCAAATCTGTCAACTGCAGAGGAATAAATCCCATTTTGTGATCATTTCACCTGCTTTGAAGATAAAATGTCTGAAGGATATCTAATATAACATGAATAATTTACATTCTAAAATATTTTTGATAATAGTCAGACGACTGTATAAACAGTCAAAAGTTTGGACATGGCACGACTTCCGCCGAAGTCGGCTCCTCTCCTTGTTCGGGCAGCGTTCGGCGATCGACGTCACTGGCTTTCTAGCCATCGTCGCTCCATTTTTCATATATCCATTTGTCTAGTCTTGTTTCCATACACACCTGGTTTTCATTTCCCCAATTAAGCTACTTGTATTTAACCCTCTGTTTCCCATCATGTTTTGTGTGTAATATTTTCATGTTATGTGGTGTTAATTTACGCGCTTTACTTTTATTTATGCACTTTACTTTTATGTTCTGTTTTCTGAGCGTGTTTGATTTATGTAGTGATCCCGTTTTGGAACTATAATAAAAGTGAGCCTGTTCATTATACTCTGCTCTCCTGCACCTGACTTCGCCTCCTATACACCTTGTGACAGGACACACCTATTCATTCAAGGGTTTTTCATTATTTGAACTATTTTATACATTGTAGAATAATAGTGAAGACATCACAGCTACGAAATAACACATATAAAATCATGTAGTCACCAAAAAAGTGTTAAACATATCAAAATATATTTTAGATTTCAGATTCTTCAAAGTAGCTTTGCACATTCTTGGCATTCTCTCAACCAGCTTCATTAGGAATGCTTTTCCAACAGTCTTGAAGGAGTTCCCAGATAAGCTGAACACTTGTTGGATGATTTTCCTTCAGCCTGCGGTCCAACTCATCCCAAACCATCTCAAACTGGTTGAGTTCGGGTGATTGTGGAGGCCAGGTCATCTGATGCAACACTCCATCACTCTCCTTCTTGGTCAAATAGCCCTTACACAGCCTGGAGGTGTGTTGGGTCATTGTCCTGTTGATAAACAAATGATAGTGGGACTAAGTGCAAACCAGATAGGATGGTGTATCGCTGCAGAACGCTGTGGTAGCCATGCTGGTTAAGTGTGCTTTCAATTCTAAATAAGTCATCAACATTGTCACCAGCAAAGCTGGGTCTTCCTTTCCTGTGGTGGTCCTCATGAGAGCCAGTTTCATCAAAGAGCTTGATGGGTTTTGCGACTGCACTTGAAGAAACTTTCAAAGTTCTTCAAATTTTCCTGATTTACTGACCTTCATGTCTAAATTAAAGTCATGACGGACTGTCATTTCTCTTTGCTTATTTGAGCTATTCTTGCCAATCCCAAATAGGGATATCTTCTGTATACCACTCCTACCTTGTGACAACATAGCTCAAACACATTAAGAAGGAAAGAAATTCCACAAATTAACTTTTAAAAAGGCTGGTTGAGAGAATAGACAAGAGTGTGCAAAGCTGTCAAAGGCAAAGGGTGGCTACTTTGAAGAATGTCAAATATAAAATACATTTTGATTTGTTTAACACTTTTTTGGTTACTACATGATTCCATTTGTGTTATTTCATAGTTGTGATGTCTTCACTATTATTCTACAATGTAGAAAATAGTAAAAATAAAGAAAAACCCAGGAATGAGTAGGTGTGTCCAAACTTTTGACTGGTACTGTATATGACTACTATACCCATTATTTTTGGAAATGCATATCTTTGCCTCTGCTTGAGTTGGCTCTAAATACCAGATATCATATTGAACACTTTGGCAGCGGGTGGGCGGTATTACTGATTAAAATGTAATGTTTCTCCAATATTGAAGGCCAGTCTCTCAAAAAATAGTCTCTCAAGCAGTCACTGATCTCAATCTCCATTCTAAAGAAAGAAAATGAATGAACGTTTCACACATGAGACAGTAGCCAGAAATATTGTGGCGTGCGTCTCTCTGTAAACATCATATGCTCTGTTCTTAGGGGGGATGTCAAAGGGTCTGCTTTTCAAAACCTTCCACAACTGGCAGCTCATTTCAAGATGCTAATATTTTAAGAAAAATAAGACAAATGGAAAAAGTTGGTATATGTGGCGGAACATGCGATTGCGACACGTTATTCAGGACAAGAGGGGCGTAGCCCCACCACTTTCCAAGAGACGGTGCTGTTTTGCATGTAATTCTGGCATGCATTCATGTCCCAACATTATATCATATTGGTTAGCAAGCAATTTAATTACATTTTTTAATTGCTTTAGCTAATAAAGCAAACAGTCACTTTTACATTGTATTGTTGTTTTGGTACATTTTTATTGCGTAAGGTAGCTCTCTAATGCAGCTGTTTGTGCTGAATTGGCTGTGTGAGATTGGTGTGAGCTCAAGGATTCTGGTCGGTTAGTGAAGTCATTGGGACAGTGTGCGACCGCAGCATGTTCTGGGAGGTCCAGGTAGCTTTAGCCCCCAATTGGGTGCTGCCATAGAGATACATTAGCAGTGCCCACTCATGAGTTGGATGAGTTTAGACGGCCGAGTTTGATGTGCGCTTCCCTGAGAGAGGGTGCAGTTTACAACACTACTAGTTGACAAAGGGGTACAGAGAGAGGATTGGTCTGCACAGTGCAGTGGACCACTTTCACAAAAGCAGTTCAATAGTTGGTCATGCATATCTTTCCCTAATGCCCTTCTTCCCATCCTGTTTTCACATGTTCAACCCATACCTGTCCGGTCTCATACATCAGACCTGCCACCTCCACAGAGACTGTTACTTTTAATCAGTAGTGACAGATCAGGACCCAGGCATGAAGCAACCCAGTCTCAGGAAGGCTGCCTCCCCTCCCCAGCTCCACCTTAGGGCAGCACTGCTAGGTCAGCCATGCTCACAACACAGGGCCATTTCCTAAACAAGATTCTCACTCCTGCTGTACCAGCACACAAGGACATCATAGAGGGACAATTTAGTTACACAGACAGCAGCAAATAGGCCTCAGAGATTAACCATGATTGAAGAGAAAATAGCCATGAGGATGATGGCCCAGTTTGAATGACTTCAAAATGCATCCTTCCTTCCTCCCTCCCTCCCTTCCTTGAGGTAATTACTGAGGGGTACAGAGAGTTGGATAACTGAAATCAATATGGTAGAAACCTACCTTCATTTATCAACATCAATGCAGGGTAGTGTTGTCAAGGTACCAGGTTTAGTATCACAATATTAGATTCCATCATGATACTCGATATCAAAACAATACCAAAATGATACCACTCCAAAAAATAAGGGGTATTAGTCAAAGTCACAGAATGGCACTTGATCCAAACAGATCTTTTGAGTTCAATATCATTACATTTGAACACAATTGTGTCCATTTTTTAGAGACAGCCATGTATGCATTAAAGAATCAATTATACAATCATACAATCAATTTTACTTTGTTTTTACCAATCTAACTACATAACCACATAATGGTAATCATTTATTTGAATGCTAAATCTCTATTGATAAACTGGGTAAATCAGGATGTAGTCTAGGCCTATTCTCAGTACAGGTGAATGTATATTCAACAGGAGTGTGAGTATGTATTGAGTTATTGAGCTTGCTTTCGCTGATTTTCATGGGGCTGCAGATTCCCTTCCATTTGTGACTTATTTTGTTCTACTGATCAACAACATTTGCATAGAAGAAACAATCTCTTCTTTTGTACCACCATTGTCCCTGTTCCCAAAAACTCCTCAAAAAGATTTGGTATACTGTACAACACTAATGCAGGGTGAACTGGACTTCCCTGCTGTACTTGGGGAAAGACACCAAGACACCTAGCAGTCACCTGATTTAAATTGAAACAGTGTTGCAACAAAGTTCTTACTTTTAGTCCTAAGTACTAAACTGTTTGAGAAATTGTATAATGGAGCTTTTTGGCTCAAATATATTTATTTTGCACCCACAGTTTAAAGAGCAAGTGCTCCTCATGCTTTTCAGGAAAGGGCCCTTCTCTAGTGTATGTACTCTATTAAAAAAAAAAGTAAATAATTTTTGGCATGACTGCAAAAGCATTTTGCCAGAAATGTGTTGCACAGTTTTTGGTAAGCCACAGAGGAGAAGCTCCAGCAGATGCTTTGGGAGACTCTCGAAACGATTAAAGGAATACTTGCAGTAAAGATTGCTGCGGGGAATCGAAACGTGTCCACAGCAATTGCTCTTGTCCTTCTATCACTTGCCAAGAAACCTTGACCCAAATCCCAACACTGATGAGAGCTGATGCACCATAAAGGAGAGAGACAGACCTTATCTAATTCTCTTAAAGAAAATGTAATGTGGGTTTACTGCCATGAAAGGTTATGAAAATTTATGGAAATGGTATTCACATTGCTGCAGAAGAACTGTCATTGAAAATTAAAACATGATCCCTTCTCCGTTCATATAAGTTGAATGTAAATCCATTGGCTTGAAGGAAAATTTTAAAAAAGGTTGACAATAATGAGAACATTTCTCTGTGGCAGGTGCAGAGAAAATACTTTCTTATATTGCAAATGGTAATTTATGCAAACCAGTATCCAAACCATGGAGAAGAATTGTGTTGGTGGTGCAAGGTTAACATAAAACTAACTCACCTTGGCCCTCTTTACAACATTTACTCATTGAGGTTATACAAATGTGACTTTACACTCTCAAACCATTATATCAATGCTAATATGTGTACCTACCATTATGTAATACAGCCAAAAGCTAAAAGCTTTTTGAGAGAAAATTTAAAAAAAACTTCCTTGCCTGACTTCTTATTTGTGTGAAGCCAACAGCTATGCTGTGCATGAGAGTCACAGGGCTCTATTTTAACAAACCTGATGCAGTGGTCAATCTAAGCGCCGGCGGTAGTGCTATAGGTTCGGGGGTGTGTCAGAAATATGTTTTGCTATTTTCCCATCCACAACTATCGGCGCAGTTGCTTTAAAAGGTGGTACGAAAGGGCTGTGTGCATCACAGCTGGATAGGCTGCGTTTCCACCGTCAAAATGTATGCCATAACCAACTGCGTTACCGTTAAAACCAGCTTTTGGTTGGTCTTAAATATTCCTACCAGCGCTGCCTGAAATGAGCACTTTCCATCATGTTTTTAAGGACACGCCTCAAATATTTCCACCCCTCCCATCTGAGTGCAAGCGTGCTGATGTTTGTTAGGTAAATTGCCGAACCTGGCGTTAGGGCTGGAAAATACCAGTGCGACAGTTTTTACATTTGGAATTTGCAAACTAACGTGCGATTGACACTAGCGCTGCATTAACGCCAGCCACAAATAGAGCCCACAGTGTCATTGTAAGAAGTCATTCCACTGTAATGCCGCATCCGTTCACTAACGGAAACACACCATGCAGAGTCCAAGATGACTATGGTGAAATTCTGACAGTGATGACCTACTGTGCATTATTCAAAGTGCTTATCTGCTGAGGACATTGTGGGTTCATATACTTTTTACAACGATTTGAATACAAATCTCAGGAAGTAACTACTTTTTAAAACTATTTGAAAAAATCAGAGGTGCATATTGAAGATATTGGAAGAATTGGCCACATTTGCTTTTTGTGAGCCAACAAGATGAGTAGGCCTAATGAACAGCAAAAGCACTAGCCTATGTCTATCTATTATCCCACATAGTACAAAAGTTGGCCTATTCTGTGCGAGAAATAAATATTCCAAATATAGTCTGGGACAGTTGTGGGATGCGATAGATTCCAAACCACTAGCATCAAAAACCTGTTTTAAGCAATGAGCCTGACGCAACAGACGAGAACATTTAGCTTAAAATGTTGATAAACTATTAGGCTACTTCTTCACATTATGTTATTATATTATTTCTTCACATTATATGTTATTGGGCTCCTGAGTGGTGCAGTGGTCTAAGGCACTGCATCTCAGTGCTAAAGGCCTCACTACAGACAACCTGGTACGAATCCAGGCTATATCACAACCGGCCATGATTGGGAGCCCCATAGGGACACCATTATCAAAAGTGACCACAAATGTGATTATGTATGTCATGCTTTTATTATAAACATGCATTTTTATGGTAAAAATGTTCTTCCTCAAACTTGAAACTCACGCTCTGCATATGTATGCCAGTTAGGCTCTACACCCCTTGTAAAGCGGATGGATGTGCTTCATTTTAAGAATTTATTTGGACACTAGCTGTGATAAAAAACCTTATCAAAACATCTAGGCCTATGGGCTCGGCTACATGAGGTGTGCGACTATGATTTGAAAAAGTCGCAAATAAATGCATGGGCTGTTTCTTGCCTTAACCTGGGCACCATTCACAAGTGATAATATATAATTCACAAGTGATTGTGAATTTTCTTTTCTCCTGGTTCATTTTCATGCCAGCCAGGCAGGCTATACTCCTGTTGCAAAGAGAAGCAATGTGCTTAATACTAGTTAAAGTTGGGAAATAAATAAATATAGTAGGCCTAGCCTATGGAAAGCTGATGGGATCCTCCTATTTTTAATAGAGGCCATCACTCTGTTTTCTCCTGCAATTGCATAGCCTGTAGAAATGTTGCGCAACATGAGCTTATGGGCTCTCATGAAGTGTTTGATTAGATTTTCGATGACATTTGCATTGATTTCAGAATGATTAGAGGGACACTAGAGTGCTGAGTACCAGGCAGTTAGCAGGTTTGGTAGGCTACTAATGACCATCAGCAGCATCAGAGCTTGGAGAAACCTAATTACAGTGACTAAACGGTCATGTGGAATTTGACTGCCATCATGACTCGTGACTGCCAGTGTGGCGGTAATATGGTCACCGTAACAGCCCTAAGCATGGTATGATTGTCTGTGTCAGTCGTGCCGGATACAGTATCTCAGAATCGGCTGCCCTCCTGGGCTTTTCACACACGACAGTGTCTAGAGTTTACCAAGTATGATGTGACCCCCCAAAAAAATCCACTCAACGGAAGTCCTGTGGGCAAAAACAGCTCATTGATGAGAGAGGTTGAAGGAGAATGGCAAGAATCATGCAAGCCAACCCGTGGGCCACAAACAGACAAATAACGGTGTAGCGGTGTGTAGAACGGGATATCGAAACGCACAACTCGTGGATCCTTGTCACGGATGGGCTATTGCAGCAGACGACCACACTGGGTCCACTCCTATCAGCAAAAAACATGAAGAGTGGCTCCAGTGGGCACTCGATCACCAACACTTGACAACTGAGAAATGGAAAAACATTGCCCTATCTGATGAATCCTGGTTCTGTTGAATCCTGGTTCTGCATCATGCTGATAGCAGAACCAGTATTTGGCATAAGCAACATGAGTCCATGGACTCATCCTGCCTGGTGTCAATGGTGCAGGCTAGTGGCGGTGGGGTACTGGTGTGGCGAATGTTTTCCGGGCACACGTTAGGTTCCTTGATACCAATTGAGCAACAACTGAACGCCATGCCCCAAAGAATTCAGGCTGTTCGGGAGGCAAAGGGTCCAACCCGGTACTAGATTAGTGTACTTAATAAACTGGCCACTAAGTGTAAGTCTATTATGCGAGGGAATACTTTAACAGATTTCCAAAATTAAAATCAATTGGAGCTGATTTGCTGGTGTTTTTACAGTCTTTTATGTCCAACAATAATACAAAAAAATGGGCATGGGGCAGGGGCGTCATGCACCCCAAAAATCTGAGGGGCGCAGTTTTGTGAGTTTGGTTAGGAGGTCGTAAGTAGGAGAAATTAACATTTTTCAAACTCCTGAAACAGCTTTTTCCTGCAATCTACAGCCATGATCATTATGCTTAATTCTATGTAAAAAAAATGTTTGTTTTTTTCTGATATCTAAGCATAGCTCTTGAGCTGTCTGTATCCTCCTGACTGGTGTTTTTTTTTTACTAAATATGCTTCTCTGCATAAAATCAGGGTTTAAGATTGAAAGAAGCGTGTCTTATTGATTGCTCGCAACCACCTAAGATACTGTAGTTAGACAAGCTAGCTACTAACTTGTTTGATAGCCTGAAATTGATGGCCCCACAAACTGGGGGCTCAGCTTCCTACAGGGCAGGGGGAGCGGGAGGTTCCTGGTGGAGAGCCAGATGCGATCACCAGGATGGAACAAGGGAGCCTTGTTGTGGTGGCAGTCCGCCTGCTACTTCTTGCGGTGGATGACACGCTGGAGCCTCCCATGGGCATTGTTCCAAACCTCCTCTGCGCACCTGAAGCACTCGTCCACCGAAGGAGCTTCGGTCTGGCTCGGGGTCCACAGAACCAGGGCTAGCTGATACCCCAGGACACATTGGAAGGGGTTCAGTCCGGTGAAGGAGTGACGCAGTGAATTCTGGCCATACTCTGCTCAGGGAAGGAACCGGGCCCACTCCCCTTGCCGGTGCTTGCAAGGTACCTCGCCAGCTCTTGGTTCATCCTCCACCTGCCCGTTAGACTGAGGCCGGTACACAAAAGTGAGGCTGACCGTGACCCCAGCTTCTCCATGGAGGCTTTCCATATCCGCAACTTGAATTGGGGGCCACGGTTGGAGACAAATGTCCTCCAGAAGGCCATAGTGCCAGGAGACCTGCTGTAACAGAGCCTCAGCAACCTGCGGAGCGGTAGGAAGACCAGAGAGAGGGATAAAATGGTAGGATTTAGAGAATCTGTGCACAACAACCATAATAGTAGTGAAACCCTCAGAAGAGGGGAAATCAGTGACAAAATCAATGGACAGATGAGACCAAGACAGCTGAGGCACGAGAAGGGTAAGGAGTTTGTTTGGGCACATACGGAGCAGGAGTTGGCATTGCGAGCAACGTCCTGCGCCAAGGTGTGCCACCAGTACTTTACAGAGATAGATTAAATAGTGAGGGTGATACCTGGCAAATGTCCACATCTATGTCCCAAAGCATGGGGGCAACAACTCGGGAGGGCAGAATGATGGGTGCACTCATGATAGGAACCTCTTCTGAATCGTAGAGACGGGACAGGGCATCAGCTTTGATGTTCTTTGAAACTGGCCGATATGACAAGGTGAAGTTGAATCTGCTGAAGAAAAGGGCCCACCTTGCTTGGCACGGGTTCAGTCGCATCACTGTCCATATATGTACTCCAGGTTCCGATTGTCGGTGAGGATGAGAAATGGGTCCTTGGCGCCCTCCAGCCAGTGTCTCCACTCCTCTAATGTCAACTTCACCGCCAAGAGCTCCTGGTCGCCAACATCATGTTCCTTCTCTGCAGGAGTATGCACATGGATACAATTTCTGTGGGTTGCCTTGATGTTCGGACAGGACGGCCCTCACGCCCACTTCTGAAGCGTGCACCTCCACCACGTAGGATCTGGGTATTTCAGCAATGGGGCGGAGGTAAAACGTTCCTTCAGTATCCGGAAGGCCTCATTTGCTGCAGGACTCCACATCTATTTACGGGGAACACCCTTGATGAGAGAGGTGAGACGAAGGAGCTGAAGTTTCTAATGAAGCGGCGTTAGAAGTTGGCAAACCCCAAAACCCGTTGTTGCCCCTTTATGGTGATTGGGACTGGCCATGACCTGACTGCATCAACCTTCCTCTTCTCCATCATCACTGGTATCCTAAGAAGGAGACAGTAGCCTGATGGAACTGGCACTTCTCCTCTTTCACATGCAGGTGATTATCCAGGAGGCATACCAGGACTACTCTGACGTGGGCGATGTGATCCTCCAAGGTGGCTGAGTAGTCCAGGATGTCATCGATATATGTGACCATCTGGAGCCGGAGCATGTCCCGAAACACCTCGTTAACAAATGCCTGGAAAACTGATGGAGCATTGGCTAATCCATAAAACATCACCAAGTACTCGTAGTGGCCAGACATAGTGCTGAATGCCATTTTCCATTCATCCCCCTCCCGGATGCGGATCAGATTGTAGGTACTCCGCAGCGGAGCCGTTTGATCGTGGCCGGCAGCGGTACTTGGTGGTGATGTAATTGAGGCCTCCGTAATTGATGCACGGGCTTACACCACCGTCCTTCTTGGCAATGAAGAAGAAGCCTGCAGATGCAGGGGAGCTGGACGTGTGGATGAAACCCTGCTGGAGAGCCTCCCGGATGTACTCCTCCATAGCCTTGGTTTCAGCTACCAACAGAGGGTAGATGAGGTTGTGCAGAGGTGCAAAGCAGGTCGATGGCACAGTCCCTGGGGCGATGTGGAAGTAGACAGGTGGCGCAGGTCTTGGAGAAAACCTCCTGGGATACTGGTATACCTCTGGGATGTTGGGCTAGAGGGTAACCACAGGACTCTCAACCACAGGGGAAGGAAAAGCAGGCCCACCAGTGCCCAGTCTGTGATTTTCATCCTCGACCATGAGATGGTGGGGTCATGACATTGGAGCCACAGGAGGCCGATAATGACTTTGTGTACTGGTGCATTGATGATGAGGAAGGGATGGGCGGGTATGAGGTGATGTTCAGGGAGGGGGCGAGGGTCTGGTCGATGAAATTCCCCGTGGCGCCGGAGTTCACTAGAGCTGTAGAGACAACACGAGGGACAGCCAGCCAGTAAAATGGAAACCAGAAAGGGTTTGGCGGAAAGAGATGATGATAGAATACTGACGCCTACCCTGGGAAATGGATTATCACTGGGCCGCCCCTCTGTCCTTGTGGACTCTGGCTTGGAACGCACCGGACACCGCTGAAGCCCCTCCTGACCACAAGAGGAGCAGAGCCTCAGCTGTCTCCGTCAACGCCACTCTGCTGTGGGGAGGTGTGTGGCCCATACCTTCATGGGTTCAGGCTCCGTTTCAAGACAGCCAAAGGAGGAAGGCGGGAGACGAGGGGGGTCTCTGGACTTCTTCGCGCAATCCTTTTCGGAATAAGGCGCGGAGCGCCGGCTCATTCCATCCGCTGGAGGCTGCTACACAGGTGGATGATCAAAGATCGCCCTGAACAGAGCCATCAACCTCTCATAGGAACCCAGCTCCTCCTCCCCTCTCTCCCAGACGGCCGTAGCCCACTCCAAAGCCCGTCTGGTCAGCAGGGAAATGACCGTGGCAACCTTTGACCTCTCGGTGGTGAGGGTTCCTCTCTGATGGCCAAAATGGAGAGAGCACTGGAGTAGGAAGCCACGGCATTTTGATGAATTCCCATCATATTTGTCCAGGAGGGACAATAGGGCATCACTGACCTGGGTGGACTGCTGGATGGGCTGGGGGACTGGCTTGCTGGGACGAATCATGGTAGAGGATCCTCCGCTAGTTGGAGATTAATCCTCTCGGGTGTTGTCGAGGTGGTGGAGAAAGCGGAGGATCCACTACCGTACCCAGTTCAGCCAGCTGGTCGTGATGTTGATGGAATAGGTGTTCCTGTTTGTCAACCACCTGGGAGGTATCCTTAACTTCTGCTGCTTCCATATCTTGACAGGCAGTATTCTATAACGTATACGTAGGAAGTCAGTAAACAGGTGCAGAAGGTGAGTTTAATATTAAGAAACAGGAGTAGCGTACTGAATGTTAACAAAACAACTACTGCCTGAAGACTGAAGCTATTGAGGGCTAAATAAAGGGAGAGTAATCAGGGTGATGATGAAGTCCAGGTGTGTGTAACGATGGGGAGCATGTGTGTGCAATGATGGTTGCCAGGTGTGTGTAATGTGGGTTGCCAACACCGGTGGTGAATAGACCGGCAACGTTGAGCGCCGGAGTGGGAGAGAGGGAGTAGGTGTGTATTTTCAGTACATGTAATTTAATGGTAGTAGTGAAATTAAGATTGTTACTTATGGTTTCTCCAATTGATCAGAAGCTGTAAATTAAACAAAAAAACATGTTTCACACCTGTGTTGTACACCACAGCATCAAGCCTACAAATAATATTTCTGTTAATCAATTCATGAATATTATTAACCACCATAAATATACCTAATCCTAATTTCCACCTCATCCAGCCATGAGTTTAACGGGGGGGGGAGGGGGCGGCGTTTCTAATCTCTTGCCTACGCAGGTCATGGTGTCCAGCCTAGTCCGAGTCGCCAAAGGGTTAACAGCAGCTCATCAGCCGTCTAACACCATCCCTACCGTGAAGCATGGTCAGCATCATGGGATTTTCATCGGCAGGGACTGGGAGACTGGTAAGGATAGAGTGAACAATGAATGGAGCTAAATACAGGCAAATACATGATGAGAACCTTCTTCAGAGTGCAAATGACCTTATACTGTGGTGAAGATTTACGTTCCAACAGGACAATGACCCCAAGCATACAGCCAAAGCAAAACTGGAATGGCTTCAAAACAAGAATGTGAAAGTCCTTGAGTGGCCTAGCCAAAGCCCTGATTTGAATCCCATTAGAAATCTGTGCAAAGACTTGAAGATTGTTGTTCACCGCCGCTACCCATTTGACTTAACAGGGCTTAAGAAATTATGCAAGGAAGAATGGGAGAAAATCTCAAAATCCAGATGTGCAAAGTTGATACAGACATACCCCAGACGATTCAAAGCTGTAATCCTGCCAAAGTTACTTCTACAAAGTATTGACTCAGTGGTGTGAATACTTTCTGTATTTAATTTTCAATAAATTAGCAAAAAAAATCTAAAATAAGTTTTCACTTTGTTATTATGGGGAATTGTGGGTAGATGGGTGAGATTTTTTTATTTAATCTATTTTGAATTCAGGCTCTAATACAACAAAATGTGGAATAAGTCAAGGGGTATGAATACTTTCTGAAGGCACTGTAGGTCTAAAAAAGGTCTGAAATATCCACTTTCATTATGAAAAAAATGGTGAGAGAGAGAAAGAGAGAAAAAAGTGAGAGAGAGACTGGAGACGTACACACAGAACAAGCCTGAATCAGAGTGCAATCACCCAGCGATGGACGGTAGTGATGCTAACAGTCACAAACGAGAACAATACTGAGCACTGATTAGGAACACCTTTAGACTGGGGGAAAAATGTCTGACTCTGATTGCCAACAGGATGTCAGTTCTCCAATTCCTTATCAAGGCCTTTTCTTTGTTGGTATTTCAGGAGTGTGTTGGATTTGCCGGGGACAAAGGCAGCAGAGGCGTACAGGCAGACACAGCGAGGTGCTAACAAAGATTGAGTCACAGCGCTGGCAGGGATCTAGTGTGGGGTGTATGCCGCAGTTTGTTTTAAAAATGAACATGCTGGCATTAAAGCGACAACCCGCAGACTGAGCAATTTAATGCATCAGTTAGCTTGTGTCTGATAACAGGAACATGTGTGTCAGTCCATTATGTATTCCATGCAACATAATTTGGCAGTAAAATAAGATTTCCCTGCAGATATACAACATTCAGACATACAAAGAACTAAGGAACTTTGAGAGGGAGGTTGAGGACAGGGCCACAGTGCATTCGGAAAGTATTCAGACCCCTTGACTCTTTCCACATTTTGTTACAACCTTATTTTAAAATGGATTAAATAAAAATGTTCCCTCAATCTACACACAATACCCCAAAATGACAAAGCGATAACAGGTTTTTAGAAATGTTTGCAAATTTATAAAAAATTTAAAACAGAAAAACCTTATTTACATACGTTTTCAGCCCCTTTGCTATGAGACGCTTAATTGAGCTCAGGTGCACCCTGTTTCCATTGATCATCCTTGGGATGTTTCTACAACTTTATTAGAGTCCACCTGTGGTAAATTAAATTGATTGGACATGATTTGGAAAGGCACCAAGCCATGAGGTCGAAGGAATTGTCCGTAGAGCTCCGAGACAGGATTGTGTTGAGGCACAGATCTGGGGAAGGGTACCAAAAAATGTCTGCAGCATTGAAGGTCCCCAAGAACACAGTGGCCTCCATCATTCCTAAATGGAAGTAGTTTGGAACCACGAAGACTATTCCTAGAGCTGGCCAACCCGGCCAAACTGAGCAATCGGGAGAGAAGAGCCTTGGTCGGGGAGGTGACCTAGAACTCAATGGGCACTCTGACAGAGCTCCAGAGTTCCTCTGTGGAGAATCCACCTCTGCAGCAATCCATCAATCAGGCCTTTATGGTAGAGTAGCCAGACGGAAGCCACTCCTCAGTAAAAGGCACATGAAAGCCCACTTGGAGTTTACCAGAAGGCACCTTAGGACTCCAAGACCAAAAAAACCCTGGATTCTCTGGTCTGATGAAACCAAGATTGAGCTCTTTGGCCTGAATGCCAAGCATCACGTCTGGATGAAATCTGGCACGATCTCTATGGGGAAGCATGGTGGTGGTAGCATCATAATGTTGGGATGTTTTTCAGCTGCAGGGTCTGGGAGACTAGTCAGGATCGAGGGAAAGAGCAAAGTACAGAGAAATCCTTGATGAAAACCTGACTGCAGAGCACTCAGGACCTCAGAATAGGGCGAAGTTTCACCTTCCAACAGGACAATAACACTAAGCACACAGCCAAGACAATGCAGGAGTGGCTTCGGGACAAGTCACTGAATGTCCTTGAGAGGCCCAACCAGAGCCCGGGCTTCCACCCGATCGAACATCTCTAGAGAGACCTGAAAATAGCTGTGCAGCAATGCTCCCCAACCAACCTGACAGAGCTTGAGAAGATCTGCATAGAAAAATGGGAGAAACTCCCAAAATACAGGTGTGCCAACAAAGAAATCACTTACAAAGATGCTTCAACAAAGTACTGAGGAAAGGTCTGAATACTTACAGTAACAGTCAAAAGTTTACACACTTTTTCTTTGTTTTTACTATTTTCTACATTGTAGGATAATAGTGAAGACATCAAAACTAATATATAACACATATGGAATCATGCAGTAACCAAAAAAGTGTTAAACAAATCAAAATATATGTTATATTTGAGATTCTTTAAAGTAGCCACCTTTGCCTTGATGACAACTTTGCACACTTGACATTCTTTCAACCAGCTTCATCAGGTAGTCAGCTGGAATTAATTCCAATTAACAGGTGTGAGAAACGACAGTCCATCATTACTTTAAGACATGAAGGTAGGTCAATCCAGAAAATTTCAAGAACTGAAGGTTTCTTCAAGTGCAGTCGCAAAAACCATCAAGCGCTATGGTGAAACTGGTGGAACTGGAAACTGAAACTGACCGCCACAGGAAAGGAAGACCCAGAGTTACCTCTGGTGCAGAGGATAAGTTCATTAGAGTTAACTGCACCTCAGATTGCAGCCCAAATAAATGCTTCACAGAGTTCAAGTAACAGACACATCTCGACATCAACTGTTCAGAGGAGAATTGCTGCAAAGAAACCACTTGCTTGGGCCAAGAAACATGAGCAATGGACATTGGACCAGCGGAAATCTGTCCTTTGGTCTGATGAGTACAAATTTTTGATTTTTGATTACAACCGCCGTGTCTTTGTAAGACACACAGTAGGTGAACGGATGATCTCCGCATGTGTGGTTCCCACCGTGAAGAATGGAGGAGGTTTGATGGTGTGGAGGTGCTTTGCTGGTGACACTGTCTGTGATTTATTTAGAATTCAAGGCACACTTAACCAGCATGGCTACCACAGCATTCTGTAGCGATGCGCCATCCCATCTGGTTTGCGCTTAGTGCGACTAGCATTTTCAACAGGACAATGACCCAACATACCTAGAATAAGGCTGTAACCTAACAAAATGTGTAACAAGTCAAGGGGTCTGAATACTTTCCAAATGCACTTTAAGTATCAAGTGCTGAGGAATGCTGATTTAGGATCAGTTTTACAATATAGATCACAATGAATACGATTAAGTGGACATGGGGACCTAATCCTTGATCAGCACTCCTACGCTGAGACACTCAATGCATACGCTGTTGTATACAAAACATTAAGAACACCTGTTCTTTCCATGACATAGACTGACCAGGTGAATCCAGGTGAAAGCTATGATCCCTTATTTATGCTACTTGTTAAATCCACTTCAATCAATGTAGATGAAGGGGAGGAGACCGGTTAATGATGGATTTCTAAGCCTTGAGACAATTGAGACATGGATTGTGTTTAAGCGCCATTCAGAAGGTGAATGGGCAAGACAAAAGATTTAAGTGACTTTGAACGGGGTATGGTAGTAGGTGCCAGGCACACCGGTTTGTGTCAAGAACTGCAATGCTGCTATGTAGGTTTTTCATGCTCATCAGTTTCCCGTGTGTATCAAGAGTGGTCCACCACCCAAAAAACATCCAGCCGACTTGATTCAACTGTGCAATGCTTTCGACACCTTTTCTGAGTCCATGCCCTGACGAATTGAGGCTGTTCTGTGGGCAAAAGGAACTCAATATTAGGAATGTGTTCCTAATGTTTGGTATAGTCAGTGTTTATGGACCTGAAAAACAACACTAAATAAATATATACCAAGTACTATTTGATGGCTCTTGTGTCTTCGTCCACATGGACAGTGGTTCTCTCTTGTCACACTGTACATGCAGATCATGGAAGCAATGATGTCAGCTCAGGGCAGACAGTCAGTGCCCCAACTTAAGTACATCTACATCTTCATCACACTCTGCTGAAATCCCACCACCAAGCCCCAGAATCCATCTGAACTACAGCCACGCTCCTGGAGGGCGTGAAGTAAGCACAGCAGGTGTTAAAAATGCATGAGTCCTACTGTTTACTTTTCTTATTTAGCACAATGACAGCAGTGTTCCAAATGTGCGGGCGCGCAGCTCCCCTGGACTGCCACACAAAAAGAAATATCAGTCTGCGCAGAGAATTACGAGATTGAACTTGACTCAACTTTCTAGTTATCTCCCTTAGTTAATTAACACTATATACTTTTCACTTTACTGTGTGAATTGTGATCGAATCAACTAAATTCTAGCTACTTTCAATGCAAAATACCAAAATATTTTTTTGTAGGCAGAACAAATCGGAGTAACCATTCACAGCTGCAGTAGGCCTATCTGCAAATAGCCCATTGCCACATATGGCTCTATGCCATTCACTTTGAACTGGACTGTTTACAGCATGAGCAGTCGTGAGTAGTTGCGCTTGTTTTGAGATCAAAGCGGGAGCTGCATGTAGCCACGTGTCCCCATTTGTTCATATCCTTTGTTAGTTAGAGTTATTAGCCCAGTTATAGATCATCTGTAGTCAGCAATGTGATTGCTTCCTACAAGAGCACAAAACTTGTACATCTTTGAAAAGCGAGTCAGATAAATAGCTTTTTTTGTCTTAAAGGGGCAGTGTTGTATTTTGAGACAGGCTTGAATAAGCTAAGTAGCCAATAGGCAGACAGTAGCATCATTTGTCTGATTCTATGTAATAATGGTAAGGGAATAATACTGAATTGTATTTTGTAAAGTGGTTTCTTGCATCAAACAACACATCACCTCCTTTTCTGGACAGGTTAATATTAAGCCCTGCATGTTTTTTCTCTCCAAAAGACTAGTGGAATGTAGGCCTTAAAGCGGGTACAGCCTCAGTGTTCACAGTAAACATGCTGGAAGTTGCACAGAATTTACACAACGTTCAAGTTGGTGCTCAGCAGACCTGAAATTTCCTCAGTGTCGAAAAACAGAGTGAACATTGATGACACAACTTCAAAGGAAGACTGCTAAAAATATGGAAGACAAGGGTTATACATTTAGGTCAATGTCTTGAATAATGTGTAGTAATTGCAAACATAGAACTTTCACACCAGCATACTTGCTATTACATGTGTCTTATAGTGTTATTTCAAGTTAATTACAGTGCCTTTAGATTTGTTTTCTCAAAAGTAGTTTTAATCCACAAAAGTGATCGGGATTGAAAGTAGATCCCCTAACTCTTGTGTTTTCTGTGTAGGGTGTCTGAAAGACTAGTACCATCATGGAGCTTTGACCAGGGCAATACATTTCAATGTCCGTACTGTGAGACGCCTAAGACAGCGCTACAGGGAGACAGGACGGACAGCTGATCGTCCTCGCTGTGGCAGACCACGTGTAACAACACCTGCACAGGATGTTGGTACAGGATGGCAACAACATCTGCCCAAGTTACACCAGGAACACACAATCCCTCCATCAGCAAAAGCGCTCTACACCGACTAGCCACCCAGGGGTGATAGTCGGATTTGCGTTTATCGTCGAAGGAATGAGCGTTGAGGCCTGTACTCTGGAGCGGGATCGATTTGGAGGTGGAGGGTCCATCATGGTCTGGGGCGGTGTATCACAGCATCATCGGACTGAGCTTGTTGTCATTACAGGCAATCTCAACGATGTGCGTTACAGGGAAGACATCCTCCTCCGTCATGTGGTACCCTTCCTGCAGGCTCATCCTGACATGACCCTACAGCATGACAATGCCCCTACAGCATGACAATGCCACCAGCCATACTGCTCATTCTGTGTGTGATTTCCTGCAAGACAGGAATGTCAGTGTTCTGCCATGGCCAGCGAGGAGCCCAGATCTCAATCCCATTGAGCACACCTGGGACCTATTGGATCGGAGGGTGAGGGCTAGGGCCATTCCCCCCAGAAATGTCCGGGAACTTGCAGGTGCCTTGGTGGAAGAGTGGGGTAACATCTCACAGCAAGAACTGGCAAATCTGGTGCAGTCCATGAGGAGGAGATGCACTGCAGTACTTAATGCAGCTGGTGGCCACACCAGATACTGACTGTTACTTTTGATTTTGATCCCCCCATTTTGTTCAGGGACACATTATTCAATTTCTGTTAGTCACATGTCTGTGGAACTTGTTCAGTTCATGTCTCAGTTGTTGAATCTTGTTATGTTCATACAAATATTTACACATATTAAGTTTGCTGAAAATAAACGCAGTTGACAGTGAGAGGACGTTTCTTTTTTTTGCTGAGTTTATATAAGCCTTGCAGACTACACCAGAGCCATGATGCCACAAACTACTATTTACTAGATCTCAGTGTATTGCTCTCTCACTGCAGCAGGTAGAGCTAATCATGGGCTCTCTCTATTAAATAATTAAATGGTTTTGAGAGAATTTTGTCATTCTCCAAGCAAGGCTGAAGCTTCCAGATGATGCATCCTCCCATAAGGATCACAGCATTGTGAACACATGAGGGGAGCCATGGACTTCTAGAGTGAAACACAAGCTCTATGTGGAAATCAAACACTCGTAGCCTACCTGCAAAGTTCCCAGCAAACAGTGACCATGCCAAGAGAGTCCCGATTTGGTTTTCAGCTAACGTTAATGAACGAGCTCAATAATAACTGTATGGCAGACCTATGAAAAACAACAACAAAAACTAGAGATGTGGAAACATAGCTTAGTGAGCTACCACTGACCATATGTTGTTAACAAATAGGGCAAATTGGTACTGTGACTAGGACTACACTGGTTCAATAAGGAGAATAAACAATTATTTCTGTATCCTTATTAACAAATATGATACAAGGTCTTGGGGTCAAATAGTTTATATTTTTAAGCTCATTATATTTTAACACTTGTGTGGTCCTACTGTAAAGGCAGCACACAATTTGGCTTATTACCGAAGTAATTATGATGTATAGCTAAGCAATTCTTGGTGTGGGAATCTCTTAAATGCACTTAAAAACATACCCAGCTGACCAAGTCTGGAGAATGTTAGCCCTCGGCAGTCTAACCAGTGAAGACACAAATCAACTATAATATTCTGACTGTGTTTTGGTAATGTGCACACCTACAACATCATTGCGCAAAATGGTACGCTGCATCTTCTGGATGTGTGCAACAAAAGTTCAAAGTTCACGTTCTGCTACCATTTCTGTCAAGCCGTCTATGCATACAGTTTGACACATTTATCCAATAAATCCAACGTATGTGTAACCGGTGCTGTACTGCACCGCTGTGACTCTGCGTTGTGTGTGGCTGATTAAGACTATAGACATGGACTTTGGAGATCAGGTAGTTTTAATTAAGCAGAATTCACTCTCTGCATCCTGCATCTGCATCCAAAAGAAAATAAAACATTTGTAGAGCACATATGTTCTGCGAATCGTCGCCTCTTTCTTTCATAGTGCATCAAAATGATTTTCAAAATTAGTACAGCCTCTCCTTATTATGCATCAACACATAACATATATTTTACATAGATAAAACTACATACCTGCATCCAAAAGAAAATAAAACATTTGTAGAGCACATATGTTCTGCGAATCATCGCCTCTTTCTACAACAGAGGCACAGCACAAGGGACTGGGATCATTCAAGGAGCTAGCCATCGTTCACACATACAATAGCCTGCTAATACCTTAGCTAGCTATTAACCACATGTTGAATTCAGAATGTTGATATCATCCTAAAAAGTACAATTACATCATAACAATACCATCCACTTATGAATAACCTCTAAATATAAAACATTATTCATGAACAAAACACTGTGTGTATGACTTTCTGCTAAAAATAATCAAACTTTTCTGAAGATGACAGAAAAAGCGTGCCTACCTCTCATAGTGCATCAAAATGATTTGAGCACCAGCACGCAGGGCAAAACGTAAGTACAAACTCCCCTACTCCCAGGATGCAGGCATGCATAATAACAAATCAACATGACATATTGTGTGAAACTGTGTGAAATTCACACAGTACTTTAACAACTGTTACATATGCACCTAACAGAACGCACTGCAACACAATTCTGCAAGGCAAATGCAGCGTTCCATTGGAAATAAATGTACTTCTGGTGTACCAAAATGCAATGAGGCTATTGGTGTGATCGAGGAGTAAGACATTAGTTTGTAATGTTTGTTTATAAGCTTGACCATAACTTATGGGTCATGGTGGATAATACAAATGCTGAGCTAGCATAGGAGCGAGGGAGTAAGGGCGTCTGAATTTCAGAGTCTTACCCTTTCTACGTTAGTGCTGGCCCGGCCTGTCCTAGTCAGCCGATTTGCTACTCTAACATGCTCTTAATTGCAGATTTCTATAAACCTGCCCTGGAGGTATGACAAGAGCTTGAATTATTTATAAGAAGTGTGTCAGACATTTTACAAGGAGTTGTTCATTTAACATTTTTAATCAAGGGACTCCTTTTATTAACCTTTTGCTCCACTGCCACATAATCCTAATTATATGCATGAATGATTGGTATTGGGTATTGGGTAAAATAAGGGTAAAATAAAATGTTATAACATTTGTGTGGAATCAGAGTGTGAATAGGACATATTACGCCACTCGTATTAAAATGACTTAACATATGTATTTTTTAACAATGTTCTTCAATTTGTAAGAGTGAGAGTTGGAGAGTATTTCAAAAAATGTAATTCCACATATCACAGGTACTGTAAGTGCAATGTCAAAGGCTATGTCACCAATTCTTACTAAACATTTATTCCTGGAATAACCAGAGCAAATTTGACTTTGCTATATTGCCTACCAGTATGTGATAGAGAAATGTATGTAGAAAGATAAATACACTTTTTTCTCTCTCGCCCTGGCGGTTTTCCTGTTTTTACTTCTATCCTACATTGGTGTTTACAGTTTATGGACCTAACAAACACCCTTACACCCCCTCACACATATTCCATCGAAACACACACATGCACTCACAGACACACACACACACAGTGCCCCTGAAGTGTGATTGGAAATAGATACAGCAGAGTAAACACACTCAAATATCAGTGGTCCACCACAAGGTGACTATGAAGATATAATAAGTCTAGCTTAAGATTTATAATGCCACAGCAATTCTTACAAAACCTGTTTAGGATAGGGGGCAGTATTTTCACGGCCGGATGAAAAAACGTACCTGATTTAAACTGGTTACTACTCTTGCCCAGAAACGAGAATATGCATATTATTAGTATTTGGATAGAAAACACTCTGAAGTTTCTAAAACTGTTTGAACGGTGTCTGTGAGTAGAACAGAACTCATATGGCAGGCAAAAACCTGAGAAAATTCCAAGCAAGAAGTGGCCTGTCTGAGAATTTGTAGTTCTTCTTTTGATTCTCTATCGAAACTACAGTATCTCTGGGGTTACGTTGCACTTTCTAAGGCTTCCATTGGCTGTCTAAAGCCTTCAGAAAGCGGATTGAGGCGTCTTCTGTCTCTGGGTAGAGTATAGTAGCTCAGTTTCTCAGTGGTCTGCCTGGTGACAAAGAGATTGGATATGCGCATTCACGCGAGCACGCTGTTTTTTATTTTCCTCTTTGAATGAATACACTATTGTCCGGTTGGAATATTAGCGCTATTTTACGAGAAAAATACCATAAAAATTGATTATAAACAGCGTTTGACATGCTTCTAAGTACGGTAATGGAACATTTAGAATTTTTTTGTCTCAAATGCGCTCGTGCGTTACCCTTTGGATAGTGACCTGAACGCACAAACAAAACTGAGGTATTTGGACATAACTATGGATTATTTGGAACAAAAACAACATTTCTTGCGGAAGTAGAAGTCCTGGGAGTGCATTCTGACGAAGATCAGCAAAGGTAATACAATATTTCTAATAGTAATTCTGAGTTTAGTGTGCCCCGAACTTGGCGGGTGTCAAAATAGCTAGCCATGATGGCTGAGCTATGCACTCAGAATATTGAAAAATGTGCTTTCGCCGAAAAGCTATTTTAAAATCTGACATAGCGATTGCATAAAGGAGTTCTGTATCTATAATTCTTAAAATAATTATGTATTTTGTCAACGTTTATGATGAGTAATTTTGTAAATTCACCGGAAGTTTTTGGTGGGAATGCATGTTCTGAACATCACACGCCAGTGTAAAAAGCTGTTTTTTTATATAAATATGAACTTCATTGAACAAAATATGCATGTATTGTATAACATAATGTCCTAGGAGTGTCATCTGATGAAGATCATCAAAGGTTAGTGCTTCATTTAGCTGTGTTTTTTTTTTTTTTTTACATATATGCTTGCTTGGAAAATGGCTGTGTGATTATTTTGGTCTATGGACTCTCCTAACATAATCTAATGTTTTGCTTTCGCTGTAAAGCCTTTTTGAAATCAGACAATGTGGTTAGATTAACGAGAGTCTTATCTTTAAAATTGTGTAAAATAGTCATATGTTTGAAAAATGGAAATTATTGCATTTGAGGTTTTTGGATGTCGCGCCACCCTGTTCCATTGGATATTGGCTAGGCGTTCCGCTAGCGGAATGTCTGTACTCAACAGGTCACATTACCCAGAGTGATCGCTTGCTAAAACACAATCTTCATATTTCGTCACTTTAATTACACCAAAATAACAAAATAACATATTTGTTTCCTTAACCTGTACACAGACTACTTCTAGGGTATGACAGCAATCCATGCTTTGGTTTAGTTTCCCTGGTTGTGGCTGGCACAGTTTCCAAATGCTAACGTTTTAGCATCGTATCCAGCATATTTTTGCCTGAGGAATCAGTTAACAATTACAATGATTTAACACATATTCTGAGCAATCTGTTTTCGTCCAAAAATGGCACTCTAACTTCACTCCATGCATCATAAATTGGTTAAATGGGTATGTTTTTCAACAACACAAGTACAGATATCAATGTAACTGCCATTTCCACCACTCTACAAATATTACTCTGGTTGGTCTACTACTAGTACTACTACTATCACTAAATATAGTTTACTAGTGTACTGTCAAAAGAAATATGTAGAAGTCAATAGAGTGGATGGCTGTTTCCCACTGCTATACTGTAGGACATTTGCAAAAACACTCAGACCAGTGGATGGACAGTACAGTATGCCTGTTCCCATCATGCACCGTGTGTAGTAAAAGGTTGCAACACGGAAAGTGCTGAGTGATGATTGAGCAATCAGGAACAATCTCTGCTGTCAAAGAACGGGTGATAGGGGAGCTTAGCAGTTAAGAGCGTTGGGCCTGAAACCAAAAGGTTACTGGTTTGAATCCCTGAGCTGACTAGTTGAAAGTCTGTCGTTGTACCATTGTGCAAGGGATTTAACCCTAATTGCTCCTGTAAATTGCTCTGAATAACTGTTTACTATAATGTAAAATATCCAGATGCAAACTGTTTTGTTGTCTACTGTAAATATGGGTTATTGTATATTAATGATATGAAAGATGCTTGTTCTTGCCGTCTTTTTCTTTATACGGCTGACTCTACACTTCTGGTGTCTCACAAAAGTAAAACTATGTTGGAGAGCATACTTAGCACAGAGCTTACTAACATTAGCAAATGGCTTGGAGATAATAAGCTATCTCTGCACTTAGGGAAAACTGAAGCAATTATTTTTGGATCCAGACCTAAATTGTGTAGGTCGTCTGAAATCAGAGTGGAGTTAGGGGGTGAGGTGCTGACTACTGAAACCTCTGTTAGCTACTTGGGATGTATCCTTGATGGAAGCTTGGGAGGTGTGAGCATGACCAATAAGGTGCTAGGGAAGGTTAATGCCAGGACTAAGTTTTTGTGTAGAAAGTCCAAGCTGCTTGATAAGGACTCGCTACTGCCCTCATTCAATGCCATTTTGACTATGCTAGTACTTCCTGGTTTGGGTAGCCCAGAATAAGTTGATCAGGGAAGTATTGAAGGTGAGTCCACGTACTCACATAGGCAGGAGCTGCTTTCAGGAACTAAACTGGCTGCCTGTTGAGGCTAGGGTGTCCCAGATTAGACTAGTTTGGTTTACAGGAATATTTATGGTCCTGCGCCCAGATATCTAAGTGATTACTTTCCTCGTGTTAGGGATGCACACAATCACAGCACCAGATCAGGTGTTGCTGATGTGTGCGTATACAGGTTCAGGAGTAATGCTGGGAAAGGTACTTCCTTGTATACTGGAGCCTCAGAATGGAATGAGTTGCCTCTGCCTATAAAAACAACGTCCTCTCTGGACAGCTTTAAAAATAAAGTAAAAATATGTATGATGTCCTCTGTGCCCATATGAATAACCCCTATGATGTAACTGGAATGATGAGATAGAAGAACATCTATGTTTTTGTTTTCTTATTTCACTGCCATATTGTGTTCGATCTTGTCTAGCCATCTTGTCTCAAGAGGAACACAATGGAAATAAGTCCGACTTTGTGTGTTATCCTTGAAGATTTTATTCATGTGCATGTATGGCTTTAATAAGTTTTATGTGTGCTTGTTTTTTTTAAATGGTCGAATTAATAAACTAAGTTTCCATTTCATGGAAAAGGGACAGTTAAAAGGGCAATCTGGGATTCAAACAAAGGTATACATGTATACATAAAAGTAAAAAAAAAAAGAATCCTCAGGATTTGCATGCAGTCTTGGGGTCATGACTGTCTATGAAATATGCTATGATTGACATATAGAGGAGTGAGAAGTATTCTCAACTGGCAGAGATTTTGTGTCAGGTTTCAGTCTCTGATCCCACCAATGCCATACAGTGTGACTCAGAAGGAGAAGCAGTGTCTTTATGGATGGGAGTTGTCATGCCATTTCTCTCAGATTAAAAGGAAATATTGATTAAAATTTCTCTTGCCTCTATTTTTCAGCCTACAAGTTAGAATGGGGTCTTTGATCTCAGCGACAGCTGGAATCTGAATGTGACTCAGGGAGAAACGTGGAGAGGGTTTCAATGCACAGTGACTTCAGTCGCCCTAGTGCAGTCAGTGCTGTGTCTGTGATGCCTACTGCTCTGCTTGGCTCGGCTCAGCCAACTGAACTGCCAGGAGCGTCTGGACACACAACATCAATTCATTATTAATTAATTACTTAAGGTTCTAGATATCACCTTTTTTCCCTAAGAGTGTGTATATATATACATACATATATATATATATATATATATATATATATACACATATGTATATATATATATATATCACAGTACAGTACTTTCCCCTCTCTCTCTCTCTCTCTCTCACACACACACTCCCTCTCTCTCATTCCATCCTTTACTGTCTGTCATGTGACCAGAGTGGTATTAAGAGCAATTGCCAGGCTAAAATACAGCCTTTTGATCATCTGCCTAGGAGTCCAATTGATACAAGGATTACTGTAAATCAAGACTGTAAGATTTCCTGATGTTAACCGCAAATTTGAGCAAATCCATTATAGTGCTGTCCTGTTATTTTTAACCATGACCGAGGCAACCAGATCTGTGCTGATGGATCACTGCAAATCTGTGTCACATTGTAACATTTAGTTCACGTCATAATAATAAATCACATCCCAAGTTGCTGTAAATGTAACCAATCTTTCCAAGTAAAATGGTTCTGCCTGTTTTCAGTCTACGTTCTGATATACAGGTGTAAGTAAATCTAATATAGTTTTAGTCATTCAAACTAATTCTGTCTAGAATACTCACTGTATAACGTATACAAATCCAGAACAAATTCAAGAAAGCGTACAGTATTATATAGAGCCATTATTGCATGGAACTCCCTTCCGTCTCATATTGTGTCAAGTGCTCCCTAGGAGAGGTGGGTGTGAAGTCAGGCGCAGGAGAGTAATAATATAGAGGTGTTTATTAAAGAGTCCATCCAGAGAACAGGCACAGGACCACAACAGCAGCCCACTAAATAGTCCGGAACACAGTCCAGAAAATACACCTGTCTAACAGAATAAAATAAACCGCAAACTAAACCAACGACAGGTACACAAACAATCCCGCACAAAACCAAACTGGTAGGGCGAGACTAAATACCCCACTAATTAACCTAAACAAGACACAGGAAAAACACAAGACAGACAAAACCAAATGAAAAGGGATCGGTGGCAGCTAGTAGACCGGTGACGACGACCGCCGAGCGCCGCCCGAACAAGGAGAGGAGCCACCTTCGGTGGAAGTCGTGACAGTACCCCACCCCTGAAGCGCGGCTCCCACAGTGCGCCGACGCCGGCCTCGAGGACGACCTGGAGGGCGAGGCGCAGGGCGATTCGGATGAAGGCTGTGGAACTCACCCAGCAGGGATGGGTCCAAGATGTCCCCCACCGGTACCCAGCACCTCTCCTCCGGACCATACCCCTCCTAATCCACGAGGTACTGCAGGCCCCCCACCCGAAGCCTAGAGTCCAGGATGGCACGTCCTGTGTACGCCGGGGCCCCCTAGATGTCCGGGGGGCAGAGGGACTTCTTGCAGTGGACCAGCTACCACCGGCTTGAGGAGAGACACATGAAACGAGGGTTTAATATGATAGTAAGGGGGAAGCTCTGACCTATAACACACCTTGTTTATTCTCCTCAGGACTTTAAATGGCCCACAAACCACAGGCCCAGCTTCCGGCACGGCAGGTGGAGGGGCAGGTTTCGGGTCGAGAGCCAGACCCGGGTCCCCCGGCGCGGACACGGGAGCCTTACTGCGGTGGCGGTCAGCGCTCTCCTTCTGCCGCCCACCGGACCGTTTCAGGGATTCCTGGACGGCTCTCCAGGTCTCCTTTGAGCGCTGCACCCATTCCTCCACCGCAGGAGCCTTGGTCTGGCTCTGATGCCATGGTACCAGAACCGGCGGATAGCCCAACACGCACTGAAACGGCGATAGGTTCGTGGAGGAGTGACGGGGTGAATTTTGAGCCATCTCGGCCCATGGGACGAACCTCGCCCACTCTCCTGGCCGGTCCTGGCAATATGACCGCAGAAACCTGCCCACATCCTGATTCACTCTCTCCACCTGCCCATTACTCTCGGGGTGAAAACCTGAGGTCAGGCTGATCGAGATCCCCAGACGCTCCATAAAACGCCCTCCAAACCCGGGACGTGAACTGGGGACCCCGGTCAGAAACTATGTCCTCAGGCACCCCGTAGTGCCGGAAGATGTGTGTAAACAGGGCCTCTGCGGTCTAAGGCCGTAGGAAGACCGGGCAAAGGGAGGAGACAGCAAGACTTAGAAAACCGATCCACAACGACCAGGATTGTGGTGTTCCCCTGTGACTGAGGAAGTCCACCGACAAGTGGGACCAAGGACGCTGTGGAACGGGGAGGGGCTGCAACTTCCCTCTAGGCAGGTGTCTAGGAGCCTTACACTGGGCGCACACCGAACAGGAGGAGACATAAACCCTCACGTCCCTTGCCAACGTTGGCCACCAGTACTTCCCTCTAAGACCCCGCACCGTCCTATCAATACCCGGATGACCAGAAGAGGGTAGCGTGTGAGCCCACCTGATCAATTTATCGCGAACACCAAGTGGGACGTACCTCCGACCAGCTGGACACTGTGGTGGAGTAGGTTCTAATCGTGACGCCCACTCGATGTCCTCGTCCACCTCCCATACCACCGGTGCCACCAGACAAGAGGCCGGAAGGATGGGGGTGGGATCGATGGACCGCTCCTCGGTATCATAGAGACGGGACAGTGCGTCGGCCTTAGCGTTACAGGAACCTGGTCTATATGAGATGGTGAAACGAAATCTGGTGAAAAACATCGCCCACCTTGCCTGATGAGGATTCAGTCTCCTCGCCGCCCGGATGTACTCCAGATTACGGTGGTCAGTCCAGATGAGAAAAGAGTGTTGCGCCCCCTCAAGCCAATGTCTCCACACCTTCAGAGCTTTTACCACAGCCAGCAACTCCCTGTCCCCCACATCATAGTTTTGCTCCGCCAGACTGAGCTTCCTTGAAAAGAAAGCGCAGGGGCGAAGCTTCAGGGGCGTGCACCAGCGCTGTAATAGCATGGCTCCAATACCAGCCTCGGACGCGTCCATCTCCACTATCAATGGCAAAGAGGGGCCTGGATGCGCCAACAGGGGAGCATTGGTAAACAGAGCCTTCAGACGACCAAAAGCTCTGTCCGCCTCCGCCAACCACCGCAAACGCACCAGCCCCCCCTTCAGCAGTGAGGTAATGGGATCAGCCACCTGCCAAAAACCCCAGATAAACCTCCGGTAGTAATTGACAAACCCTAAAAATCGCTGCACCTCCTTTACCGTGGTCGGAGTCGGCCAATGACGCACGGCCGCAATGCGGTCACTCTCCATCACCACCCCAGATGTGGAAATGCGATACCCCAGGAAAGAGACGGCTTGTTTGAAGAACTCACATTTCTCGGCCTTGACGTACAGGTCATGCTCCAACAGTCCCCCAAGTACCCTGCGCACCAGAAACACATTCGCGGCTCGTGTAGCGGAATAGATCAGAATGTCATCGATGTACACCACAACACCCTGCCCGTGCAGGTCCCTGATAATCTCATCTACAAAGGATTGGAAAACGGCTGGATTCTTCAACCCATATGGCACGACGAGGTATTCATAATGGCCAGATGTGGTACTAAACGCGGTCTTCCACTCATCTCCCTCTCGGATACGCACCAAGTTATACGCGCTCCTGAGATCCAGTTTTGTGAAGAAGCGTGCTCCGTGAAATGACTCCACTGCCGTGGCGATGAGAGGTAGCGGGTAACTGAACCCCACTGTGATGGAATTTAGACCTCTATAGTCAATGCACGGACGCAGACCTCCCTCCTTCACAAAAAAGAAACTCGAGGAGGCGGGTGACGTGGATGGCCGAATGTATCCCTGGCTCAGAGATTCGGTGACGTATGTCTCCATAGCCACCGTCTCCTCCTGGGACAGGGGATAGACATGACTCCTGGGAAGTGCAGCGTTAACCTGGAGGTTTATCGCACAATCCCCTCGTCGATGAGGTGGTAATTGGGTCGCCCTCTTTGTACAGAAAGTGATAGCCAAATCGGCATAGTCGGGGGGAATGCGCACGGTGGAGACTTAGTCTGGACTCTCCACCATCGTCGCACCGTTGGAAACTCCCACACACCCACCTGAGCACTCCTCTGACCATCCCTTAAGAGCCCCCTGTCTCCACAAATTTTTAGGATTGTGATAAGCCAACCAGGGAATCACCAGCACCACTGGAAATGCAGGAGAATCAATGACGAAGAGACTAATCCGCTCCTCATGACTCCCCCCCCCCCCCGTGTCACCATGTCCAGTGGAACCGTGGCCTCCCTGACCAGCCCTGACCTGAGTGGTCGACTATCTAGGGCGTACACGGGGAAGGGTTGGTCCAACTGAAACAAGGGAATCCCTAACTTACTCGCGAACCCACGGTCCATAAAACTCCCTGCTGCGCCTGAATCTACAAGCGCCTTATGCTGGGAATGAGGGGAAAACTCAGGAAAAGAAACCAGCACATACATATGGCCAACAGGGAGCTCTGGGTGAGCCTGGGGCGGACTCACCTGAGGTGTCCGAGCAGTGCTCTGCCTGCCCTCTCGACTCCCAGACGAGCTTCTCCAGCATCGGTCAGCAGTGTGCCCTCTCCGACCACAACTGGAGGCTCCTCCTCCAGTCGACCTAGCTGCAGCACCCCCCAACTCCATGGGCGTCGGAGCAGGAGTGCTGGGAGGTGGAACGAACAGGACCCGATCAGGACGCCCACGAGCAGCCAGCAAGTTGTCCAGTCTGATGGACATGTCTATCAGTTGGTCTAGAGTGAGGGTGGTGTCTCGACAAGCTAGCTCCCTGCGGACGTCCTCTCGTAGGCGACACCTATAATGGTCCATCAGGGCCCTGTCATTCCACCCCGCGCCGGCGGCCAGGGTCCGGAACTCCAGCGCAAAGTCCTGTGTGCTCCTCGTCTCCTGCCTCAGATGAAACAGACGTTCACCCGCCGCTCTGCCCTCCGGGTGGGTGGTCGAACACAGCCCGGAAGCGGCGGGTGAACTCTGGGTAATGGTCCCTCGCCGAGTCTGGACCCTCCCAGACTGTGTTGGCCCACTCCAGGGCTTTACCCAAAAGGCAGGACACGAGGACGTTAACCTCTTATGGACAGATGTTGCGCCAGCGGAACGCCCCGCCAATATCCAATGGTAGCGCCTGGCGCGAAATACGAAAAACCTTAAACATGCTATAATATCAATTTCTCAAACATATGACTATTTTACACCATTTCAAAGATAAGACTCTCGTTAATCCAACCACATTGTCCGATTTCAAAAAGGCTTTACAGCGAAAGCAAAACATTAGATTATGTCAGGAGAGTACCCAACCAGAAATATTCACACAGCCATTTTTCAAGCAAGCATATATGTCACAAAAACCAAAACCACAGCTAAATGCAGCACTAACCTTTGATGATCTTCATCAGATGACACTCCTAGGACATTATGTTATACAATACATGCATGTTTTGTTCAATCAAGTTCATATTTATATCAAAAAACAGCTTTTTACATTAGCATGTTTTGTTCAGAACTAGCATACCCACCGAAAACTTCCGGTGAATTTACTAAAATTACTCACGATTAAAACTTCTTAGGGCTAGGGGGCAGTATTGAGAATTTTGAAAAAAATATGTGCCCATTTTGAACTGCCTCCTACACCAACTCAGAAGCTAGAATATGCATATTATTGTTCAGGTTTGGATAGAAAACACTCTGAATTTTCTAAAACTGTTTGAATGGTGTCTGTAAGTATAACAGAACTCATATGGCAGTCAAAACCCTGAGACAAATTCTGACAGGAAGTGGATACCTGATGTGTTGAATTACCTTTAAGCCTTTGCCATTGAAACACACAGGGTTATTCATCTTTGAGCACTTCCTATGGCTTCCACTAGATGTCACCAGTCTTTACAAAGTGTTTTGAGTCTTATACTGTGAGATCTAACCGAACAAGAGCCATGGAACGGTGGTGGCCGATTAGACTCTGGCGCGCGAGTTCATGTTGGGTACTCTCGTTCCAATACGTTTTAAAAGAGAATGCAATCGTCCGCCTTGAATATTATTCATGTTCTGGTTAAAAAAGGCACTAATGATTTATGCTATACAACGTTTGACATGTTTGAACGAACGTAAATATTTTTTTCCCCCTCGTTCATGAAGTGAAGTCCGGCGGGCATAGATCATGTGCTAACAACACGGAGCTTTTTGGACATAAATTATGAGCTTTTTCGAACAAAACTACATTCGTTATGGACCTGGGATTCCTGGAAGTGACATCTGATGAAGAGAATCAAAGGTAATGGATTATTTACATAGTATTTTCGATTTTAGATCTCTCCAACATGGCGGTTAGTCTGTATCGCAAAGCGTATTTTTCTGGGCGCAGTGCTCAGATTATTGCAAAGTGTGATTTCCCAGTAAGGTTATTTTAAATCTGGCAATCCGGTTGCGTTCAAGAGATGTAAATCTATAATTCTTTGAATGACAATATAATATTTTACCAATGTTTTCGAATAGTAATTATTTAATTTGTTGTGCTGATTGACTGGCGGTTATTGGAGGGAAACGATTTCCTGAACATCAACGCCATAGTAAAACGCTGTTTTTGGATATGAACTTGATAGAACTAAAAATGCATGTATTGTCTAACATAATGTCCTAGGAGTGTCATCTGATGGAGATTGTCAAAGGTTAGTGCATAATTTTAGCTGGTTTTCTGCTTTTGGTGACGCCTGTCTTTGAATTGACAAAACATTACACACAGCTATTGTCAATGTACTCTCCTAACATAATCTAACTTTATGCTTTCGCCGTAAAGCCTTTTTGAAATCGGACAACGTGGTTAGATTAAGGAGATGTTTATCTTTCAAAGGGTGTAAGATAGTTGTATGTTTGAGAAATTTGAATTATGACATTTAATTGTTTTCAAATTTGGCGCTCTTGATATTTCACCTGTTGTTGATAGGGTGTACCAGGGGTGGCACGCTTGCGTCCCACATAGCCCCTAGAAGTTAACGTTCACAAAATACATAATAATTATTTTAAGAAATATAGATACAGAACTCCTTTATGCAATTGCGGTGTCCGATTTTAAAATAGCTTTTCGGTGAAAGCACATTTTGCAATATTCTGAGTAGATAGCCCGTCCATCACGGCTAGCTAATTTGACACCCACCAAGTTTGGCCCTCACCAAACTCAGATTTACTATAACAAAAATTGGATTACCTTTGCTGTTCTTCGTCAGAATGCACTCCCAGGACTTCTACTTCAACAACAAATGTTGTTTTGGTTCAAAATAATCCATAGTTATATCCAAATAGCTCCATTTTGTTTGTGCGTTCAAGTCACGATCGGAAGGGTGACGCGCCGGCGCATTTCGTGACAAAAAAAATTGCAATATTCCATTACCGTACTTCGAAGCATGTCAAACGCTGTTTAAAATACATTTTTATGCTATTTTTCTCGTAAAATAGCGATAATATTCCAACCGGGTGACGTTGTATTCGTTCAAACACTGAAAGAAAAAAATGGAGTCGTCTCGTGCACTTGCCCCTCAGTGTCATTGTTCTCAGAAGGACCACTCACAAAAACCCCTGCTGTTTTTCGCCCAGAGACTGGAGAGCTCTCATTCCACTTTCTGGCGCCTTTCTAGAGCCAATGAAAGCCTTAGAAAATGTCACGTTACATCAGAGATGCTGTATTTTTTGATAGAGATGCCCTAGAAGGAGAACAAATTGTCAGACATGGCACTTCCGTATAGAATCTTCTCAGGTTTTGGCCTGCCATATGAGTTATGTTATACTCACAGACACCATTCAAACAGTTTTAGAAACTTTAGAGTGTTTTCCATCCAAATCTACTAATTATATGCATATTCTAGTTTCTAGGCAGGAGTAGTAACCAGATTAAATCGGGTACATTTTTTATCCGGCTGTGAAAATACTGCCCCCTATCCCAAACAGGTTAACACTCTCCTCTCCCGAGGGATTCGGGTGAACGGTCTCCAGGTGAAGCTCCGACTGGAGCAGGAACCCCTTGCAGCCGAATCCCGCTGGGGATGGACGTCGTCGGAGAGGGTGGTGGTGCAGGCTGGGGAGTGGCTGAAGACGGGGTAGGGAGACCGCTCCTCTCCCATCTCTCCATTCTCACCAACACTTGATCCATAGCCGTCCCCAGACAGTGTAGAACGACTGTATGCTGGAGGACACGCTCCTCCATGGACGGGGAGGGCACGTCCGTTCCTGCTGACTCCATGATATTGGTGCGGGATTCTGTCATGTGCTCCCTAGGAGAGGTGGGTGTGAAGTCAGGTGCAGGAGAGTAATAATAGAGAAGACATTTATTAAAGAGCCCATCCAGAGAACAGGCACAGGACCACAACAGCAGCCCACTAAATAGTCCAGAACACAGTCCAGAAAATACACCTGTCTAACAGAACAAAATAAACCGCAACCTAAACCAACGACAGGTACACAAACAATCCCGCACGAAACCAAACTGGTAGCGCGAGACTAAATACCCCACTAATTAACCTAAACAAAAACACAGGTGAAACACAAAACAGACAAAACCAAACGAAAAGGAAAAGGGATCGGTGGCAGCTAGTAGACCGGCGACGACGACCGTCGAGCGCCGCCCGAACAGGGAGAGGAGCCACCTTCGGTGGAAGTCGTGACATATTGCTAAAATGAACAGCAAACCTGGTTTAAAAAAACAGATGAAGCAAGACCTCATGGCACAACGCCTCTCCCCCTTTTGACCTAGATATTTTGTGTGTATGTATTGATATGTAAGCTATGTGTGCTGTTTTTAAATGTATGTAGTTCTGTCCTTGTGCTGTTCTTGTCTATTAATGTTCTATATTATGTCATATTTCATGTTCCGTGTGGACCTCAAGAAGAGTAGCTGCGGCTCTGGCAAAAGATAATGGGGATCCTAATAAAATACCAATACTGAACAAAAATATATGAGAAATGTAAAATGTTGGTCCCATGTTTTATGAGCTGAAATAAAAGTTCCATGAAATTTTTCATACTCACAAAAGCGTATTTCTCTAAAATTTTGTGCAACATTCCACAGGCTGTAACGTCCGTTGTTAGAGTGAGACCAAGGCGCAGCGTGGGTTGGGTTCATCATATTTTAATATAAACGGTGAACCAGCAAAAACAATAAACAAGAAGCAACACAACAAAAAATCAACTTCCCACAAAAGACAGGTGGAAAAAGGGCTACCTAAGTATGGCTCCCAATCAGCGACAACGATGTACAGCTGTCCCTGATTGAGAGCCATACCAGGCCAAAACAAAGAAATACAACACATAGATAGGGAACATAAAATGAACATCGAAATAGAAAATATAGAACATACATCGAAACACACAAAACAAACACCCCCTGCCACGCCCTGACCAAACTACAATAACAAATAACCCCTTTTACTGGTCAGGACGTGACACAGGCCACTATCAATTAGTGGTCACACCAGATACTGACAGATTCTGATCCACGTCCCTACCTTATTGTAAGGTACCTGTGACCAACATTGACATATCTGTGAAATCCATAAATTAGGTCCTAATGATTTATTTAAATTGACTGATTTCCTTATATGAACTCAGTAAAATCTTTGAAATTGTTGCATGTTACTTTTATATTTTTGTGCAGTGTATTTTAATAGAGTCAAACAATATACATTTTGTTAAATGTATTCATAAAGCATTAAATATGGGAATGCACAGGCCCTTGAAACACAGAATGAGAATATTTTATATCAACAAATGTGGCATACAAATGGAAAGTGTTTCACACACATTTGTGCCCTCTGCCATAGCTAGTGAAGCAAGCAGAGGCCATGGCCCTTATCAGGATTGTTCAACCTCGGTATGAGCAAGAGTAAATTAAAATGTTTTGGCTCCTGGCCCTTAATATTGGCCTTGCCCTGGCCCTTTTTCTCAAAGCAGAGAGCGATCTCTCTCAACATGGCGTGTACAAGGCCTAGAAACCTACACAATGCAAGCCCACCAGACTTTGATGTAGATGCAGAGCTGTGCTGATTTTAGCCTCACTCTATGGTCAGAGTGCTCAAACAGCTCCCTTGCACACAAAACAAATATAGACTTGGAAACATCAAGATGTTCCATGTTTTTCTGAAATCCAAAACATGTCTGATATTTCGACTGGCTAAATGCCAGAGGAGAGGATGTAAAAACACAGAAAAGTTTGGAAAATACTTTATGGTATGCATCAAATTCCCATTAAGTCAGTAATTCTATTGTCTTCTTGTGTGAGGGTTGTTAAATTAACGTATGATATACTGTTGTTCTTCTCCTCTCCTGTTGTTGTTCTCCTCTTTTTGTTGTTTTGGGTTAGTTTGATTCTCAGAGATCCTCTCTAAAGAGTTATTACAGTAATAACTAGCACTCTGAGCCTCTAATGCCTGAAAAAGTATGGAAAAATTACTTATGCAAGGTGTGGGCATACGTACGTACGTACATTAACTGCACAGATGATGTGTCTACATAGCATTTTTCCTTTTTATCCAGAAGAGTAGAGAAGTATATAGTTCTTGCTTTCTCTGCATGAGGCAGTGTAAGACTGAACTGTGTTTGTTATTCCACTCCTAACGAGCATCACCTGAACCTTCGCACCTCCTGAAGCCTTCTGGATCCAAAAGCACAGACTGCAAATGTCAGAAAGAAAGGCAGACCCAATAAAACACTAGCGCCACTGCCTGTCTAATTACCAGCTCTGCCTCTTCTTTGACTCCTCTCCTCTAAGCCTTGCTGAAGTTGGAATCTTCAGGTGCCATGGGAGTGAGCTTAGGGTGGGGACTTTTCATTCAGATTGTGCATCTTGTGGCTACTTTATTTTTGATGAAATTGTTACCAACATGAATCACATAGTGCTGTTTGTCATTTAAAAAAAAAATTGACGTAAAGAGAACTTCATACCTGTGAGTTATATTTTAAATGCCAGTCTGACTCTAACTGCATGGCTGTACCAGGAGTGTCTTGGTCCTGTGGTTCAGTTGGTAAGAGTGTGGTATCAGTAGTGTGGACCAGTAGAGGGAAAACCATCCATTCTATCCCAGTGGGGCTGACGCCTATTCACTGGGGGTCCAACACTTAGTAACACAGCACTTCTCCCTGTCCAGGTTTCTGTCAGCAGATATGAGTGATTCTGCCTCCCAGGGGCATTAATGCAATGTGACAGCCAGGCCAGACATGAGCAAACACTTTCGAGAGAGAGAGAGAGAGAGAGAGAGAGGTTAGGGGGAGAAAGGGAGAGAGAGAGAGAGAGAGAGAGAGAGAGAGAGAAGGTAGGGGGAGAAAGGGAGAGAGAGAGAGAGAGAGAGAAGATAGGGGGAGAAAGGGAGAGAGAGAGAGAGAGAGAGAGAGAGAGAGAGAGAGAGCGAGGGTAGGGGGAGAAAGGGAGAGAGAGAGAGAGAGAGAAGGTAGGGGGAGAAAGGGAGAGAGAGAGAGAGAGAGAGAGAGAGAGAAGGTAGGGGGAGAAAGGGAGAGAGAGAGAGAGAGAAGATAGGGGGAGAAAGGGAGAGAGAGAGAGAGAGAGAGAGAGAGAGAAGGTAGGGGGAGAAAGGGAGAGAGAGAGAGAGAGAAGATAGGGGGAGAAAGGGAGAGAGAGAGAGAGAAGGTAGGGGGAGAAAGGGAGAGAGAGAGAGAGAGAGAGAAGGTAGGGGGGAGAAAGGGAGAGAGAGAGAGAGAGAGAGAGAGAAGGTAGGGGGGAGAAAGGGAGAGAGAGAGAGAGAGAGAGAGAAGGTAGGGGGGAGAAAGGGAGAGAGAGAGAGAGAGAGAGAAGGTAGGGGGAGAAAGGGAGAGAGAGAGAGAGAGAGAGAGAAGGTAGGGGGAGAAAGGGAGAGAGAAGGTAGGGGGAGAAAGGGAGAGAGAAGGTAGGGGGAGAAAGGGAGAGAGAAGGTAGGGGGAGAAAGGGAGAGAGAAGGTAGGGGGAGAAAGGGAGAGGTGAGGTGGGGTGGTAGAGCGGGTTTCGTGTCTCTCAGGACCATGTCTCCTTTAAACAGCACAAGTCCCGATCCTCTCTAATTTTGTCTGTCTGGAAATAAATTAGTTAAAGATAGCTAGACTTATTTAGATTCTGAGAATGACAGCCTGGTCTCAGAGCCATACGAAATGTAGTTTACGAATTTCTTAGCACCTCCAAGATTTATGATATCTATTAATGGTCTAGTTACTTCAGACAGAAACGAAAGCAGGGAGATTGGTTGTGAAGGATGGATGGGCGTAATCCACAACAGTCTAGCAATCTAATGGTTGCATGTTTGAGTAGAGTCGGGAGAATTACGGGGATAATTCTAACCCTTCCCCTAACCATTATTTTAAATGTATCCCAATTCACCTAACCTGCTATGTAAATTCAAACATTTTTTTGTTTTAATTCTCCTAACCTTTGTTGTTAGTTCCCCTAACTAACGTAAATTCTCCCCGTAATTCTCCTTTGTTGTAACAGTGCAACAAGCAACCTGGTCTCAAATAAAGACATGCAATACCATATGTCCTCCAAAACGATGATAAGTTACATCATCCAATTCGTATGCTATTGTATGACCGGGTAAGACGTATGATACTATATGTTGTGTAATTTGTATGATATTGTCGACAGCTATTCCATTCATAATGTAACTTAACATATTATGCCAAATAGAGTGTTAAATATTTACATACAGAATAATACAAATTGCCCTGAGACCACATTGAGTACGATCACATGCTGACCCTTCTGACTGTGATTAAATGTACCGTTTTTTCCACAAAGCCATATTTTAATTAATACCCTAGGGCCCTTCTAGAGTGGGCCGGGAGGAGCCCCAGTGGCAGGTACACACACACACAGGAAAGCACAGGGCTTTTCATCACTGAAATACACGGAAGAGTACAAAAAGATGCCTTTTAACAGAATGGATGTTACTGATGAAACAACTGATGCTGAACTAACGTTGTGTTACAGATATAGACAAGGTAGAAATCGACGTAATAATGTGCAAATTAACCTCAAGATTGAGATTTTTCAGTAATGACACATTTTATATGTTTATTTTTCTCCTGTTTCTCTTTTTCAGTTTGAAGAGTTTATGTTCCACCCTTACAATGTCCATATTAGGACAAACTCAGGGTCACAGGAAGTTACGAGTTACATCTAGTGCTTACTCTTAATCAATGCGATTGTGCATCATTCTCTTTTATTTGGGAGTCCCCTCCGCCCTCTCCCTCATTCTGAACAATCATGTAAGCTGGGAAATTCCCATAAAATAGCTAGTCTGCATCAGGAAAGTCTATTATAATTTATGTTAAATTAATTGTGTAAAGCAGGGTATTCTTCATGCAAAGCTCATCTACGAAAACATAATTAAACTTGCAGGTAAATAATGATGTGGACATTTTTTTAAATAATGCAATCACTCAGCAAGTGCAGTGGGAAGGCAAAGTGGATAGCAACACCATGAGACAATATGTAGTAAATAAAGACTTGGGGTTTATGAAAGGTTTGTTCAGCCTCTGGGATCATTCCTCTACAGCTCATGCTGTGTCTCATTTGCTCAAGTAAAACAATAAGTTGAGGGTCAAAACATAAACAAGAATTTGCTGAAAGGAGCTACATGTAGAATTTTTAGCATTGTAATTTCAGGACATTTCCATAATATCTTCGGTAATAGTGGAATTTTAGTGTTTCACAATATTTGTTCACATTCTGATAATGCAGCCTTCCTATTTGACAACATAAGACGGTCCATCTTCTGTTGTAAAATGGGAAAAGCTCCACCCTCCCTCTCTTCCATCAGTGTCACTCAGAGGCGTGGTCATCTCTTCATGAGCAGAATCAACAATTGAAGACTTCGGCAGTAGAAATCTCTGCCATTACCTGGTTGTTAAAATGTTAACATTTCAGTTTATGTGAAAATGGTTACGGGTGAAATCATTGCACTATCTAAATCGCTGCGAAATATCTTTTCAACATCCCAAAATATTGTATTTTCAGCTGTTTGAAGCTGGTGTACAAAACCGAAAGTAAAAAGATGCACAAGTGAACCTTAAAACTTAAGGAGGGAGCGGGGGAGGGAATGAGGAGTAAAGCCAGGAGGGGGGAAGAGTTGCTTGAATTCAGGCTAATTGTTGTTGCAATTCGCCTAGTTTCCAAGAGGGGCTGCATTTCACATATAACCCCTTTAAAAATTTAATTAAAATATGAAATAAAAACAAATGTGTTAAGGTGCTTATAAGAAGCATTGGTCCACACTTGACATGAATCAGCTTTGATAAGTGTTGCATAATCATCAGATGTATTAATAATGTGAAATAAGGGCAAACGCAATTGCACACTGTCAGCTCTCTATAGCCTATTAGGTTGCAAAACAGGTAAAGGGCTGAAGTGTGGTACGGGTTTAAATGGGTATACATTTCAGTAAATGAACGGGAGTGAGTATTGGGAACATGAGAGGCGGGTGGCGGAGACAGATAGTGGGGAGGAATGGATATGAAGGTACATGTCTCTTGAATTTCACAGCTCTAACAGTAAGCCTGCATTAAAATGATAATGACTCATTTGATTTCCCCTAAGCTCTCAGAGCAACAATCCCTCCCTCTCTTCGTCTGTAATATCCTGCGAGTCATTTACACTGGTAACCGATATGATAAAAACAGGGGATTAACATGCACTCTCGTTGGCACACTGAGTACATTTGGCCCATGGCCTCACCTAGCAGGGACACTGGAGGCTAAGGTGCTATCCAGAAACCATCCCTAGTCACTTAAAGATGTACTCCAGCGATGTTTGAACTTTTCCTGTTGAAGAAACATATCTCACATATAAATAGAGTAAGGTAGACACACTTGTGCTATGTCAGAGCACGCCTGGACTAGAGCTCTGCTACCCGACCCGAGCCCGATAGGCCCCGACATTATACATCAGTTAGGGCCAGGTAGGGCCTGTTTTTTCATTAATAACTAGGGTACAGGCAAGGCTCGGATATCACTAAATTGATTTCTAACATTTTGAAGCTGAGCCATTTGTTCGTGCTCTGCTGCGCAGTACAGTCATATCTGACTAAGATCATAACATGGTGTCAGAAGTCTTTCAACCTCATCAAATATAAGACAGGAGAAATTATTTCACAGAAAATAATAATGTTCCTTGAGTTTAGAGTGACTCAGACTCAGGGCCACCATGAGCAGAGCAAGCTGCGCGAAGGGAGCGAGTGACACACAGAGAGGAGTAGCTAATGGATTTACTAACAGAGGAAGTTATTTCTTATTTGGGGTTTCAGGCAGGGTCGGGCCTGGGTAAGGTAGGGCCTGAATGTTGCGGTCATGGATTGGGCTTAAAATTCATGCCTGTGCAGTGCTCTAACCGGGACCAAAAATCTGTGCCTTTTGTGAAGTAAATCAAGTAATAAATGAGCTCAAAAGAAACAACCCCAGAGTCCCAAAACACTAGGAGACTGTCTAAAAACAAGCAACACCCTGGTCTCTAGGGCACTGTCCAGCATCTAACCCCTAACCACTTCGCACTATAAAGCAGTATCCAGAAACAACCCCTAACTCCTACACACTAGGCACTGTAGGGCACTATCCAGAAACAATCCATAGGACCTGGCCAATGGGCACTTGTGCAGATCTGAAAGGATTGGATACATGTAAGCAGCACAATGTTATAAATTCCACCTAGCCTTTCAGAGAGAAAGGTGGAGAAACTAACATGTTGCATATACCTTTCCAATTATTTGGGATCTATAGGAGATACCTCAGGGGCATCTACAAGAGGAACCCTGTTGAACTTAACACACAGGTGAAGATAATCCTTAACTTTGATCTTACTGCTACAATAAAGCAACAGAGCCTGCATTGCTTGTGTAATCTTCAACTTGGTTGAAGTTCATTAACATAACATGTTTAAATGAGCAGCAAACTCTCCAGGACTAAGAGACACACATTGCGTGGTACCATACAGGAGGGACCTGCAAGTGGTGCGATAAGCTTCTGCTCTTCAGAGCAAATCACACATCTTCCTCCAGGGGAACGTGTAACGTAGATAACACATGCAGTAATAACACACATCTGGTGCACTGTGATGCATCTACCCTTATCCACAGCTGCTGCCTTCTAGGCTACAATATAGCGGGTGGTTAAGTAGTGGCGTAGCTAATCTCTAACGAGGCCAAACCCCAGCAGAGTGGTAGACACAGCAGTCTTCAACTAACATGTTACATGTCAAAGCAATGACCTGCATGTGTGGCCTTGAACTTAGAAATACACTATGGTACTATTCTCTAGGTTCAAGAGACATAACAATGTTATTGTTGCTGCGGGGAAAAAACTGAGGAATAGCTGGGGTCAGCAACATTTCATGTCAACTCTGATGTCTGGCATGTGGTGCACATGTTCTTCTTATTCCTAAGAATAAATGTGTGGTACAGTGTTTTCCACATCAACTTAACAATGAAGGTCGGCATTCAATAGATGAACAAATTACTATTGTAAGGCCGTGGGTTGGTCTTGTAGTTTTTAGAAGCTGACACAACAGTGCAATAGACTGCAAACTTTAATGATGAGACTCTTCATAACTCATGCGGATACAAAATAAATAATAAGGGTAGAGGGAATGGCGACACCTCCACGCATTACATCATGGAAGCTCTGCCTGATCTTCTACCCAGAAGCCCTTGCTCTAATACAGGAGCCAAATAGAATACAGGTATGGGTGGATCACAATAAAAGGCCGATACGTATCACATTCCAGTCCCACCCTATCTTTCTTATTTAGCTTTTTTTGTTGCACCCATTTATGTCATCATAATATTCACACTGGTTAACGTACCTTCTGCAGTAGCTGTAACCATGGAAAACACTCTGCTCTCTCTCTAGAATGATAAGCTAGAGCGACATATTATTTCCAGAGGTGAGCTGTGAATTTACAGGCATGCTTATTTGTCTTTAAGGATCATTTCAGCGCTCGGCAGAATTTGTCCTGTGGATTGGAAAATCCATTTCAACTGAAAAAGACTACCCTCCTTCTCTAACAGAACATCTGTTTATGATTATCACAAATTGATTTTCAAGTATCTAATAGGCTTTGAAGGATCTCAAGCTGTCACTACATTTTCCCAGGAAGAGGAGACATTTCACAACATTACTCTATGGCTCACACACACAAACACACTGTATTTCCAGTGAAATGACAATGAAGAGTTAGTTATCTCTGTTATGACTTACACAGATGGTCCTCTCTGGAGTATTCTACCAAACTGGGTATCTGAGTTTCACAGCATTACTGTATGGTGTGACTCACACACAATTAACTCTGTATTTCCTGCAAAATACAATAGACTACAACAAACACCAGGTGTCAAAATCTAACTACGAATTACAATGTTATTACTTCATTTGACCTCATATTTTCCTCACTGGGGTATTTTACTCGAGCTGATAAGACTTATAACATGGTTTTGAGATCTCAGGGCGCTTTCACATATCCTTTTATGATCCAGATCCTGGAGCATTTGGTACCTTGATCCACGCTAAAAAGCATGTGTGAAACAAACCCTGGCTGAAACCAAACCTAGACCTGCGTGAGTAGCGGGTCCGAGATCCAGGACCAGGGTACCAGGTATTGTGACACAGCAGCTCAAGTCGCGCTGAACATTTTTGCCCGTTGTAAACAAGCTAGCTCATTAACGTCATACAGAATGTGCATCTGTCTACTCGCCCTTTAAAACGGTTATTTTAAGGTCTTGTGAAAGCAAAACGTCTTCTGTAGAATTCTCTCAAACGCTCCAGGAAACCGAACCAGGGTACCACATGTCTTATGTGAAAACGCCCTCAGTCATTTTAAGTATTTTTTCCTTCATCTTGAATATCCTCTTATTTGCTGGAGAAGGAATTTTAAAACCACACAGCCCTCCTCTTCCACCAGTCCTCAGGGTACCACATTAATAATATTTATTTCTTTTTTATTTCACCTTTATTTAACCAGGTAGGCAAGTTGAGAACAAGTTCTCATTTACAATTGCGACCTGGCCAAGATAAAGCAAAGCAGTTCGACACATACAACAACACAGAGTTACAGATGGAGTAAAACAAACTTACAGTCAATAATACAGTAGAAAAATAAGTGTATATACAATGTGAGCAAATGAGGTGAGATAAGGGAGGTAAAGGCAAAAAAGGCCATGGTGGCAAAGTAAATACAATATAGCAAGTAAAACACTGGAATGGTAGATTTGTAGTGGAAGAAAGTGCAAAGTAGAAATAGAAATAATAGGGTGCAAAGGAGCAAAATAAATAAATACAGTAGGGGAAGAGGTAGTTGTTTGGGCTAAATTATAGATGGGCTATGTACAGGTGCAGTGATCTGTGAGCTGCTCTGACAGCTGGAGCTTAAAGCTAGTGAGGGAGATAAGTGTTTCGAGTTTCAGAGATTTTTGGAGTTCGTTCCAGTCATTGGCAGCAGAGAACTGGAAGGAGAGACGGCCAAAGGAGGAATTGGCTTTGGGGGTGACCAGAGAGATATACCTGCTGGAGCGCGTGCTACAGGTGGGTGCTGCTATGGTGACCAGTGAGCTGAGATAAGGGGGGACTTTACCTAGCAGGGTCTTGTAGATGACCTGGAGCCAGTGGGTTTGGAGACGAGTATGAAGCGAGGGCCAGCCAACGAGAGCGTACAGGTCGCAGTGGTGGGTAGTATATGGGGCTTTGGTGACAAAACGGATGGCACTGTGAAAGACTGCATCCAGTTTATTGAGTAGGGTATTGGAGGCTATTTTGTAAATGACATCGCCGAAGTCGAGGATCGGTAGGATGGTCCGTTTTTCGAGAGTATGTTTGGCATCATGAGTGAAGGAGGCTTTGTTGCGAAATAGGAAGCCAATTCTAGATTTAACTTTGGATTGGAGATGTTTGATGTGAGTCTGGAAGGAGAGCTTACAATCTAACCAGATACCTAGGTATTTGTAGTTGTCCACATATTCTAAGTCAGAACCGTCCAGAGTAGTGATGCAGGACGTGCAGGTGCGGGCAGTGATCGGTTGAATAGCATGCATTTAGTTTTACTTGTATTTAAGAGCAGTTGGAGGCCACAGAAGGAGAGTTGTATGGCATTGAAGCTCTTCTGGATGGTTGTTAACACAGTGTCCAAAGAAGGGCCAGAAGTATACAGAATGGTGTTGTCTGCATAGAGGTGGATCAGAGACTCACCAGCAGCAAGGGCGACATCATTGATGTATACAGAGGAAAGAGTTGGCCAAAGAATTGAACCCTGTGGCACCCCCATAGAGACTACCAGAGGCCCGGACAATATATTAATAATATTGAGGACTTCATCTGGCTAGATATATAGATTTCTGTAATGACTGCGACATTTAAAAGGGGCATGCTTACCACCAGCCCCAAGAGAATTGGCTGCCACATAAATTAGGAATAGACTGATAAATCCTGGGAACCTGATCAATCGCTCTTGTTCAGGGTTGTGAAATGAACTGGTAATAGGAACATGAATGGGACCGGAATGACGTTGGTAAAAAAATATATATTTGAAAAAAGACGAGGGAAAAGCTGCTTTCTTCATCTTTGTCTTACTTGTGCTTTTTATGGCTGTCGTTTGATGTGCTTGAGTGGTTTTGGCTGTATATGTGCATCCTTGAGATGTACCCTTAGGTACTCAGAGTTAAGTTTAAGAGCCAGAATAATACTTCATGAATGGGCCTATGCAATTCCCTCCAAATGGATGAACTTTGTGGCACATAAAACAGAGGATTGTGTACAGTCATAGACACTTTTCAGGGGCAGCCTGCTTTTGTTACAATACCAAGGCTGTTTTCTACTGTTTGTAGCTATTGCTCTATGCCTGTCAAAGGATACTGTTAAAACTATAACCATAAGCCCACTTTGCTATCATCCAGAGATCTATAACAGTCCAATCGAATACTAGTGTATTGTAAATATGTGTGAATAAAACTTCAGAATGGTTTGGTTTGACAATAGAGCCATATATCTCTAGTGATGATTATATCACAAGGGTGAATTGCTCTCTTTGCTTTTTCCCTCTTAGGCATTTACATTTTTAACCAGCTGCTCTGGTCACTTAGTGTTACAGATATATGTGTGTGAGAGGTGCCCATGCTGGTCTGTCTTCCTGTACTGTACAGAGGTAGGATCTTAATTTGAACCAGTTTGCTACAGCAGAAAAATAATCCTGCAGCAACAGGAAATGTGATTTATTATGTGGATTATAATTAATGGACTTTTTTCTCCAGGCTGATGAGAGAGTGGAGGAGAGGTAGGGATTCTATTTGATGCATGAAGGTTAAAGAACTGCACTGGACTGTGTGGTACCTTGGCTTGAAACCAAATAATGGTCTCCTGGTGAGTGTCCATTGTAGAGTATGTGGAATGTACCCCCCTCCTCAACGTAAACAAGATTTTCACATGACCCTCCCCTTGTACTGTAAAATAAATTGAATACCCTCTCCCCTCATATAATTAACTCAAAATAATGTTTACAACCATAAATAACAATAACTGTAGCGACCCTGTGTTTATACATTAAATGCAGATATCTACTTTGCTTTTGTGGCACGGTTGATGCCATGCAGGGCCAGAGGGTTGAGGGTTCGCCGAGCACCACAGAGGAGCTCACTTTCCCTGCCTGTTTCATTATTTCACGATCAGAGCAAACAATGATTAGTTTGGGGGATATCAGATGTTCAACATTTTGATGCAATATTATAATTATTATAAATATATAAAATGTATGCAACACATTTTGCATCAACAGATTTCTGTGCCAATGCACCACACAACCAATAAACAAAACATATCGAAAGGGTTTGCGTTTTCAACACCACAATAAATAGACTATGTCAATTCTCGACAAACAAAAAATGCATCCCTCCCTACCTTGTAGGCTTACCCAGCATTGAAGGTTTGGCTTGACAATCTCTGAATGTCATTCAACTTTTTGGTGTTTTGTAACAGATGTCTCTTTCCATTCATCAAATTGCATCTGCACAGTTTGGTTTGACTGATTTAATTTTATTTATCAGTTAAAAAAATACTTATATGGCCTCCAGAGTGGCGCAGCATCGCAGTGTTGCGGCATCACTGCAGCCTGGGGTTCAATCCCAGGCTGTGTCATTACTGGCCGTGACCGGGAGTCCCAAAGGGCGGCGCACAATTGGCCCAGCATCATCCGGGTTTAGTCGAGGGTTTGGCCACTTGGCTCATTGCACTCTAGCGACTCCTTGTAGTGGGCCAGGCGGCTGCAGGCTGATTACGGTCGTCAGTTGAACAGTGTTTCCTGACTCAACCTTCGCCTCTCCTTAGCCTACAGCGATGAGACAAGACCATAATCACGAAATTAGGGAGAAAAAGGGTGAAATAATAATAATAAAAAATAATACATAGATACACAAATAATATAAAAATGACCGGGATTACACAATAAAGTCAGGGATTTATTTCCATTGTGGTCCTTACATTTGCTGTGGCATATGCTACAGTAATTTAAGGACTGAATGCATCTGTCTCTCGGGGGTCACCTTATTTTTGAAAATAGCTACATCTAAAGGCTTTTATGTTTTTCTGTCATGCGTAATGTGCGGTAGCCTATATCATAGGCTATGCATTGGATAACGGCAGAATTATTTGTGCTTTTTTTGGCTTGGGCTCATAAAATGTCTTTAATGTAGGGCTCATAAAATGTATGTATTTAATGTATGGCTCATCATGCTCAAATAACTACAGACTTTAGTTTTCTTGACGATCAAAGCTCTAATCAAATACAGACATATTAATATGGTAGAGAAATGACATTTCCGTTTTGGGTGGGAAATACCAGGTTACCCAGGAGAAAAGTGATTGTTCTCGGGATGGAACATTTCAAATCTGCTGTACTCACTTAAAAACAATAACGCAATTATTAATTGCATTGTGGTATTGTATGCTAATCTAGGTAGAATAATTGCACTGTCCCAAAACAAGATCAGTAGGGGAGATTTCTGAGCTATGTGTCTCATGTCTTTACTGTTCTTTCATGCACACTGATGCACATGGCCTCTCCACTGCCTATCAGGTATTCCTATTTGTTCTTCTTGATTTATATAAAAAAAAAAATATGCAGCTTTGAATGTTTTTATGTATGGTGGATTGCTAGTTAGCCTATTGCAGATCCAGACAAACAATCCACCTACCACTATTGTCACTATGAATGGTGATAGAAGGCATGATAGACCATTAGATCGGATAGACCACTATACTGACCTGTGGTATAGTAAAAGTTAGCACATGGAAAAGCGTAGTGCAAAAGTAATGTACCAAAACACCTTGATATAGGGGAGGCGCATGTAAGCAGATGAGGAAATGTGTCTAGGATGGAAGTGATTGTATAGTAAAACCTGCAAAAGAGTGAATGTAAAACAGGAAAAAAAACGCACTACCCTCTCCTTTGCCCAATAAATAAAACACACAACCCTCACCAAAGCAAAGAAAGATGTTTGACAACCCATCCCTATTTTGGACCATACATCCCCCCGAGTAAAAGCGATCTGGCCCTAAAACTTTGCAACCATGGTCATGCCCCTATGCCCCTATTCTCTACTTTTGTACTTTAAATGTGAATCATTCAGAGGCTGTGCCAGCTGAACCATAAACCACTGACACACTGTAGTTAGGGAGGAGGGCTCTTCTAGCTGCCCAAGCTCCTCTAACTTATCTAGCTCCCTATGTTTTGATTCATCCCTTTTTCCATAAATATATTTGCCTGGTTTGAGAAGGTGTTTTACACTGACACGAAGGCCAGTTGACCCAATGAAGTGGCCCCGTTGTCAGTGCAGCCGAAATTCAATGGATTTTGTGCTTATAGACAAAACAAGAACAAACTTTTTACTGTTGACCTCTTATTATAAAGGCCTTTCTTAGAGACCAGTCTTACATCTGCACTAGAAATATTCAAATCACAACTAACTCGGGAAGGAAAAGGACAATCATACAATATAGCCTAGGCCCCAGATGAGAGTTTCCTCTGAAGCAAAGCATAATTAATGCAGAAAAATATTACAGTTGGGTGATTTTTTTCCGACAGAAAAGAAGGCCATCTTAAACACAGTCAAAAAAAATGTAGTCTGGGAGTCAGTTGTAGGGTGTACAGACATAGTTCATTACCTAGGTACCCTCATCTCCGATCTAATTTCTCTGTCAGGTTATCTGATGAGATTAAGCACCAGTACCATTATGTAGCGGAACGCTGTGATACCTTTCCATTTTACACCCGACTAACTTTCAATCGGGAGGCAGCAGCCTTAGTGGAATGAAGAAAAGTTACTGTGAATGTTGTAAAGGGTAGGGCTATTAGAATCTCATGATGACCAACTACACTCTTAGAAAAAAAAGTTGCAGAAGGGTTCTTCGGCTGTCCCCATAGGTAGAATTCTTTTGGGTTCCATGTAGAGCCCTCTGTAGAAAGGGTTCTACATGGAACACAAAAGGGTACTACCTGGAACCAAAATGGTTCAACCTGGAACCAAAAAGGGTTCTTCTCATATTGGGACAGCCAAAGAACCCTTATTGGTTCTAGATAGCACCTTTTTTTTCTTAAGAGAGTATAACATGCAGTGGCTATGTTACTAGTAGCTATTTGTTAGTGCATAATGTGTATTTTCACACATAACCATATAGATAAGGTACCAAAAACCTAAAGCCACAAGTAAATTAAGTAATTAATATAAAAACCTAAATCGTGCATCATGAAGAAACAGGCGGAAGGATGATAGATATCCAGTAGATTAAGAAAACTGATTGCAGAGAGAACATGCATACATCTTCATGATCTATGCTCAACGGCACATCACAATAACTTGTATGTTGTTTAGTATTGCATAAAGTTGTTGTTGTGAATTTTAATATCTTAATGAGTCTAATTGTATAATTTTACTCAGCGCTGCTGCCCGGCAACAAGAATGTGTTGGCATCCGTGAAAATGGGTAAAGCTTCTGATAAACTGCAAGCGAGGGAGCTGGGGATACTGCTGATGATGCTATCCTCTGCCAAAGCAGCATCATCTATCAGCATTACAGTGGTATTAGCAGACATTTCTCTAAGTGGGGAAGCAGTTAGCTGCCAATCCAGCTTAGGTGGACTGGCAGAGCTGCCAGTCCAGCTTAGGTGGACTAAAGAGCTGCTTGCTGAAGTTCAACTTTTCAGTTTTCATGTTTTGCAGCTCTAGAGTTTTTTAAGAAAAAAGAACTGTAGCTGCTTCCTATTGATTCTAAGAACATGCCTGCTCATAAAGTCAGGTATACAGTTGAAGTCGGAAGTTTACATACACTTAGGTTGGAGTCATTAAAACTTGTTTTTCAACCACTCCACAAATTTCTTGTTAACAAACTATAGTTTTGAGAAGTCGGTTAGGACATCTACTTTGTGCATGACAAAAGTCATTTTTCCAACAATTGTTTACAGACAGATTATTTCATTTATAATTCACTGTATCACAATTCCAGTGGGTCAGAAGTTAACATACACTAAGTTGACTGTGCCTTTAAACAGTTTGGAAAATTCCAGAAAATGATGTCATGGCTTTAGAAGCTTCTGATAGGCTAATTGACATCATTTCAGTCAATTTGAGGTGTACCTGTGGATGTATTTCAAGGCCACCCTTCAAACTCAGTGCCTCTTTGCTTGACATCATGGGAAAATCAAAACAAATCAGCCAAGACCTCAGAAAACAATTGTAGACCTCCACATGTCTGGTTCATCCTTGGGAGCAATTTCCAAACGCCTGAACGTACCACGTTCATCTGTACAAACAATAGTACGCAAGTATAAACACCATGGGACCATGCAGCAGTCATACTGCTCAGGAAGGAGACGCGTTCTGTCTCCTAGAGATGAACGTACTTTGGTGCGAAATGTGCAAATCAATCCCAGAACAACAGCAAAGGACCTTGTGAAGATGCTGGAGGAAACGGGTACAAAAGTATCTATATCCACAGTAAAACTAGTCCTATATCGTCATAGCCTGAAAGGTCGCTCAGCAAGGTAGAAGCCACTGCTCCGAAACCGGCATAAAAATCCAGACTACCGTTTGCAACTGCACATGGGGACAAAGGTCGTACTTTTTGGAGAAATGTCCTCTGGTCTGATGAAACAAAAATAGAACTGTTTGGCCATAATGAGCATCATTATGTTTGGAGGAAAAAGGGGGAGGCTTGCAATTCGAAGAACACCATCCCAACCGTTAAGCACGGGGGTGGCAGCATCATGTTGTGGGGGTCATTTGCTGCAGGAGGGACTGGTGCACTTCACAAAATAGATGGCATCATGAGGAAAGAAAATTGTGGATATATTGAAGCAACATTACAAGACATCAGCCAGGAAGTTAAAGCTTGGTCGCAAATGGGTCTTCCAAATGGACAATGACCCCAAGCATACTTCCAAAGTTGTGGCAAAATGGCTTAAGGACCACTGCGAAGGAACCACTTACTAGTGAGCCTCCTCCATAAAATCCTGCTGACAGATCCTTTTTATAAATAATTATGATAAAATTTGGCCTTAAATTAAGTTTAGAAATGAATTTCACAACAGAAAAATTTAAAAACAGAAAATATCTGAAGGGGGCACTTGCCCCCAATGGGCCTGACGCCTCTGACGCAGGTTCAATCTTGATTGCAGGGAAATTGAAAATACTTCAGGGGAGACCGTGTAATTGCAGTTTTACTACACAGATCAAAAGGCAATTTAATAAAAAATAGTCATGATCTAGTAGTATTTATGATATAGTAATAAAAGAAAATGTAATTTAATACTGTTAGAAGTTGCTCTTTTATTATGAGTGGCAAGTCAGCCCTCTTCTTGTCCAGCTATATACCACCATAACACACTTAATTGTATGAGGAATAATAAGTAATTAGTAGAAGCTAATTTTGCAATACAAGATACGATCAATTGAACACTTAACACATACATATTCCTTTTATCAAAGTACATGAAATGTAACTCTATTCTTAAACCTTTCACAGACTGTAAACCAATAAGATGTTACTCCCATTTACTCTATTAGTGACATAAAAAAACATGATACAACCAGATACTCTGGAAGAAGTGAATAACGTAAGAGTTCAAACTACCCCATGGAATAGAAAACCTTTTCAACACATATTGCTATATCAGTATTGACACATTCAATGTGTCCCTTTTTTCCATTACTTTCCACTTCATTGCATTTGTCTTGCTATTGTATCACTGGTTTCTCTTCCCCTTTTGCAATTATCTCTGATTGGAACATTTCTGAATTTCTCCAGGTACTATGTGAGATGTTAATAAACCCCTTGTTAAAGGCAAACGTGTACTCAATGATCCTTAACCAGTCTATTTATACTCTGTTCTTAAGCTTTCAAGAGGCAAATGAGAAAGCCAATGAGGCTGAATGAGAAGTATATGGGTTAAATTTCTATCAAACGACATGTTCAGTGATGGATACAATTATTAAAAACTAAAAACTACATTTTAAGTGAGAGGTAGTCACCTCCTTTAAGAGTATAAATTAGCCTGTTTGAGAAGGTTTGAATCCTAAGTAACCTGCCAACACATAGTTTGAAGTACAATACAAACATACTGTAGCAGGTCAAAGCTATGTGCTGGAAAACATTGGTAAAGCATGGGCGGAATAGGGATTGTGGTGCTTATGTGAATTTCCTTTATTTTTCGGCTTCTCACTTGATATTTGTTTTTCACGTTTTTTTATGCTGGAAGGGGATTACACAACATTATTACACAACATTATAATACAGCATAACTCAGCAATACAAGTTAAGTAAAATTAAACAATAATAAGAAATGGCAACATAAATAATGTAGTTGTTAGTACTTATTTAATATTAACAGCTGAATTTCCAGAGGGAAGGGAAAAACCAGAAACCCATTTAAGCCAGTATGGAGTAGACTGGAAAAAATTCCCTGATCTCTCTTAAAAGACAATACAGCAAGTTCCCAGGAAATACACAACATGTGCCCACTAACTATTTACATGAAAATGTACCTTAAGGTTTACTGAAGAAAGGCCTAGTACCACACCTGTAAACAAAAGTGAGTTATAACTAAATAGGTCATGTACAACTAAATGTACATTCGCCAGATATAGTCAACTTAGTAAATATAATTAATGGATGGCCACAATTGCCCGACAAGCCACAGGTTTATGCAGGCTTGTTTTGTTCAAGCCCAATTCTACCACACCTGATTCTACTATTCATGGGCTGCGTTTCAAACTCATAAAAGATACACACTCCTCCACTTACCCTCGCATTATGCCCTTGGGGGAATCCCTGCGGCCATCTTTGTCATTGGTCCAAATGATTAGCCAAGCGAGGGAAGTTGGCAACGTAAGGCCCTCAGCCCTCGTTTTGATCTAGTTTGCGAGTGTACAATTATGTTCACTCCGGGCCTGAAACACTCCATAATTCAATTCACGATGATTGTACATCTGCTAAGACAAGTCTGCCAAAACTTAAAACCAACATTAATATGGAGAAGTCAACATAAAAGTGCAATTAAAAAACAAATGTAAATAAGTTAGATATTGTGCTACTAATGCACATGACGGCACAAACATGTATCATAAAAGTAATTATGCTTTTGGAAACGATAACTTGTGCACGTAACTTTCCCTGACATCACACTTATACATTGCAATTTTCAATTTTCCTTTTATAGTCAGATGGCTAACATTCGATGTCTGCGGATGTGTTGTCTTCTAGCCAAGACATGAAATGCAATCATTGACTTTAGCTCATTTAAGGCACACACAACAGTTCCATGATGACTGAAAACACAACTGTCGGATGAACGAGTGACAAATTTCCAGGCAAGAGAGGTCCATTTAAAATGTATTAATTCTTCCCTTGCCCTGCAAGTGTCAACTCGTCAGACGTCATGATACGTCATCAGAAGTGTCCACTTAATTTGATGGCTGAGGGGAGTGGGCGTGTCTTTTAAGTGTTTGGAATGCAGCCATTGTCTCCATGGACAGCTGAACAGCACTGGGCTTGAATAAAAAATTCAAAACTTGCATAACCCTGTGGATCGTCAAGAGCAATTTTGGTAAGTCCTGATACAAACACTGTTGAAAAACACCTGCAAAATACAAAGTCATTAGACAAGTACAAAACACTTTTAAGAGAAATGATGTACATATTTACAAATCTGACATCAAATCAAAGTTTGTTTGTCACATGCACTGAATCCAACAAGTGTAGACATTACAGTGAAATGCTTACTTACAAGCCCTAACCAACAGCGCAATTTCTAAGTAAAAACACTTGTATGTTGACTTCTCCATTGATGTTGTTTTTAAGTTTTCGTGGACTTTTCTTCGCGGATGTACAATTGTCGCGAATTGAATTATGGGGAGTTTGAGGCCCCGGAGTGAACATAATTGTACACTCGCAAAACCGACTAAAAACGAGGGCTGAGGGGCTTATGTTGCAAACTTCCCTTGCTTGGCTAATCATTTGGACCACCCTCCAAGATGGCGATGGGGATTCCCCCAAGGGCATAAGGCGAGGGTAAGTGGACAAGGGTGTGTCTTTTAAGTGTTTGGACCGCAGCCTCTATTTCAATGAGACCACACATACTAGGCACACTTGAACTCTCACCCTCAACTAGGCTACTGAAGTTGAAGCAGCGAATTTTGAGTGTATGAATAATTCGAAGAATATGTGCTTTTAATACAGTAGGTAAGCTAACACATACAAAGCAGAAAGAGGACCGTTTCAAAATAATCCGTGGGACAACAAAATATTTTCATCCCAAAGTCGTCTGTCTGACCACCCACTACTGCATGCAGCATGAAAAATGCAGACCATGCTGCAATGATCTCGGATGGAACCTGCATGTCAGTACATAACCCTATGCTCATCATGTCATCCTTCAATTTAGGAGGAACAGATGGTGACAGGGGTCTTAGCAGAGTCAGGCAACCAGGGAAGACCAGTCTGTGACAGAGGTGAGGTGCATTTTTGCAGATACTCTCTCTGTCCAGAAAACACTGGACAAGCCAGATGCTATTTTAAGGCATTCAAACAAACCTCCAAAGTTTCCAAACTTTTTATTTTATTTTTATTTCACCTTTATTTAACCAGGTAAGCTAGTTGAGAACAAGTTGTTATTTACAACTGCGACCTGGCCAAGATAAAGCAAAGCAGTGCGACACAAACAACAACACAGAGTTACACATGGAATAAACAAGCATACAGTCAATAACACAATAGAAAAAAGAAAGTTTATATACAGTGTGTGCAAATGGCGTGAGGAGGTAAGGCAATAAATAGGCCATAGAGGCGAAGTAATTACAATTTAGCAAATTAACACTGGAATGATAGATGAGCAGATGGTGATGTGCAAGTAGAAATACTGGTGTGCAAAAGAGCAGAAAGGTAAAAAAAAACAATATGGGGATGAGGTAGGTAGATTGGGTGGGCTATCTACAGATGGGCTATGTACAGCTGCAGTGATCGGTTAGCTGGTCAGATAGCTGATGTTTAAAGTTAGTGAGGGAAATATAGGTCTCCAGCTTCAGCGATTTTTGCAATTCGTTCCAGTCATTGGCAGCAGAGAACTGGAAGGAAAGGCGGCCAAAGGAGGTGTTGGCTTTGGGGATGACCAGTGAGATATATCTGCTGAAGTGCGTGCTACGTGTGGGTGTTGTTATCGTGACCAGTGAGCTGAGATAAGGCGGAGCTTTACCTAGCATAGACTTATAGATGACCTGGAGCCAGTGGGTTTGGCGATGAATATGTAGCGAGGGCCAGCCGACTAGAGCATACAGGTCGCAGTGGTGGGTTTTGGTGACAAAACGGATGGCACTGTGATGGACTGCATCCAGTTTGCTGAGTAGAGTATTGGAAGCTATTTTGTAAATGACATCGCCAAAGTCGAGGATCGGTAGGATAGTCAGTTTTACGAGGGTATGTTTGGCGGCATGAGTGAAGGAGGCTTTGTTGCTAAATAGGAAGCCAATTCTAGATTACATTTTGGATTGGAGATGTTTAATATGAGTCTGGAAGGAGAGTTTACAGTCTAGCCAGACACCTAGGTATTTGTAGTTGTCCACATATTCTAAGTCAGAACCGTCCAGAGTAGTGATGCTAGTCGGGCGGGCGGGCAGCGAACGGTTGAAGAGCATGCATTTGGTTTTACTAGCGTTTAAGAGCAGTTGGAGGCCACGGAAGGAGTGTTGTATGGCATTGAAGCTCGTTTGGAGGTTAGTTAACACGGTGTCCGAAAAGGGCCAGATGTATACAGAATGGTGTCGTCTGCGTAGAGGTGGATCAGGGAATTACCCGCAGCAAGATCGACATCGTTGATATATACAGAGAAAAGACTCGGCCCGAGAATTTAACCCTGTGGTACTCCCAAAGAGACAGCCAGAGGTCCAGACAACAGGCCCTTGGATTTGACACACTGAACTCTGTCTGAGAAGTATTTGGTGAACCAGGCGAGGCAGTCATTTGAGAAACCAAGGCGGTTGAGTCTGCAGATAAGAACACGGTGATTGACAGAGTCGAAGCCTTGGCCAGGTTGATGAAGACGGCTGCACAGTAGTGTCTTTTATCGATGGCGGTTATGATATCGTTTAGTACCTTGAGCGGGGCTGAGGTGCACCCGTGACCAGCTCGAAAACCGGATTGCACAGCGGAGAAGGAACGGTGGGATTCGAAATGGTCAGTGATCTGTTTATTAACCTGTTGGGGATAGGGGGCAGTATTTGCACGGCCGGATAAAAAACGTACCCGATTTAATCTGGTTACTACTCCTGCCCAGTAACTAGAATATGCATATATTTGATTTGGATAGAAAACACCCTAAAGTTTCTAAAACTGTTTGAATGGTGTCTGTGAGTATAACAGAACTCATTTGGCAGGCTAAAACCTGAGAAGATTCCAAACAGGAAGCGCTCTCTCTGACTATTTCTTGGCCTTCTTGATCATCTCTAACCAAACAGGGGATCTCTGACATAACGTGACATTTTCTAACGCTCCCATAGGCTCTCAGAAGGCGCCAGAACGATGAATGGTGACTTTGGAGCCCCTGGCTGAAAAACATTAGCGCATTTGGATAGTGGTCGATCTGAGAACAATGAGACTGGGGCGCGTGCACGAGGAGACTCCATGTTTTTATTTGTTCGTCTTTGAACGAAAACAGGGTTTCCCGGTCGGAATATTATCGCTTTTTTACGAGAAAAATCGCATAAAAATTGATTTTAAACAGCGTTTGACATTCTTCGAAGTACGGTAATGGAATTTAAAAAAAAAATTTGTCACGAAACGCGTCGGGCGCGTCACCCTTCTTTACCCTTCGGATAGTGTCTTGAACGCATGAACAAAAGGCCGCTACTTGGATATAACTATGGATTATTTGGAACCAAACCAACATTTGTTGGGTTGGCGCCCCACCCTTGGTCCTGCCGTACATACCTACAAGACGCAGGCCTCCTAATTGTCCCTAGAATTTCTAAGCAAACGGCTGGAGGTAGGGCTTTCTCCTATAGAGCTCGATTTTTATGGAATGGTCTGCCTACCCATGTGAGAGACGCAGACTCAGTCTCAACCTTTAAGTCTTTACTGAAGACTTATCTCTTCAGTAGGTCCTATGATTAAGTGTAGTCTGGCCCAGGAGTGTGAAGGTGAACGGAAAGGCTGGAGCAACGAACCGCCCTTGCTGTCTCTGCCTTGCCGGTTCCCCTCTTTCCACTGGGATTCTCTGCCTCTAACCCTATTACAGGGGCTGAGTCACTGACTTACTGGTGTTCTTCCATGCCGTCCATGGGAGGGGTGCGTCACTTGAGTGGGTTGAGTCACTGACGTGGTCTTCCTGTCTGGGTTGGCCCCCCCCCTTGGGTTGTGCCATGGCGGAGATTTTTGTGGGCTATACTCGGCCTTGTCTTCGGACGGTAAGTTGTTGGTTGTAGACATCCCTCTAGTGGTGTGGGGGCTGTGCTTTGGCAAAGTGGGTGGGGTTATATCCTGCCTGTTTGGCCCTGTCCGGGGGTATCATTGGATGGGGCCACAGTGTCTTCTGATCCCTCCTGTCTCAGCCTCCAGTATTTATGCTGCAGTAGTTTATGTGCCGGGGGGCTAGGGTCAGTCTGTTACATCTGGAGTATTCTCTTGTCTTATCCGGTGTCCTGTGTGAATTTAAATATGCTCTCTCTAATTCTCTCTTTCTCTCTTTCTTTCTTTCTCTCGGAGGACCTGAGCCCTAGGACCATGCCTCGGGACTACCTGGCATGATGACTCCTTGCTGTCCCCAGTCCACCTGGCCATGCTGCTGCTCCAGTTTCAACTGTTCTGCCTGCGGCTACGGAACCCTGACCTGTTCACCGGACGTGCTTGTTGCACCCTCGACAACTACAATGATTATTATTATTTGACCATGCTGGTCATTTATGAACATTTTAACATCTTGACCATGTTCTGTTATAATATCCACCCGGCACAGCCAGAAGAGGACTGGCCACCCCTCATAGCCTGGTTCCTCTCTAGGTTTCTTCCTAGGTTTTTGGCCTTTCTAGGGAGTTTTTCCTAGGGAGTTTTTCCTAGCCACCGTGCCTCTTTCACATGCATTGCTTGCTGTTTGGGGTTTTAGGCTGGGTTTCTGTACAGCACTTTGAGATTTCAGCTGATATACGAAGGGCTATATAAATAAAATTTGATTTGATTTGATTTGTTATTGAAGTAGAAGTCCTGGGAGTGCATTCTGACGAAGAACAGCAAAGGTAATCATATTTTTCTAATAGTAATTCTGAGTTTGGTGAGTACCACACTTGGTGGGTGTCAAAATAGCTAGCCTGTGATGGCCAGGCTATCTACTCAGAATATTGCAAAATGTGCTTTCACCGAAAAGCTATTTTAAAATCAGACATAGCGATTGCATAAAGGAGTTCGGTATCTATAATTCTTAAAATAATTGTTATGTTTTTTGTGAACGTTTATTGTGAGTAATTTAGTAAATTCACCGGAAGTGTTCGGTGGGAATGCTAGTCACATGCTAATGTAAAAAGCTGGTTTTTGATATAAATATGAACTTGATTGAACAAAACATGCATGTATTGTATAACATAATGTCCTAGGAGTGTCATCTGATGAAGATCATCAAAGGATTGTGCTGCATTTAGCTGTGGTTTTGGTTTTTGTGACATTATATGCTAGCTTGAAAAATGGGTGTCTGATTATTTCTGGCTGGGTACTCTGCTGACATAATCTAATGTTTTGCTTTCGTTGTAAAGCCTTTTTGAAATCGGACAGTGTGGTTAGATTAACGAGAGTCTTGTCTTTAAAATGGTGTAAAATAGTCATATGTTTGAGAAATTGAAGTAATAGCATTTCTAAGGTATTTGAATATCGCGCCACGGGATTACACTGGCTGTTGAGTAGGGTTAACTTGGCTTTCGAAGACTTTAGAAATGGCAGGATGGATATAGGTCTAAAACAGCTTGGGTCTAGTTTTGCCCTTTGAAGAGGGGGATGACCGCGGCAGCTGTCCAATCTTTAGGGATCTCGGACAATACGAAAGAGAGGTTGAACAGACTGGTAATAGGGGTTGCAACAATGGCGGTGGAACATTTTAGAAAGAGATGGTCCAGATTGTCTATCCCAGCTGATTTGTATGGATCCAGGTTTTGCAACTCTTTCAGTATATCTGCTATCTGAATTTTGGTGAAGGAGTAGCTGGGGAGGCTTGGGCAAGTAGCTGCGGGGGGTGCAGGGCTGTTGGCCGGGGTTGGGGTAGCCAGGAGAAAAGTATGGCCAGCCGTAGAGAAATGCTTATTGAAATTCTCGATTATCGTGGATTTATCGATGGTGACAGTGTTACCTAGCCTCAGTGCAGTGGGCAGCTGGGAGGAGGTGCTCTTGTTCTTCATGGACTTTACGGTGTCCCAGAAGCTTTTGGAGTTAGAGCTACAGGATGCACATTTCTGTTTGAAAAAGCTATCCTTTGCTTTCCTGACTGACTGCATGTATTGGTTCCTAACTTCCCTGAAAATCTGCATATCGCGGGGACTATTCGATGCTAGTGCAGTCCACCAGAGGATGTTTTTGTGCTGGCCGAGTCAGGTCTGGAGTGAACCAAGGTCTATATCTGTTCTTAGTTCTTGTAACGGCGGTCGTCAGGAAAGGACCAAGGCGCAGCAGGTTGAGTGCTCATATTTAACCTCTTACATCTAGACGTTCCGCTAGCGGAACACCGCTCCAATATCCAATGATAGGGCGTGGCGCGAAATATAAACTCCTCGAAAATCCGAAAACTTCCATTTTTCAAACATATGACTATTTTACAGCATTTTAAAGACAAGACTCTCCTTTATCTAACCACACTGTCCGATTTCAAAAAGGCTTTACAACGAAAGCAAAACATTAGATTATGTCAGCAGAGTACCCAGCCAGAAATAATCACACAGCCATTTTTCAAGCTAGCATATAGTGTCACAAAAAACAAAATCACAGCTAAATGCAGCACTAACCTTTGATGATCTTCATCAGATGACACTCCTAGGACATTATGTTATACAATACATGCATGTTTTGTTCAATCAAGTTCATATTTATATCAAAAAACAGCTTTTTACATTAGCATGTGACGTTCAGAACTAGCATTCCCACCGAACACTTCCGGTGAATTTACTAAATTACTCACGATAAACGTTCACAAAAAACATAATTATTTTAAGAATTATAGATACAGAACTCCTTTATGCAATCGCCGTGTCCGATTTTAAAATAGCTTTTCGGTGAAAGCACATTTTGCAATATTCTGAGTAGATAGCCCGGCCATCACAGGCTAGCTATTTTGACACCCACCAAGTTTGGTACTCACCAAACTCAGATTTACTATAAGAAAAATTGGATTACCTTTGCTGTTCTTCGTCAGAATGCACTCCCAGGACTTCTACTTCAATAACAATTGTTGGTTTGGTTCCAAATAATCCATAGTTATATCCAAATAGCGGCGTTTTGTTCGTGCGTTCAAGACACTATCCGAAGGGTAACGAAGGGTGACGCGCGGACGCATATCGTGACAAAAAATTCAAAATATTCCATTACCGTACTTCGAAGCATGTCAAACGCTGTTTAAAATCAATTTTTATGCTATTTTTCTCGTAAAATAGCGATAATATTCCGACCGGGAGTCGTTGTTTTCGTTCAAAGACTGATAATCTAAAATGGACTCTTCACGTGCATGCGCGCGCCCGTCTCATAGTTCTCAGATCAACCACTATCCAAATGAGCTACTGTTTTTCAGCCATGGACTGCAAAGTCATCATTCAACGTTCTGGCGCCTTCTGAGAGCCTATGGGAGCCTTAGAAAGTGTCACGTTACAGCAGAGATCCTCTGTTTTCAATAAAGAGAATAAAGAAGGCCAAGAAATGGTCAGAGCGGGCACTTCCTGTTTGGAATCTTCTCAGGTTTTGGCCTGCCATATGAGTTCTGTTATACTCACAGACACCATTCAAACAGTTTTAGAATTATATGCATATTCTAGTTTCTGGGCAGGAGTAATAAACAGATTAAATCGGGTACGTTTTTTATCCGGCCGTGAAAATACTGCCCCCTATCCATATCAGGTTAACTTTAATGAGAACACTTACACAAACAAAACAAAACAACGGACGACGAATACAGTCTTGAAGGCAAACGACAGCAATTCAAGAGACAACCTCCCACAATTTACAAACACAAATACACACTAATATATAGGACTCTCAATCAAAGGCAACTAGACAACACCTGCCTTCAAATGAGAGTCCACACCCCAATTAACTAAACATAGAAACAGACTAACTAGAAAGAACATAGAAATAGACTAACATAAAGCAGTGACCAAAAAACCCCGGAATACATAAATCAACTACGCTCTACATAATACACACACCCCGAACCACATAAACCAAATACCCTCTGCCACGTCCTGACCAGCCTACACTAACAAAATAACCCTCATACTGGTCAGAACGTGACATTACCCCCCCCCAAAGGTGCAGACCCCGGATGCACCTCACACACAAAAAAAACAACAACAAAAGAAAATTACCCCTATACTAAAGGGAGGGAAGGGAGGGTGGCTGCCGTCAACGACGGCACCTGTGCTACACCCCCTCTCCCCAACCCAGCTATACCGGAGGTGGCTTTGGCTCCGGCCTACTGTCCTCCAGAATGCAGAACTTGATCAGTTTCCGGCCGTAGGCAGACTCCCCTCATTCCGGATCATCGGCAGACCTCTTCCGTTCCATGCTGAAGGCAGACTCATTTGTTATACAGTTAATCATATTTAGTTCCAAATCGTCAGGCTTACTCAGTTCCGGGTTGCTGCTAGACTCCCTTGGTTCCGGGTCACCGGCAGACTCACCTGGTTCCGGGTCACAGGCAGACCCCTTCGGTTCCGGGTCGCAGGCAGACTCCCTCGGTTACGGGTCGCAGGCAGACCCCCTCGGTTCCGGGTCGCAGGCAGACTCCCTCGGTTCCGGGTCGCAGGCAGACCCCCTCGGTTCCGGGTCGCAGGCAGACTCCCTCGGTTCCGGGTCGCAGGCAGACTCCCTCGGTTCCGGGTCGCAGGCAGACTCCCTCGGTTCCGGGTCGCAGGCAGACTCCTTTGGTTCCGGGTCGTAGGCAGACTTCCTCGGTTCCGGGTCGCGGGCAGACTACCTCGGTTCCGGATCACGGGCAGTCTCCCTCGGTTCCTGATCACAGGCAGTCTCCCTCGGTTCTGGACTAGACACTGTTGCCGGAAACTCTGGACTGCACACTGTTGCCGGATACTCTGGACCGCACACTGTTGCCGGATACTCTGGACCGCACACTGTTGCCGGATACTCTGGACCGCACACTGTTGCCGGATACTCTGGACCGCACACTGTTGCCGGATACTCTGGACCGCACACTGTTGCCGGATACTCTGGACCGCACACTGTTGCCGGATACTCTGGACCGCACACTGTTGCCGGATACTCTGGACCGCACACTGTTGCCGGATACTCTGGACCGCACACTGTTGCCGTATACTCTGGACCGCACACTGTTGCCGGATACTCTGGACTGCATACTGTTGCCGAACTCTCGAGGCTGGGCTGACGCACTGGAAGCCTGATGTGTGGTACTGGTACTGGATGTGCCAGTCTGGGGACACGCACCTCAGGGCTAGTGCGGAGAGCGGGAACAGGACGAGTCGGACTGGGCTGACGCACTGGAAGCCTGGTGCGTGGTGCTGGTACTGGATATGCCAGACTGGAAACACACACCTTAAGGCTAGTGCGTGGAGCGGGAACAGGACGGGTTGGACTGGGCTGATGCACTGGAAGCCTGGTGCGTGGTGTTGGTACTGGATATGCCAGCCTGGAAACACACACCTCACGGCTAGTGAGAGGAGCGGGAACAGGATATATTGGACCGTGAAGGCGCACTGGCGGTCTCGAGCGCAGTACTGGCTCCACCCTTCCTGGCTGGATGCCCGCTTTCCCCTGACAAATGCGGGGCGCAGGTACTGCGCACACCGGCCTGTGAATACTAGGCCTCGACGCCGTGCACATCACTCCAACGCACGGGACCTGACTAATAATAGGCTGCCCCCAATAAGCATGGGGATTTGGCTTGCGGCTCAATCCTGGCCCTACCAAACTACCCGTGTGCCCCCCCCCCAAAAAATTATTGGGGCTGCCTCTCCGGGTTAAACGGCAGTCGTGTTCCCCTGTAGCGTTCCCAGTCTTCGCTCCATTTTCTCCATGGGCCCTCTCTGGCCATAATCTGTTCCCATGTCCATTTCTCCCATTGGTCCAACTCAAATTCCCTTTGCTCCTCAAAGTCCACCTGTTGCTCCTTCCTCCGCTGCTTGGTCCGGATTTGGTGGGAGGTTCTGTAACGGCGGTCGTCAGGAAAGGACCAAGGCGCAGCGGGTTGAGTGCTCATAATTAACTTTAATGAGAACACTTACACAAACAAAACAAAACAACGGCTGAAGAATACAGTCTTGAAGGGAACCGACAGCAATTCAAGAGACAACCTCCCACAATTTACAAACACAAACACCCTAATATATAGGACTCTCAATCAAAGGCAACTAGATAACACCTGCCTTCAATTGAGAGTCCACACCCCAATTAACTAAACATAGAAACAGACTAACTAGAAAGAACATAGAAATAGACTAACATAGAGCAGTGACCAAAAAACCCCGGAATACATAAATCAACTACCCTCTACATAATACACACACCCCGAACCACATACCCTCTGCCACGTCCTGACCAGCATACACTAACAAAATAACCCTCATACTGGTCAGAACGTGACAGTTCTACATTTTTTGAAAGGGGCATGCTTATTTAATATGGTGAGATAATTACTTTTAAAGAACGACCAGGCATCCTCGACTGACGGGATGAGGTCAATATCCTTCCAGGATACCCGGACCAGGTCGATTAGAAAGGCCTGCTCGCAGAAGGTTTTAGGGAGCGTTTGACAGTGATGAGGAGTGGTAGTTTGACCGCAGACCCATAGCGGGTGCAGGCAATGAGGAAGTGATCGCTGAGATCCTGATTGAAAACAGCAGAGGTGTATTTGGAGGGCAAGTTTGTCAGGATAATATCTATGAGGGTGCCCATGTTTACGGATTTGGGGTTGTACCTGGTGGGTTCCTTGATAATTTGTGTGAGATTGAGGGCATCAAGCTGAGATTGTAGGACTGCCGGGCGTTAAGCATATCCCAGTTTAGGTCACCTAACAGAACGAACTCTGAAGATAGATGGGGGCAAACAATTCACATATGGTGTCCAGGGCACAGCTGGGAGCTGAGGGGGGTCTATAACAGGCGGCAACAGTGAGAGACTTATTTCTGGAGAGATTCATTTTTAAAATTAGAAGCTTGAACTGTTTGGGCATAGACCTGGAAAGTATGACAAAACTTTGCAAGCTATCTCTGGAGTTGATTGCAACTCCTCCCCCTTTGGCAGTTCTATCTTGATGGAAAATGTTGCAGTTGGGTATGGAAATCTCTGAATTTTTGGTGGCCTTCCTAAGCCAGGATTCAGGCATGGTAAGGACATCAGGGTTGGAGGAGTGTGCTAAAGCAGTGAGTTAAACAAACTTAGGGAAGTCAACAAATGAGAGTGCCTGGGGACACGCAGGGCCTGGGTTAACCTCCACATCTCCCGAGGAACAGAGGAGGAGTAGGATGAGGGTACGGCTAAAGTCTATCAAAACTGGTCGTCTAGTGCGTTGGGGACAGAGAATAAAAGGAGCAGATTTCTGGGTGTGGCAGAATAGATTCAGGGCATAATGTACAGACAGGGGTATGGTGGGGTGCGGATACAGTGGAGGTAAGCCCAGGCACCGAGTGATGATAAGAGAGGTTGCATCTCTGGACGGGATAGTTCTGCTGGGTGAGGTCACCGCATGTGTGGGAGGTGGGACAAAGAAGGTATCTGAGGCATGTTGAGTGGGACTTGGGGCTCCTCAGTAAACTAAAACAATGATGACTATCCTAAACAACAGCTTACAAGGCATATTGACATTTGAGAGAGACATAAAGCGATGATGCAGCGATGATCCGATGCAAAGGTCCAGAGCTTACAGCAAGGATCCGGTGGAGTAGTGGATTCTAGCCGTGTTGGGGGTAGAGTCCGGGAGGCATCGGCTGAGTAGCCGAGTGATCACAGAGTTGGCCGGGGAGTGGGCCTGGCTCAGGGCTAGCTTCGGGGCTGGGTCACTCGGTGGCAGCTAACTAGCTGTGATTATCAGGAGTAATAGTCCAGGGTCCAACTGTATCAAGGGTTGATAGAGGCTTTTCCTGATGATACAAAACATGTGAAACAAAAATGTGAAGAAGACCTGGGAGATGCTATTGATGATGATGAATATATACAGATATGTTAGAATGCCAAGTCATGTTCATATAATCTCAGACATAAATTACTGTAGTTTAAGACCATCCATAGAATGTACTATATGCCAGTGAAACTGAATATCATGCACTCAGAAATTATAGTATTATGCTTGAGGTGTAAAGCACAAAGGGGACATATTTGCATATTTTGTGGTCTTGTGAAGGCTGTCTGAATTCTGGCAAAGAGTATGTACTTTTATTTCAGCATGTCTACAGATTCTCCCTTCTCCCTGTTTTTGTTGGCTTGGAAATGTTGATACTGGAGACTGTTTTAGAAAAAACTGTGTAACCGAGCATTTATAGTGGCTAATAAATGCATTGCCATTAATTGGAAGGTTGGTTATCCTCTCATAATGTATGGAAGAAATATGAAATTATGTAGAGTATCACTAGATTTGTTTTAAGATTAAGGGTATACTGTGCAACTTTCATGAGGTCTGGATGCTTTATATGGAATATTGTACAAAAAAAGGAGTCTGTATTGAAAACATGCCCACGTCAGGTTAGATTTAGGCAATCCCTAGCTGGTGGGCTGCTCAGTCCTGGCCCTGGGGGTCTGCTGTACTGTTGTTACTTTGGCCTTGGCCTAACACACCTGAAACCAATAATGAATGTTTAAGTAAGATCCTAAAGCTGAGTGGGGTCTGTTGGGTTGGGGCACTTCAGGGCCGTGGACCCCTAGGGGCAGGACGGGGTGACCCAGCTATATTGTGTGCAAGTAACAAGAGCTCTACAGTACTATTAGGCCCATGATATGAATTAAATGGAGGGTGTACTGTTTCTGTCTGTTAATGTTTAGGTGTACTGTATGTGTGTTCATTCAATTTTCCCTTGACACATAAAAAAAGAGATGGAAGGAAGTTGTGTGGGGGGGAGAGTTGAGTTATTGACTAGACTGGTGGGGGTCGGGCGTGTATGAAGCTTGGGTTGGCTGGGCGGTCTGGCTGCAATTTGATATAGTCTTAAAGACAATAAAAAGTTGTCTTTGTATTTTATTTGTAAGAGTTGTTCATTTGTTAGGCTATTGGTTAAAGGTGCAACACAATATTGATTATTGAATTATCATGGATCTAGTTTGGTCTTATCAGTCACATAAACATATTTAATAATCTCTTATCTAGCTTGATGAATGTGGGCATTTTTGCTTACTTTTTGTTGTTCTAAGTAGAGATGGCTAGATGGGCCATCTCATATTAGATTGTGTAGAAATGCAGGAAATGGGCTTCAGATGCCCCCCCCAAAATGGGAGTACCCCCAGACCCCCTGCCAAGTTATGTCCCCCTCTTCAAATAGCACTGCTGGTGATTTAAAAAGTAATAGTCAATTGATCAATAACACAATAATACTCTTATCAAAAATGTTGATTTTTAATTTAAAATATGTAGAATATATGAGAAAAGAAAGGTTCAGGACTTTTGTGAAACATCACAGCACAGTTTAAAACATATATGGCAAATATAAATCAAAACTGGATGTGTTCAGAGATAGATGGGAGGGGTTGAGGGTAGCTGAAGGATGGGACTAAAAACAAACAAAAGATAACTGATGTAAAATATTTTGTGTCCGTAAAACGTATATATTATAGTATGTATAAGCTGGAAGTAGAAGCCTAAGTATTGCTGTCAATTAGTTTACTCCAATTAAGGGAGGGATGGAAGGGTTAGGGGGAAATAAAAAAGGAAAACATTTAAAATATATACGGTACCAGTCAAAAGATTGGACAGAACTACTCATTCAAGGTTTTTTATTTATTTTTACTATTTTCTACATTGTAGAATAATAGTGAACACATCAAAACTTTGAAATAACACATATGGAATCATCTCATTTGGTTTGGCGCTATGCTGTCATTTGAGCTACAGAAGCCTATAGCTTGGGTCTCCAAATGTCATTCTTTCAAGTTAAAAGACCAGCATTTCATAAACTCAACTGTGGAAAAAGTTATATGTTGATATGCTTCAGTTTGCTGCCACATGACTGGTTTTACATTTGTCTTCAGAGATTATAATGTAAAATAGATCTAAAACAATACACACTGCTCAAAAAATAAAGGGAACACTAAAATAACACATCCTAGATCTGAATGAATTAAATAATCTTATTAAATACTTTTTTCTTTACATAGTTGAATGTGCTGACAACAAAATCACACAAAAATAATCAATGGAAATCCAATTTACCAACCCATGGAGGTCTGGATTTGGAGTCACACTCAAAATTAATTAAAGTGGAAAACCACACTACAGGCTGATCCAACTTTGATGTAATGTCCTTAAAACAAGTCAAAATGAGGCTCAGTAGTGTGTATGGCCTCCACATGCCTGTATGACCTTCCTACAATGCCAGGGCATACTCCTGATGAGGTGGCGGATGGTCTCCCGAGGGATCTCCTCCCAGACCTGGACTAAAGCATCCGCCAACTCCTGGACAGTCTGTGGTGCAACGTGGCGTTGGTGGATGGAGCGAGACATGATGTCCCAGATGTGCTCAATTGGATTCAGGTCTGGGGAGCGGGCGGGCCAGTCCATAGCATCAATGCCTTCCTCTTGCAGGAACTGCTGACATACTCCAGCCACATGAGGTCTAGCATTGTCTTGCATTAGGAGGAACCCAGGGCCAACCGCACCAGCATATGGTCTCACAAGGGGTCTGAGGATCTCATCTCGGTACCTAATGGCAGTCAGGCTACCTCTGGCGAGCACATGGAAGGCTGTGCGGCCCCCCCAAAGAAATTCCACCCCACACCATGACTGACCCACCGCCAAACCGGTCATGCTGGAGGATGTTGCAGGCAGCAGAACGTTCTCCACGGCGTCTCCAGACTCTGTGACGTCTGTCACATGTGCTCAGTGTGAACCTGCTTTCATCTGTGAAGAGCACAGGGCGCCAGTGGTGAATTTGCCAATCTTGGTGTTCTCTGGCAAATGCCAAACGTCCTGCACGGTGTTGGGCTGTAAGCACAACCCCCACCTGTGGACGTCGGGCCCTCATACCACCCTCATGGAGTCTGTTTCTGACCGTTTGAGCAGACACATGCACATTTGTGGCCTGCTGGAGGTCATTTTGCAGGGCTCTGGCAGTGCTCCTCCTGCTTCTCCTTGCACAAAGGCGGAGGTAGCGATCCTACTGCTGGGTTGTTGCCCCCCTACGGCCTCCTCCACGTCTCCTGATGTACTGGCCTGTCTCCTGGTAGCGCCTCCATGCTCTGGACACTACGCTGACAGACACAGCAAACCTTCTTGCCACAGCTCGCATTGATGTGCCATCCTGAATGAGCTGCACTACCTGAGCCATTTGTGTGGGTTGTAGACTCCGTCTCATGCTACCACTAGAGTGAAAGCACCGCCAGCATTCAAAAGTGACCAAAACATCAGCCAGGAAGCATAGGAACTGAGAAGTGGTCTGTGGTCACCACCTGCAGAACCACTCCTTTATTGGGGGTGTCTTGCTAATTTCCTATAATTTCCACCTGTTGTCTATTCCATTTGCACAACAGCATGTGACATTTATTGTCAATCAGTGTTGCTTCCTAAGTGGACAGTTTGATTTCACAGAAGTGTGTTTGACTTGGAGTTACATTGTGTTGTTTAAGCGTTCCCTTTATTTTTTTGAGCAGTGTACTTTTATATATTTACAATCCCCTTATCCAAATGGTTACTCATTTACCTAAAGTGGTTCCTCAATTAAAAGTTTAGAGCTTATGCCGCGACCATTTGTGGTAGATGGTGGGAGGTTGGGGTAAATTGCGTCATTGCACCACACTATCACAAGGGAGTTAGAAAATGAGCAGGACAAACTTCTCTCTTTGAGGAGAGCCCACGCACTTCAACAATATTTGCGCAGATCAAGTATGCAGTCTTGCACAAATTGGAACATTTTCTGGCTGGCGCTTGCATTGCCTTATTGTTTTCCTTACAAATAATAACTTTGGACATGTGTACAATCCTATCAAAGTAAGTTCCTTATTTTCTGAATATATTTTTGTCGTTTCCACTGTAGGCGCATGCAGTATGTATGTACACTACCGGTCAAAAGTTTTAGAACACCTATTCATTCAAGGGTTTCTCTTTATTTTTTACTATTTTCTACATTGTTGAATAATAGTGAAGACATCAAAACTATGAAATAACACAGTCATGTAGTAACCAAAAAAGTGTTAAACTAATCAAAATATATTTTATATTTCAGATTCTTCAAAGTTGCCACCCTTTACCTTGATGACAGCTTGCACACTCTTGGCATTCTTTCAGCCAGCTTTATGAGGTAGTCACCTGGAATGCATTTCAATTAACAGGTGTGCCTTGTTAAAAGTTAATGTGTGGAATTTCTTAATGTGTTTGAGCCAATCAATTGTGTTGTGACAAGGTAGGGGTGGTATACAGAAGATAGCCCTATTTGGTAAAAGACCAAGTTCATATAATGGCAAGAACAGCTCAAATAAGCAAAGAGAAACGATAGTCAGTCAATAAGGAACATTTCAAAAACTTTGAAAGTTTCTTCAAGTGCAGTCGCAAAAACCATTAAGCGCTATGATGAAACTGACTCTGATGAGGACCGCCACAGGAATGGAAGACTCAGAGTTACCTCTGCTGCAGAAGATAAGTTCATTACAGTTACCAGCCTCAGAAATTGCAGCCCAAATAAATTCTTCAGAGTTCAAGTAACTGACACATCTCAACATCCACTGTTCAGATGAGACTGTGTGAATCAGGTCTTCATGGTTGAATTGCTGCAAAGAAACCACTGCTAAATGACACCAATTAGAAGAAGTGACTTGCTTGGGCCATGAAACAGGAGCAATGGACATTAGATCAGTGGAAATCTGTCCTTTGGTCTGTCCTACGCAGAGTAGGTGAACGGATGATCTACGCATGTGGGGTTTCCACCGTGAAGCATGGAGGAGGAGGTGTGATGGTGTGGTGGTGCTTTGCTTATGACACTGTCAGTGATTTTATTTAGAATGGAAGTTAGACTTCACCAGCGTGTGTACCACAGCATTCTACAGCGATACAACATCACATCTGGGTTGCACTTAGTGGGACTATCATTGTTTTTCAACAGGACAATGACCCAACACACCTCGAGGCTGTGTAAGGGCTATCTGACCAAAAAGGAGAGTGATGGAGTGATGGTGCATTCCAGGTGAAGCTGGTTGAGAGAATGCCAAGAGAGTGCAAAGCTGTCTTTCAGGCAAATGGTGGCTACTTTGAAGATTCTTTAATATAAAATATATTTTGATTTGTTTTTAACACTTTTTTGGTTACTACATGATTCTATATGTGTTATTTCATAGTTTTGATGTCTTCACTATTATTCTACAATGTAGTAAATAGTAAAGAATTTAAGAAAAAACGTTGAATGTGTAGGTGTGTCCAAACTTTAGAGTGTTACTGCATATATATTTACAAAACATATATATGGGGGATTGGAATTGATGCAGACAATTACATTGATGGAAGCCACAATCTATCTGCAATATTAAAGCTGATCTACCCCCTAAAAATAAAATATTATGTCCCCCCGATGACGGTAGTCATGGAGTGCATCTCCCAGATGAGGGCAACGATCTCTTACTGAGCTGGTCTCTCCTCTGTTCTAGCAGGATGCACACACCACCGCTGTCATACCCTGATCTGTTTCACCTGTCTTGTGCTTGTCTCCACCCCCCTCCAGGTGTCGCCCATTTTCCCCATTATCCCCTGTGCATTAATACCTGTATTTTCTGTTTGTCTGTTGCCAGTTCATCTTGTCTTGTCTTGCCTACCAGTGGTTTTCCTGTACTCGTTTTTTTCCTCTCTATTCCCTATTGTCTAGTTTTCCCGTTTTGACCATTCGGCCTGCCCTGAGCCTGCCTGCCGTTCTGTACCTTGTGACACTGCCCTGGATTACTGACCTCTGCCTGCCCTGTGCCTGACTGTCTGATAACCACACTCACTGCCACTTGCCTGCCAATCCACAAACCCAAAGGTTATTTTAAGAGCCACCTAATAAATGCAAATAAGTGTGTGTGTGTGTCGGGAGGGGGCTGTCAAAACTATAAATGAAATAATGGACAAAATGTATCTTCCGGAAGGAAAACCCACAATCTTTAGATCCACAGGCAATAACTATAACCATTACACTATGAACCCTGTTCTGAAAACATTGGACAGTCTGGAAGCGTTTGTTCCAAAATGATCTTGTTAATTCACTCAGTACAGATTGAAATTTTATTTCTCTTGCTTGGTTAAAATGCAATAGTCTAAAACAGTTGATTTGAAAACTCATTTAATCACATAGCTAACCAAGTTAGCAAGCATGTCAATTTGTTTTGACTGCACACAGCATGGCACACAATTTAAGCAAGCAGAGAGAGGTTTTGATTCATCTGTCCCTGGGTACACCGGGCTATGGCCCATCAAGCAAAAACAGGGAGGGAAGGTGTTTCTATCAAAAGCAATCACTTTTCCATGTGAAAACACAGAATCCTACTCATTACTACACATGCTTAATTATGTCACTTTTGTTTTGAGTTGACATCGCCGTCAGACAGAGCGGGGCACCTGGCTCACACCCAGGAGGCAGCCCGGTTCCGAATCGAATGCAATCAACTTTTAGCTGGTGCTAAATGCACCAAAACGGGCACCCGGGCGAGATTAATTGAACCCCCACAATGATTCTGATGTTGTTTTACCTGGGTGCACCTTGCGCAGCCCCCACAACCCCTGACTACTTTTTATTTGTGGATGAATAGTGTCTTGAAACTGTGTTAATCAGTCAGCATAAATGTTGATTATAATAATGAGAAGAACGCAGGAGAGGGAGCATATGCTGGAGCTGGACTGTTTTCTACATGTTTGAAACAGCGATGCTGTCAATTGAGTCTGGTAAGATGTCTGATGCTAGCATGCATTTGCACACTGGCAGTGTACAACTGAACTGAGACTCTGTTTACTTGTGCGTTTGGTGTTCAACCATGACTTTGTGTGGTTCATAACTAGCTTACTGTTTCTTAACAAAGCAATTTGTTTAGAATTATTGAAATAATACATCTTCAAATATCAGGAATTGGAACACAACATTTCTCAAAAGCCCAAAAGGAGATAGGAATCAACATGGTAGGGATAAAAACACAGCAAACAGAGGACATAGAAGGCACGGGTATGTTGTATGTTGTGATGGAAAGTGTGATGTGTGTTTTTGTGTTTGGAAAAGTGTGGAGTTAAGTGAGTGAAAAAGGAAAATGGTTGCAAATGCCAGAGCCCATGTGTGTCTGCGAGCAGGAGCTGTGACAGAGAGAGCTTTCAATATTTTGCAGATACGGGATAGACATTTTAAAATAAATGATCAATATAGTTTATGTATTTATTGTCCTATCATGAAGGAACAGTCTCCAACGCTATACTCTAGACACTCACCTGAGCGACTCTCACACTAAGGAGAAGTCCTTATCTGTTTTATAGGCCTACTGCAAGTAGCCGATAGGCAGCCAAGACAGAAAGATGAACGCAGTCAGAGACCCACTAAAGCAGCACTGCCCCTCAATAATCTGAGCCTGTCTGGCAGTGTTGGTCCAACAAAGCCAAAGCCCCCGGATTGGTGAGCATAATTTACAAGGAATTTCTCAATGCTGCTAATGAGAACCTTGTACCTAGCCAGTGAGAATTCCAGTGGGGTGCCCCCACCCAGGTAGTGGCAGTGTTGGCAACACTAGCTGCAGTAACCCATGGGGAGGGGGTCACACTAGCACAATCAGAGAGGGGGCAAATTATTGTGGCCCTGGTGGCACAAAATAATCAAAAGGTCTGACTGCACAGAAGTGCTTGGAAACGGGGGACCAGCGTGTGTGTCAGAGCAGGAGGGTGTTGTGTATCTGAGCTCCATCAGCTAGCACTTGAAATTGGTTAATCAAATCTCCCCATTCTTGCTCTGTTTTGCATGCCTGCTCAAACAGCTACAACTGCATATGCATTTGCACATCAAGTCTTCTCTTAAGTTGGGCTCGGGGTTGGAACAACTGTTGAACATCTGAGCTTGTGGTTGTTTGTAAGGGAAGGGTGGGGAGTGTGTATGATTGTGTGTGTGTACTGTATGTATCCCACATCTGTTGCTATTTGGTAATGATGTTAGTGACAAAGGATAAATCATCATATTTGCTTGCCAAAAATGTAATTTTTGTGATGCCAACCCTGGTTATAGGTAACAGTCCTTCCTATGAAATGCCTTCATTATTACTCATATTATTTGTTAATTGTGGAAATAAATTAAGATATGCAAGGTTATTTATATATATATATATATAAATAAATTAAGATATGCAAGGTTATATATATATATATATATATATATACACATTTGTTTAAATAATTGTATACAATATAATTGACATCAGGGCGTTGGAAATGCTTTTGGCAGTTAATCTGCTTCTGTGGGTGGCACTGCCTGCTCTTTTTAAAGAATGTGTCCCAATCTCTCAAAGGCCCTAGGATCCAGGTGGACAGGGGGAGACTGGATCCAGGTGGACAGGGGGAGACTGGATCCAGGTGGACAGGGGGAGACTGGATCCAGGTGGACAGGGGGAGACTGGATCCAGGTGGACAGAGGGAGACTGGATCCAGGTGGACAGGGGGAGACTGGATCCAGGTGGACAGGGTGAGACTGGATCTAGGTGGACAGGGGGAGACTGGATCTAGGTGGACAGGGGGAGACTGGATCCAGGTGGACAGGGAGAGACTGGATCCAGGAAGGCAGGGGGAGACTGGATCCAGGTGGACAGGGGGAGACTGCCAGTCACTGGGACAACAACCCAACTTAGGATGGGGGGAGGTTTTAGCTGGTGGAATAGTGGAGAACAATTGGAGGTTTACTCAGTAGCAATGCAAATACCATGGTATTGCTATATGGATTCTCAATCATTATGGTACTTTTTAAGGGTGAGTTTTCAAACATATATTATGATAAATAGAATTGAAACTTGTATCTCATTATGGTAAATGGTGAAATAAGTGTAGCCAGTTATAATTGTAATGGCTTAGCAGATAATAAGAGAAGACAATCAGTATGTACCTGGCAACATTTTTTTTAAATATAATATCTATTGTTTAAAGGGGGGAAAATATACCTCTCCCATGGGCAAAGAAACTCAAAAGGGGTGATGATATTAATTAATGAACAATCATTTTGATCTGAATGTGCAATTTGTTCCAACAGATCTGCAAGGTAGATGGATTATTTTAAATATCTTATTGGACCATAAACTGATTTGGCTCATTAATCTATACGGTCCAAATAAGGATGATCCGCGCTTGTTTGAAAATATATATAATCATTTATCAAGCCTACAAGCAATACAATACTCTATTATTATGGTGGGAGATTATAATAAGGTATTAAATACCTCAATGGGCCATAAAGGATTACATTTTTTGAAAAACTTTTATTTAGCTAGGCATAAGAACAAATTCTTATTTACAATGATGGCCTACACTGGCCAAACCCGGACAATGCTGGGCCAATTGTACACTGCCCTATGGGACTCCCAATCACAGCCGGTTGTGACGCAGACTGGATTTGAACCAGGTTGTCTGTAGTGACGCCTCTAGCACTGAGATGCAGTGTCTTAGACTGCTGTGCCACTCGGGAGCCAAATCACACTAGAAACTATCACCCTCATGCACTTAAGGAAATCACAAATATCATGGATATATTGGAACTAGTGGATATACGGAGGCTTAAATATCCTGACCTAGTGAGATATACATGGCGGAGGCTCAATCAAGCTAGTCATCTTGACTACTTTCTTAATTTAGGTAAGATACTGTACATTCTGTGATCTTGGTATAAAATATACATCCTTTCTGCATATAGTGAAAAATGGTATTTGAGCTTCCTGTAATAAGACTAACAAAGAAATGAGAAGAAAGTGAATGCTGGATCATTACATACATATAGACGAGGGAGAACACTTTCTCTATTGGTCTTCATGGTTTTAAAAAAAGACTTGGCTTTGAGGTTAATGCTAAAGCTTTCATTCTGACATCAATGGTAACATGATTGTCACAACCTTTGTTACTCTGAGGTAAAGTGGGCAAAAATGAGCTCATCAAAGCATTCTTCATGTCAAAGTGACAAGTCTCTAAATGTAATGACTGAAGCTTTCTTCAGACTTTCAAAATCACAAATAATGCTGAATGGGAGTTATGTAGAATTGTTGTTTTTTTTGTATTTAAAGGTGCCCTTTATAGAGAGTCGAGAGGCAAGCGGCACAAAATGTGTCACCCAAAAAGTTTACTCAATCGTCAATCGTAAATGAAATAACATAGAAAATTATGATGATGTGTTTCTGTTGGGCCTCTGTCTATGGGAATGTGACCCTCTCTGCTTCCCTCACGTCTATAGTGTATTTGTGTGCAGAGCAGAGCAGTGGACAGGGTCAGCTGTATGCAGGCTCCAGGCTCCCCCAGGAGTGCTATTGAGAGTCAGCTGAGAGAGAATGAGCGCTCGTGTTCTGTTGATCTATTCTATTCACAGTGCCTGTTCAACGGACTGTCAGAGCCTCTGATGAGGAAAGTGGCATTGAAAATGATTTTCATCCGAGGGCCCTGGCTAGTAGATTTGTCCTGTGTCTTATCTAATTACCCGGCCTCTTTATCTTATTTGTCGGTGAACTCTCTCTGAACCTCCCCCTCGCGTGGGCACACTCATCTTATCGCTTTCATAAAGACAAAGGTGAAGATTACCATCGGACCTGAGGTAATACACGGTGGAGCTTAGGAGCTGGCTAGGGTGGCCGAGGGGAGGGTGGTGGAAGAGAGCTTACCTCTGGAGCCGTTCATGCACCCATGATCTCATATAATTATTGTTCTGTCCAGAAGTGCTTCTATTTTGGAGGGAATTGATAGAATTAGAAAGATCTAATGCTAGTTCAAAATGTGACAAATGTCACAAGAATTAGACATAGGCTAATACAATTTATTTATAGAAAAAAGCGGCAGAAAACAGTCTTCCTCATTTCCATCAGCATAGTTTATTGACATGAATCCTGTTGACTCATGTGCAATAACTGTGCCATCAGCGACACTCAGAAGTGAATGGCATATTTAAAGCACACACACCAGTTCACACTAGCATTAAAGACATCCACATGCAATCCACTCATTGTCAGAGAAGTGCTCTTGGGGAACATAGGTTGGCACTCAACCCCAGCTTGCTAGGCATCCTCATCCCTGCCATCCCTGTGTTAGCAGGGAAATCGCCCACATCAGAGACAGCATGGCAAGCAATCAGGCCTGGCGTGCCAGGAATCTCAAAGCCATTTCTTCTGATGCAGAGAAAGAGAGCTGGATGACTGACATAGAGATGCTGTAGCATCTCATCTTTACTGCCGAACAAGCGCGCAGAAAGCATCTCACAGAAAGAGAGGAGGCCAGGCTGGCATTAGGGTGATGGGCTGGGGATGGGAACGGGGATGGAGATGGGGCTGGGGAGAGGATGGAGATAGGGGGCTGGGACTAGGAGATGGGAATGGGGCTGGCTCCTTTGAAGCAGGAGGATGTAAGGAACAGACCTGGGATAACTATAGTTTTTAACTATGCTTTGTGTAAAGTAAAACAAATTACGGGGGAACAAACAGTTACTTTGGAGGTGACTACAACTTTCTGACTCCGTATACTTATTCACTCAAGACATTTCAGATTTTCATTTTTAATTCATTTGTAAACATTTTGAAAAATGTATTTCCACTTTGACATTTTGGGATATTGTGTTTAGGCCGGTGACCAAAAATCTCTATTTAATACATTTTTAGTTTATCTTGTAACACAAGGGATGTGAATACTTTCTGAAGGCACTGTACAGTATATGTGGGTATAACTTACGGTGGCTATCAATAGGGAGGCAGGTTAGAGTGTTGGGCCAGTAACTGCAAGGTTGCTGGGTTAAAGTTTGCTGGGTTAAAGTAAAAAATCAGTTGATGTGACCTTGAGCAAGGCACTTAACCCTCATTTGCTCCAGGGGTGCTGTACTACTATGACTGACCCTGTAAAACAACACATTTCACTGCACCAATCTGGTGTATGTGACGCAATACAACATATTAAAAACAAATTAATCATTGTATTTAACACGATACAAATTGTAAAAAAATACAGTGAAAAGTCTGTGCATATAATTAAAACATTCTAAAAATCCTTAATCAACTCATTTGGTTTGGCGCTATCCTGTCATTTGCGCTACAGGAGCCTATAGCTTGGGTCTCCAAATGTCATTCTTTCAAGTTATCAGACCAGCATTTCATAAACTCAACTGTGGAAAAAGGTATATGTTGATATGCTTCAGTTTGCTGCCACATGACTGGTTTTACATTTGTCTCCAGAGATCATAATGTAAAATATCTAAATATCAAAAAAAATAAAAATAAAACAATATACTTTTATATATTTACAATCCCCTTATCCAAATGGTTACTCATTTACCTAAAGTGGTTCCTCAATTAAAAGTTTAGAGCTCATGCCGCGACCATTTGTGGTAGATGGTGGGAGGTTGGGGTAAATTGCTTCATTGCACCACACTATCACAAGGGAGAGTTAGAAAATGAGCAGGACAAACTTCTCTCTTTGAGGAGAGCCCACACACTTCAACAATGTTTGCACAGATCAAGTATGCAGTCTTGCACGAATTGGAACATTTTCTGGCTGGTGCTTCCATTGCCTTATTGTTTCCCTTACAAATAATAACTTTGGACATGTGTGCATTCCTATCAAAGTAAGTTCCTTATTTTCTGAATCAAATTTTGTCGTTTCCACTGTAGGCGCATGCAGTATGTATGTAAATTACCGGTCAAAAGTTTTAGAACACCTACTCATTCAAGGGTTTTGTTTTATTTTTTACTATTTTCTACATTGTAGAATAATAGTGAAGACATCAAAACTATGAAATAACACAGTCATGTAGTAACCAAAAAAGTGTTAAACTAATCAAATATATTTTATATTTGAGATTCTTCAAAGTAGCCACCCTTTGCCTTGACGACAGCTTGCACACTCTTGGCATTCTCTAAGCCAGCTTTATGAGGTAGTCACCTGGAATGCAATTCAATTAACAGGTGTGCCTTGTTAAAAGTTAATGTGTGGAATTTCTTAATGTGTTTGAGCCAATCAATTGTGTTGTGACAAGGTAGGGGTGGTATACAGAAGATAGCCCTATTTGGTAAAAGACCAAGTCCATTTTAATGCAAGAACAGCTCAAATAAGCAAAGAGAAACGACAGTCCATCATTACTTAAGACATGAAGGTGGCTCTGATGAGGACCGCCACAGGAATGGAAGACACAGAGTTACCTCTGCTGCAGAAGATAAGTTCATTACAGTTACCAGCCTCAGAAATTGCAGCCCAAATAAATGCTTCACAGAGTTCAAGTAACAGACACATCTCAACATCAACTGTTCAGAGGACACTGTGTGAATCAGGCCTTCAATGGACATTAGACCTATGGAAATGTGTCCTTTGGTCCAAATTGGAGATCTTTGGTTCCAACCGCTGTGTCTTTGTGAGACGCAGTGTGGGTGAACAAATGATCTCCGCATGTGTATTTCCCACCGTAAAGCATGGAGGATGAGGTGTTATGATGTGGGGGTGCTTTGCTGGTGACACTGTCTGTGATGTATTTAGAATTCAAGGCACACTTAACCAACATGGCTAAAACAGCATTCTGCAGCGATACACCATCCCATCTGGTTTGTGCTTAGTGGGACTATCATTTGTTTTTCAACAGGACAATGACCCAACACACCTCCAGGCTGTGTAAGGGCTATTTTACCAAGGAGGAGTGATGAAGTGCTGCATCAGATGACCTGGCCTCCACAATCTCCCAACCTCAACCAAATTGAGATAGTTTGGGATGAGTCGGACCACAGAGTGAAGGAACAGCATCAAATAAGTGCTCAGAATATGTGGGAACTCCTTCAAGACTGTTGGAAAAGCGTCGTAGGAGGGAGCGGACCAAAGTGCAGAGTGTGTGTCGTTCCATATTTTATTTTCACTGTGAAACTATGCAATATATGAACAAAAACATACACTAACTCAAAACCAATCTCCCACAAACCCAGGTGGGAAAAACACCTACTTAAGTATGATCTCCAATTAGAGACAACGATGACCAGCTACCTCTAATTGGAGATCATCCCAAACATGACAACATAGAAAAACTAGAAAAGCCCCATCATGCCCTGACCTACTCTACTATAGAAAATAACAGCTTTCTATGGTCAGGATGTGACACCAGGTGAAGCTGGTTGAGAGAATGCCAAGAGTGTGCATAGCTGTCATAGCGGCAAAGGGTGGCTACTTTGAAGAATCTCAAATGTAAAATATATTTTGATTAGTTTAACACTTTTTTTTGGTTACTACACGATTCCATATGTGTTATTTCATAGTTTTGATGTCTTCACTATTATTCTACAATGTAGAAAAAATAAAGAAAATCCTTGAATGAGTAGGTGTGTCCAAACTTTTGACTGGTAGTGTCTGGAGCATAATGTATTTACAGTTTTATTCACATGTTTTGAAGTACTGGTGACAAATAATGCATTCCAATTATTGCATAGTATCAGGTATGAAGGTAAGACCCAGATGCAGACCACGTCGGATAAACAATAGTTTAATATTCCAACAGGGGCAGGCAAAAGACAGGTCAAGGCAGGCAGGGGTCAGTAAACCAGAGGTGGGGCAATGGTACCGGGTGGCTGGCAGGCTCATGGTCATGGTAAGGCAGAGGTCGGTAATCCAAAGGAGGGAAAAGGTACAGGTCGGCAGGCAGGCTCAGGGATAGGCAGAGTGGTCAGACAGGCGGGCTCGGAGTCAGGACAGGCAAGGCTCAAATCCAGGAGGGCGAGAAAAGAGAGACTGGAAAAAGCAGGAGCTGAGACACAAAATGCTGGTTGACTGGCAACAGACAAACAAGACGAACTGGCAACAGACAAACAGAAAACACAGGTATAAATTGGAAACGGGAGACAAAGGGATGTGAGACATATGTTTGACTCTGGACGCATGAAAGATGGGATGTATACGAAGGGTATGGCACAACAGAAGATGAACAGCAGAGGGGCTAATGATCTTAGAGATGGGGAACAGACCGATAAATCAGGGGGAGAGTTTGAGGGATTCTACTCGGAGGGGCAGATCCCGGGTGGATAGCCATACCTTCTGCCCGAGATGATACTGGGGAGCCAGGGTCCGATGGCGATCCACTCTATTGTCGATAGCTGGAGGTGGTCTTGAGGAGGGCCCACCAGGCTGATACCCCAGGGAACACTCATACGGTGATGGCAGAGCCCGTGGCAGAGCAGGGAAGGGTGTTGCGGGTGTATTCCAGCCACACCAGCTGCTGGCTCCAGGTGGTGGGATTGGCAGAGACCAGGCAGCATAGGGTGGTCTCGGTTGGCTCGCTCCGTCAGGCCGTTAGACTCCGGGTGGAACCCGGATGACAGGCTGGCCGACGACCCAATGAGGGTGCAGAACGCCTTCCAGAACCGGGACAAGATCTGAGGGCCGCGGTTGGAAACCATATCCACGGGCAGTCCATGGATCCAGAAGACGTGCTTCACCATGAGCTGGGCTGTCTCCTTGGCGAGGGTAACTTGGGGAGAGGAATGATGTGGGTGGCCTTGGAAAAGCGATGCACCATGGTCAGGATGGCGGTGTTGCCATCAGACGGGGGAGACCCGTGACAAAGTCCAGAGAGATGTGAGACCAGGGACAATGAGGGATGGGCAGAGGTTGGAGGAGGCCAGCCGGAGCTTGTTCTGTGCACAGACCGGGCAGGTTGCAACAAAGGTGGCGACATCTGGAACAATGGTAGGCCACCAAAAGCGAGCCTGGGGAATGGGCCCACTAAAGGACCGTGTAGCGGACAGAGTCCGGCACAAACATCTGGTTATCTGGGCCCCCCCCAGTTGGGGAACCCCAGAAAAGTTGTTGGCGAACCCCAGAAGGAGGTTTCACCTTCTTTGGATCCATCTTGATGCTCCCAGCAGAGGTCATGTAGCCCAGAAAGGGAATGGTGGAGCGATAGAACTCTCACTTTTCCGCCTTATTGAACAACTGGTTCTCCAGAAGGTGCTGAAGAACCTGATGGACATGGAGCATGTGTTCTTGGGAGGAGCGGGAGAAGATGAGGATGTCATCAACTTAGATGAAGACAAACCGGTTCAGCATGTCGCAGAGAAGGTCATTCACCAGAGCCAGGAACACAGTAGGGGTATTGGTGTGGCCAAAGGGCATGACCAGATATTCGTAGTGGCCGCTGGCCGTGTTCAAGGCGGTCTTCCACTCAATCGTATCCGCACCCGGTGGTAGGCGTTACGTAGATCCAGCTTGGAGAACACAGTGGCCGCTGGAGCAACTCGAAGGCAGAGGAAATTAGTGGTAGCGGATAACGGTTCTTAACAGTGATGTCATTGAGTACCCGGTAGTAAATGCTTGGGTGCAGGAGCTTGTCTTTCTTCTCCACGTTGAAGAACCCTGCACCAGCGGGAGAGGAAGAGGGATGGATAAATCCAGTAGCTAGGGAGTCCCCAATATAGTCCTCCATAGCCTTGGTTTCAGGTCCCGATAACGAGTACAGACACCCCCGGAGCGGCGTGGTGCTAAGGAGAAAGTCAATCCCGCAGTCATAGGGGAGGTGCGGCGGAAGTGAATTGGCCCGGGACTTGCTGAACACCTCCCGGAGGTCCTGGTACTCCGCGGGAATGGCGGAGAGGTCCAGCACCACCTCCAAGGACCCAGGGAGACGTCCTGGGGCAGGTTGCGCCGACTTCAGACAATGGGCATGGAAGAACGGAATCCAGTCCATGATGGCACCCGTAGACCAGTTTATGAGTGGGTTGTGTCGATGGAGCCAGGATAATCCCAAAACCATGGCGATCTGGGGGGACTTGATGAGCAGGAACTGACTGGTCTCGCTGTGATTCCCTGACACCCGTAGATTGATGGGAGTGGTGTTATAGGTGACCCAACCTATAGAGCGCCCATCCAACGCTCTAACATCCACGGGAATGGAGAGGGGCTGAGTAGGGATGTTCAGCTCAGAAGTCAGTGTGGGATCCAAAAAGCTCTCATCGGCCCCAGAGTCAATGAGGACCCGGAGAGATTTGGACGGGTTTCCCCACAGAAAAATACATGAAAAGGGGTGCGAGTAAGGGAACAGAAAAGTTCCCCATATGGCCCACCAGAGTACTCGCTCCTCCCAGTGAGCCTGGTCTTTTACCGGGCACGGGGACACAAAATGAACAAAAGTCCCACAATACAGACAGCTCCAGGGTGTTGCCGTTCCGCTGGCGACAGCCCAGCCCTGCCTAGTTGCATGGGCTTGGGAAACAGTGCCTCGGCCCTCCTCGTGACTTTCGAGGAAGGTTGGGAACTCTCGGGTGCTCTCGGCCACGGGACTGCTGGGGACTTCCGGGATGACTCGGAGGCGAGATGGAATCCCTGGACTTGCGAGTGAAATCTAATTTCCTCTCTATCTGTCGTTCCCGCAATCGCCCATCGATGAGGGAGTCAAAATCTGTGGGGAACTCCCGAGCCTCAATCTTGTCCTTAACCTCCTCCGAGATGCCGTACAGGAACATGTGCTTCCGGGATCCATGCACTCTCCGCTGCCAACGTATGGAAATCCACTGCATAGTCAGCCACAGTGTGGGTGTCCTGCTGGAGCTGGATTAGCTTCCGGGCAGCTTCTCTCCCGGACAACCCCTCCAGGCTTGCGCATATGGCCGGTTGCTGTTCCCATACGGTGGTAGCCCAGGTGAGAGCCCTTCCAGACATCAGCGTGATGAGGTAGGCTATTTTGGAGCGATCCGAGGGGAAGGAGGAGGGCTGAAGCTCGAAAATAATGGCACACTGAGCTAAAAACGCCCGACAGGTGCTCAGCTCTCTCGTTTGGACCTCCTCCATCAGCCCACGAAGCAATTCCTTGTGCCTACCAATGGAGGCTCCTTGGGAGGAGATGGCATTGCGCAGCTTGTCCAGGTCTGCTAGGTTAGTCATGGCCAGTTCGTACTATCAGGTATGAAGGTAAGACAGAAATGCAGACCACGTCGAATAAACAATAGTTTATTCGGCGCAGGCAATAGATGGGTCAAGGCAGGCAGGGGTCAGTAAATCAGAGGTGGGGCAAAGGTACTGGGTGGCAGGCAGGCTCAGGGTCAGGATAAGGCAGAGGTCGGTAATCCAGAGGAGGGCAAAGGTACAGGTCGGCAAGCAGACTCAGGTTTAGGTTCAGGGATAGGCAGAGTGGTCAGGCAGGCGGGCTCGGAGTCAGGACAGGCAAGGGTCAAAACCAGGAGGGCGGGAAAAGAGAGACTGGAGAAATCAGGAGCTGAGACACAAACGCTGGTTCACTTGAAACAAACAAGACGAACTGGCAACAGAGAACACAGGTATGAATACACAGGGGATAATGGGGAAGATGGGTGAAGACAATTACAAAGACAGGTGAAACAGATCAGGGTGTGACACATAGATTGTAATGGACACGATGATGTGTGTAAAATACTTTTTTGAAGGTTGTACTGATTATAATGAGCAAATGCTAAGCTACTTGCCAGCTATGTGTATTTGTTGCGCCATGTTTGTTGACATTATTCAATGCATTCTGGGTGTCACGTAAACATCTGTCAGACCAAAGAAGTTATAATGAGAATGGCTCACTCATCTTTCGGGTAAACTACCGTAAGTTTATGAAAGGAAGTGAATGATCGCAAACGACACACCCCCTTCAACATTCATACTATAAAGAGACCAAACTCATCTTGTCTGCTCTTATTATCTTTGGTTGATGCAAAAAAACAAGGATGGCGGTGCACACAAACTACCCATCGTTGGATTACTTTCGATTTCTAGAAAGTGTTTTACCATTTCGATCAATGGTGAGCTCACCCGTGATGTGATTAATTATAAATAGTAATTGCTATCAGCTAATTCATATTGTATTTTCTGTCAGTCGAGAGTTATAAAAATATGACCGCTTGTGTTACGTCAATCTTTCTGCAGTTAGCGCTAGGACAAATGAAGCCTACATTTTCCGGTTTGGATGATTGTGTTATGCTGCAGCAACTTCTGTGACTGTCTGAACATTGCATCCAAAAATAAAGTGGTCACATTCTGGACATAACTTTGTAAGGACTCTGTAAAATGTTTCTGTGAAAAAACAGTGGCCAGCTGAAATGCCGATTGTTGCGTCAATCGAAACTGGAAGTTCTAAATAAGCGTTCTAATCACACCGGTTTGAGTGTATGCTGCAAGGACCACTGTAGAATGATTGATCACACCAGTTTGTTGGTACTTGTGAAAAGGTTAACTAGGCAAGTCAGTTAAGAACAAATTCTTATTTACAATGACAGCCTAACCCGGACGATGCTGGGCAAATTGTGCACCACCCTATGGGACTCCCAATCATGGCTGGTTGTGAAACAGCCTGGAATTGAACAAGGGTCTGTAGTGATGCCTCTAGCACTGAAATGCATTGCCTTAGACCGCTGCGCCACTCGGGAGCCCCAATCTATTGGTAGTCTGAACTGTGGAACAAATGTACTATCGTTTCATAAATTAATGGAGAAGTGAATGTTTCAGTCCAAGAGTCTCTCTTCTCTGGTGCTAGAGTCCTGCATCAGGCAAAAAATAAATAGCTGGCGGGTGGTCCCGAAGTTGAGAGAGAACTCGGGTAGATACAATGACGTAATTACATTTGATGTGGACTTGACAATTTTTGAAAAATAGGCAGGTGGGATTTTGGTTTCTCTCCCTCTAAAATCATAAATAATTCCTATTTAGTTGGATTTTTCGCAGCATGAAGCTATATTTGTCAGCATAAAGCTGAGTGACTTACTCATTCGTGGCTTTGGATAAAAATAAATAAGTACTGACATTGAAAAAAGGTTTCACATATTTTCAAGACCTGTGCTATTTAATGTAGGTGTTTTATTTATTACAGTTACTTATGGAATGTTAACAATATAAATTTTAATCTGGTGGCATTGGTAGAGAGTCAGGCGGAGAATGGAGTGAAAGTGCACTGTAAGTACACAACAACGCTGTGGGCCAGGTGTAAATGATTTAGCATTATTTCCAATAAATTGGAATACAAAAGAAGCCAACCACCATTGTTAAACATTCTGGGAACCTTTAAAGAACAGACAAAATGTGTTCTGTGAATTTTCTTGCAACATCAGGTAAATGTTTTATACAAACATTGCATGACTGGACAGTTTTTGTGTTATGAGGATATTTGCTGCAACCTAAAAATGTTCTGGGAACTTTCACAGAACCAATTTTGGTTTGCTGGGCTCAGACATTATGGGGTGGCTTTCATGCTCCCCAAGGACAGTCATTAAGACTTGTCCCTGGAAGTGTTTTCCACCTGAGATGGGCCAATGTCAGACAAAGGCCGAGGAGCTTTTCACAATGTTGCTATATATCCTTCCAGAAGAGAGAAGAGGACATTTACATGTCTGCAATCTAGACAACTAGATATCCAGCCAACCTTTTAACATACACCATACATTTGTGAATGGTTTATACTGTATGCAGCTAATACAAGTAATATTGGTTCATATCAGGCATACAGTAACATAGTTAATAAGCTACACTTATGTCTAAATGTCTTCATAGTTAGCCAAAAACCAGTGAATCTTCTATACTAATTCCCATATCAGTGTTTAGCCATGTTTTTATTATGCATGTAGACAATGTGACTAATGGACCACAAGGTCTCAGTAACCTCTCACTCCATATATTTTCCAACTAAGAACCGGGAACATTCCCCATGCCTTTTTCTTATCTTGATGGTGCAATTTAAAATATTACTGCAGCTCCAAAGTACAAGTGTGGATTAAACTATTCAAGGGGGTAAACATTTGCTAAGGTCTAAGATTGTATCCCCCAAAATGACACCAAGATGTAGCACTATGGAGCAAAAGGGAACACGATGGGGGGAAGTTAAGTGTGGAAATACACTGCACCTGGTGATAAATCAGCTTGGGAGAAGACAGCTGTCACAATCTCTGTTCAGGAAAAGCATTAATCTGCATTAATGTCATGTGACAGATGTCATACTCACACATACCAAATTCTGAAACCAACCCCAGAGGGGTTATCAGCCGAATCAAAGTAAGTCACATAGATCAATTATTTTCTTACTCAGTAAGAAGAACATTTGAAAGCAATTTTCAAACCTTAATGATCTCAACCTGATCAAAAGCAGGGTCTTGAGTTTTAACGCAATGTCAGCATCAGGACCACTATTACCATCTTTTCACTTCAAGAATTAAGATTCTTGTTTGAAGGATTCAAGGATCCTTTTGGATTACCGGGTATATGAGGACATGTATAGTTGCATTGGAAGCAAATGGGTTGATGTGGCCTTCAGAACAGGTCAATTGAAAGTTATAGCCTCCTACCTTTCAAGACATGAACTGCCAGGTTAACAAATGGTTTTGTCCTCTCACGTTGAATAGAACAGCGTACTGCAAAATACAATGACGGCAGGAAATACAAGAAAGACCCTATCTCCCTTCTCACTTCTGAGGCCCAACAGGTACATTTAGCCTGGACACAAAAGACTCATGCAAATCGCCAGTGAAACCCCCTACACTCTTAGAAAACAATTAGCTATTTAAAATCTAAAAGGGTTATTCGGCTGTCTCCATAGAACCATTTTTGATTTGAATAACAATTTTTTAACCCTTTTTGGTTCAATGTAGAACCCTTTCCACACAGTGTTCTACATGGAACCCAAAATGGGTTCTACCTGGAACCAAAAAGGGTTCTACCTTCTCCTATGGGGACAGCCGAAGAACCCTTTTGGAACCTTTTTTTTAAGCGTGTATAGCAGCCCTATCGCTGAGTGTTAGACACAGCTAAGATCTATTTAGTGCTTTGTTGTAAACACTGCCTGGAGATAACTTGGTCATGTGCCTCCTCTTCCTCCCTCTTTCTTTCCCTTCCATCCTACTCCTTCTCCCCCTCCCTAATTTTCAGTGCAGGAGGGCCCTACCTGCTTGCAGGAATTTCTTCTTGTGTAGGCCAAACAAATCTGCTTTGTTAAAGATCCCTCGAGTCATTCCTCCTCTTATCTGGGTCTCGACCTCAGAGCATTCCCCTGCTTAATGCCCCCCAAGCAGCTTTCCTCCTCCAGCTTATAGGCTGAGATGAGCGGAAGCATCCTGAAGAAGGCAGAGCCTGCATCCCAAATGGCACCCTAATACCTATGTAGTAGACTACTTTTGACCAGAGCCCTATGGGTAGTAGTAGTGAACTATGTAGGGAATAGGTGAGCCATTTGGGATGCACCCAGGCAGACTGCTTTTTTTGAGGTAAAAGGCACATGACTTCCTCACAGTTAGGCTTGCCCAGCCATCTCCGTTGTAAACACGCTGGTGTCCTCCTGCGACTTCTCAGCCAAGCGTTAATACAATCACAATAGATTAAAAAGGTAAGACTAGATGCAGCCTTTATGCTCCCCTGCCTGCTCCCATCTCCCACGAATAGCAAATACACATTTATGGCATGAAATCTGATGCCAATCATTTCCAGGAAGTATTTTATTCTTCCTATTCGTTGTCAGATCTGTTTTTTTCAAGCATCTGTTTGAGTTCTGGCACTAATTAGTGACACTGAAGCAAGAAGTAGTGTATTGATTCCTCTCTCTATGTATTGTATTGTGTCAGTCGTAGAGATTTTTTGAACTAGAGAGAAAAGTAAAGTAATTATAGGAGGAATACATGTGCGAACATCTCATTTTGATGGATTTGTAAAATGACACATGCAACCTCTCAGAGAGCAATGATTTCCTGTAGTTTGAAACCTTTCTGCTTGCTGGACCCACCAATGCATGGCCAGTTGCATGCATCTCTTAAAATGGTGCTTGCAGTTGCTTGTTGTGTTTATATTTATTCCAAAGAATATTTGAGAATTGCTTTCTACATGTTTTCAGAGTGATCATTAAATCATGAAGTTTTTCAATTTTGAGACTGCCCTGGAGAGTGAGAGTCTGCAACCAGATCCTATTGATCATAACTAACAAGTTACAGTCCAGTGAGACTACATAATTAGAGTTGATAAAACTACAGCATGTTGCTGCGTTGACTGGTAGGTATGTATTTTAGACTTCTGCTTATTTAACCACATTACATTCATATAATTTCTGTCACCTGTGTTTAATTATCAAGCTCGCTAACATGGAAAGCTAGCTAAAGTACATGGCTAAAATTGTTGCTTTTAAAGTAAAAACAAAAAAGTATGTAATCATAACAATTACTGTTGAAGAGTGAAATCAAGTGAAATACTCCCAAATACATGGCTAGTTGTGAGGTTATAGTATACTATACTCATAAATAAAGCATATTATTGAAAATGTGTTCACTCAGTTTTATTATTCTCACACTAATACTTAGATGTAGATGGAAATGTAGCTCTAAAGTCATTCTGTCTTCAGGGCCCAGGTGTGTATTATTCACATACTGAGGATGAAAGGAGAACCAATTTGGTGCTTCACAGTTGATACCAGCTACTAAAGTATGTATCTAAAAGTCAGAAGCAAAATTCATATCTGCAAATGTAGGTTTCTCTCTTGTTTTGATTTATTTCTGGGTCTGGATGATGCAGTGACCTACTCAGAAAGGTCAATGACCAGGCTGGTTGCCCCATGGGACATTGGGGTCAGCCTCTTGTACAGCCACTTGCACACATACTGACAGTGTCAATTCCATGATAAATGGATGGGTCATGTGTTTAGACATATTTGGAGATACACGTGTCTATCTTTTGTGACATCTGAGTAGTAGACTATGCATGACCACTACACAAGCACACAGCTCATTGACTAAACATTTTTACAATCCTCAATTTACTATCTATCTCCATGTAGTCTATTTTATGAAGTCAACAAAGACCTGAACCCTTGCCAAGATGAACTCAAAGATTCATCAACTGTCTGTCCTTCCAGTCTCTCATGCTACCCAGTTGTGTGCATCAGACCCTGTGTTTTTGAGGACTGTGTCAGGAAGTACTATTAGAATGGCATCAAACCTGTATTTTCTGCTATGTATAGTTGAGCTAACTTTGTCCCAGCTATTATATCTTTAGTGCAACAGGTCACACAAAGTGACACTGGGTCAAGGGATTGATTCTTGGCTTGCTGGCTGGATGACTGAGTGAGTACTCAGTAATTTGTTGAAGCACCTTTGGCAGTGATTGCAGCCTCAAGTCTTCTTGGGTATGACGCTACAAGCTTGCCACACCTGTATTTAGGGAGTTTCTCACATTCTTCTCTGCAGATCCTCTCAAGCTCTGTCAGGTGGGTTGGAGAGCATCGCTGCACAGCTATTTTCAGGTCTCTCCAGAGACGGGTTCAAGTCCGGGATCAGGCTGGGCCACTCGAGGACATTCAGAGACCTGCCCCAAAGCCACTCCTGCATTGTCTTGGTTGTGTTCTTAGGGTCGTTGTCCTGTTGGAAGGTGAACCACCGCCCCAGTCTGAGGTCCTGACCGCTCTGGAGCAGGTTTTCATCAAAGATCTCTCTGTACTTTGCACCGTTCATCTTTCCCTCAAGCCTGACTAGTCTCTCAGTCCCTGTCGCTGAATAACATCCCCACAGCATGATTCTGCCACCACCATGCTTCACCATAGGGATGGTGCCAGGTTTCCTCCATATGTGATGCTTGGCATTCAGGCCAAAGACTTAAATCTTGGTTTCATCAGACCAGATCATATTGTTTCTTATGGTCTGAGAGTCCTTTAGGTGCCTTTTGGCAAAGTCCAAGTGGGCTGTCATGTGCCTTTTACTGAGGAGTGGCTTCCGTCTGGCCAATCTACTATAAAGGCCTTATTGGTGGAGTGCTGCAGAGATGGTTGTCCTTCTGGAAGTTTGTCCAATCTCCACAGTGGAACTCTGGAGCTCTGTCAGAGACCATTGGGTTCTTGGTCACCTCCCTGACCAAGGCCTTTCTCCCTCGACTGCTCAGTTTGGCCGGGTGGCCAGCTCTCGGAAGAGTCTTGGTGGTTCCAAACTTCTTCCATTTAAGAATGATGGATGTCAGTGTGTTCTTGGGGACCTTCAATGCTGCAGAAATGTTTTGGTACCCTTCCCCAGATCTGTTCCTTGACAAAATCCTGTCTCGGAGCTCTACGGACAATTCGTTCAACCTCATAGCTTGGTTTTTGCTTTGACATGCACTGTCAACTGTGGGACGTTTACGTTTTACGTTTACGTGATTTAGCAGACGCTCTTATCCAGAGCGACTTACAAATTGGTGCATTCACCTTATGATATCCAGTGGAACAACCACTTTACAATAGTACATCTATATCTTTTTTGGGGGGAGGGTGGGGGGGTTAGAAGGATTACTTAATCCTATCCCAGGTATTTCTTAAAGAGGTGGGGTTTCAGGTGTCTCCGGAAGGTGGTGATTGACTCCGCTGTCCTGGCATCGTGAGGGAGCTTGTTCCATCATTGGGGTGCCAGAGCAGCGAACAGTTTTGACTGGGCTGAGTGGGAACTGTGCTTCCGCAGAGGTAGGGAGGCGAGCAGGCCAGAGGTGGATGAACGCAGTGCCCTTCTTTGGGTGTAGGGACTGATCAGAGCCTGAAGGTATGGAGGTGCCGTTCCCCTCACAGCTCTGTAGGCAAGCACCATGCTCTTGTAGCAGATGCGAGCTTCAACTGGAAGCCAGTGGAGTGTGCAGAGGAGCGGGGTGACGTGAGAGAACTTGGGAAGGTTGAACACCAGATGGGGTGCGGCGTTCTGGATGAGTTGTAGGGGTTTGATGGCACAGGCAGGCAGCCCCGCCAACAGCGAGTTGCAGTAATCCAGACGGGAGATGACAAGTGCCTGGATTAGGACCTGCGTCGCTTCCTGTGTGAGGCAGGGTTGTACTCTGCGAATGTTATAGAGCATGAACCTACAGGATCGGGTCACCGCCTTGATGTTAGCAGAGAACGACAGGGTGTTGTCCAGGGTCACGCCAAGGCTCTTAGCACTCTGGGAGGAGGACACAATGGAGTTGTCAACCGTGATGGCGAGATCATGGAACGGGCAGTCCTTCCCCGGGAGGAAGAGCAGCTCCGTCTTGCCGAGGTTCAGCTTGAGGTGGTGATCCGTCATCCACACTGATATGTCTGCCAGACATGCAGAGATGCGATTCGCCACCTGGTTATCAGAAGGGGGAAAGGAGAAGATTAATTGTGTGTCGTCTGCGTAGCAATGATAGGAGAGACCATGTGAGGATATGACAGAGCCAACTGACTTGGTGTATAGCGAAAATAGGAGAGGGCCTAGAACTGAGCCCTGGGGGACTCCAGTGGTGAGAGCACAAGGTGCGGAGACGGATTCTCGCCATGCCACCTGGTAGGAGCGACCTGTCAGGTAGGAAGCAATCCAAGAGTGAGCCGCGCCGGAGATGCCCAACTCGGAGAGAGTGGAGAGGAGGATCTGATGGTTCACAGTATTAAAGGCAGCAGATAGGTCTAGAAGGATGAGAGCAGAGGAGAGAGAGTTAGCTTTAGCAGTGCGGAGAGATTCCGTGACACAGAGAAGAGCAGTCTCAGTTGAATGACCAGTCTTGAAACCTGACTGATTTGGATCAAGAAGGTCATTCTGAGAGAGATAGCAAGAGAGCTGGCCAAGGACGGCACGCTCAAGAATTTTGGAGAGGAAAGAAAGAAGGGATACTGGTCTGTAGTTGTTGACATCGGAGGGATCGAGTGTAGGTTTTTTGAGAAGGGGTGCAACTCTCGCTCTCTTGAAGATGGAAGGGACGTAGCCAGCGGTCAAGGATGAGTTGATGAGCGAGGTGAGGTAAGGGAGAAGGTCTCCGGAAATGGTCTGGAGAAGAGAGGAGGGGATAGGGTCAAGCGGGCAAGTTGTTGGGCGGCCGGCCATCACAAGTCGCAAGATTTCATCTGGAGAGAGAGGGGATAAAGAGGTCAAAGCATAGGGTAGGGCAATGTGAGCAGGACCAGCGGTGTCGTTTGACTTAACAAACGAGGATCGGATGTCGTCAACCTTCTTTTCAAAATGGTTGACAAAGTCGTCCGCAGAGAGGGAGGAGGGTGGGGGGAGGGGGAGGAGGATTCAGGAGGGAGGAGAAAGTGGCAAAGAGCTTCCTAGGGTTAGAGGCAGATGCTTGGAATTTAGAGTGGTAGAAAGTGGCTTTAGCAGCAGAAACAGAGGAAGAAAATGTGGAGAGGAGGGAGTGAAAAGATGCCAGGTCCGCAGAGAGGCTAGTTTTCCTCCATTTCCGCTCGGCTGCCCAGAGCCCTGTTCTGTGAGCTCGCAATGAGTCGTCAAGCCACGGAGCAGGAGGGGAGGACTGAGCCGGCCGGGAGGATAGGGGACATAGAGAGTCAAAGGATGCAGAAAGGGAGGAGAGGAGTGTTGAGGAGGCAGAATCAGGAGATTGGTTGGAGAAGGATTGAGCAGAGGGAAGAGCTGATAGGATGGAAGAGGAGAGAGTAGCAGGAGAGAGAGAGCGAAGGTTGCGATGGCGCAATACCATCTGAGTAGGGGCAGGGTGAGTAGTGTTGGAGGAGAGCGAGAGGGAAAAGGATACAAGGTAGTGGTCGTAGACTTGGAGGGGAGTTGCAGTGAGATTGGTAGAAGAACAACATCTAGTAAAGATGAGGTCAAGCGTATTGCCTGCCTTGTGAGTAGGGGGGGACGGTGAGAGGGTGAGGCCAAAAGAGGAGAGGAGTGGAAAGAAGGAGGCAGAGAGAAATGAGTCAAAGGTAGACGTAGGGAGGTTAAAGTCACCCAGATTTGTGAGGGGTGAGCCATCCTCAGGAAAGGAACTTATCAAGGTGTCAAGCTCATTGATGAACTCTCCAAGGGAACCTGGAGGGCGATAAATGATAAGGATGTTAAGCTTGAATGGGATAGTGATTGTGACAGCACGGAATTCAAAGGAGGAGATAGACAGATGGGTCAGGGGAGAAAGAGAGAATGTCCACTTGGGAGAGATGAGGATTCCAGTCCCGCTACCCCGCTGACCAGATGCTCTCGGGGTATGCGAGAACACGTGCTCAGACGAGGAGAGAGCAGTAGGAGTAGCAGTGTTTTCTGTGGTAATCCATGTTTCCGTCAGCGCCAAGAAGTCGAGGGACTGGAGGGTAGCTGAGATGAACTCTGCCTTGTTGGCCGCAGACCGGCAGTTCCAGAGGTTGCCGGAGACCTGGAACTCCACGTGGGTTGTGCAAGCTGGGACTACCAGGTTAGAGTGGCAGCGGCCATGCGGTGTGAAGCGTTTGTGTGGGACCTTATATAGACAGGTGTGTGCCTTTCTAAATCATGTCAAATCAAATGAATTTACCACAGGTGGACTCCAATCAAGATGTAGAAACATCTCAAGGATGATAAATTGAGTCTCGCAGCAAAGGGTCTGAATACTTATGTAAATGAGGTATTTATGTTTTTATTTTTAATACATTTGCAAAAATGTCTAAAAAACAGTTTTTGCTTAAGCATTATGGGTTATTGTGTGTAGTTTGAGGAATTAAACAAAAATCTATTTTCGAAAAAGGCTGTAACCTAACAAAATGTGGAAAAAGGGAAGGGGTCTGAATATTTTCCAAATGGAATATCTCCGTATCCGATGTCGAAGCGGAAGCCGCCAGGGATGAAGGCGCCGGAACCTTTAGATTCAGGGTGGCGAAGCTGTTTGAAGTCTGTATCCGGTCCAGGGTTTCTCCTCCAAGGAGGCCCCTATTGCCAAGTCCTTTGCTTTCGACTGCCGTGCCTTCTTGGCTGGTTGGCAGGGTCAAGATTAGGAACATCCACTAAGTCCTCCAGAATCATCCTACTAACGCCATTTTCCAGGGAAGTGGGATCGGGGAGGGATCCCTGTAGAGCACTGGGCAGTTGGTTATGGAGCGACGACATGGCGGCGACACTCCCATCAGTCCAGCTACTGGAGTAGAAGAGAAAGTAGGCGGATGTGGATTCCCCAGTAGTTTGTGTAAGTTCAATAATTGTACAGCAATCTTTAAGTCATACCGCAGATTCTCAATTGGATTGAGGTCTGGGCTTTGACTATGCCGTTCCAAGACATGAAATGTTTCCTCTTAACCACTCGAGTGTTGTTTTAGCAGTATGCTTAGGGTCATTGTCCTGCTGTAAGGTGAACCTCTGTCCCAGTCTCAAGTCTCTGGAAGACTGAAACAGGTTTCCCTCAAGATTTTCCCTGTATTTAGCGCCATCCAGCATTCCTCCAATTCTGACCAGATTCCCAGTCCCTGCCGATGAAAAACATCCCCATAGCATGATGCTGTCACCACAATGCTTCACTGTGGGGATGGTGTTCTTGGGGTGATGAGAGGTGCTGGGATGCACCAGACATAGTGTTTTCATTGATTGCCAAAAAAGCTCAATTTTAGTCTCATCTGACCAGAGTACCTTCTTCCATATGTTTGGGGAGTCTCCCACATGCCTTCTGTCCCATGGACAGATACTCCAATCCCTGCTGTGAAGCTTTGCAGCTTCTTTAGGGTTATCTTTGGTCTCTTTGTTGCCTCTCTGGTTAATGCCCTCCTTGCCTGGTCAGTGCGTTTTGGTGGGCGGCCCTCTGTTGGCAGGTTTGTTGTGGTGCCATAGTCTTTCCATTTTTTAATAATGGTACTCCATGGGATGTTCAAAGTTTTGATTTTTTTTTTATAAAGCAACCCTGATCTGTATATATCCTGTTGGGGCTAGGGGCAGTGTTTGAATGGCCGGATAAAAAACGTACCCGATTTAAACTGGCTACTACTCTTGCCCAGAAACGAGAATATGCATATAATTAGTAGATTTGGTTAGAAAACACTCTAAAGTTTCTAAAACTGTTTGAATGGTGTCTGTGAGTATAACAGAACTCATATGGCAGGCCAAAACCTGAGAAGATCCATACAGGAAGTGCCCTGTCTGACAATTTGTTCTCCTTCTGTGGCATCTCTATCAAAAATACAGCATCTCTGCTGTAGCGTGACATTTTCTAAGGCTTCCATTGGCTCTCAGAAGGCGTCAGAAAGTGGAATGACGTCTCTCCTGTCTCTGGGCGAAAAACAGCAGGAGATTTTGTGAGTGGTCAGGCTGAGAACAGTGACACTGGAGATGCGCGTTCATGTGAATTCTCCATTTTTTTCTTTCAGACTTTGAATGAATACAACGTCGCCGGTTGGAATATTATCGCTATTTTACGAGAAAAATAGCATAAACATTTATTTTAAACAGCATTTGACATGCTTCGAAGTACGGTAATGGAATATTTTGAAATGTTTGGTCACGAAATGCGCTCGCGCGTCACCCTTCGGATACTGACCTGAACGCATGAACAAAACGGATGTATTTGAATATTACTATGGATTATTTGGAACCAAAACAACATTTGTTGTTGAAGTAGAAGTCCTGGGAGTGCATTCTGATGAAGAACAGCAAAGGTAATCCAATTTTTCTAATAGTAAATCTGAGTTTGTTGAGGGCCAAACTTGGTGGGTGTCAAATTAGCTAGCCGTGATGGCCGGGCTATCTACTCAGAATATTGCAAAATGTGCTTTCACCGAAAAGCTATTTTAAAATGTATTTTGTGAACGTTAATCGTGAGTAATTTAGTAAATTCACCGGAGGGTATGCTAGTTCTGAACATCACATTCTAATGTAAAAAGCTGGTTTTTGATATAAATATGAAGTTGATTGAACAAAACATGCATGTATTGTATAACATAATGTCCTAGGAGTGTCATCTGATGAAGATCATCAAAGGTTAGTGCTGCATTTAGCTGTGGTTTTGGTTTTTGTGACATATATGCTTGCTTTGAAAATGGCTGTGTGATTATTTTTGGCAGGGTACTCTCCTGACATAATCTAATGTTTTGGTTTCGCTGTAAAGCCTTTTTGAAATTGGACAATGTGGTTAGATTAACGAGAGTCTTGTCTTTAAAATGGTGTAAAATAGTCATATGTTTGAGAAATTGAAATTGAAGTTATAGCATTTTTGAAGTATTCGTAAACGTCCCACCTTGCCCAGGGAGGATATCAGATCAGGGTTGCTTTCTAAAAAAAAATTCAAAACTTTGAACATCCCACGGAGTACCATTAAATCCACACAACTCTGTCTTCATGGTGCCGCTTGCTTGGTGGTTCCCCTTGCTTAGTAGTGTTGCAGACTCCTTTCAGAACAGGTGTATATATACTGAGATCACGTGACAGATCAAATTCAAATCAAATCAAATGTATTTATAAAGCCCTTCTTACATCAGCTGATATCTCAAAATGCTGTACAGAAACCCAGCCTAAAACCCCAAACAGCAAGCAATGCAGGTGTAGAAGCACGGTGGCTAGGAAAAACTCCCTAGAAAGGCCAGAACCTAGGAAGAAACCTAGAGAGGAACCAGGCTATGAGGGGTGGCCAGTCCTCTTCTGGCTGTGCCAGGTGGAGATTATAACAAAACATGGCCAAGATGTTCAAATGTTCATAGATGACCAACAGGGTCAAATAATAATAATCACAGTGGTTGTCGAGGGTGCAACAGGTCAGCACCTCAGGAGTAAATGTCAGTTGTCTTTTCGTAGCCGATCACATTCAGAGTATCTCTACCGCTCCTGCTGTCTCTAGAGAGTTGAAAACAGGTCTGGGAAAGGTAGCACGTCCGGTAAACAGGTCAGGGCTCCATAGCCGCAGGCAGAACAGTTGAAACTGGAGCAGCAGCACGGACAGGTGGACTGGGGACAGCAAGGAGTCATCAGGCCAGGTAGTCCTGAGGCATGGTTCTAGGGCTCAGGTCCTGAGAGAGAGAGAGAGAGAGAGAGAGAGAGAATACTTAAATTCACACAGGACACCGGATAAGACAGGAGAAATACCCCAGATATAACAGACTGTCCCTAGCCCCCCGACACAAACTACTACAGCATAAATACTGGAGGCTGAGACAGGAGGGGTCGGAAGACACTGTGGCTCCATCCAACGATACACCCGGACAGATCATGTGACACTTAATTAAAGTTCACCAGTGTGCAATCTTACTAATTATAGGACTTCTGAAGGTAATTGGTTGCACCAGATCTTATTTAGGGGCTTCATAGCAAAGAGGGTGAATACATATGTATGCACCACTTTTCCGATTTCATTTTTTTCATTTAATTTCACCAATTTGGACTATTTTGTATATGTCCATTACCGGTACATGAAATCCAAAAATAAAAATCAATTTAAATTACAGGTTGTAATGCAACAAAATAGGAAAACCGCCAAGGGGATGAATACTTTTGCAAGGTACCGTACCTTGAAAGTCTGGATGGTCCACACTATCCCGGAATAGATCAAAATAAGCACAGCTCTTGCAGCATTGAAACCGTTCGTTAGTGACCTCCTTTTGAAACTACATGCTAGCTAGGTTAGCAAGGCTACCTGGGCTTCCATGTCTCTCTTCTTGACAGGAATGTTCTAAAAGTTTGCTATAAGCTACAGTGGGTTTGCAAATACAGCTTGTACCTTGCCTCCTGAAACAAGCACAGCACATGAAATGACAAACAGACAAGCAACACAGACTTGAGTCACGCAAGTACCACAAATAGAGAGAAAGTGGAGGAGTTTCTCACTGTATGGATCCTGGCTGCACATACACTGTGCGAGCGAAAGAGGATCAACTCACAAGTTGGTGCTGTAGAAACAAGCAGTAAATTATGGAGCAGTGAGCCAAAACACCGGTCAATAAGTTAAGGAGAGATAGGTAGCAGGAGCATTTGCTTACCAATGAGCAAAATAGCGTGATGAAAGTAAACTAACACTGTGGAAGGTGGTGACGCTGAACTTCAGTGAAACAGATTGAAGAGAGACCTAGGATATACTGATATAACACAGGAGCATAATATAATAGTGTGATTCAAGGCTTTTGATGTTGAGAGAAACCATGCTCATATTTTAATTAAAAAAACTGAAGAATGAATCATGCTGTTCCTATTGTTAGTTTCCATATCTATAGATGTGCAGTGAGCACATCTCTGTTTCTATCTATTTTTACTCCACATACAGTGCTGTGAAAAAGTATTTGCCTCTATTTTTGCATATTATCAGATCTTCAACCAAAACCTAATATTAGATTAAGGGAACCTGAGTTTACAAATAATTTTAAAAAACAATACTTTTTTATTTATTTAATTTCCAAAGTTACACACCCAATTCCCCCTTGTGAAAAAGTAATTGCCCCCTTAGACTCAATAACTGGTTGTACCACCTTTAAGTGTTTCCAATGACATCATCATGTGATTTTTAACTGATTTTGAGTAGGCACTGTCTACTAATTGGTTGATGACGTAATTGGAAACACTTATCTTCCTCTATCTTTTTTACTACAAAACATAGAAACATGGCATTTTCACATATGTTGCTGTTGGGGTGGGGATGGAGATGAACATGAAGTTGAACAATTCTGTGGTGATTCAGTGCCAGTGTACGGGGTGTTTCTGGTTGTGCTGCTTACTCTAAGAGAACAGTTGGTGTTTTGTGGGTACATGGCGATAGTGAGACCTTGGATTGGCCTGGCCTTGTAGAATAGAATAAAATAGAAAATAAATAAATAAATAGGACCACTCATTGATGAGGCTCTTACACCCCCCCCCCCCCCCCACCCACAATGAGATATTTTGTTTTTTTAGCAGTCGATCTGTATCCACTAGACAATGACATTAAATATTATATTTTGGAAAATATATCTCATGCAAGCCCAAGCATTCATTGGAGTCAATCATGTTCAGTACAACAAAACCTTGTCATTCTGTCTCTGTGTTTTTCTGCCAAGGTTGTAAATAGAAGAAAGTATTTGACCTGGATCCAAAGGAGGAACCAACCAGCATTTCCTCCTGTCCCCTGACACTTTGAGATTAGCAAACATGTTCCCATTACCATCTCCAGCAGGATATCTGTGGGTAAAACACAACTGAATGTGCTTGTTGTTGCACATTGTAAACCAGATGAGCTCCTTTCAAGCTCAAAACAAAACACTTATCCAATCCTCCTCACCAAGGCAAAGCAAAGCAACAACAACAAAAAGAGAAGCGTTCATCTGACATTGGTTTATGTCAGTGGGGTCATAATGCTTGCTGACTGCTTGAATTGCTTTCAATTACAGACGGGGAAAACGAAGATGGAGAAGCCAAGGGTAATTACACCTTTGGGGCAAATGCATCACCGTCAAATTACTCAGCAGTCCACACTGATTTAGAAAAACAGCATTTACCTACCTACAATACCATACATACATCCTTCATTTACAGGATCAACAAGTAAAATGTTATCTACTTGCACTGAGAACTTCCTTAGTATTTCTCTGCCATGATACATCCAGAATTCACATTTTAATACAATCTTACTTACAGGGATTCATTTTTATTCATGGCATTATAAGCTCACCCTTGATGCGATTCGTTACATGACGATAATGTCATTTGTTTTGTATATTGAAATTGCTTGCATGTTTAAGTAATCACATGCTATTCAGAAATATTCTGCAAAAACACTGGTGGCATGTACTCTACATGCATACTACTTATCGCACAAAAACGTCCTTTAGACTAACTCGTTTAGCCAGTCATGTCAGCCAAAGGGGCCTTGTAAACTCTGGTGATGAGTGCAACACATTAGCCAAAAGTGTCAAATCATGGGGTGGATTACATTGAGTCAGATTGTAAACCTGTCCACTACGACGCTGTGAGATCACGAGGATGATGAGGGAAATAATAGACCACACCTTTACTGTAATTGCCCAGTCTGAGAGCTACCTAGTAATAAAACGCAATGGAGTATTTATGCTGCAGTAACAACATGTGACACAATATACAATGTATTCACACATACAGTATGCACACACACTGTAGATACATACAGTAGTGATGCGCAGGTCAGCTGTTTGTTCACCCGCACCCGCAATTGCTAATAACACATCCACAACCGGCAGACTATATGTGATCAAGTGAAAATCTGAGGCCCGCACCCGACCCTAACCCTCATATACAGAACATGCGCTCTACAGTTATGACGGAATGATTTTTTTGACACGGGTGCAGGATTGTTTTAAGCCTAAGGAAATGTAAAGCTGTGAAAATGACCCAACATGTTGTTGATAAGATTTCAGTTTGGCTTGGATGCATATTTTATGTGGTTGAATTACTATCTGTTTTTATGACACTGATAAAGTTAGCACCTTTACAGACGGTCCCAAACCATGCAGCCATTCTCTCAAGATTAAATAAATAAATCACATTATTCCACTCCTGTTCCAGAGTCAAAATGTACATTTTGTGTAATATTATATTGGGCTATGTGATAGGTTGTAGACCTAGCCTACAGTCGGTGTCCAGATTTCCATTTCCATTTAACCCATCTGAACAGTGCAGTTCACTTGACGTTGCTCTCCCTTCTCTTTATTTTAACTGAAATGGAGAGTTTTTCTCTCATTGAATTAAACTCTGACATTGTCATTTTTGCCTCAGTGGAATGGACTTTTTCTGTCCAAGTTCCAAAAAGCATTTGGCGATTGTTGTGTATTTATCATGGTTAGGCTACAATTAGGCCTTAAAGCTTAGGATTTCTTGTACCCATTGCCAAATGCCAGAAAAAAAGTTAAAATAAACTCAATGTAGTCAATGGATATGAATTGCAAAATAATTATAATATAATTATATACAGTTGAAGTCGGAAGTTTACATACACCTTAGCCAAATACATTTAAACTCAGTTTTTCACAATTCCTGACATTTAATCCTAGTAAAAACTCTAAGTCTTAGGTCAGTTAGGATCCCCACTTTATTTTAAGAATGTGAAATGTCAGAATAATAGTAGAGTGATTTATTTCAGCTGTTATTTATTTATTATCACATTCCCTGTGGGTCAGAAGTTCACATACACTCAATTAGTATTTGGTAGAATTTCCTTTAATTTTGTTTAACTTGGGTCAATCGTTTCGGCATTAGACCCAAGCTTCCCACAATAAATTGGGTGAATTTTGGCCCATTACTCCAGACAGAGCTGGTGTAACTGAGTAAGGTTTGTAGGCCTCCTTGCTTGCACACACTTTATCAGTTCTGCCCGAAAATGTTCCATTGGATTGAGGTCAGGGCTTTGTGATGGCCACTTCAATACCTTGACTTTGTTGACCTTAAGACATTTTGCCACAACTTTGGAAGTATGCTTGGGGTCATTGTCCATTTGGAAGACCCATTTGCGACCAAGCTTTAACTTCTTAAGCATCCGCTTTCCGTCAACCGGACAGTTGTAAATCATGCAGCGCATTATATCAAGTTAGCAGATTTTAGAGTAACAACAAATGTTGGTTCATAGAAGTGTCTTACATCAGCTGAAAGCTTCAATTCTTGTTAATATAACTGCACTGTCCAATTGACAGTAGCTATTACTGTGAAAAATGCCATGCTATTGTTTGAGGAGAGCTCCTAACAACAAAACATTTTTTTCAACGCGAAATGTTTGATAAATTCATCTCTGAAGGTGAAACGTGTACTTACATTTGGAAATCTTGCTCTGATTTATCATCCAAAGGGTCCCGGAGATTGTTAGATAAAATCCTTTTTCATATCCTAAAAAGGTCCATATAGCACGCACGATCGATTTTGTATTTCCACTCATTCAATTTGCAAAGACAGGAATCTGTGAAAATCTCACCCTAAATGTTGTTTGAACGAGTCAAATCACGTTCGTATCTATTTCTCAGAGATCCTAGAAGGTAACAAGATTTCACTATTTCATTAGGGGTGTAGTATATCCTATAGGACATCATATTTGGTCAGAGAGTAAATCCTTCATGACACGGTGAACACACGGGCGGCCATCACTTGAACAACTGTATCTTTGTCAAATAAGCACCAATCGGGGTCAAACAAAGCTAGCTAGATAGCCAATGAGCTGGGCTTTACGCCCCGGGAACCACATATATGTTTTAAAATCTAGCTTCTAACCTTGTACAACAGCATGCCTTTTCTTTTTGGACAAAAATGATTCAGAGTTATGAAGTAATGAAAACTGGTTGTTTTGCAAATGTTGAACTTATACTCAAATCAAATGTATTTGTCACATACACATGGTTAGTAGGTGTTAAGGCAAGTGTAGCGAAATGCTTGTGCTTCTAGTTCCGACCATGCAGTAATATCTAACAAGTAATATAACCTAACAATTCCACAACAACTTCCTTATACACACGTGTAAAGGATATGTACATAAAAATATATAAATGAGTGATGGCCGAACGGCATAGGCCAGATGAAGTAGATGGTATAGAGTACAGAATATACATATGAGATGAGCAATGTAGGGTATGAGAACATTATATAAAGTGGCATTGTTTAAAGTGGCTAGTGATACATTTAATTACATCAGATGGCAAGATGCAGTAGATGGTATAGCGAACAGTATTTACATAAGAGATGAGTAATGTAGGGTAAGTAAACATTATATAATATAAAGTGGCTAGTGATAAATTGATTACATCAATTTTACCATTATTAAAGTGGATGGAGTCAGTATGTTGGCAGCAGCTACTCAATGTTAGTGATGGCTGTTTAACAGTCGGATGGCCTTGAGATAGAAGCTGTTTTTCAGTCTCTCGGTCCCCGCTTTGATGCACCTGTACTGACCTCGCCTTCTGGATGATAGCGGGGTGAACAGGCAGTGGCTCGGGTGGTTGTTGTCCTTAATGATCTTTTTGGCCTTCCTGTGACATTGGGTGGTGTAGGTGTCCTGGAGGGCAGGTAGTTTGCACCCGGTGATGCGTTGTGCAGACCTCACTACCCTCTGGAGAGCCTTATGGTTATGGGCGGAGCAGCTGCCGTACCAGGCGGTGATACAGCCCGACAGGATGCTCTCGATTGTGCATCTGTAAAAGTTTGTGAGTGTTTTTGGTGACAAGCCGAATTTCTTCAGCCTTCTGAGGTTGAAGAGGCGCTGCTGCGCCACGCTGTCTGTGTGGGTGGACGATTTCAGTTTGTCCGTGATGTGTACGCCGAGGAACTTAAAACTCTCCACCCTCTCCACTACTGTCCCGTCAATGTAGATAGGGGGCTGCTCCCTCTGCTGTTTCCTGAAGTCCACGATCATCTTCTTTGTTTTGTTGACATTGAGTGTGAGGTTATTTTCATGACACCACACTTCGAGGGCCCTCACCTCCTCCCTGTAGGCTGTCTCGTTGTTGTTGGTAATCAAGCCTACCACTGTAGTGTCATCTGCAAACTTGATGATTGAGTTGGAGGCGTGCATGGCCACGCAGTCATGGGTGAACAGGGAGTACAGGAGAGGGCTGAGAACGCACCCTTGTGGGGCCCCAGTGTTGAGGATCAGCGGGGTGGAGATGTTGTTCCCTACCCTCACCACCTGGGGGTGGCCCGTCAGGAAGTCCAGGACCCAGTTGCACAGGGCGGGGTCGAGACCCAGGGTCTTGAGCTTAATGACGAGTTTGGAGGGTACTATGGTGTTAAATGCTGAGCTGTAATCGATGAACAGCATTCTTACATAGGTATTCCTCTTGTCCAGATGGGTTAGGGCAGTGTGCAGTGTGATGGCGATTGCGTCGTCTGTGGACCTATTGTGGTGGTAAGCAAATTGGAGTGGGTCTAGGGTGTCAGGTAGGGTGGAGGTGATATGGTCCTTGACTAGTCTCTAAAAGCACTTCATGATGACGGAAGTGAGTGCTACAGGGCGGTAGTCATTTAGCTCAGTTACCTTAGCTTTCTTGGGAACAGGAACAATGGTGGCCCTCTTGAAGCATGTGGGGACAGCAGACTGGGATAAGGACTGATTGAATATGTCTGTAAACACACCAGCCAGCTGGTCTGCGCATGCTCTGAGGACACGGCCGGTGTCTGGGCCGTCAGCCTTGCGAGGGTTAACATGTTTAAAAGTTTTACTCACGTTCGCTACAGTGAAGGAGAGCCCGCAGGTTTTGGTAGCGTGCCGTCTCAGTGGCACTGTATTGTCCTCAAAGTGAGCAAAAAAGTATGGCTACTAATACTTGGAAAGCTGAATCAAAGTCCAAGTATACAGATTTGACGATATTCTTGCAGAATAAATGGATTATGAATGCGAATGTCTTCTTCATGTTTTTCCCCAAATGTACCTGGGGACTTTACACTAAAAGTCTTGCTGTTCACTCATTTTTCAAGTTATCCATCTGAAACTTTGCACATACACTACTGCCATCTTGTGGACACATTCGGAATTACAATCAGAGTGATGGATGTAACTATGACCTTTCTCTTGCATTTCAAAGATGGTTGTAGAAAAATACCGGTTGGTTTTGTCTTTGAAGTTTGTGGAAATGTGAATTGAATGTAGGAGAAAATACAAAGTGTTTCCTTTCAAATGGTATCAAGAATATGCATATCCTTGCTTCAGGGCCTGAGCTACAAGCAGATAGATTTAACTTCTTGACTGATGTCTTGAGATATTGCTTCAATATATCCAAATAATTTTCCTTCCTGATGATGCTATCTATTTTGTGAAGTGCACCAGTCCCTCCTGCAGCAAAGCACCCCCACAACATGATGCTGCCACCCCCGTGCTTCATGGTTAGGATGGTGTTCTTTGGCTTGCAAGCCTCCCCCTTTTTCCTCCAAACAAAATGATGGTCATTATGGCCAAACAGTTATATTTTTGTTTCATCAGACCAGAGGACATTTCTCCAAAAAGTACGATCTTTGTCTCCATGTGCAGTTACAAACTGTACTCTGCCTTTTTTTATGGCGGTTTTGGAGCAGTGGTTTCTTCCTTGCTGAGCGGCCTTTCAGGTTATGTCGATATAGAACTCGTTTTACTGTGGATATAGATACTTTTGTACCTGTTTCCTCCAGCATCTTCACAAGGTCCTTTGCTGTTGTTCTGGGATTGATTTGAACTTTTCGCTCCAAAGTACGTTCGTCTATAGGAGACAGAACGCGTCTCCTTCCTGAGCGGTATGACGGCTGCTTGGTCCCATGGTGTTTATACTATTGTTTGTACAGATGAATGTTGTACCTTCAGGCATTTGGAAATTGCTCTCAAGGAAGAACCAGACTTGTGGAGGTCTACAATTTTCTTTCTGAGGTCTTGGCTGATTTCTTTTGATTTTCCCATAATGTCAAGCAAAGAGGCACTGAGTTTGAAGGTAGGCCTTGAAATACATCCACAGGTACACCTCCAATTGACTCAAATGATGTCAATTAGCCTATCAGAAGCTTCTAAAGCCATGACATCATTTTCTGGAATTTTCCAAGCTGTTTAAAAGCACAGTCAACTTAGTGTATGTAAACTTCTCACCCACTGGAATTGTGATAGTGAATTATAAGTTAAATAATCTCTCTATAAACAATTGTTGGAAAAATAGCTTGTGTCATGCACAAAGTAGATGTCCTAACCGACTTGCCAAAACTATAGTTTATTAACAAGAAATTTGTGGATTGATTTAAAAAGGAGCTTTAATGACTCCAACCTAAGTGTATGTAAATGTCCAACTTCTACTGTATTTATATATTTTACATTGTTTTCTCTTCATTCAACCAGCCGCTACCCATCTGTCCTTCATCCAAACAATATTTTATAAACCTAAACCTGACCGTCCCGTGGATATAACTGCAGGGACTGCGGGTTATGAGTCAACATCACTAACACACACACACACACACACACACACACACACAAACAGGATCTCAGAGAGAAAGAGAAGATGCAACACTGTCTCAGGACTGACAGTCCTACAGTCTAATCCAGTCAAACATCAAACTGGATGCTGGCCTGAATGTTTACTGAGGCGACCTGTCTGATCAGACCGACAGGTTGCCCCATCCAGCAGTATCCACTCCTACAGGTTTGGCTTTTGAAGGCATTTGATAACCAAAATATGCAAACTCATGGCATGTGTCACATGAATGAGACAAGTAGACTCAAGTGCTCTAAGTAATGGCTGTGTAAAAGCATCCGTGTGAAAGGGGATAAAGAAGGACATGTCAGATATGAGGAAGTTAATATGCCATGTGATCAGGAATCCTCAGGTAACCTTCCAAATATATATATATTTATACCGTTGAAGTCAGAAGTTTACATACACTTAGGTTGGAGTCATTAAAGCTCATTTTTCAGCCACTCCATACATTTCTTGTAAACAAACTATAATTTTGGCAAGTTGGTTAGGACATCTACTTTGTGCATGACAAAAGTCATTTTTCCAACAATTGGTTACAGACAGATTATTTCCCTTATAATTCACTGTATCACAATTCCAGTGGGTCAGATGTTTACATAAACTAAGTTGACTGTGCCTTTAAACAGCTTGGAAAATTCCAGAAAATGATGATACGGCTTTAGAAGCTTCTGATAGGCTAATTGACATCATTTGAGTCAAACGGAGGTGTTCCTGTGTATGCATTTCAAGGCCTACCTTCAAACTCAGTGCCTCTTTGCTTGACATCATGGGAAAATCAAAAGAAATCAGCAAAGACCTCAGAAAAAGAAATGTAGACCTCCACAAGTCTGGTTCATCCTTGGGAGCAATTTCCAAATGCCTGAAGGTACCACATTCATCTGTACAAACAATAGTACGCAAGTATAAACACCATGGGACCACGCAGCCGTCATACCGCTCAGGAAGGAGACGCGTTCTGTCTCCTAGAGATGAACATACTTTGTGTGAAAAGTGCAGATCAGTCCCAGAACAACAGCAAAGGACCTTGTGAAGATGCTGGAGGAAACAGGTACAAAAGTATCTATATCCACAGTAAAACGAGTCCAATATCGACATAACCTGAAAGGCCGCTCAGCAAGGAAGAAGCCACTGCTCCACAACCTCCATAAAAAAGCCAGACTACGGTTTGCAACTGCACACAGGGACAAAGATTGTACTTTTTGGAGAAATGTCCTCTGGTCTCATGAAACAAAAATAGAACTGTTTGGCTGTAATGACCATCGTTATGTTTGGAGGAAAAAGGGGGATGCTTGCAAGCCAAAGAACACCATCCCAACCGTGAAGCACGGGGGTGGCAGCATCATGTTGTGGGGGTACTTTGCTGCAGGAGGGACTGGTGCACTTCACAAAATAGATGGCATCATGAGGAAAAAAATTACGTGGCTATATTGAAGCAACATCTCAAGACATCAGTCAGGATATTAAAGCTTGGTCGCAAATGGGTCTTCCAAATGGAAGCAAGCATACTTCCAAAGTTGTGGCAAAATGTCCTAAAGCCAACAAAGTCAAGGTATTGGAGTGGCCATCACAAATCCCTGACCTCAATCCTGTAGAAAATTTGTGGGCAGAACTGAAAAAGGGTGTGCGAGCAAGGAGGCCTACAAACCTGACTCAGTTACACCAGCTCTGTCAGGAGGAATGGGCCAAAATTCACCCAACTTATTGTGGGAAGCTTGTGGAAGGCTACCCGAAACGTTTGACCCAAGTTAAACAATTTAAAGGCAGTGCTACCAAATACTAATTGAGTGTATGTAAACTTCTGACCCACTGGGAAAGTGATGAAAGAAATAAATTGCTGAAATAAATCATTCTCTCTACTATTATTCTAACATTTCACATTCTTAATATAAAGTGGTGATCCTAATTGACGTAAGACAGGGAATTTTTACTCGGATGAAATATATTTGGCTAAGGTTTATGTAAACTTCCGACTTCAACTGTGTGTGTATGTATGTGTATGTATGTATGTGTATATATATACTGTTCAAAAAAATAAAGGGAACACTTAACCTGTTAGGGTATAGGGGGCAGTATTGAGACTTTTAAAAAAAAAGATGTGCCCATTTTTAAATGCCTCCTACACCTACCCAGTAACTACAATATGCATATACTTATTATATATGGATAGAAAACACCCTAAAGTTTCAAAAACTGTTTGAATGGTGTCTGTGAGTATAACAGAACTCATTTGGCAGGCAAAACCCTGAGACAGATTCTGACAGGAAGTGGATACCTGATGTGTTGAATTGACTTTGAGCCTATGCCATTGAAAAACAAAGGGGGTGAATTATATTCTGGCACTTCCTATTGCTTCCACAAGATGTCCCCAGCCTTTACAAAGTGTTTTGAGTGTTCTACAGTGAGATCTGACCGAATAAGAGCCATGGAACGTGATGGTCCATCATTCACCCTGGCGCGCGATTTGATGGTGGGTACTCTCATTCCGAAACGTTTTAAAAGAAAACCCAATGGTCCGCCTTGAATTTTATTCATGTTCTGGTTAAAAAAGGCCCTAATGATTTATGCGATACAACGTTTGACATGTTTGAACGAACGGAAATATATTTTTTCCGTTCTTGAAGTGAAGTGAAGTCCGGCTGGCTTAGATCATGCGCTACAACACGGAGGTTTTTCGACATAAATGATGAGCTTTTTTGAACAAAAATACATTCGTTATGGACCTGGGACTCTTTGGAAGTGACATCTGATGAAGAGAATCAAAGGTAATGGATTATTTATATAGTATTTTCGATTTTAGATTCCTCCAACATGGCGGTTAGTCTGTATCGCGATGCGTATTTTTCTGGCGCAGTGCTCAGATTATTGCAAAGTGTGATTTCCCAGTAAGGTTAATTTAAAATCTGACAAGTCCATTGCGTTCAAGAGATGTAAATCTATAATTCTTTGAATGACAATATAATATTTTAGCAATGTTTTCTAATATTAATTAATTATTTTGTCGTCATGACTTGACTGCCGGTATTGGAGGGAAACGATTTCCTGAACATCAACGCCATAGTAAAACACTGTTTTTAGATATAAATATGAACTTGATAGAACTAAAAATGCATGCATTGTCTAACAAAATGTCCTAGGAGTGTCATCTGATGGAGATTGTAAAAGGTTAGTGCATAATTTTAGCTGATTGTATGGTTTTGGTGACGCATGTCTTTGAATCGACAATGCATTGCACACAGCTATTGTCAATGTACTCTCCTAACATAACCTAACTTTATGCTTTCCCCGTAAAACCTTTTTGAAATCGGTAAACGTGGTTAGATTAAGAAGATGTTTATCTTTCAAAGGCTGTAAGTTAGTTGTATGTTTGAGAAATTTGAATTTGTACATTTATTTGGTTTCAAATTTGCCGCTCTTGAAATGCACCTGCTGTTGATAGGGTGCGCCACAGGTGGCACGCTAACGTCCCAGGTAGCCTCAAGAAGTTAAACAACACATCCTAGATCTGAATGAAAGAAATAATCTTATTAAATACTTTTTTCTTTACATAGTTGAATGTGCTGACAACAAAATCACACAAAAATAATCAATGGAAATCCAATTTATCAACCCATGGAGGTCTGGATTTGGAGTCACACTCAAAATGAAAGTGGAAAACTACACTACAGGCTGATCCAACTTTGATGTAATGTCCTTAAAACAAGTCAAAATGAGGCTCAGTAGTGTGTGTGGCCTCCACGTGCCTGTATGACCTCCCCACAACGCCTGGGCATGCTCCTGATGAGGTGGCAGATGGTCTCCTGAGGGATCTCCTCCCAGACCTGGACTAAAGCATCCGCCAACTCCTGGACAGTCTGTGGTGCAACGTGGCGTTGGTGGATGGAGCGAGACATGATGTCCAAGATGTGCTCAATTGAATTCAGGTCTGGGGAACGGGCGGGCCAGTCCATTGCATCAATGCCTTCCTCTTGCAGGAACTGCTGACACACTCCAGCTACATGAGGTCTAGCATTGTCTTGCATTAGGAGGAACCCAGGGCCAACCGCACCAGCAGATGGTCTCACAAGGGGTCTGAGGATCTCATCTCGGCACCTAATGGCAGTCAGGCTACCTCTGGCGAGCACATGGAGGGCTGTGCGGCCCCCCAAAGAAATGCCACCCCAGACCATGACTGACCCACCGCCAAACCGGTCATGCTGGAGGATGTTGCAGGCAGCAGAACGTTCTCCACGGCGTCTCCAGACTCTGTCACGTCTGTCATGTGCTCAGTGTGAACCTGCTTTCATCTGTGAAGAGCACAGGGTGCCAGTGGCGAATTTGCCAATCTTGGTGTTCTCTGGCAAATGCCAAACGTCCTGCACGGTGTTGGGCTGCAAGCACAACCCCCACCTGTGGACGTCGGGCCCTCATACCACCCTCATGGAGTCTGTTTCTGACCGTTTGAGCAGACACATGCACATTTGTGGCCTGCTGGAGGTCATTTTGCAGGGCTCTGGCAGTGCTTCTCCTGCTCCTCCTTGCACAAAGGCGGAGGTAGCGGTCCTGCTGCTGGGTTGTTGCCCTCCTACGGCCTCCTCCACGTCTCCTGATGTACTGGCCTGTCTCCTGGTAGCGCCTCCATGCTCTGGACACTACGCTGACAGACACAGCAAACCTTCTTGCCACAGCTCGCATTGATGTGCCATCCTGGATGAGCTGCACTACCTGAGCCACTTGTGTGGGTTGTAGACTCCGTCTCATGCTACCACTAGAGTGAAAGCACCGCCAGCATTCAAAAGTGACCAAAACATCAGCCAGGAAGCATAGGAACTGAGAAGTTGTCTGTGGTCCCCACCTGCAGAACCACTCCTTTATTGGGGGTGTCTTGCTAATTGCCTATAATTTCCACCTGTTGTCTATGCCATTTGCATAACAGCATGTGACATTTATTGTCAATCAGTCTTGCTTCCTGAGTGGACAGTTTGATTTCACAGAAGTGTGATTGACTTGGAGTTACATTGTGTTGTTTAAGTGTTCCCTTTATTTTTTTGAGCAGTGTATATATATATATATATATATATATATATATATATATATATATATATATATATATATATACACATACATAGCAGGAGATGTAAGGAATTGTCCTGATAGATGATGATAATTTGGTAAGTCATTTTGAAATATAAATTTGAGGCATCATCACGCTATTTTCAGACTTGCATTATTTATGGTGCAATTTTATTCAACATCAGTATAACGTCTCTCAACTAGTACGAATGACAGCTGAAGAGCAATGAATGACGAACTTCAAAACATTACATTTCACATGTTGGGTAAAATCACTTCAGAACAGTCTCAACTGCACCGCCGGAAACATGCCCATATTAACACCTTGTAGCTGGGCAGAAAGTAACTCGATTAACACTGAGATAACTATAGTTTTAACTCTGCTTTGTGGAAATAAACTATTTTGCCCGGGTGACTACAACTCTTTGAATGCAGATCCCCAAAAAGGTACTACTTTTCTAAACTATAGGAATACATATCTAAGAAAGTAAGTACTTTTTTAAAAAACTATTTGAATACAGATCTCAGAAAGTAACTGCTTTTTTAAACAATTTGAATACAGATCTGTGAAGGAAACTACTTTATTTGAAATATTTAAATACAGATCTCAGCAAGTGACTACTTTTCAGAAACTATTGGATTGGCTGCCTTCAACGGCATGTTGAAGATAGAAATATAATGAATAGAGCACACACAATCTCCTATACTATTCCAATCTATCTGAGAGTCACATTTGATCGACACAATGCATTTCTATCTGTGCATTTTGTAAACGTCCATCCTGAATGTCCATTGCCCCAGGCTTACAAATGTGACTCTCAGATAGATGAATCAATAATATTTTGTACAGATAAGTATAACCTCTCTAGGGTATGTGGGACGAAATCGTCCCACCTACTCAATAGCCAGTGGAATCCCGTGGCGCGATATTCAAATACCTTAGAAATGCTATTACTTCAATTTCTCAAACATATGACTATTTTACACCATTTTAAAGACAAGACTCTCGTTAATCTAACCACACTGTCCGATTTCAAAAAGGCTTTACAACGAAAGCAAAACATTAGATTATGTCAGCAGAGTACCCAGCCAGAAATACTCAGTAAAAGTTAGTGAGTGTTTTTGGTGACAAGCCAAATTTCTTCAGCCTCCTGAGGTTGAAGAGGCGCTGCTGCGCCTCCTTCACCACACTGTCTGTGTGGGTGGACCATTTCAGTTTGTCCGTGATGTGTATGCCGAGGAACTTAAAACTTTCCACCTTCTTCACTACTGTCCCGTCGATGTGGATAAGGGGGTGCTCCCTCTGCTGTTTCCTGAAGTCCACAATCATCTCCTTTGTTTTGTTGACGTTGAGTGTGAGGGAGTACAGGAGAGGGCTGAGAATGCACCCTTGTTGGGCCCCAGTGTTGAGGATCAGCGGGGTGGAGATGTTGTTTCCTACCCTCACCACCTGGGTGCGGCCCGTCAGGAAGTCCAGGACCCAGTTGCACAGGGCAGGGTCGAGACCCAGGGTCTCGAGTTTGTAGGGTACAATGGTGTTAAATGCTGAGCTGTAGTCGATGAACAGCATTCTTACATAGGTATTCCTCTTGTCCAGATGGGTTAGGGCAGTGTGCAGTGTGATTGCGATTGCGTCGTCTTTGGACCTATTGGGGCGGTAAGCAAATTGGAGTGGGTCTAGGGTGTCAGGTAGGGCGGAGGTGATATGATCCTTGACTAGTCTCTCAAAGCACTTCATGATGACGGAGGTGAGTGCTATGGGGCGATAATCATTTAGCTCAGTTACCTTAGCTTTCTTGGGAACTGGAACAATGGTGGCCCTCTTGAAGCATGTGGGGACAGCAGACTGGGATAAGGATTGATTGAATATGTCCGTAAACACACCAGCCAGCTGGTCTGGGCATGCTCTGAGGACACGGCTAGGGATGCCGACTGGGCCGGCAGTCTTGCGAGGGTTAACACGTTTAAATACTTTACTGACATTGGCTGCGGCGAAGGACACGGTTGAATTCATTCTGCCACTGTTTCTTCTTATTGTCTCGGCCTTAGGCCTATAGTATTCAGACCCCTTGAATTTGTCCATATTTTGTTACATTACAGCCTTATTCTAAAATTGATTAAATGAAATGTTTTCCCCATAATGACAAAACAAAAACAGGTTTTTAGATTTAAGAAAAATGATAAACAAAAATACCTCATTTACATAAGAATTCAGACCCTTTGCTATGAGAATCGAAATTGAGCTCAGGTTTCTATTGATTGTCCTTGAGATGTTTCTACAACTTGATTGGAGTCCACCTGTGTTAAATTCAATTGAATGGACATGAAAGGCACACACCTGTCTATGCAAGGTCCCACAGTTGTCAGTGCATGTCAGAGCAAAAACCAAGACATAAGGTCGAAGGAATTGTCCGTCGAGATCCGAGACAGGATTGTGTCGAGGCACAGATCTGAGGAAGGGTACCAAAGAATTGCTGCAGCATTGAAGGTCCCCAAGAACACAGTGACCTCCATCATTCTTAAATGGAAGAAATTTTCAAACACAAAGACTCTTCCTAGAGCTGGCCGCCCAGCCAACTTGAGCAGTCGGGGGAAAGATTGAACTCTTTGACCTGAATGCCAAACGTCACATCTGGAGGAAACCTGGCACCATCCCTACTGTGAAGAATGGTGGTGGCAGCATCATGCTATGGGGATGTTTTTCAGCGGCAGGGACTGGGAGACTAGTCAGGATTGAGGGAAAGATGAACGGTGCAAAGTACAGAGAGATCTTTGATGAAAACCTGCTCCAGAGTGCTCAGGATCTCACTGGGGCAAGATATTCACCTTCCAACAGGACAACAACCCTAAGCACACATCCAGGACAACGCAGAAGTGGCTTCGGGACAAGTCTCTGAATGTCCTTGAGTGGCCCAGCCAGAGCCCGGACAAGAACCCAATCGAACATCTCTGGAGAATCCTGAAAATAGTTTTCTAGCGATGCTCCCATCCAACCTGACAGAGATTGAGATGATCTGCAGAGAAGAATGGGAGAAACTCCCCAAATACAAGTGTGCCAAGCTTGTAGCATCGTTCCCAAGAAGAATCGAGGCTGTAATCGCTGCCAAAGTACCTTTGGGGAAAGGTTCTGAATACTTATACTTACAGTATTTAATCAATTTTAGAATAAGGCTGTAAGGTAACAAAATGTTGAAAAAGTCAATGGGTCTGAATACTTTCGGAATACACTTTATATCACGATGTCAAGGCATATGAACTAACAGGATTTAACAACCCAAAATACTGATTTGATGGCTGCCAAATCTAAAAACTACAACAGTTCATTGAATTAGTTGAAATGCTGTATATGGTCATAAGCACATGGTTTGGAGGGCTCTTAGATATGAATCTTAATATAGCATTAAGCCTATATTTAAATGCAAAAGTTACATGGAATAAACTCAACAGTAGAGAACACCACTTTTGCAGCTTCAGAATGAATAACAAATATATTTTCATAATTAGTGAGACACACAGTAACACTTGACATCATGTTATTATACATGTGTAGATACCAGTAGCAATGTGTGGGTAAAATCACTGAGGAAGCCAAGCCATATTACAACCAATGTGTTATGATAATTGCGTTGTTTGCTCTATTAAATATATATTAAAATACCTTAAAAAAAAAATTTCTGAGAGGTATTCAAATTACTCAAAAAAATGATTAGTATTTGAATATCAAAGAAAATAGTTGCCTTTTAGTTGAAACAGTATATAAACTACAAACCTAGAATACTTGAAAAGTTGGTATATTCAAATAAACTACAAAATACAACAGTTTTCTGTCCAGGTCTGACTCATAAACACAGGCAATGCCAACAACAAGTGCTTCTTTTTGTTGTTCATCACATTTGATATTTCTGTCCATTCATAAAGGGAAAGGTTCATGGCTGTATATGAGTCACTCCTTGAAGTATAGAGGACAACAATATAGAGAACATCCAGCCCTGGCTTTTAAGTCATCATCATTGTGCAGTGGAGCGAATCCACAGGGAATAAGTCTCCCAGTAAATGCCTGCAGAGTATGTCATAAATGGTGATTCTGGGAAAAATGTTGTCATACTTATAGGAAGAAGAAATGTCAGCGCCTCTCTAAACCGGATAGACCTTTTAATCCACAGCAATGACTGATTATCGTAATGCTTGTGTTTTCCTGTCAATATTCACCAATAACTTTGCACATTAAAATGTGTCAGAGGAACATCATGGGTATGAAAATGAATCTGTGTGACCTCACAAACTATGATAAGCTAATCCATATCTCCTCACTGTAACCCAGGGACATTGTTGAAAGATACTTGGGTGTATTTTGGTCAATTCGAACAGTGCAATATAAATATTATATTGGTAGAAAAGTCACTGCCAAGAAACGCTTATGTTAGCATTTTCGGACTAAAAACTTTACTCAGCATAGAGTGTCTTAAGTTATACATCACACTATTACAACAGGTAAATAGTTCATAAGCACCTATGTTAAACATCTTATGAATCACAAAACAAAGTTGCTTATAAATGTGTGAATAACTAAGTTACTAACATTGACAAATGTGGGAGTAATGATTAATTAATTACGAATAAACTATTTACTAATCCATTATAAATGCTTTATTATGTGGATTTATTATAGTGCTACCACTATTTTTTTCCATGGGTGTTGGTAAATTGCAATCTTTATCAACATCTTTACAAGGAAATATTTGCAAGAAAATGCTATAGTGAATGGAAAGTTTTAGTCAGTGCAAGCCAACAATAATTGCTGATTTACCACGCACATTAAAAAGCATTCAGAGCTCCCAGTATGCTTGAGGGCACATTAAAGGGGCATTCTGAGATTGGTATTGTCTATACATTTTTGGACTTTAAATTAACAATATATAGCTACTGATTCTTGAATAATATACTTAACAAAAACATAAATGCAACATGCAACAATTTCAAAGGTTTTACTGAGTTAGAGCTCATATAAGGAAATCAGTTGAGATAAATGCATTAGGCCCTAATCCAGATGTGGAGGTCCTGGGCTGGCGTGGTTAAACGTGGTCATGACACGGGTTGGACGTACTGCCATATTCTCTAAAATGATGTTGGAGGCGGCTTATGGCAGAGAAATTAACATTAAACTCTCTGGCAACAGCTCTAGTGGACATTCTTGCAGTCAGGATACCAATTGCATGCTCCCTCAACTTCAGACATCTCTGGTATTGTGACAAAACTGCACATTTTAGAGTGGCCTTTTATTTTACAAGGTGCACCTGTGTAATGATCACGGTGTTTAATCAGCTTCTTGATATGCCACACCTGTCAGGTGGATGGAAGATCTTGACATGAGAAATGCTCACTAACAGGGATGTAATCAAATTTGTTCTCCAAATTTGAGAGAAATAAGCTACAGTCCTCACATGTGTGAGGATGATCTCCTGCTATATATATATATATATATATATATATATATATATACAGTTGAAGTCGGAGGTTTAAATACACCTTAGCCAAATATATTTAAACCTAGTTTTTCACAGTTCTTGACATTTAATCCGAGTAAAAATCCCCTGTCATAGGTGAGTTAGGATCAACACTTTATTTTAAGAATGTGAAATGTCATAATAATAGTAGAGAGAATGATTTATTTCAGCATTTTATTTCTTTCATCACATTCCCAGTGAGTCGGAAGTTTACATACACTCAATTAGTATTTGGTAGCACTGCCTTTAAATTGTTTAACTTGGTTCAAACATTTCGGGTAGCCTTCCAAAAGCTTTCCACAATAAGTTGGGTGTATTTTGTCCCATTCCTCCTGACAGAGCTGGTGTAACTGAGTCAGGTTTTTAAACCTCCTTGCTCACACACACTTTTTCACTTCTGCCCACAAATTTTCTACAGTATTGAGGTCAAGGCGTTGTGATGGCCACTCCAGTACCTTGACTTTGTTATCCTTAAGCCATTTTGCCACAACTTTGGAAGCATGCTTGGGGTCATTGTCCATTTGGAAGACCCATTTGCGACCAAGTTTTAACTCCCTGGCTGATGTCTTGAGATGTTGCTTCAATATATCCACATAATTTTCCTCCTCATGACGCCATCTATTTTGTGAAGTGCACCAGTCCCTCCTGCAGCAAAGCACCCCACAACATGATGCTGCCACCCCCGTGCTTCACGGTTGGGATGGTGTTCCTCGGCTTGCAGGCCTTCCCCTTTTTCCTCCGAACAAAACGATGGCCATTATGGCCAAACAGTTCTAATTTTGTTTCATCAGACCAGAGGACATTTCTCCAAAACGTATGATCTTTGTCCCCACGTGCAGTTGCAAACTGTAGTCTCTTTTTTATGGCTGTTTTGGTGTAGTGGCTTCTTCCTTGCTGAGCGGCCTTTCAGGTTATGTCGATATAGGACTCGTTTTACTGTGGATATAGATATCTTTGTACCTGTTTCCTCCAGCATCTTCACAAGGTCCTTTGCTGTTGTTCTAGGATTGATTCGCACCAAAGTACGTTCATCTCGAGGAGACAGAATGCGTCTCCTTCCTGAGAGATATGACGGCTGTGTGGTCCCATGGTATTGTTTGTACAGAAGAACGTGGTACCTTCAGGTGTTTGGCAATTGCGTCCAAGGATGAACCAGACTTGTGGAGGTCTCCAATTTTTTTCTGAGGTCTTGGCTGATTTCTTTTGATTTTCCAATGATGTCAAGCAAAGAGGCACTGAGTTTGAAGGTAGGCCTTGAAATACATCCACAGGTACACCTCCAATTGACTCAAATGACGTCATTTAGCCTATCAGAAGCTTCTAAAGCCATGACATCATTTTCTGTAATTTTCCAAGCTGTTTAAAGGCACAGTCAACTTAATGTATGTAAACTTCTGACCCACTGGAATTGTGATACAGTGAATTAATCTGTCTGTAAACAATTGTTGAAAAAATGGCTTGTGTCATGCACAAAGTAGATGTCCTAACCGACTTGCCAAAACTATAGTTTGTTAACAAGAAATGTGTGGAGTGGTTGAAAAAACGAGTTTTAATGACTCCAACCTAAGTGTATGTAAACTTCCGACTTAAACTGTATTTGTGCGAAGGGAACATTTCTGGGATCTTTTATTTCAAGTCATGAAACATGGGGCCAACACTTTAAATGTTGCTTTCGTATTTTTGTTCAGTATATAAATGATAAATGCCTTTTGGGCTTAGTTCACCTGTCTTACTTTATCAAAACCCACAATATAATGTTTTAGATACATTAACTTCGAAATTCCATAACTACTAGAATGGCCATGACAGTCATGCTGACCGTTGATATTTATTTCAATTGTGTAAATATTCTTTAATAAATTGCTAAATGAATACATATTTTATGTTAAAATATGTTATAAGAAACCTCAGGACACCTAATTTAAATTGTAATCAGTCAGAAAATGTGTTGCTTGATCCAGAAGCGCATAGACTGCAAATACTAGAATATGACGATAGTGTATTTTCAGATTGTAAGACAACAGTTGCCTTCTTAGCTGGCCCGTCCAAACTACACCTAAACTAATTTGAAATGAATTACAAACACATAATAATGATACAAAATACATATACATAATGATAGATGTGGCCTAAAGACAATATTAAATTGACAATAGTCTGATGGGTGACAATATTACCTTGGCTATTATAAACCTTGGCTACTAAGCGCAGACACATAAAACTCAACATGCTTTTCTGTTCTTTTGAAATACATTTTCTCGTATATTGTTTTTATGACCTTCCTATATAACACACTGTTGTTGTTAGAATCTTATTTTCACAAACAGAACTGGAGTTATAACCTGTTTAATGAGGGCATTTCATTTCTTTAAATAAATCCTCCCGACTGTAGGGCCTGCTCAACTTCTTCCGATAGTTAAAGGTGCCGTGCCCACTTGATAATTGCCTAAAAACTGAACTATACCTAAATTAATTCCACACATATAACAGATTAAATAAATTAAGTATAGTATGATGGGGGAGAATGGGGGAGATGATGAGCAAGGGGAAGCGAATGATGCATTATTATGTAATCACCAATTGTGCATTTTATCATATTAATCTATTCTAATTATAATCTCAAAACGGTGTACCTTTTATCAGTCCACCAAATCCAAGCAGTTTTATTAGTCTACTCTAGGCCGACTTGGAGTAGGCTACACAGTGAGAGAGTGCGTAATTTACAGAACATTCGATTTGCCTTCAGGGGGGCAGGGAGACCCCCAGCACCGCTAAAACCGTTGACAACTGCAACCGTTTTTATCTCAATATCAAAAAATTTCTGGGTAACAATTAAGTACCTTACTGTAATTGTTTTCAAATAAAATGGTCAAAAAGAAAAAAGCCAAGAGCAGTTTCTGTCTGGGAGTTGTTTGAGTGGGGAGGGGAAAACTAGCAGTTGTTGGCAGAGAGGTTTGGAACTTTCTTGTTGGTCTATTAACTAATTCATCACCTGATTATGTCACCAGTAGGGCTGGGATGATACCAGTATTGCAATACTCATTAGTATCGTGGTAAGGAAAGAAAGCACAAAGCGGTTTTAACTTCTTTAGGAAAACAGCCCTAATGTTAAAAACAAACATCATTATGTTGTCACATTTATTTATTTTCCAAGCTAAAGTATACAATATGTTATATACAGCAGGTTTTTAAAGGACCAAAGAATTCCACGATCTGCTTCGTGTTTTCATTTTTGCCATAATATTGCAATACTGGTATCATCCCAGCCCTACTCACCAGGCAGGCCAAAACAGGCAGTCTTTTCAAACAGCTCTTAAATGATCATAGTTTTCACAATTTCAGAGTATTATTCCAACCTCAGTGTGGAAATACAAAAACACGATTTTGACTGCACTGGGCCTTTAAGAAATGTTACAATTATTTGGTTGTATTATGATCACCTCTTAAAAAGCACAGCCAGAACAAATCATTTCAAATTTTTCCATGCAAAGGAATTATGCACCTTTAGCTCGATCATTAGAGTTATACAAGTACAGTGCCTTCAGAAAGTATTCACACCCCTTGACATTTTCCACATTTTGTTGTGTTACAGCCTGAATTAAAAATGTATTAAATTGAGATTTACGTTTTCAGACATTTTTACAAACTAATTTCAAATAAGCTAAAATGTCTGCAGTCAATAGATATTCAACCCCTTTATTATGGCAAGCCTAAGTAATTTCAGGAGTGTTTTGCTTAGCTCACATAATAAGTTGCATGGACTCAATAATAGTGTTTAACATTAATTTTTTATGACTACCTCATCTCTGTATCACACACGTACAATTATCTGTAAGCTCTCTTAGTCAAGCAGTGAATTTGAAACACAGATTCAATCTCTATGACCAGGGAGGTTTTCCAATGCCTCGTAAAGATGGCACCTATTGGTAGATGGGCAAATGTAAAAAAAAACAAAAAAAAAACAGTCGTTCAATATCCCTTTGAGCATGGTGAAGTTTTTAATTACACTGGATGGTATACCAATACACCCATTCACTATAAAGTATTCAGGCATCCTTCCTAACTCAGTTGCCAGAAAGGAAGGAAACTGCTCAGAGATTTCACCATGAGGCCAAAGGTGACTTTTAAACAGTTACATAGTTGAATGGCTATGAGAGGAGAAAAGCTGAGGATAGATCAACAACATTGGAATTACTCCACAATACTAATCGAATTGACAAAGTGAAAATAAATCAATATGAATGACAGTCTAACACAGGATGCAATCGAAATAGCAACAGACTTAAATTTCTGCTTTGTTGACTCTTTCAAGGTACTGACACAGAACCCTTCCACTGGTTTCTTGGGCTCAGCGCCAGTGAACGACACTCAAACTGTCTTCACCATAAGGGAGGTCTGAGGTTTCTTAGTCAGAGTTGAACATGGTAATTAGCTCACTAAAGAACTATAAAGCCAAGGATGTGTTTGGGATGGACTATAAAGAGTCACTCACTGGCCCCATAACTAAGGTCACCAACACATCTATTGGTCAGGGTGTGTGTCAGTGTCCGTGTATAGGAGATGAGAAATAGTCAGTCGCAGGACACCGAACTGAGTAAAACATAAGTTATTTACTCTAGGAAAAGTTCATCATACATAATCCACGCAGGGATAAAACAATAACTATACATACAATGAACACGACCAACAATAACGCACAAAACATCATGAATATCAGAGGGTTTAAATAGGGAAGTAATCACAATGAAGACATAACAAATGGACAAAGAAACATGGATCGGTGGAAGCTAGAAAGCCGGTGACCGCCGAACGCCGCCAGAACAAGGAGAGGCACCAACTTCGGCGGAAGTCATGACAGTACCCCCCCCTCCCCCCGACGCGCGGCTCCAGCAGTGCGATGACACCGGCTTCGGGGACGACCCGGAGGACGAGGCGCAGGGCGGCGACGGTGGAAATCTTGCATCAAGGAAGGGTCTAGTATGTCATCCGCCGACACCCAGCTTCTCTCCTCCGGACCGTACCCCTCCCAATCCACGAGGTACTGAAGACCCCCTAGCCCGACGCCTGGAGTCCATAATCGTTCTCACAGTATACGCCGGGGCCCCCTCGATGGCCAGAGGGGGCGGGGGAACCTCCCGTACCTCAGATTGCTGGAGAGGACCAGCCACCACCGGCCTGAGGAGAGACACATGGAACGAGGGGTTAATACGATAATTAGTAGGAAGCTGTAACCTATAACATACCTCGTTCAGTCTCCTCAGGACTTTAAATGGCCCCACAAACCACGGACCCAGCTTCCGGCAGGGCAGGTGAAGGGGCAGGTTTCGGGTCGAGAGCCAGACCCGGTCTCCCGGTACATATACCGGGGCCTCACTACGGTGGCGATCGGCGCTCGCCTTCTGTCTCCTGATGGCCCGTTGCAGGCGTACATGGGCAGCATTCCAGGTGTCTTCCAAGCGCCTAAACCAATCATCCACCGCAGGTACCTCGATCTGGCTCTGATGCCACGGTGCCAGAACCCGGCTGATAACCTAGTCACACTGAAATGGAGACAGGTTAGTGGAGGAGTGGCGGAGGGAATTTTGGGCCATCTCTGCCCAGGGGATAAACACCGACCACTCCCCCGGCCGGTCCTGGCAATAAGACCGCAGAAACCTACCCACATCCTGGTTAACTCTCTCCACCTGCCCATTACTCTCGGGGTGAAACCCCGAAGTCAGGCTGACCGAGATCCCCAGATGCTCCATGAACGCCCTCCAGACCCTAGATGTGAACTGGGGATCCCGATCAGACACTATATCCTCAGGCACTCCGTAGTGCCGGAAAACATGTGTAAACAGAGCCTCCGCAGTCTGTAGGGCCGTAGGGAGACCGGGCAAAGGAATGAGACAGCAGGACTTAGAAAACAGATCCACAACAACCAGAATCGTGGTCTTTCCTTGTGACGGAGGAAGATCCGTCACGAAATCCACCGATAAATGTGACCATGGCCGCTGTCGAATGGGTAGGGGTTGTAATTTCCCTCTGGGCGGATGTCTAGATGCATTACACTGAGCGCACACCGAGCAGGAGGAAACATACACCCTCACGTCCTTGGCTAAAGTGGGCCACCAGTACTTCTCACTAAGACAGCGCACTGTCTGATCGATGCCAGGATGACCAGAGGAAGGTGACGTATGAGCCCAACAGATCAATCGATCACGAACATCACGTGGAACGTACTTACGTCCAACTGGGCACATTGGGGGAGTGGGTTCTGCACGTAACGCCCGTTTGATGTCCGCGTCAACCTCCCATACCACGGGTGCCACCAGGCAAGGAGCCGGGATTATGGGAGTGGGCTCCATGGATCGTTCCTCTGTGTCATACATGCGAGACAGTGCGTCTGCCTTACCGTTCTGGGAACCTGGTCGGTATGACAGCGTAAACACAAAACGGGTGAAAAACATGGCACACCTTGCCTGGCAAGGATTCATTCTCCTCGCCGCTCGGATGTACTCCAGATTGCAGTGATAGGTCCATATGAGAAAAGGGTGTTTAGCCCCCTCAAGCCAATGCCTCCACGCTAACAGAGCTCCAACTACAGCCAACAACTCCCGATCCCCCACATCATAGATTCTCTCCGCCGGGCTGAGCCTCTTTGAGAAGAACACACAGGGACGGTGTTTCAGTGGCGTACCCGAGCACTGAGACAGTACAGTTCCTATCCCAGCCTCGGACGCGTCCACCTCTACTATGAACTGTAAGGGGGGATCAGGATGAGCCAACACAGGCACCGAAGTAAACAGATCCTTCAGTTGATTTAAAGCCCTGTCTGCCCCAGCTGACCACTGCAGTCGCACCGGTGCCCCCTTAAGCAGTGAGGTAATGGGAGCCGCTACCTGCCCAAAGCCCCGGATAAATCTCCGGTAGTAGTTGGCACCCCTAAGAACCGCTGCACCTCTTTTACCGTGGTTGGAGTCGACCAATTACGCACGGCTAAGATGCGGTCATTCTCCATCTCCACCCCTGACTCTGACAGACGATACCCTAGAAAGGAGACGGACTGTTGGAAGAACAAACATTTTTCAGCCTTCACATACAGGTCATGCTCCAGCAGTCGACCAAGCACCTTGCGCACCATAGCCACATGCTCGGCTCGAGTAGCGGAGTATATTAGAATGTCATCTATATACACCACTACTCCCTGTCCATATAGATCCCTGAAAATCTCATCAACAAATGATTGGAAAACGGATGGAGCATTCATCAACCGTACGGCATGACAAGGTACTCATAATGCCCAGATGTGGTACTAAATGCCGTCTTCCATTCATCCCCTTTCCGGATACGCACCAGGTTGTAAGCACTCCTGAGATCCAATTTGGTGAAGAAACGCACCCCATGCAATGATTCAGTCACACTGGCTATAAGAGGCAGAGGGTAACTATATTTCACAGTGATCTGATTTAAACCTCTATAGTCAATGCACGGGCGCAAACCTCCATATTTTTTCTTCACAAAAAAGATACTCGAGGAGGCAAGTGAAACGGAAGGTTGAATGTATCCCTGTCCCAGAGATTCGGCGACATGTTTCCCTAGCCGCCGTCTCCTCCTGTGACAGCGGATACACGTGACTCCTGGGAAGTGCAGCTTCTGCCAAGAGAATTATCGCACAGTCCCCCCGTCGATGGGGTGGTAATTGAGTCGCCTTCTTTTTACAGAAGGCGAGAGCAAAATCGGCATATTCAGAGGGGATGTGCAGGTGTAGACCTGGTTTGGACTTTCCACCGTAGTTGCACCTATGGAAACACCTATACACCTCTCTGAACACTGATGTGACCATCCTGTAAGAGCCTTCTGTTGCCACGAAATAGTGGGGTCATGATAAGCTAACAAGGGAAATCCCAATACCATTGGAAACGCAGGAGAATCAATCAGGAAAAAACTAATTCTCTCCTCATGACCCCCCCGCATTCTCATACATAGTGGAACCGTGACTTCCCTTATAAAACCCGATCCTAAAGGACGACTTTCTAAAGAATGTACAGGGAAAGGCACATCAACAATAGGAATCCCTAAACTACGAGCAAACACACAATCAATAAAGTTCCCAGCTGCGCCTGAATCTACTAGCGCCTTATGCTGAGAATTCGGGGAAAACTCAGGCAACTCTATAGAGAGAAACATATGCACAACAGGAAGCTCTGGGTGAGTTTGGTGCCTACTCACCTGGGATGATCCACCAGCACCCTGCTTGCTGCCTCGATTTCCTGGGGTACCTCTCCAGCACCGACCAGCAGTGTGTCCTCTGCGGCCACAGATGGTGCAGGAAATAGCTCCCCCTCCGGTCTCCCTTAGAGCTGTACCCCCGAGCTCCATAGGTGTAGCCTCGGAGGAACTGGGGGATGGAACGAACGGACCCCGAACTGGACGTCCGCGGGTGGTACTAAATTATCGCACAGGTTTTCCAGCCGGATGGATAAATCCACCAGCTTGAGCACTTGAGCACTCCTGGTCGAGGGTAAAATTGGTATCCCTGCAGGCTAGTTCCCGACGGACGTCCTCTCGTAGACTACATCAGTAATGATCGATCAGGGCCCTCTCATTCCATCCCGCGCTGGCAGCCAGGGTCCTAAAGTCCAGTGCGAAATCTTGAGCACTCCTCATCCCCTGTCTAAGATGGAACAATCTTTCACCTGCCGCTCTCCCCTCAGGTGGATGATCGAAGACGGCCCAAAACGACAGGTGAAATCCTCGTAGCAAACCAACGTAGCGTCTATACTCCCCCACTCTGCGTTGGCCCACTCAAGGGCTTTCCCAGACAGACAGGAGATGAGGGAAGACACACTCTCGTATCCCGAGGGCACTAGGTGAACGGTCGCCAGGTATAGTTCCATCTGTAGCAGGAAACCCTTCCCCCGGCAGCCGTTTCATCATAAGCCCCTGGAAGCGAGAGCTTAATCCCACTGGGTCCACTTGACGGAGGGGTGGGCAGCGGTGGTGTTGGTTGAGGTGAGGTGGATGGAGTCGTCCGAAAACCCTCTTTTTCCCAACGCTCCATGGTGAGCAGCACGCGATCCATGGCTGAGCCGAGATGGTGTAACATTGTTGCGCGCTGCTGGACTTGTTCCTCGACTGGTACCGGAGGAACTGAGGCGCCTGCTGACTCCATAAGTGGTGCGTTATTCTGTCAGTGTCCGTGTATTGGAGATGAGAAATAGTCAGTTGCAGGACACCTAACTGAGTAAAACGTAAGTTATTTACTCTAGGAAAAGTTCATCATACATAATCCACGCAGGGATAAAACAATTACTATACATACAACGAACACGACCAACAGTAAAACAATAATGCACAAAACATCATGAATATCAGAGGGTTTAAATAGGGAAGTAATCACAACGAAATGGGAACCAGGTGTGAACAATTAAGACATAACAAATGGACAAAGAAACATGGATCGGTGGCAGCTAGAAAGCCGGTGACGATGACCGCCGAACGCCGCCCGAACAAGGAGAGGCACCAACTTCGGCGGAAGTCGTGACAGTGTTTTTCTAAAGGTCTGGAAGTCAGCCATAATAATACCTATCTTTAAATCAGATTACCCTGCTGATGTGAGTAACTACAGGTCCATTAGTATACTACCTGTGGTGTCAAAAGTTGCTGAAAAGTTTTTAGCAGAGCAACTGATTGCCCACCTAAACAACATTCTCTTCACATTGCACTCTATGCAGTTTGGCTTCAGAGCTAAAAACTTCCAACTGCTCACTTCCGGAAAATGTGAAGTCCAAGATGGACAAATTATAAGGGCATAAGGCGAGACCCAAATGCAGACACAGGAGGCAGATGGTTGAGCTCTGATATTTATTAACCAAAAGGGGTAGGCAAAAGGCAGGTCGGGGACAGGCGAGAGTTCATAAACCAGGTCAGAGTCCAAACAGTACCAGGGGATAGGCAGGCTCGAGGTCAGAACAGGCAGAGTGGTCAGGCAGGCAGATTCGGTGTCAGGACAGGCAAGGGTCAAAACCAGGAGGGCTAGGAAAAAACAGAGACTGGGAAAAATAGGAGCTAGGAGAAACACTGGTTGACTTGGCAAAACAAGACAAACTGGCACAGAGAGACAGGAATCACAGGGATAAATACACAAGGGACTAATGGCGAAAACAGGAGACACCTGAAGGTGGGTGGAGACAATCACCAAGACAGGTGAAACAGATCAGGGCGTGACACAAATGGGGTGTTGTTTGGGGCTGTGTTTCTAGACGTAAGGAATACCTTTGACACTATTAACCATGAGGTTCTCATAAAAAGCATGACCTGGTGCACACCCAGAGAAAATTATATCGTGTAGATGTGCTGACTAATGGCAAATAACTGTAAGCTATACAAATAAATAAATAGAGTTGCACACTTTATACACTGTATAGAAACTCCCAGGAATTTCAGCAATTTATTGGGTAAAACACCAAGGTTTTGGCATCACTGTACCTCCTTTATTGGTGTTTTACTCAATAAATTACTGGGAGTTTTTAAATATAGAGTGTGCGACTTTATTTGTGTAGCAACCATGATGTCTCATCACAAAACTGTCCAAGTTCAACTTTCCCCCCGATGCCTTGAAATGGATGAAATCATACCTTGATGGCAGAACCCAGTCTGTCAAAGTGAGCAATGAGATGTCGCCCACTCTCAGCCATGATGTGGGCATGTCCCAAGGGTTAATACTGAAGCCCCTCCTGTACATTAATGATCTGCCTTCTGTCTGTACGGGGTCTGAAGTTCAAATGTATGCAGATAATACAGTGATATATGTGCATACAACAAGCTGCACAAGAACTCACTACTGCAATGTTCCATGTTACAAAGAGGCTCAGTGACTCATGTTTGCATCTCAATGTGAAAAAAAACAGTCTGCATGTTCTTCACAAAGAAGGCAACTGATGCTACTGAGCCAGATGTGTACAGTATGTGTCAAGGGAGAAGCTCCAGGTGGTATCCTATTTTGAAGTACCTACCATACTTGATTCCAACCTCTCTTTCAAAACGCAGGTGATAAAGGTAACCTAGCTAATTTCCGATACATACTAAATTGTTTGACTACAGAGGCAGCAAAACTGTACTTCCATGCTATGATACTCCCCCACTTAACACACTGCTTGACTAGTAGGGCCCAAGCTTGCTGTATAACATTAAAACCCATTCAGTCTGTCTACAAACAGGTTCTCAAAGTGCTTGATAGAAAACCCAATATCACCATTACAGCCTCAGAAAGCATGAGCTCCTGAGTTGGGAAAATCTTGCACAATACACCAACTAATGTCTTGTATTTAAGATCCTAAATGGCCTGGCTCCCCCTCCACTTAGTACTTTTGTCAAACATTTAAAAAAACATGTGGCAGCAGATCCACAAGGTCTGCCAGGAGAGATGACTGTATACTTCCCTTCAGGAAAAGCACCTGGAGTCAAACTGCTTTCTCTGTGAGAGCCTCCCTTGTCTGGAACACACTGCCATCAGACACCATAACTGCACCACCTATCACCCCTCAAAAAACATAAAGACATGGCTCAAGGACAATAAGACTTGTGAACATAATCCCTAGCGGTGTATTGCCGCTTTCCATGTTATCTGTTGTCTGTAGCTTTTGAGGTGTGTAAACACTGTTGCTTTTATGTACATATTTTGTTTAGTAGCTTTTTGTGCTATTGCTCGGATTGCTGCTTGCTAAGTGTTGCTTGTCCTATGTTGCGATGCATGTGCTCACTGCTTATCTGTATTGTTGTTGTAATTATTTTTAATAACATGCCCAGTGTCGTGTCTTTGGCATCAGTAAACTGAAGACTTATTTTTAGTTTATCAAATCAATTCTCAGTAATTATTATTACGTGATTAATCAGGTAGATGTAATTAACTAGGAAGTCGGGGCACCAAGGAAAATATTCAGATTACAAAGTTATAATTTTCCTAATATAACTTTCAGATATTTTAATATCTGATCAATTAGTCTTCTAATTAATGATGAATTGTTCTTTACCTCACGTTGGTCTCATCCAAACATCGTCAATTGTTGGTTATCTGCACGAACCCAGTCTTCACTATGAGTCATCCATACATCAATTGTCTTAAATAATTTATTTATTAACTAACTAAATAATCACAGAAATGCACAAACAAACAAGTAGATATGGTTATAAAGAAATGATAGGGGAATGTCCACTAAACCGGCATGGCGGCTTGGTGGACAAAAGGGAAGTGGGGGTCGACTGAGATAAAAGACACTACAAAGTTGATAATTATAACAATTGAAATGCTAATCCTTTGCACATGAACGCTCACTCATTCAGGAATAATTGCAATCAATATATATATTTACGCTCAGTGTCGTCTTGATCTCTGTTGGAGAGTTTGTCCGCCCTCTCTCTCTCTCTGCCGTGGTTAGAATGGATAGTTCAGAGTAACATTCAGCAATGTTGTTATAGGATAGATGTTTCGGCGGTTGTCGGTCTTCGCGTTCAATGATACCGAATTCTTAGCTGCAGACTAGTAATTAGTATCAAAGATTTGTTCTTATTCTGTTGGTTAGATAGTCTCAGAATTGAACCACGTGGTATGGTTAAGAATTCAGCAATGGGCTCAAACCTTAGCCCTCTCGTAATTGTGGTAAACTTGGTCTCTACTCAAACCTTAGCCCTCTCGTAATTGAGAGAAGCAGGGTCTGAAGTGGGAAAACCCAGGTGGGGTTATTTGGAACATAGAAAAGGGCTGTCCCATGACGCCATGTCATGTCTGTGCTTCTGGGGGCGTGCCAATGACTTAGTGAAACTTTAAACAGAAATACAATTCTCTCACATTAACATCATTACATAGCATGACATCATTTCACAAATAGTTTAATCTTTACTCATTCATTTTATACCACAATTAGATGCAAGCCTCACAACTGAGACTCTTGTATAAACTGGGTTATGGTAAATGTGGCTGTATTGTCTCATGAGTTTCACAAAATTGTACCAAACGGACCAGTTCGTAGCTGGCTACTTCACCGACCTTTTATACATTCTCCAGAACATGAATATTGTTCAGTTCTCAAGTTCTGTGAGGTGGAAGACATTTTTTTGTTCTCTCTATGAAAACTCGCTCTCTCTATACTGTCTGGCCATGAGGAAGAATCTCCTCCAGGAATGTATGACCTGCCTAGCAGCAGCGAGCGAGCGAGGGAGCGAGAGAGAGAGGTATGAATAATTATTTAAATGAGAAATATCTTTACTTAATTTTCAATACATTTTCCAAAATGTCTAAAAACATGTTTTCATTATGGGGTGTTGTGTGTAGATTTATGGAAAAAATATATATTTAATCCATTTTTAATTCAGGCTGTAACAATAAATAAATGATAATAATAAGTCAAGGGGTATGAATACTTTCTGAAGGCACTGTAACTGCATGCTTTTCATGATCAGAATTCATGTTATTTCAGATACGTGAGGGTAGTCTTATTTTACATGTAGTTAGCTAGCATAGCAAATTTAGCGTGCTTCATAAGAGATAAGGCTTTAGGGAAGAGTTTGACAGTGTATTTTGAGTCTAAGCTCATCCTGGTAAAGTTGTCTATCTGACTACTGTCATCACCACTAGCAAGCAGATCAGGTCCAGCTCTACGGGGTGGCAAAACCTCCCAGATAGAATTTGTGCCCGCAGACCGGTACAGTGGCTATATGCGAGGTGTGTGGTCATGATCTGAGGAGTGGGAGGGAGGGGGGATGTAGTAATGTTGTAGTTGTTAAAATCAAAAAATTAATTCTGATTGGACACCTTGCCATGCAATGTCATAAGATACCACCTTCATTACCTTGTTTAGGAAGCTCATTGGATTCCACCCAGGGCGGGGTCAAATTAACATATTTTTTACTCACAGAGAGGGAAGAAAGTTGTTCACTTTTGCAGACAGCTAAAGCTAACAATAGGCTAGCTAATAGTTGCTGGCTTCCTTAAGATCGAGGGCCACATTTGGATTTCAAAATTCAGCCGAGGGCTGCACAGATTTGTTTGTCAAAACAATTTGCGGTCTAGAAAAATGGCAGTTATTTGAAAACATATGTCCATTATAATTTCTATATAATTTAGATCTAGTTTTAGTCATTCATGAGAGACCTGGAGTATTTTTTTGAACCCAAAGTAAGCATTTTCTTTTCTCAACCCTCCAATGGGCCATTTGTTGTCCACCCCTGGTGGAGCCTTTTGTGGATGAATGGGAATCTCAAGCCAAACAGATGCTTTATAGTGTGGGAAAAAAGCAATTAAAGTGAATTAAATAACATTATTCAGACTGGAATACATATTCTGGTGGCCTGATTCTCATGATACTGTGTGTAATGCAGATCTCAATAAGTATACTGTCGTCGTGTGGAATCATGCAAATCCAGGGTACAATACGGGTTCTTGTATGAATCATTGTTAAATACTGGTGTGTATTTTTTACGATTTTTTACTATAACTATATCTCTCTGGTCACCCCCAAAGCCAATTCCTCCTTCGGCCGCCTCGCCTTCCAGTTCTCTGCTGCCAATGACTGGAACGAACTACAAAAATCTCTGAAACTGGAAACACTTATCTCCCTCACTAGCTTTAAGCACCAGCTGTCAGAGCAGCTCAAAGATCACTGCACCTGTACATAGCCCATCTATAATTTAGCCCAAACAACTACCTCTTCCCCTACTGTATTTATTTATTTTGCTCATTTGCACCCCATTATTTATATTTCTACTTTGCACTTTCTTCCACTGCAAATCTACCATTCCAGTGTTTTACTTGCTATATTGTTTTTACTTCGCCACCATGGCCTTTTTTGCCTTTACCTCCTTTATCTCACCTCATTTGCTCACTTTGTATACAGACTTAATTTTCTACTATATTATTGACTCTGTTTGTTTTACTCCATGTGTAACTCTGTGTTGTTGTATGTGTCAAACTGCTTGCTTTATCTTGGCCAGGTCGCAATTGTAAATGAGAACTTGTTCTCAACTTGCCTACCTGGTTAAATAAAGGTGAAATAAAAATAAATAAATAAAAGTTACTGTTTTTTAATTTGAGCTTATATGAATAACTACCTCATAGGAACTAATGTTCATGGATGCAAAGAAACCTCATAGAAGTCACCAGCATTAGTAACATTGCATATGCACAGTCAGATGTATAAATGGGATTACCTGTTGAAATATAAATATCAGCAGTGTCTCTGAATGTTACAACTCTAAAATGTAGATGTATATATATTCCCTTGAGCAAAACTTACAAAAACAAAGAAAAGAGAAAGGTGTCTTTCTTGTCATTCCTCCTATAGTTTTGACGGTGGAAGCTACTCTGCATGTAGGTCTCTCCATCATATTACCCATAATCATGAATTTTTATTGGCTGTAGATGTCTCTCAGACAGCCCTATCTCGGTGCCTTTGCCTGGCGTCACCATTAGCATCCTCAATGAGCTGCTCAAAGGACTCCCCACTCGCCTCAGTACTCTCACCACATAGCCTTGAGATCACTGTGTAACAAGCTCAACAATCTATGATGGCGCCGGAGGGGATGACTGCCGTCTTATCGGCTCTTAAACCATCCATGCTATTTCTTTTTTTTAAATGTTGTTCGTAACTTGTTTTGTACATAATGCTGCTACCGTCTCTTATGACAAAAAAGAGATTCTGGACACAAGAACTGCGATTACTTACCTCAGATTAGACAAAGAGTTTTTCTTCAATGAGTCGGGAGGGACAACTTGCCTCTGCTTTAGTTAAGCTAACACCGGGAGAAAATGTAGCTAATATACCCTATGTCCCAGGGAAGCAGAATATAGGTTATCTTTTAATAAGCATTTCAGAAAAACATTAGAGCAAGAGAAGGCCCTATATTTCTATATTAACTCAATGGGCAGTCAAAGGCGTTAGTGCTGTCAAGTCGCCTGGTACATTACTCCTTGTTTCTGTTGCCAGAGCTTTGTTATCCCTGACCTTTATGTGTTAGCTGTCTTCCACAGATGTCACTTGCTTCGCTACACAACACAACACACACACACATCCCTTCCCCTTATCACCCTTATGCTGGGTTGGGGAGTAACGTAATGTTATGTTACCAGCTAAAATATTGTAATCAGATACCAGATACTTTTGAAAAACAAAATGATTACTTCGAGGATTACTTTTAAATTGAGAAAGACTGTTTGTGGCCCAAAAAATATTTGACCCTGTTTTCTCAATGACATTCAAATCAGCATTGCTAAAAGGCGCAAGTTTAAGTTTGTTCCACCTGAGCGAGTCTGACCGCAAATCAGAGACCACTATGATGACACACCAAATGTGTTTGATGGATCGAGGGAAAAGAGCAGGAATATGCTTTTGTAGGCCACAGTCCAAGCTATTTCTTCCAATGGTGCAGTGGAGTAGTCTACGGCGATAAGGATGTCACTTATTGATATCTACATAGTGCCTTGATGCAAATCACACAAATTGGAAATTGCTCCCAAGGATGAACCAGACTTGTGGAGGTCTAAAAAAAAATTCTGAGGTCTTGGCTGATTTCTTTTGATTTTCCCATGATGTTAATTAAGCAAAGAGGCACTGAGTTTGAAGGTAGGCCTTGAAATACATACACAGGTACACCTCCAATTTACTCAAATTATGTAAAATTAGCCTATCAGAAGCTTCTAAAGCCAAGACATCATTTTCTTTAAAATTCCAAGCTATTTAAAGACACAGTCAACTTAGTGTATGTAAACTTCTGACCCACTGGAATTGTGATACAGTGAATTATAAGTGAAATAATCTGTCTGTAAACAATTGTTGGAAAAATTACTTGTGTCATGCACAAAGTAGATGTCCTAACCAACTTGCCAAAACTATAGTTTGTTAACAAGATTTTTGTGGAGTGGTTGAAAAATTAGTTTTAATGACTCCAACTGTATGCTTGCACTACCAAGATTTACGATTTATTTAAGATTTATTTAGACTTCCTGGCGCTGACGGAAACATGGATTACCACAGATAACACTGCTACTCCTACTGCTCTCTCCTCGTCTGTCCACGTATTCTCGCATACCCCTAGAGCATCGAGCCAGCGGGGTGGTGGCACTGGAATCCTCATCTCTCCCAAGTGGACATTCTCTCTTTCTCCCCTGACCCATCTGTCTATCTCCTCATTTGAATTCCATGCTGTCACAGTTACCAGCCCTTTCAAGCTTAACATCCTTATCATTTATCGCCCTCCAGGTTCCCTTGGAGAGTTCATCAATGAGCTTGACGCCTTGATAAGTTCCTTTCCTGAGGATGGCTCACCTCTCACAGTTCTGGGTGACTTTAACTTCCCCACGTCTACCTTTGACTCATTCCTCTCTGCCTCCTTCTTTCCACTCCTCTCCTCTTTTGACCTCACCCTCTCACCTTCCCCCCTACTCACAAGGCAGGCAATACGCTTGACCTCATCTTTACTAGATGCTGTTCTTCCACTAATCTCATTGCAACTCCCCTCCAAATCTCCGACCACTACCTTGTATCCTTTTCCCTCTCGCTCTCATCCAACACTTCTCACTCTGCCCCTACTCAGATGGTATTGCGCCGTCCCAACCTTCGCTCTCTCTCTCCCGCTACTCTCTCCTCTTCCATCCTATCATCTCTTCCCTCTGCTCAAACCTTCTCCAACCTATCTCCTGATTCTGCCTCCTCAACCCTCCTCTCCTCCCTTTCTGCATTCTTTGATTTTTCTCTGTCCCCTATCCTCCAGGCCGGCTCGGTCCTCCCCTCCTGCTCCGTGGCTTGATGACACACTGCGAGCTCACAGAACAGGGCTCCGGGCTGCCGAGCGGAAATGGAGGAAAACTCGCCTCCCTGCGGACCTGGCATCCTTTCACTCCCTCCTCTCTACATTCTCCTCTTCTGTCTCTGCTGCTAAAGCCACTTTCTACCACTCTAAATTCCAAGCATCTGCCTCTAACCCTAGGAAGCTCTTTGCTACCTTCTCCTCCCTCCTGAATCCTCCTCCCCCTCCCCCCCCTCCTCCCTCTCTGCGGATGACTTCGTCAACCATTTTGAAAAGAAGGTTGACGATATCCGATCCTTGTTTGCTAAGTCAAACGACACCGCTGGTCCTGCTCACACTGCCCTACCCTGTGCTTTGACCTCTTTCTCCCCTCTCTCTCCAGATGAAATCTCGCGTCTTGTGATGGCCGGCCGCCCAACAACCTGCCCACTTGACCCTATCCCCTCCTCTCTTCTCCAGACCATTTCCGGAGACCTTCTCACCTCGCTCATCAACTCATCCTTGACCGCTGGCTACGTCCCTTCCGTCTTCAAGAGAGCGAGAGTTGCACCCCTTCTGAAAAAACCTACACTCGATCCCTCCCATGTCAACAACTACAGACCAGTATCCCTTCTTTCTTTTCTCTCCAAAACTCTTGAACGTGCCGTCCTTGGCCAGCTCTCCTGCTATCTCTCTCAGAATTACCTTCTTGATCCAAATCAGTCAGGTTTCAAGACTGGGCATTCAACTGAGACTGCTCTTCTCTGTGTCACGGAGGCTCTCCGCACTGCTAAAGCTAACTCTCTCTCCTCTGCTCTCATCCTTCTAGACCTATCTGCTGCCTTTGATACTGTGAACCATCAGATCCTCCTCTCCACCCTCTCCGAGTTGGGCATCTCCGGCGCGGCCCACGCTTGGATTGCGTCCTACCTGACAGGTCGCTCCTACCAGGTGGCGTGGCGAGAATCTGTCTCCGCACCACGCGCTCTCACCACTGGTGTCCCCCAGGGCTCTGTTCTAGGCCCTCTCCTATTCTCGCTATACACCAAGTCACTTGGCTCTGTCATATCCTCACATGGTCTCTCCTATCATTGCTATGCAGACGACACACAATTAATCTTCTCCTTTCCCCCTTCTGATAACCAGGCGGTGAATCGCATCTCTGCATGTCTGGCAGACATATCAGTGTCGATGACGGATCACCACCTCAAGCTGAACCTCGGCAAGACGGAGCTGCTCTTCCTCCCGGGGAAGGACTGCCAGTTCCATGATCTCGCCATCACGGTTGACAACTCCCTTGTGTCCTCCTCCCAGAGTGCTAAGAACCTTGGCGTGATCCTGGACAACACCCTGTCGTTCTCCACTAACATCAAGGCGGTGACCCGATCCTGTAGGTTCATGCTCTACAACATTCACAGAGTACGACCCTGCCTCACACAGGAAGCGACGCAGGTCCTAATCCAGGCACTTGTCATCTCCCGTCTGGATTACTGCAACTCGCTGTTGGCTGGGCTCCCTGCCTGTGCCATTAAACCCCTACAACTCATCCAGAACGCCGCAGCCTGTCTGGTGTTCAACCTTCCCAAGTTCTCTCACGTCACCCCGCTCCTCCGCTCTCTCCACTGGCTTCCAGTTGAAGCTCGCATCCGCTACAAGACCATGGTGCTTGCCTACGGAGCTGTGAGGGGAACGGCACCTCCATACCTTCAGGCTCTGATCAGGCCCTACACCCAAACAAGGGCACTGCGTTCATCCACCTCTGGCCTGCTGGCCCCCCTACCTCTGAGGAAGCACGGTTCCCGCTCAGCCCAGTCCAAACTGTTCGCTGCTCTGGCACCCCAATGGTGGAACAAGCTCCCTCACAACGCCAGGACAGCGGAGTCAATCACCACCTTCCGGAGACACCTGAAACCCCACCTCTTTAAGGAATACCTGGATAGGATAAAGTAATCCTTCTAACCCCCCCCCCCCCTTAAAATATTTAGATGCACTATTGTAAAGTGGTTGTTCCACTGGATATCATAAGGTGAATGCACCAATTTGTAAGTCGCTCTGGATAAGAGCGTCTGCTAAATGACTTAAATGTAAATGTAATTTACCCTTACATTCCTTAGTTTATCAACCGTAGGTTACTTTATTCTGTGTCCATTTTATGAGCTGTTATACAACACTTTGTGTTCTATTCTATCAATGCTTGCATCTGAACAGGACTGTTACATGCCTGTCTGTGAGATGAGTTAGAAGTGATAAACTTCACAGCGGACTAGTTTACTCAGTCTTCTCTGGCCTGTCTCTTGTGTGTGGTCAGCCAGTCCACTGAGCCTGGAGCAGTTCTGTATCTACAGTTCTGTGAACAGAATCCATCTCTGTCTCTTTGAGGGCAAGACAGCTCGTTCCTACACAGGCGGTGGATGGACGGGTTGGGCTCTGCCCATGAATCGATGAACTGTCTATAGCCCTGTCTCAGAGCCTTTAGACAATCTGCCTGTCTCCAGAAATTCTTTGGCTTAATTGTTTGTAATGTGGACTCCCTGTCAGTCAGCAAGGTTGGGGGAGCAGAAAGAGAGAGACAAATATGTCATGGGCTGTTTCATCAATCTCAGTCTCTCGGGAGAACAAAAGACTAGCCAAACAGACAGATTTAAATGGCTGTCACATAGTTGGGAAGGACGGCTCAATTTAATTATTTGTGATAGATAAAGGCCAGTGGCAAGTGAGAGTGAAGCCCTCCTCTATTGATACAGTTTGGTTTGCTGAAGCTGATAGAAATGCAAAGATAAATGAGGAGACTTCCTTATACGCTGAAACAGGTGTGACAGTGATGCTGCTTGGCAGGCAGTCATTGTAAATAAGAATTTGTTCATAATTGACTCGCCTGGATAAATAAAGGTTAAATACAAATGTAAAAAACATTTGGATGCTTGTGTGTGCTTCAGTGGTTTATCAGGGACCATGCACATTGAATGTTTTACATTAAATTGCCACAGAAATGTCATGCTTGATTGTGATTGGCTCATTGTGGGGACCCAAATGGGGCAAGCAGTATTCCTCAGTCTTACCTAATGCTGCAATGCATACATTTTTTAATTTCATTATATATAATCATTTTCATTGGCCCTATGTAATGGTATTAAATAAGGCAGGGTTGGATAGGTTACTTTCTAAATGTAATCTGTTACAGTTACTCGTTACCTGTCCAAAATTGTAATCAGATTACCCAAACTCAGTAACGTAATCTGATTACATTCCGTTACTTTTAGATTTCTTTCCCCTTAAGAGGCATTAGAAGAAGACAAAAATGTTACCAATTGAACGACATCTATTGCAAGATAAATCAATGTTAAAGTTTACATAGCTGGCCATATATGGATGTTACATTTTACTTTATGGGTTGGTTATTTAGGCTTCTTCTAACACAGTGGTTCCCAAACTTTTTATAGTCCTGTACGCCTTCAAACATTCAACCTCCAGCTGTGTACCCCCTCTAGCACCAGGGTCAGTGCACTCTCAATTTTTTTTGCCATCATTGTAAGCCTGCCACACACAATACATTTATTAAACATAAGAATGAGTGAGTTTTTGTCACAACCCAGCTCGTGGGAAGTGAGAGTAACGGTTAATGTGATTCGATGTTAATTATTTGACATTGTGTTGTTATTCCGCTGAACACTAGATGGTTTAATTTAATATTTGACAGTGAAAAGAGTCCTCAACTGGCAGCTTCATTAAATAGGACCCGCAAAACACCAGTCTCAACTTCAACAGTGAAGAGGCGACTCCAGGATGCTGGTCTTCTAGGCAGAGTTGCAAAGAAAAAGCCATCTCAGACTGGCCAATAAAAATAAAAGATTAGAATGGGCAAAAGAACACAGACCCTGGACACAGGAACTCTGCTTAGAAGACCAGCATCCCGGAGTTGCCTCTTCACTGTTGACGATGAGACTGGTGTTTTGCGGATACTATTTAATGAAGCTGCCAGCTGAGGACTTGTGAGGCGTCTGCTTCTCAAACTAGACACTCTAACGTACTTGTGCTCAGTTGTGCACCGGGGCCTCCCACTTCTCTTTCTATTCTGATTAGAGCCAGTTTCCTCTGTTTTGTGAAGGGATTAGTATGCAGTATTGTACGAGACCTTCCGTTTCTTGGCAATTTCTCGCATGGAATAGCCTTCATTTCTCAGAAGAAAGTACTTTGTTTCTGGCCATTTTGAGCCTGTAATCGAACCCACAAATGCTGATACTCCAGATACTCAACTTGTTGAAAGAAGGCCAGTTTTACAGCTTCTTTAATCAGGACAACAGTTTTCAGCTGTGCTAACATAATTGCAAAATAGTTTTCTAATGATCAATTAGCCTTTTAAAATGATAAACTTGGATTAGCTAACACAACGTGCCATTGGAACACCGGATTGATGGTTGCTGACAATAGGCCTCTGTACTTTGTAGATATTCCACAAATCTGCTGATTCAAGCTAAACTCAGCAAAAAAAGTAACGTCCTCTCACTGTCAACTGCGTTTATTTTCAGCAAACTTAACATGTGTAAATATTTCGATGTTAATTATTTGACATTGTGTTGTTATTCCGCTGAACACTAGATGGTTTAATTTAATATTTGGCAGTGAAAAGAGTCCTCAACTGGCAGCTTCATTAAATAGGACCCGCAAAACACCAGTCTCAACTTCAACAGTGAAGAGGCGACTCCAGGATGCTGGTCTTCTAGGCAGAGTTGCAAAGAAAAAGCCATCTCAGACTGGCCAATAAAAATAAAAGATTAGAATGGGCAAAAGAACACAGACCCTGGACACAGGAACTCTGCCTAGAAGACCAGCATCCCGGAGTTGCCTCTTCACTGTTGACGATGAGACTGGTGTTTTGCGGGTACTATTTAATGAAGCTGCCAGCTGAGGACTTGTGAGGCGTCTGCTTCTCAAACTAGACACTCTAACGTACTTGTGCTCAGTTGTGCACCGGGGCCTCCCACTTCTCTTTCTATTCTGGTTAGAGCCAGTTTCCTCTGTTTTGTGAAGGGATTAGTATGCAGTATTGTACGAGATCTTCCGTTTCTTGGCAATTTCTCGCATGGAATAGCCTTCATTTCTCAGAAGAAAGTACTTTGTTTCTGGCCATTTTGAGCCTGTAATCGAACCCACAAATGCTGATACTCCAGATACTCAACTTGTTGAAAGAAGGCCAGTTTTACAGCTTCTTTAATCAGGACAACAGTTTTCAGCTGTGCTAACATAATTGCAAAATAGTTTTCTAATGATCAATTAGCCTTTTAAAATGATAAACTTGGATTAGCTAACACAACGTGCCATTGGAACACAGGATTGACGGTTGCTGACAATAGGCCTCTGTACTTTGTAGATATTCCACAAATCTGCCGATTCAAGCTAAACTCAGCAAAAAAAGAAACGTCCTCTCACTGTCAACTGCGTTTATTTTCAGCAAACTTAACATGTGTAAATATTTGCATGATCATAACAAGATTCAACAACTGAGAAATAAACTGAACAACTTTCACAGACATGTGACTAACAGAAATGGAAAAACGTGTCCCTGAATAAAGGGGGGGGTCAAAATCAAAAGTAACAGTCAGTATCTGGTGTGGCCACCAGCTGCATTAAGTACTGCAGTGCATCTCCTCCTCATGGACTGCACCAGATTTGCCAGTTCTTGCTGTGAGATGTTACCCCACTCTTCCACCAAGGCACCTGCAAGTTCCTGGACAATTCTGGGGGGAATGGCCCTAGCCCTCACCCTCCGATCCAACAGGTCCCAGACGTGCTCAATGGGATTGAGATTCGGGCTCTTCGCTGGCCATGGCAGAACACTGACATTCCTGTCTTGCAGGAAATCACGCACAGAATGAGCAGTATGGCTGGTGGCAATATCATGCTGGAGGGTCATGTCAGGATGAGCCTACAGGAATGGTACCACATGAGGGAGGAGGGTGTCTTCCCTGTAACGCACACCATTGAGATCGCCTGCAATGACAACAAGTTCAGTCCGATGATGCTGTGACACACCGCCCCAGACCATGACAGACCCTCCACCTCCAAATCAATCCCGCTCCAGAGTACAGGCCTCGGTGTAACGCTCATTCCTTCGACGATAAACGCAAATCCGACCATCACCCCTGGTGAGACAAAACCACGACTCATCAGTGAAGAGCACTTTTTGCCAGTCCTGTCTGTTTGCGCCCATAGACGATGTTGTTGCCGGTGATGTCTGGTGAGGACCTGCCTTACAACAGACCTACAAGCCCTCAGTCCAGCCTCTCTCAGCCTATTGCGGACAGTCTGAACACTGATGGAGGGATTGTGCGTTCCTGGTGTAACTCGGCAGTTGTTGTTGCCATCCTGTACCTGTCCCGCAGGTGTGATGTTTGGATGTACCGATCCTGCGAGGACAATCAACTGTCTATCCTGTCTCCCTGTAGCGCTGTCTTAGGCTTCTCACAGTACGGACATTGCAATTTATTGCCCTGCAGTCCTCATGCCTCCTTGCAGCATGCCTAAGGCACGTTCACGCAGATGAGCAGGGACCCTGGGCATCTTTATTTTGGTGTTTTCAGAGTCAGTAGAAAGGCCTCTTTAGTGTCCTAAGTTTTCATAACTGTGACCTTAATTGCCTACCGTCTGTAAGCTGTTAGTGTCTTAACGACCGTTCCACAGGTGCATGTTCATTAATTGTTTATGGTTCATTGAACAAGCATGGGAAACAGTGTTTAAACCCTTTATAAATAATTCTGTGTTCCCGGTCCAAAATGACTGCCCCATTAAAGCTGATTATAAATCCATAATAATACATATATTATCACCTAATGTTGTGTTAGATTTTTTATCAACTTAAGTTCTTGTGAACATTACAAGTTTTGAACTTCTATTTGCTATTCATGCCCTGTAGGCCTCTTTGACCTGAGTTCATTCAACTACTTTTTGAGTAAAAATAGCATAATGTATGGATTATTTTGACTATAACAAATACTCAGATGAAACATAGTGTGATTTATCACAGACTACTTTGTGTCAAAATTTAACAAGGACTCTACTCCTCCCAAGTGTCATGATCAAGAGCCTCACATACAGTATATCGTTTAGTCATTGTGATGCCACAGAATGAATTGTGATCAAGGCCTCAAAAAAGCTTTAAATGCCAGAACTGGGTGAAAAGTTCTGTATATTATTGAAACAATGTTGCGATTGTTTGTGAGAAGGCCAACAGGTGTGGTTCCCGTGGGGGAAAGATTCTATTGGCGAAAGGTTCCTGTGGGGGTTGCCATGGAAGCCAAGAAGGGGAGTGAGGTGTTTGTATTTGTGTGTGCTCAAACACACATGCATATGGGGGTTTGGGAGAGGAAGTGTGTCCATCTGATGAATGGGCATGTGCCTGAACTCAATTTTATACACTAATTGTAGTCTCACCCATGAATTTCTAATGACCGGTCATTTTTGACCGGGAACACCAAAGGTGTACAAAAATGTAATGAAAATCATCAAAATGTTTTTTGTGTGTTCAGATGCCCTGTGTGGACAATGTCATGGAACCTTATGACAATCAGGTTAAATTAACTACATTTTTCAGAGAGAAAACTTGTAAATCGTTCCAAATCGACCAGGAACACAGCAGGAAGGGGTTTAGGATTTGGTGGTGCCATTTTGACATGGTATTCAATATCACACTGTAAAATCCCTATACATGAACTCAGACATTATGACTGCCCTAACACACCGTTCCCATACACTATAACAATATACTGGCTGTTTTATTAACCATACTGTAACCAAGGCCTCAAACCACTACACTTGTGATAAGGAGAATGGACAGTGGAAGAGGACAGGATACTAATAATGTTGTAGTGTATATTGGAATACTTCAGGTCAATGAGCTATTCTCTGCTAATTAGAGCTCTTTAAATCCTTTTCTACAAAAGCACTGCCACCACCGTCACCGTGGAAATAGAGAGACGGCCAAGCTGATACTGGCTAATTAACAGTGATAGATAAGGTTTAATTAAAACCTCATAAAGTCAAAATTTAAGTGAGACATAATTTCAAGGGCTGCCTCACCCCCCACTCTCTCCTCTCTTTCATCTCCACTCTCTCTCTCTCTGTCCCCCTCTCTTGCACTTTTCTCCAGACAAGCTCAAGAGACAGACAGCAGGAATGTGAATAATATGTCCTTAGGTGGGAGGGGTGTGTGTGTATGTATGGGCTTTTATATGGGGTGTGTCATGACTGTCCTGATCAGGTCCGGGCACAGGAGACCACCACCCTACAGATTATCTCCCAAACCCCCAACAGAGGAGGAGAGATCTAGGGGTCTGAAGATGTGGGGGTTTTATGACACCTCATGCCCATAATACAGAGAAATTCCTTTGTCCTAACAATGGAGAACTGGCCTCAGAACCTTAAACATGCAATAAAGGAACTTTGGAACAATGGTTTCCGTCAGCCACAATGGTGGTTATGACGAAAAGTGGAATATTAAAATGTATGTAACTTTTGTATTTGTTTTTAAAGGTTAAGAGATGACGTTATTATGAAAACATTGTACCTTTAAGAGTTTTCCCAGTATATGCCTGATGTTTATACATTGTACGCTGTTTGGAAAATATCCAAATCAAACAGAATGTTTTGATAAAGATGAAATGTGAAGTTAGTGTCTAAAATCGGATTTTTAGCCAAATCTAAGCCTTGCCCCCTGTACTTGGTCCGCCCAGAGAATCGCCCTAAAGGCTGTTACACCCACTTCTGACCCGAGGGTATAAGACAGGAGAGTGAAGAATTAACATAGTAGACTATTGACCCCAAGCTGCAGCCAAGGTCTAACAAAGTCGACGAACCCCAAAACGAAACACAAGGTTGAAGACAAAGAAATATTTTTCTACACGAGCTACGGACGAGTAGCTGTGTCTAAGCGGGTGAATTCAAGCCGAACCACCCAGCCTCCACTCTCCATTGAATCGTGGTATCGACACCATTCGAGCCGAAGCTGTGAGCTCTGAGCTACAGAGCTGTCTGTCCTCAGAAGACCCCTTTCCGATCAAGGGTGAGGATCAGACCACTTAGCCAAGAAGGACACTGACATCGTGAGGACAACCAGAGAGTTGCGCCGTAGAACTGCGTCATTTAGAAGCCTAAACGACCCACGCGGAGCTTCCCACCTGAGAACTACAACACGTAATTACATAATTATATTCTGACCCATAAGAGCGGCAGTTCGGGGCAAGGCTAATTTTAAATAAGCATGGCTGACAAATGAACCCAAATGTATATTTCTCTCGTGTACTTCCTTTATTTCTCTCTCTTTAAAATCCCCATTTTGGGTAACAAGCGCCAGAGTGTGTTGGCCCGTTGTACTAAGTCCTAATCAATAGCTAGACTGTGTTTTGTGTATGTGCATTTTTATCATCATTTGAGCTTGCTAGTAAATAAATAATCAACTAAGATTGGTGTGGTAAATTCAGTGGTAAAGCCCGGGTCCGTGCAGATTCCCGGATTATACGATTTTCAGATTATGAGACTGTAGAGGAAATTGATTAATTTAGCGACTGTTGTAATCGATATTCTGATATCCTTTGAGTTAATTTGGGAAATAGAAACTCAATCAAAACAATGTTCCCATGGTGCCCCAGGTTAATGAGTTAATAATTGCTTGATTCATTGCTTAATTCATTTAATCACGTAATTATAAACCGTTAATCATTCGATGAGCAACAGTCGTCACATTAACTAATACAACGTCACGACATATGGCGCCCCGTGTGAGGAATCTAAGATAGGACTAGGCCGCACTGTTGTGTTATTCCATATCAATTGTGTAGCAATATATATATACATTCCATTAATAGCTATAGGCAGGACTAGTGCGGGAGAGAAGTGTGTGTGTGTCGTTCCATTTGACCCAGATACTGGTCGGGAGAGAACGACCCCTGTTGTATATCTGACCAAAGCCAGTGTGAAGGGGGTCTACTGAATGCTACGAGCTAGGGCATATGTACCAGCCGATGCAGGCATTCTGAGAAATAATACTAGTTGGGCCTAACGTAGTGTTATTTCTGTCGATCGCTTTCAGGAGTGATCTGACTCGGTCATAAGTAATTCCTAGAGCAGAGGACATATGAGCCAGCCATTACGGAAATTAGAGTAGATATATTCGTTTGACCGAAGCGAAGTTATTATCTCTCTACCTCTCGCGTTGGGTAACGGGGAGAGGTTAAGGGTTGAACGTGAGACGTCACCAAGTAAACCCGTTCCCTTGTTGGAGGGAACATCCCTTGTGCGGCGAGGGGGAAACCCCGCGCAAGGAAAGCTGAGCCTTGCGCCAGATGCTAAGCTAACAAAGGGGAGCCGCCATTTTTGTTTTCCTCTTTGTTCATAGTGAATTCCCGCGTTAGACGGGAATCCTGTGTGACCTCAGCTTGGGCTATCCGTAACCTCTGGCGAAGAAACGCCAGTCATTTTTCGTGAAATAAGTCAGGTTACGCTGTACGATATCTAACCAGTCTCAACGGATTGGATATCACTGTCTCATTCAATTTAATATACATTAAATTGCTACACTACCTGTGCAGGTTGGTTAGGGGAATAATACACACACGAATGTGCCATAACCAATGAGACATTGTTAAACTGTTCCACGTTAACTTAGATATAGCAACTATTTCAGGTTAATTAAAGCTAATTCCTTTAGCCTATACAGGGTTGACTAATCATTCAAATTGATTAATAGATTAAACCTGTTTTACCAGCTTAATGGTGTTTAGGTAGACTTTTTAACAGTATTGTAAAATTCTATTTTCACTGGTACCCTGTCGATTTTAGCTTGTGTTAACAGTGACCTCCGGTGGTGAAGAATCACCAGTAATTTTTTTTTTAAAAATAATTCAGGTTATGCTGTACGATATCTAACCAGTCTCAACTGATTGGATATCATTGTCTCGTTCAATTTAATATACATTAAATTGCTACACTACCGTTCAGGTTGGTTATTGGAATAATACGCAAACTAATGTGTTCTAACCAATGAGACATAGTTAAACTTTTCAATGTTAACTTAGATATAGCAATTACTTCAGGTTAATTAAAGCTAATTCCTTTAGCCTATACGGGGTTGACTAATCATTCAAATTGATTAATAGATTAAAGCTGTTTTACCAGCTTAATGGTGTTTAGGTAGACTTTTTAACAGTATTGTAAAATTCTATTTTCACTGGTACCCTGTCGATTTTAGCTTGTGTTAACAGTGACCTCCAGTGGTGAAGAATCACCAGTAATTATTTTTTTTTAATAATTCAGGTTATGCTGTACGATATCTAACCAGTCGCAACTGATTGGATATCATTGTCTCGTTCAATTTAATATACATTAAATTGCTACACTACCGCCCAGGTTGGTTATTGGAATAATACGCAAACTAATGTGTACTAACCAATGAGACATAGTTAAACTTTTCAACGTTAACTTAGAGATAGCAACTCTTTCAGGTGAATTAAAATTAAAATTCCCAAATAGCCGATACAGGTTAGATTTATCATTAAAATCGATTTAATCAATTAAACCTGTTTTGGCAAGTTCAGTAATAACCAACTCACATTACTGACCCAGTCTTGATGATTCATTGACGTTTACAAACTGAGTTAAATCGTGTTTGCAGCCTCCAACTAAAAACCCCAAACATTACGTAAATTGAAATAACTGACAATCATAATAATGAGCAATCCATCAGATGGGTTTCCACCCATTTCCCCTCTAATCAGTGGACCTTCACCCACGGAAAGATTGATCGTGGACCTCAGCAACGATGCAAATCCTAACTATGCCGAGGGGCTGAAAATGTTAGATTTCAATGCCATAAGCGAGAAAAATGCAGACATTGCGACAGACGCTCTTCAAAATAGACCATCAGGCGGAGGCCTTGTGAAGGTTCTCTCCAGTTTAGCCCTCAACTATGCCCACCAGCAGAGATGGACAGTGCACCAGTACCTCAGTGCCCAGCAGAGGCACGAGCAGGAAGCTGGGGAGTTCAAGGTACAGGTGGAGAGAACCAGGGAGCTGGCATCGAAAGCCGAAAAAGATAAGCTACTGCTAGCTGAGGAACTGTGTGTGAGAACAGATAAATTGGAAGACCTGTCTAACACTTATAACAAAGAACGCGAACAATCTCTTGACCAAGTCCGTATTCTAAAAGAACAACTCGGTTTAGCCAAAACTAAATACGATGAAGTCCACGCGAAACTAGATGAATCGGAAGAGCTAGTTAGAAAACGGGGCGAGCAAATTGATGCCCTACAAACGGTTGTGAATGAAACCACTCAAAGCAATAATGCTCTATTCCAAAAGCTGCAGACCAAAGACGATCAGTTAATGAACACAATGACCAAGTTGGAGGACAAAACAGCAGAACTCATTGAAGTCGCTGATTTAATGAAGGATGAGAAAGACCAGGTGAGAAAGTTGGAAAATGTGACCTCTAAACAAAAGGAGGACATCGCATCACTGGATCTCTCACTCCACACTCGCGACCTCTCCCTGCAAACCATGACAGACAAGTATGAGGCCGAGCGAAAAAAGGGCGACACCTACGTGTCGAAAATAAACACCCTCAACTCCCAGGTGGACTCTGCGATGCAGCATAACACCACCCTTAGGTATCATCTGGAGGAACTCCAGAACAGTCACGCGCTATCGCGGGACAACCAAACCAAGCAACCTAGCTCACATCCGGAGCTAAGAGAACGAGGGAATGTAGATGACAGGAGATTTCAGCCTCTTTCTCTTGGCCATTCGGCCCACAGTGAATTGGGGCCTCCTCGCCAACACAACCACAGCTTGACTTTTCCTCTTGGCCTCTCGGCCGACAATTCTCCACGGGAGAGTGCAGATGCTCCCCGCGCACTTGGCGGGGATCGCCTTGACAAAATCGTCAAAAACTTCCGCCTCTTCGACCCCGTTCCGGGAAAGCCAAACGACACTGAGACATTCTTAGCAGACATAGAGGACGCCTTGGATGGCTACCCAAACGCTACGAATGCAGACAGGCTCTATCTTTTGAAGCGAACGTCCAACAGACACGTGACAAGGTTCATCCGTCTACAAGAGCAACACGTGCAAAACGACTATGCTAAACTTGCCACGGTTTTGAAAATAGAATTCAGTGGTTCTGCGACTCGCAAACACGATAGTTCGTTGGCTAACAATATCAGACAAGCTCGAAATGAACACCCACAAGCCTACTATCACCGGCTTCGTTCAGCTTACTTTGGCATGCTCACTGAAACAGGAATGGAAGACCTATTGCCGTTCAAACAACTTTTTCTGTCAAACATGTCTCCCAACTTCATTAACTACTTGGGCCCTACTGCCCACGTCGGGTTGCCAATCTCGACACTCCGAGAGCTGGCAAGCACCGCTTTTGAAGCATCAAAAGCAAGCCGGGCTAAGAGCCCGGACACCTCGACTTTCGAGCTTAGGCGGGAACCACCACTCGAATTAGAAGGGGCTGCATCAGGGACATATGCTGTAAAAGAGGACGATCAAAGGGGGTGGCTACCAAGTAACCACCACCCCGACAACCACCGCCGTAACAATAGCTACGATGAACGTCCCCAATCTAACAGGTCCCGTAGAGATCAACCTAGCCGACATGCCCCTCCGCCTAACTCTCACAAAGGGTCAGGACACAAGGGTAATAAGCGTAACAAGGGCAACAAAGTGTTCAACAATGATTTAAACGCTAACCGAAATGATATAGAAGCTCTGATAAAAGATGTACTGCATCGTAAGAAATTTGAGAAAGAGGACAAGGATAAATCCTCATGACTAGGCGTAAAATCGTTGGAAACCGAGTCCGCCGAAATTCATGCAATTCAAGAGGACGCAAACATTTCCATTACCCCCGCCCCCACTCGAATCCCTGTCCAGGTACCGCCCGTTCTAGACACAAGCCCGCAGGTTTTGTCTACAGACTTGGACACGGAGGTGGAGATGCACGAGATAAGCAGCTTTGTAACAGATGATTCCTCTACCATTCCGATAGAGGACCCACTGGGTCACGTAGGTAACTTATCTGTCTTGGAAATCGACGCAGATTACAAACCGCTCCGTTCTCCCAACCCACTCCATTTTGTTGGGGATATGACGAGAAAAACCAACTCGAACAGGCCATACCTTAGAACAGTCCTGGAGGACTGTGTGACCTGTCACGCTCTGATAGATTCGGGTTCAACAATTTCCCTCATATCCGAAACCTTGCTGGATGAACTAAAAAGGGCAGTGGACCCAACAAAACGATGGTTGAAAACGGAACATTGCGATACGAATCTTCGAGGTTTCACTCAAGCTACCTCGCCCCTAACCAAACGTCTCCTACTTAAACTCAACTTCGAAAGCGTGTCACTGATACACCCCGTGTATGTGACTAGCATCGAAATCAAACGAATGCTGATTGGGAGTGATTTAATTGACCGTTTGGTACCACTAATGGATTGGAAAAGAAATCAAATCTGGTCACAAATACCTATGCCAACTCTGTGGACTTCGCCGCATTCTCCCAAGGCTACCTGCCATACATTGTGCAACGACGTGGGTCCGACGTCAGCATCTGACGCAAACCCTGTGAACTTGGCCATGAGCCCGCCATTTGTGGCAAAGGACAATGTGAGTTCGACTCGGAACTTAACCGAACATGTGGTTTTCTTGTGCGGCTTGGGTGATTCACCAGCCGACACTTACCGCCCTCCTCTGATAGGGGGCGTGTGCCTAAACGGCACTAGGGCTGAGGATACCAGGCTGGCCTCCTGGTCAGAAAAATCCGCAATCAGTTTGGAAATGTTCAACGAAATTTCGAAAACGGCTAACTGCCATCCCCTTGTGCCGAAAACGTTTAGATTTCCACTGGGAACGACTCCCCAGACAACACTCACCGCAATAGAGGTGTGTGCGCTATCGATCCGCATTGGAACCAAGGAATTATCCCACTACCTACTGGTTGTCGCGGACCTCCCACATACAGTCTATGTGGGAGCGGACATTTTGGTAAGATTGGGTGTTAAACTTGATACCATACACCAAGTTCTTTGGTCTTTGGCGCAGCCAAACCAACATGCCTTGTCTTTCGACCCGGTGCGAATGGCTTCCGGGCAGACTATTCCTGAAGCTTGCAAGACGATAACTGAGTCCGCCATGTTGATACCGTCAAGAACCACAGAGGTTTCTGTAAGACTGAACCTGGCGCCCGGATACCGGATGGAAGGCACCACTGCGTTCTTCCAACCCTCTCCAAAACTATTCGACTTGGGGCTAACTATCAATGGTAACCCACTGTTGGAACTAACCGCTAGATCCACTTACCTCCTGGTACAAAATCTGACTCAAGCGGATATTTCCATTCCTCGGCACACTCAGCTAGGAACATTGATCGATTACGCCTTCCATGATTTTGAACTAGTTGTTCCTGTGATTGGGCCTCTTCCGTCCTCCCTAGACCTAGATGGCGAGGGAGGTACGCTGTTTACTTGTCAGTCAAAAGCAATAGCACTAACTCCCGTATTGCCACTGGACGACACATCGGCATTCCGGCTGGATGCCGATCCTGACAGCAACCTGTTAATATACTCCATCGTCACGGAGGATGATATTGCGTCTCCTCCTGCATGCGAAGTACACTCTTGTGAGAAAACAACCGATGACTCTTCCAAAGGTGACATGCCGTCACCACCCGATGAAGACCTGTACAATGTCGCCGAACCATATCCTGGTTTCCATGCACAGGTAATACAACTACTGTCGGAGGCTGATGCTCTTGTCAATGACACTGAACGCCATCAGTTGAGAGAATTGTTTAACAAACACAGTGAGATCTGGTCGACAGACTCGCTGGATTGCGGGGTTACGGGTATCCATGTGGTGCGTATTCCTACGCCACCCGGAGCAACTCCTACGTTCGTTAGACAATACAAAATCCCGCTCGCAGCATACGCAGCAGTACAAGAGATTATCGATTCCTTATTAGCTAAACGGATAATCAGGGAATGTAACAGTACGTACAGCGCTCCCGTGTGGCCCGTTCTGAAACCAACGGGTAAATGGCGTCTTACCATTGACTATAGACAACTCAACAAACTGGTTCCGTTGTCTCGTTGGCCAATGACACAGCTCGACCAAGAGTTGCCAAAGGTGGCAAACGCCAAGTACTTCTCCACCGTCGACGTGGCAAATGGTTTCTGGACCATGACAGTCGACCCGCGTGACCAACACAAGTTGGCTTTCTCTTTCTCGAACAAGCTCTTCACGTTCAATCGTTGCCCATTCGGGTATGCGAACTCCCCCTCAGAGTTCAACATCTTCCTGCACAAGGCGATGCCAGACGCAGCCTCTAGGGGGACGATAATTTACGTGGACGACGTTCTCATGAGAAGTGAGACTTGGTCACATCACCTCAATGAAATGGACCACGTTCTCACCCAACTCGGGACTGCAGGGGCTAAGTTGGCCATCATGAAAGGGCAATGGTGCAGGACCAAGGTAAACTACGTTGGGCTTCTGGTGGGTGCCGAGGGCATCCTGCCACAGTCTAACCGAATCCAAGCAGTCCGCAACATCAAAACACCTACAAACCTTCACGAGGTGCGCAGCTTCTTGGGAGTATGTAATTACTCCCGTCAATTCATCGAAAACTACGCCGACTTGTCAAAACCGTTGACTCACCTTCTTCAGAAAGACACCCCATTCGTTTGGGATGTCACTCACAACGAAGCGGTGGCTTCCTTGAAAAACATGCTTTGCGAGGCACCCTGCCTGGTATACCCCAACAAAGACAAGACATTCTTTTTGGAAGTCGGTTTCTCAGAGCACTGCCTTAGCGCTGGGTTGTACCAAAAATACGACCAAGACAAACGTGTGGTTGCTTACGCGAGCAAAACACTCAACCCCGCCGAACACAAATACTCAGACTGCGAAAAAGCGCTGCTGTCGACAGTCTGGGCGATCAAACACTTCACCAGTTATGTCGGCGGACAAAAGGTGATCATAGAAACATGTCACCAGCCTGTGACTTTTCTGAAAAGCCAACGAATCCGTGAGGGTGCTGTACACAACAGCAGGATAGCGGCTTGGCTCATGACGCTGCAGAGCCATGATGTAGTAATCAACTACGCAAAAGCAAAGAACCTGCCTTTGGGCAGTGCTTTGGCGGTGTGTCAACACTGTGGTGACGATGAAACCGACTCCGGACCACCCCCGCGTGACATCGCTCCGCCATTGCCTTCGAACCATCACTATTTCGAAGAGAACGTGTGTCTCGACATGCCGATGGCATTTGTAGATGGCTGTTCTTACCGCCATCTAGACCACTTGCAAGCTGGGGTGGGATTGGTATGGCACAACGACATTCCGTGCAAACCACTTCAATTTCAGCTTGGCAACAAGACCAGCCAGTTTGCAGAAGTGGCTGGCGTGCTGATCACCCTGCAAACAGCGGTGAAACACGGATTGGCAGAACTGGCGATCTGCACCGACTCTAACTACGCGAGACTCACCTTCTTATGCCACTTGCCGTTTTGGAAACAAAAGCACATGACTACTTCAAGTGGTAAAGAGGTGAAAAACAAAGAGCTCATTCTAGCTTGTGATGATCTCATCACCAAACACGACATACAGGTGTATTGGAAGAAAGTCAAGGGACACTCCAAATCACCTGGTCGTGACAAACTTGGCAACGACCATGCTGACAGCATGGCGAAATCTGGTGCAATTCACGGCACCCCTTGGGTGTTTGCTGCTCGAGACGAAAAACCCACTGAGGAAGCTATGGTGTCTGCGGTAACGCGTAGCCATGTAGCACCACGGAAAACGTCGTCGCACAAACATAATGTGTTGCTAACGCATTCATTCATGAATGGCGACCTGGTAGCAATGCAACACCAAGATGAGTCCCTCGCCACTTTGATGGCATTCCTGTCGGATCCTGTCAACCACCCAGTGTCCGAACTGGCTTTGGCAGGTTCACACGACTTGCGTTCGCTGTACGCAACTAAACAGCACCTCACACTTGTAGATGACCTATTGGTGTATGTTTCAGAAACTGACACCGCTCGAAGGTGGGTGGTTCCTAAAACACAGAGGGGGATAATGATAGCTCATGCCCACGACGAGCCATGTGGAGGCCATAGGGGGGTCAAGGCTACATGTGAAACATTGCGACAGGTGGCCCACTGGCCTCACATGGAACAAGACGTGGCACGATACGTGAGGGGGTGTCTAGTTTGCTGCCAGTTTCAACCCACCAAGCCACTTCACAGAGCACCCCTGCAACGCAAGGGTGTGTCTTACCCCTGGAGCTCGATCCAGATCGACTGGGTCGGCCCAGTTGCCAGGTCTGCCAGAGGCAACAAGTACCTCCTCACAGTGACTTGCGCATTCACAAAGTGGGTGGAGTGCCTGCCGGCGACCAATGACACAGCGGAAACCACTGCCGTTCTTTTGCTAAACCACGTTTTCAGTCGTTTCGGCCTGCCAGGAGAAACCGTGGACAGCGACAGAGGAACCCACTTTTCGGCAGCTGTAATGACCGAACTGTGGAAGCTCCTGGGAGTCAAAGCTAAACTCCACATCGCGTACCACCCTAGGAGCTCGGGGGGGGGGGTAGAAAGGAGCAACCAATCAATTGTCAGAATCTTGAGGAAATATGTGGCAGCCAACCACAAAGATTGGGACCTCAAACTCCCATTGGTACTGATGGCAATCAGAGCCACACGCAACAGGTCTACGGGAATGACACCCTTTGAGATGATGACGGGCCGGCAAATGACCCTTCCACTGCATCTCCTGTACCAACCGGGAGATGTCGCCGCAGCCACCGCCTACACGGCTCACCAATACGTGACCGACTTGCGGAACCATCTCCAGACTACCTTTGCGTACGCTCAAGGACAATTGGAAAGAAGTGCAGAAGGTGACAAGACCTATTACGACAAAAAAGCCTCACACCAGATGTTCGAGGTCGGAGATAAGGTGTGGTACTACATATACACCAAACCCGCGGGCGTCGCAACAAAGTTCCTGCCCCACTGGACGGGGCCACACGAGATTGTGGTGAAGCTATCACCTGTAGCTTACCAGATCAAAATCAGCAAAGGTCGACAAACCGCCACATTAAAGTGGGTCCACCGGAACCAAATCAAGTTGTACACTCCCCCCATGGGAATAGAAGGGGTGCTAGCCAGCACCGAATAGATAAAAACCCTAGCAAAAAAACCAGAGGTACTAAGAAAATTCTTAAGTACCCTCAGCTGATCCCTTCCAGGAGACCAGTACGTTGCACCTAATATCTTTTATTCTCTTCCCAGCTACCAGATATACATCTGTTGTCACTAGTGATATCGTCCTGCGCTGTACTGATTAAAAATAAGAAAAACAGAAAAATAGTTGTCAAAACAATTTTTGTTTACGAATACAAATAACTGAAATAATCCAACAATCTCTGATTATGCGTTTCTGTAGGATGGAGTTCCTTTGGATGATCCTGACACTCTGCGCCCTGGTCAAAACCAACCCAGCAGACGTAATCACGAACGGACCCCCTACGGGAATCGTTCTCCGCGACGATCCAGGACTCCTCATAACTAACTGCAGAGTACACACGCAGAGGGTATATGTCCGCCTAGATGCAGAGAATGTGTACCGCCAACACATTCCACCTGCGGCGCATTTGAGTTGGGCCGGGGCTGACTGGACCAGCCAGGCAATTAAGCACGCCCAGCTAGACACTGCCCATATGTTGGCCCAACTCCAAAAGTTCACAGTAACCCAGTCAGAACTAGCTGAGCCCAGGCGAGAAAAACGATTCGTCGGGGCGCTACTATCGATAGGGGCAGCCGTAGGGTCACTATTTGCCCTAGGTACCACTGCCGTCAACGCAGTCAGTCTAGCCACAGTCAAGAGGAATGTTAGGGAGATTACTGAAGAGATGCCACTTATCCAGCAGCAGATGAAGGCACAGGCCCTTAGGTTGCAACATGTGGGAAAGTCTCTCCAGGACACTATTCTGGTGGTCAACACACACGCTACTCTCCTGAACAAAACTATCCTGTCTGTAGGAAAGCTAGCAGAGGTCATGAACCATGACTATGCCCATGTCCAATTGGTTCGATTGTTACTGGAGGATTTTCTCCGTGAAGTTAGCTCTTCTATTGACCACTTGGCCATGAATAGAATCCCCTCATATCTAGTGCCCCTCTCAATGGTGCACGACATATTGACCTCAGCTACTTCAACCACACTAAGGCCGTTACAATCACATTTGGCCTATAGTCGGGTCGGCCATCCCAATACACGTTGATGTTGATCGTAATGAAGTGGGTTTTCTACTGACGCTGCCGGTTGTTGAACTGGAGAATATCTATAGATTGAAAACGGTTCTCAATGTAGGATTTTGGCGCGACAGTACCCACGTAAAGATTGCCACGCCCCCAGTTGTAGCTTACCAGGAAAACAACCCAGATTTCTATCTCACCCCTAACCTGCTAATGTGTACTCTAACCAAAGATGTCCACTACCTTTGTCCTAGCAAACCATTTGTCAGGGATAACACTGAGCGTCTTTGTGGTATTAAAGCTATCACCAGCGAAGAACGCTGTAGAGCCAAACTAACAGCCAGGGATGGGGCCACCACCACACAAGTGGAGGTGGTAGGGAACCGATGGTTGGTCAACACACCGTTCGCGTCCGCCACTATGACTTACGAACGCCATGACTCCATCACCCAATTGAACCTCCCCAACCAGACTGTTTTTGTTACGGTACCAGAGGGGGCGATTATTCACGTAGACGACCTCGCTCTATACCACCTTCCCGACGACCGGATAGACACAGAGATTGAAATGCCGGACGTTTTTGCTAAACGTTCCCTTGAGTTACCACAAGCCATTCAATACCAAATCCAGTACGAGGGACCCATGACTGTCGACCTTAGCGTACTGGATGAGGCACTGTTAGTCGACCCGACTGACTACAGACCAAAAGATTGGTCTGTCGCCCGCTCTTGGACGGTGCCGGACAGTATCCTGACTGTTACCATGATCCTTGGTCTCATTTCCCTTGGCGTGTGCACCTACTACGTACACAGGCGCACACGTGCAATGGAAGACCTAATGAGGTCTTATACTAGGATCACCCGTGGGACGGAAGCGATCCCGATTTTTGGAAAGGTGGCAATGGATCCGGAAACTCTCTTACAGGGCCCAGTCCCAGCCTCCTCTCCCGAACTCGCTAGGTCAGCCCAGTAATGTCCCTAATGTAAGCTTGGCCTTCAGGGGCCAAGTTTTTCCAAGTGCCTTAACTACCCACCTGCAAGTAGGATCAACCTAGACATGACATTAGAGACAATGCCATGATAGAGCTATTTAGCCAAGGCCTTGGACATATATAGAACATAGTCCATATTAGATGATTAAGGTGTGGTAGACATATTTTGTATACTTTTATGTTTTTATTCCAATTTTTCGTTTCATTACCTTTGACACTTAGGAAGCCTTAGAGCCAAGACACCGCTCCTTTGGGGAGGAAATGTAATGATGTATTGCCTGAGTGTTGTGCGTTATTAACGTCTGCCAAGTTACTGCCTAGGTCCACTAACCGGGATAACCGGACGACGGGCCGGAACACAGAGCCACTGCCAGACCTCCTTGATCCATTCTAGTGGTGATCCACAGCTTGCGGAAAGCCTACCAGGGGGGAACCACTAAAGGGGGGGGGGGCTGCTCTGATGATCCACAGACCAGGACATCCGATGGTCATTCTTATGGTGGGTTGCAACATGCAGAATCATTCCAAGTTGAACCTACCAGAGGGGGACTGTCATGACTGTCCTGATCAGGTCCGGGCACAGGAGACCACCACCCTACAGATTATCTCCCAAACCCCCAACAGAGGAGGAGAGATCTAGGGGTCTGAAGATGTGGGGGTTTTATGACACCTCATGCCCATAATACAGAGAAATTCCTTTGTCCTAACAATGGAGAACTGGCCTCAGAACCTTAAACATGCAATAAAGGAACTTTGGAACAATGGTTTCCGTCAGCCACAATGGTGGTTATGACGAAAAGTGGAATATTAAAATGTATGTAACTTTTGTATTTGTTTTTAAAGGTTAAGAGATGACGTTATTATGAAAACATTGTACCTTTAAGAGTTTTCCCAGTATATGCCTGATGTTTATACATTGTACGCTGTTTGGAAAATATCCAAATCAAACAGAATGTTTTGATAAAGATGAAATGTGAAGTTAGTGTCTAAAATCGGATTTTTAGCCAAATCTAAGCCTTGCCCCCTGTACTTGGTCCGCCCAGAGAATCGCCCTAAAGGCTGTTACACCCACTTCTGACCCGAGGGTATAAGACAGGAGAGTGAAGAATTAACATAGTAGACTATTGACCCCAAGCTGCAGCCAAGGTCTAACAAAGTCGACGAACCCCAAAACGAAACACAAGGTTGAAGACAAAGAAATATTTTTCTACACGAGCTACGGACGAGTAGCTGTGTCTAAGCGGGTGAATTCAAGCCGAACCACCCAGCCTCCACTCTCCATTGAATCGTGGTATCGACACCATTCGAGCCGAAGCTGTGAGCTCTGAGCTACAGAGCTGTCTGTCCTCAGAAGACCCCTTTCCGATCAAGGGTGAGGATCAGACCACTTAGCCAAGAAGGACACTGACATCGTGAGGACAACCAGAGAGTTGCGCCGTAGAACTGCGTCATTTAGAAGCCTAAACGACCCACGCGGAGCTTCCCACCTGAGAACTACAACACGTAATTACATAATTATATTCTGACCCATAAGAGCGGCAGTTCGGGGCAAGGCTAATTTTAAATAAGCATGGCTGACAAATGAACCCAAATGTATATTTCTCTCGTGTACTTCCTTTATTTCTCTCTCTTTAAAATCCCCATTTTGGGTAACAAGCGCCAGAGTGTGTTGGCCCGTTGTACTAAGTCCTAATCAATAGCTAGACTGTGTTTTGTGTATGTGCATTTTTATCATCATTTGAGCTTGCTAGTAAATAAATAATCAACTAAGATTGGTGTGGTAAATTCAGTGGTAAAGCCCGGGTCCGTGCAGATTCCCGGATTATACGATTTTCAGATTATGAGACTGTAGAGGAAATTGATTAATTTAGCGACTGTTGTAATCGATATTCTGATATCCTTTGAGTTAATTTGGGAAATAGAAACTCAATCAAAACAATGTTCCCATGGTGCCCCAGGTTAATGAGTTAATAATTGCATGATTCATTGCTTAATTCATTTAATCACGTAATTATAAACCGTTAATCATTCGATGAGCAACAGTCGTCACATTAACTAATACAACGTCACGACAGGTGTCAATAGGGGAGAGGCATTAGGGGAGATGTCGGTTTCCACATTTATTCAGCTCTACTCAAATCAAAGGCCTTAGCTTAGTGTTTTAGACACACTGAATGTTAAAACCTGTTATGGCTAGGGGTTCCGCTAGCGGAATGTTTCAATAACATCAGGTGAAATTGCAGAGCGCGAAATTCCCAAAAGATTATTAGAAATATTTTACTTTCATACAATCACAAGTGCAATACACCACATTAAAGCTTAACTTCTTGTTAATTCAGCCACCGTGTCAGATTTCAAAAAGGCTTTACGGCGAAAGCAAACCATGCGATTATCTGAGGGCAGCACCCCATCATTCAAACACATGACAATCACATTTCAACCCGCCAGGCGCGACACAAAACTCAGAAATAACGATATAATTCATGCCTTACCTTTGAAGATCTTCTTCTGCTGGCACTCCAAAATGTTCCATAAACATCACAAATGGTCCTTTTGTTTGATAAATTCCATCGTTAAATCTCCAAAATGTCCATTTATTTGGCGCGTTTGATTCAGAAAAACACCGGTTCCAACTCGCCCAACATGACTACAAAAAAATCGAATAAGTTACCTGTAAACATTTCAAACAACTTTTCCTAATACAACTTTAGTTTTTTTTAAACGTAAATAATTGATAAAATTTAAGACGGGATAAACTGTGTTCAATAGCGGATAAAATTAAAGTGGAGCGAGCTCCAGGTATCGCACCCCAAACAAAACAATCCACTTGGCTATACACCCAGAAAGGAGAGGGTTACGTCTTCATTTCTCAAAGGAAAAACATCAACCAATTTATAATGACTCTTGACATCTAGTGGAAGCCCTAGAAACTGCAACCAGATGCCTCAGAAATCTAGATTCACATTGAAAACTGTCACCTCAACAAAAAAATATTTCCTGGATGGTTTGTCCTTGGGGTTTTGCCTGCCAAATAAGTTCTGTTATACTCAGACATAATTTTAACAGTTTTAGAAACTTTAGAGTGTTTTCTATCCAAATCTATTACATGCATATCCTAGCTTCTGGGCCTGAGTAGCAGGCAGTTTACTTTGGGCACGCTTTTCATCCGGACGTGAAAATACCGCCCCCTAGCCCGAAGAGGTTTTAAATTCCCCTTAGCTAGCCCACTCACACAGGTGTCCACCCAACACATCACCTGTATTAGTTTGACTTATAACTCCATGTGAGCGTTTGAGAGCATGAATGAGATGTGAGAAAATAGAATTCCCCAGGATCCCAGAGGAGTGTGAGATGATCGCAGAGCAATGACAGTTTTTTCCTCACAAGATGCCGTCCACCAAGCTGCTACACCGCTTCCCTTGCACGGAAAACCACACACAACACACTATCTTTACAGCACTGAGACCACACAGAGTAGACCTCCACAGGGGCCAAGGCTTTTTGATTAAATATGTCCCTAACAAAAGTCACTTACTTTACTGATACAGGGACTCAGGTGAAAAGCATGTAACCCCCACCTGTGGTGGGTGTAAATGTAAAAAGTCAGCACGGATGACTGCAGTGATAATCAACACGCTCCAGTGGGGAGTATAAAGAGACATGACAGGAGAGGGGGATGAGGGAGAGGGGTAGGAAGGAGTAGTTGTGCTGACAGGTGTGGGACATTCCTGCTGACAAATCTCTGTGTGCTCTCTCTTCTTCCTTTCTCTTTCTCTCTCCCCTTCTCTACTTCCCTCTCTTTCTCTCCCGAGCTCTCACGTTCTCCCCCATCTCTCTCTTTCTCCCCCCCATTTCTCTCCTTCTCCAGCCATCCCTCTCCCTGTGTGTTTGTGTGTTTTTCAGGAGCAGGCATCCCTCGGGTAGCCATGAAACACAGTAACACAGGAGTGAAAATTGGAGCTTGTCAGCTACCCCACTTCTCTCTCTCCAGCCTGTGACATTTACCCCCCTCTCCCTCCTTTACTCCCTCAGTACAACCCCTCCCCCACCACATCTCTCGCTTTAAAGTAGCACTAATTGGGATTGGGACTGTCAGGAGCATGAAGGGTGTCCTCAGACACCAGGACCGCATAGCCAACTCTCAAATTACCTGGCTGTGGCTGCAAAACCTGATGTGACCCTGTACCAATTTGAATTAAACTTTCCACCATCCAGACCTGTTTTTCCATAGCGCAATTGTTTAGCTTTCAAATCAGCTGCCAAATGTCAATGGCATTGCTCGTCAACAGCAAGAGCAGGAAGGAGCATTACTTTTTTAATGGCAAAATACAGGGGTTGGAACCAAAACAATTTCCCATTCGTTTCGTTCTGACCATAAATGTTTTATTTTTGTTCCATTTCAATGTTCCAACCGTCAAAATAAAGTTCTGAACCGTTTTGAACACAAAAAAAGTAGCGGTTTCTTTCTGTTCCTATTCAAACCTCTGAAATATACACTACCATTCAAAAGTTTGGGGTCACTTAGAAATGTCCTTTTTTTAAAAAGAAAAGCACATTTTTTTGTCCATTAAAATTACATCAGACTGATCAGAAATACAGTGTAGACATTGCTAATGTTGGAAATGACTATTGTAGCTGGAAACGGCAATTTTTTTTATGGACTATCTACATAGGCATACAGAGGCCCATTATCAGCAACCATCACTCCTGTGTTCCAATGGCACGTTGTGTTAGCTAATCCAAGTTTATCACTGTAAAAGGCTAATTGATCATTAGAAAACCCTTTTGCAATTACGTTAGCACAGCTGAAAACTGTTTTCTAATTAAAGAAGCAATAAAACTGGCCTTCTGTAGACTAGCTGCATTTGTGGGTTCGATTACAGGCTCAAAATGGCTAGAAACAAAGACCTTTCCTCTGAAACTCGTCAGTCTATTCTTGTTCTGAGAAATGAAAGCTATTCCATGCGAGAAATTGCCAAGAAACGGAAGATCTCGTACAACGCTGTGTACCACTCCCTTCACAGAACAGAGCAAACTGGCTCTAACAAGAATAGAAAGAGGAGTGGGAGGCCCCGGTGCACAACTGAGCAAGTACATTAGAGTGTCTAGTTCATTAAATAGTACTTTGTTTCTGGCCATTTGAGCCTGTAATCGAACCCACACATGCTGATGCTCCAGATACTCAACTTGTCTAAAGAAGGCCAGTTTTAATCAGGACAGCAGTTTCAGCTGTGCTAACTTATTTGCAAAAGTGTTTTCTAGTGATAAATTAGCCTTTTAAAATGATAAACTTGGATTAGCACAATGTGCCATTGGAACACAGGAGTGACGCTTGCTGATAATGGGTGTCTGTACGCCTATGTAGATATTCCATAAAATAATCACCCGTTTCCAGCTACAATAGTCATTTACAACATTAACAATGTCTACACTGTATTTCTGATCAATTTGATGTTATTTTAAAATGGACAAAAATGTGCTTTTCTTTCAAAAACAAGGACATTTCTAAGTGACAGAACTTTTGAACGGCATTTACAAAATAAACTAAAGTAAAAAATTGTAATGAAATCAATAAGTAACATAAGAAAATTACATAACAATAACGAGTTTATATACAGGGGGTACCGGTACCAAGTCAATGTGCAGGGGTACAGGTTAGTCAAGGTCATTTTTGTTGTTGTTGTTTTCTATTACAGATCGGCCCAACAGACAAAAAAAGGGACTTGTAGTTGCATGCTAATTGTCCCAATAATAAATTATGGTTTGTAGGCTGCTTAATAGCTTAGTTTAAACCAGAGTGGAACTCAGCAAGACTATGCCAGCCTTGTGTATTAATTCATTGGAGCAGCTACCTTTTGGCTGTTTTAACTAACAGAAATAGAATGAGTAGAACAATAATCCCCATTTACGTCAATGTCATAATAGGTTGGACTGGCAGTCATTTTAAATGACAGCCATTTAAAAAGTTTATCCATAGGAGTAAAAGCAGGATGTGTCCCCAACTGGCATTACATCAAAATGAATTCCATTCCATTAAATTTTATTTCTATGGTTTTACATTGTCATGCTACTAGACAACACCTAAATATAATGTCCAGTCACTATACAATACAAGACAACACACTACATCAACACAGGGACCAGAAAACATCATAAACAGGGCTCCAGAGAACCACAGATCTTAGGAACAGTTCACAAAGAAAGACTTTTACTTGAGAGAGGAGTATCCCATAGCCAGATAGCATTCGCTATAAATTATCATTCAATTTGGTCCCTAAGACTAGGTTCTAATCTCATTCCTGGTACTTCATAGCGCAGAACCATTACCTCATCCAATGGCATAACAAATGTTAACTCTAGATACTCCCATCTCAAGTAAACCCCCTCTTGACCCCACTCCTGGACAAGCTCACACACTATCTCAGGATAAGTGCAACATCAGAGAGGACATACAATGGTTCCAGACACTGCCATACACCTTCCCCCAATGCCAAAGGAGGGAGTGACTTGCGCACAGGCATTGTGGAGACAAGTAATTGGTTCCCCATTAATCACACCATCCCTTCACATGGTTTAACAGATACATTCACATATGAAGACAATGTTCCATCCTGTCCTCTTCCCTTTCTGATATTCTGCATAGCACCAGGGATATGTGAAAGACAAGCCTGATCTCTCCCCTCTCTGGGCCCCAAGTGACTGAGCGAAGAAGTGCAACTGCCAACACCAGAGTCCAAAGGGATACATTCTGATTCATCCGCCACACATGACAGGTGAGGTCAAGGGCAGGAAAAAAAGAGACTACTTATAGAATAACCCCGGCAGCTGAAGACACCCAGAAAAATATGTGTAATGTGGTGTAATATATTTTGGTCTAGTGTGTATAGTATGGTTATAATGGTGTAGTACTTGTGTTGATGTAGTGTAATTTGGGTCTAGTTGTGTATAGTGTGGTTGGAATAGTGTACTATTTGTCTTGATGTAGTGTAATATATTTGGGTGTGGTCTAGTAGTGTGTATAGATATAATAGCTGCAATTAGTGGTACAGGTATAATGTACTGTAAGAACTGACGCTGGAGATGAAAATCAGGTACGGAGAGTGAACATTTAATATTGGACAGACATGGAACAGGACAGGAAACATCAGAACCAGGTAACACAACGACATATGACAATCAATGCTGAAGCGGGGAACAGAGCTGGGGAACAGAAAGAAAAAGGAGAAGAAATAACAAGTGATTGAGTCCAGGTAAGTGCAATGAATCACTGATGCGCGTGATGAGGGAAGCAGGTGTGCGTAATGATGGTGGCAGGAGTGTGTAGTGCTGGGCTGCCTGGCACCCTCAAGCGCCAGGGAGAGAGAGCGGGAGCAGGCGTGACAATATACACTGAACAAAAATACAAACTCAGCAATTCCAAAGATTTTACTGAGTTACAGTTCATATAAGGAAATCAGTCAATTAAAATAAATTCATTAGGCCCTAATCTATGGATTCTCACATGACTGGGAATGCAGATACAGTATCTCACAAAAGTGAGTACACCCATCACATTTTTGTAAATATTTGAGTATATCTTTTCATGTGACAACACTGAAGAAATGACACTTTGCTACAATGTGAAGTAGTGTTTGTAAAACAGTGCAAATTTGCTGTCCCCTCAAAATAACTCAACACACAGCCATTAATGTCTAAACCGCTGGCAACAAAAGTGAGTACACCCCTAAGTGAAAATGTCCAAATTGGGCCCAATTAGCCATTTTCCCTCCCCGGTGTCATGTAACTCGTTAGTGTTACAAGGTCTCAGGTATGAATGGGGAGCAGGTGTGTTAAATTTGGTGTCATCGCTCTCACACTCCCTCATACTGACTGGTCACTGGAAGTTCAACATGGCACCTCATGGCAAAGAACTCTCTGAGGATCTGAAAAAAGAATTGTTGCTCTACATAAAGATGGCCTGGGCTATAAGAAGATTGCCAAGACCCTGAAACTGAGCTGCAGCACGGTGGCCAAGACCATACAGCGGTTTAACAGGACAGGTTCCACTCAGAACAGGCCTCGCCATGGTCGACCAAAGAAGTTGAGTGCACGTGCTCAGCGTCATATCCAGAGGTTGTCTTTGGGAAATAGACATATGAGTGCTGCAGAGGTTGAAAGGGTGGGGGGGTCAGCCTGTCAGTGCTCAGACCATACGCCGCACACTGCATCAAATTGGTCTGCATGGCTGTCATCCCAGAAGGAAGCCTCTATTAAAGATGATGCACAAGAAAGCCCGCAAACAGTTTGCTTAAGACAAGCAGACTAAGGACATGGATTACTGGAACCATGTCCTGTGGTCTGATGAGACCAAGATAAACTTATTTGGTTCAGATGGTGTCAAGCGTGTGTGGCGGCAACCAGGTGAGGTGTACAAAGACAAGTGTGTCTTGCCTACAGTCAAGCATGGTGGTGGGAGTGTCATGGTCTGGGGAGCTACAGTTCATTGAGGGAACCATGAATGCCAACATGTACTGTGACATACTGAAGCAGAGCATGATCCCCTCCCTTCGGAGACTGGGCCGCAGGGCAGTATTCCAACATGATAACGACCCCAAACACACCTCCAAGACGACCACTCTTGCTAAAGAAGCTGAAGGTAAAGGTGATGGACTGGCCAAGCATGTCTCAAGACCTAAACCCTATTGAGCATCTGTGGGGCATCCTCAAATGGAAGGTGAAGGAGTGCAAGGTCTCTAACATTCACCAGCTCCGTGATGTCGTCATGGAGGTGAACTCCATGCCCAAGAGGGTTAAGGCAGTGCTGGAAAATGATGGTGGCCACACAAAATATTGACACTTTGGGCCCAATTTTGATATTTTCACTTAGGGGTGTACTCACTTTTGTTGCCAGCGGTTTAGACAATGGCTGTGTATTGTGTTATTTTAGGGGACAGCAAATTTACACTGTTAAACATTGTAGCAAAGTGTCATTTCTTCAGTCTTGTCACATGAAAAGACATACTCAAATATTTACAAAAATGTGAGGGGTGTACTCACTTTTGTGAAATACTGTATGCATCTGTTGGTCACAGATACCTTAAAAAGGGGCGTGGATCAGAAAACCAGTCAGTATCTGGTGTGACCACCATTTGCCTCATGCATCGACACATCTCCTTTGCATAGAGTTGATCAGGCTGTTCATTGTGACCTGTGGAATGTTGTCCGCTTCTCTTCAATGGCTGTGCGAAGTTGCTGGATATTGGCGGGAACTGGAACATGCTGTCGACACATCGATCCAGAGCATCCCACACATGCTCAATAGGTGACATGTCTGGTGAGTATGCAGGCCATGGAAGAACTGGGACATTTTCAGCTTTCAGGAATTGTGTACAGATTCTTTCGGCATGGGACCATGCATTATCATGCTGAAACATGAGGTGATGGCGGCAGATGACTGGCACAGAAATGGGCCTCAGGATCTCATTACATACAGATTTTAATCAGCCTAGCTGATTAAAATGCTCGACCTTCAGATGAGTACGACGGGGGAGTTTAAGTACAATTTCCACCAGCTTGTTTAGCTGTTTAGGGATGCTGGTGAACCATGATGTGCACGCATAATCAAGTGATATTGAACTAGTCATGTCTTTAGTGTGTCACTATCAAGATATTTTAAGGTTCGAGCTAGGAATAAAACATTTTGGTTCATCTTTATCCTTCGATTGCACTTGACCAACTTAACATTTCTCAAGCTCATTTCGCCAGACAGCTATATCCTGTCTGGACATATTTTTATGTCTACGTGTCGGTTACATCACCTGCAGTGGGTAAACTGATCTGATAACACCCTCTGTATGACGCAAGTGTGCATGTTGAAATGACACCACGCTTCCATTACGTGTCAGTTTTTTGACCTGAGGGGCCAGCTTTTTTCCTGTTATGTGCTTTCCTCTTTAACTTCTATCTCACCACAGAAAAGCTGGGAAATATCTCCCCATCCCACTGATTTATTGTCAAATAAATGAGGCACTCAACGAATGCCATACCTTATTTTCTCTAACGGATCCCCTCTTTTCCCCCTATGATGTAATACTAAACTCAGCAAAAAAAGAAACGGCCCTTTTCAGGAACCTGTCTTTCAAAGATAATTAGTAAAAATCCAAATAACTTCACAGATCTTCATTGTAAAGGATTTAAACACTGTTTCCCATGATTGTTCAATGATCCATAAACAATTAATGAACATGCACCTGTGGAACGGCATTAAGACACTAACAGCTTACTGACGGTAGGCAATTAAGGTCACAGTTATGAAAACTTAGGACACTAAAGAGACCTTTCTACTGACTCTGAAAAAAACTAAAAGAAAGATGCCCAGGGTCTCTGCTCATCTGCGTGAACGTGCCTTAGGCATGCTGCAAGGAGGCATGAGGACTGCAGATGTGGCCAGGGCAAAAAATTGCAATGTCCTTGCTGTGAGACGCCAAAGACGGTGCTAAAGGGAGACAGGATGGACAACTGATCGTCCTCGCAGTGGCAGACCACGTGTAATAACACCTGCACAGGAATCCAAATATTACACCTGTGGGACAGGTATAGGATGGCAAGAACAACTGCCCGTTCGCGTTTATCGTCAAAGGAATGAGCGTTACACCGAGGCCTGTACTCTGGAGCGGGATCGATTTGGAGGTGGAGGGTCTAGGGGCGGTGTGTCACAGCATCATCGGACTGAGCTTGTTGTCATTGCAGGCGATCTCAGCACTGTATGTTACAGGGAAGACATCCTCCTCCCTCATGAGGTACCCTTCCTGCAGGCTCATCCTGACATGACCCCCCAGCATGATAATGCCACCAGCCATACTGAACGTTCTATGTGTGATTTCCTGCAAAACAGGAATGTCAGTGTTCGGCAATGGCCAGCGAAGAGCCCGGATCTCAATCCCATTGAGCACGTCTGGGACCTGTTGGATCGGCAAGTGAGGGCTAGGGCCATTCCCCCCAGAAATGTCCAGGAACTTGCAGGTGCCTTGGTGGAAGAGTGGGGTAACATCTCACAGCAAGAACTGGCAAAGGAGGAGATGCAGTACTTAATGCAGTACTTAATATTTACACATGTTAAGTTTGCTGAAAATAAACGAAGTTGACAGTGAGAGGACGTTTCTTTTTTTGCTGAGTTTATATGACTATGTCTATAAGACTGCAGCAGCTCGTCTCCTTGCCATATCATTGGCTTTGCAGCACTTTGAGGGTAAACTTCACATAGGATGTACTTCAGGCTCCTTCATTATGCCGCATGGGGACTTATTCCCACCCAGAGGTTTCCATTACAGCCTGTGTGCTATCAAATATTGAGAATGTGCGTGATGCTCCACCACTTCTACTGCATGCAAGTGTCAGGGGAGCGCAGGGAGCACCCAAGGCTGTCTTTGATAAATTATTTGGGATTCATTATTTTCCTTTTTATTCTTACTGTAACAGGCTTTGGTTTTTCCCATTTCTGTTTTGAGGTGTGACAGCACATGTAGCACTTTAGCACGTACTGTAGGGTGCACCGATTTGTGTCACCTTGTTCGTCAGTATGTGTTCCACCTGTGCTGGTGTGCCATCTCATTAATGTGAAGGTGTTTTACCTGTGCTGGTGTGCCATCTCATTAGTGGGAAGGTGTTCCACCTGTTGCTGGCACAGGTGCTATTTAAGAATGGCTGGCCCAGTGCTTGTCTTGAGAGATGTAGTGGGTCAACACCTTTAGTTGGCGCCCCCTATTTGATTTCTATGAAAACATTTATTTGTCGGATTTCCATGATTTCGCTCCACCTTTTTGGTTTGCTTCCTGTTTAACTTTGGTGTGGGTTTTACTTTTGTTGCCTCTTCTCTGGCAAAATTAGTGGGTGCTCATGGTGGGTGTCTTTTAGATTTCAGTTGATGTTTCTAGTCAACTTTCAGTGGACACCCCTGTGAGTGTCGTTCAGCACCTCTTCTAAAACCCCACCTGTTTCATTTTGGTTGTTGCCAGTGACTCTGTTAATTCCCCCTTCTGTTTGAGCGACATTTTTGGTTTTCTTGATGGGGAATGTAACACACACGTACGTTTCTATTGTTACCTGAAAAATACAGTAGCTGAAGTTAAATTTCTTTAGTAATGAAACATGTCTTTTAAATCAAACTGTAGTCAGACAGTTGTAGCTGTCATATGTATGTGTGTAAGAGGATAGAAGACAGGATGACAATGGGGGAAAGACAAGCAGTTACCTGCAGGAGTTTGTCCGCTTCTGAGTTCGTTTTGAACATAAGATTAAGAGGTTAAAGCAACTGCACTTTGAAATGTGTTTGGATGTGCATGGGATGGTGCAGTTACACTCAATGATAATGAGTAGTTGGCCATGATACCATTTGACCACTTATTTAGACTTTTCAATCAAAACTCAACTACTTGTGTTAAAAAATATAAGCAGCCATATTCAACAAGATTTCTCTAATTCACTTCGACTCTTAGTGTACTTGCTTCTCCTGTGATTAGCCCATCTCGATCAGTGCAAATTATAAGAGTTGTGGTTATCATAGAAAATCAATACTATGGGTCAATTAGCAAGAGAAGCACATTTTTTGTGCATATTGCTCCATTTTATCCCCTCAGCAAAATTACCTCTATGTATAAAAATTAGGTTTGGGCACTGACTGAATCATAAATATGTCCCACCCCCCAAAAAATATCCTATGTCGTCATCTGCGGCCTTTTCCTTTTTCATGGAGCTGGCATTTTTCCCAGAGTTGTATTTTTGTCTGTTGACCTTCACTATTTGAATTGCATTGTTGTCTCACTGAATAATACATTTTCATTTGAACATCACTTTTGAATCATCACATTGTGGTTGAAGTTCAGAGCCCCTGTTTATTTATATATATATATATACACACTACCGTTAAAGTTTGGGGTCACTTTGAAAAGCCATTTTTTTGTAAATTTTAAAATATATTCAAATTGATCAGAAATACAGTGTAGACATTGTTAATGTCGTAAATGACTATTGTAGCTGGAAACAGATTTTTTTAAAGAAATATCTACATAGGCGTACAGAGGCCCATTATCAGCAACCATCACTCCTGTGTTCCAGTGGCACGTTGTGTTAGCTAATCCAAGTTTATCATTTTAAAAGGATAATTGATCATTAGAAAACACTTTTGCAATTATGTTAGCACAGCTGAAAATTGGTTTTCTGATTAAAGAAGCAATAAAACTGGCCTTCTGTAGATTAGTTGAGTATCTGGAGAATCAGCATTTGTGTGTTTGATTACAGGCTCAAAATGGACAGAAACAAAGAACTTTCTTCTGAAACTCATCAGTCTATTCTTGTTCTGAGAAATGAAGGCTTTTCCATGTGAGAAATTACCAAGAAACTGAAGATCTCGTACAACGCTGTGTACTACTCCCTTCACAGAACAGCGCAAACTGGCCCTAACCAGAATAGAAAGAGGATTGGGAGGCTAGGCAAGAGGACAAGTACATTAGTGTCTAGTTTGAAAAACAGATGTCTCACAAGTCCTCAACTGGCAGCTTGTAACGTCCGTCTTCAGAATGAGGACAGGACAGGTGGGCGGACAGGCGGGCGGCTCTGGCGGTTCCGGACAGGCGGGTAGCTCCGGACAGGCGGGCGGCTCTGGCAGGCCGGCGGCTCTGGCGGCTCCGGACTGGCGGGCGGCTCTGGCCCAGGATTCACCAGGCTGGGGAGACATGCAGGAGGCCTGGCTCTGGGCGCAGGCACAGGAATCACCAGGCTGGGGAGACCCACAGGAGGCCTGGTCCTGGGAGGAGGCACAGGATAGACCAGGCTGGAGAGACCCACTGGAGGCCTGGTCCTGGGAGGAGGCACAGGATAAACCAGGCTGGAGCGACCCACTGGAGGCCTGGTCCGAGGAGGAGGCACAGGATTAACCGGGCTGTGGGGGAGCACTGGAGTTCTGGTGCGTAGGCTTGCCACCCAAACTCCAGGCTGAATGCCCACTTTTGCCCGGCACGGGCGGAGTGCAGGCATAGGCCGAACTGAGCCCTCCCAGCGCCCCGGAGACACAGTGCGCAGCGCCGGTGCAGGATAGCCTGGACCGAGACAGCGCACCGGAGACCAGATGCGCTGAGCTGGAACACTCCGACCTGGCTCGATGCCCACTCTCGCATGGCACTTGCGGGGGGCTGGCATGTAGCGCTCCAGGCTATCAACACGTACTGGGGACACCGTGCGCTTTACCGCATAACACGGTGCCTGACCAGTACTGCGCTGCCTCCTGTAAGCTCGGGGAGTTGGCTCAGGTCTCCAACCTCACTCTGCCACATTCCCCATGTGCCCCCCCCCCAAAAAAAAAATTGGGGGCTGCCTCTCGTGCCTGTTGCACTCCCTTGCCTCATACCAGCGCCTCTCAGCTATCGCTGCCCCAATCTCCCACTGCGGGCGGCGATACTCCCCAGCTTGAGCCCATGGTCCTTTACCGTCCAGTAATTCCTCCCATCTCCACGAGTCCAAACTGCCCCACTCCTGGTGCTTCTCCTTCCACCACTGCTTGGTCCGTTTCTTGGTGGGTGATTCTGTAACGGCCGTCTTCAGAATGAGACCAAGGTGCAGCGGAGGATGTGTATTCATCTTTGAAATTTAATGTAAAAAGAGAACACTTTACAAAAATAAACAAAAGACGACAGCCAAACAGTCCTGTCAGGATAAACTCTAAATAGAAAACAATCACCCACAAACCCCAAAGGAAAAACAGGCTGCCTATGTATGACTTCCAATCAGCAACAACGAACTACAGCTGTTCCTGATTGGGAGCCACACACGGCCAACCAAAGAAACAAAACAACATAGAAAAATAAACATAGAACGCCCACCCATGTAACACCCTGGCCTAACCCGAATAGAGAACAAAAACCCCTCTATGGCCAGGGCGTTACACAGCTCCATTAAATAGTACCTACAAAACACCAGTCTCAACGTCAACAGTGAAGAGGCAACTCCGGGATGCTAGCCTTCTTGACATTAAAAATGTATACACTGTATTTCTGATCAATTTGATGCTATTTTAATGGACAACTTAGCTTTTCTTTCAAAAACAAGGACATTTCTAAGTGACCCCAAACTTTTTAACGGTAGTGTATGTACAACAGCTTGCGAAAGTATTCACAACAAAATAGGTAAATCGCCAAGGGGGATGAATACTTTTGCAAGTCACTACATGTATGTATGTATGTATGTATGTATGTATGTATGTATGTATGTATGTATGTATGTATGTATGTATGTATGTATGTATGTATGTATGTATGTATGTATCTATGTATGTAAGTAAATGGACTTACAAGTTGGCTGTGAAAAAATACTTGTTTTGGTGCAAACTGAGTCTAAAGGAGTCACTTGTTTTTTGTATCACTGTTATTAGTGTGTGCCATGGATCTCATTAGGTGGCATTCCAAATATCTTTCGTGGATTAAATAATACATTATTTAAAAGCAAACAAAAGTGTTTTGTATATTCACCTAAAGCCCATGGCAACTGAAGCATTTAACATAAAAAGAAATCCAATAGCCTCATTTTGAATTGTGAAATTCAGGTAACTGCCAAAATAATGGAAACACCAACAAAGTGTTTTAATAGGGCATTGGATCACCACAAGCCACCTAAACAGCTTCAATATGGCTTGGTATGGATTATTCTAGTGTCTGAAACTCTATTGGAGAGATGCGCCACCCTTCTTCCACAAGAAATTCCAGAATTTGGTATTTTATTGATGGTGGAAAACTGTCTCAAATGACGCTCCAGATACTCCCATAAGTGTTCAATTGGGTTGAGAGCTGGTGACTGAGACGGCCATGGCATATGGTTCACATCGCTTTCATGCTCATCAAACCATTTAGGGTCCACTCGTGCCCTGTGGTTGGGTGCATTGTCATCCACACAGCCTAATTAATTATTGAGCAATGTTTCCCCCTGGCTTTGGCCGAAGAAGCCAATGCACCATCTGCCTCCCATTGTCAGGTGGGAATTGAGTGGCAAATGCCGGGCGTTATCCCATAACTGTTTACTCCCAGAGTTACAGTCTGGAGAAGAGCATGGTTTGTAAGGGCACCGCCAGGCTGCAGGAGAGTGGACTCTCCACTGTTATGTTTATTCAAACGCATTTAAGCACACTGGCAAGTCCTGCAGTATTCCCTGGAAGAAAGACTCATCTACAAATGTGTGGTAAAAAAACGGTCCTTTGACCCCCCCCCCTTACTGTATATTGTGATGTGTTATGGGACTTTGGAACAGAGTGGTTTAACTATAGGCAGAGGATAAGAGAAGATGTAGGATGGAGAGCCTCCCCATCCACCTGTGATTCAGGGCAGTGTTAAGATGCCAGCATCCCTTTTCTCATGGTTGATCCCAAAGTATCAGTATTGTCTTCACCCTTAAAACACCGGCACTGGAGATCTACTTAGCATAATAACAAAATCCCCATAAAAATCTGTCAGTTTAAGCCAGAGTTCTGTTTTTTTGCATTGGATGCGTCTCAATCAAATCAAATGTTATTAGTCACATGCGCTGAATACAAAAGGTGTAGACATTACAGTGAAATGCTTACTTACAAGCCCCTAACCAACAATGCAGTTAAAAAAATACAGATAAGAATAAGAGATAAAAGTACCAAGTAATTAAAGAGCAGCAGCGAAATAACAATAGCGAGACTATATACAGGGGGGTACCGATACAGACTCAATGTGCTGTGGCACCGGTTATAGGTAGATTTATTGAAGTGACTATGCATAGATGACAACAGAGAGTAGCAGAGCAGTGGTGTAAAGAGGGGGTGAGGGGGGGTAGCAATTTGACTAGATGTTTGGGAATCTTATGGCTTGGTGGTAGAAGCTGTTTAGAAGCCTCTTGGACCTAGACTCGGCGCTCCGGTACCGCTTGCCATGCGGGAGCAGAGAGAACAGTCTATGACAAGGGTGGCTGGAGTCTTGACAATCTTTAGGGCCTTCCTCTGACACCACCTGGTATAGAGGTCCTGGATGGCAGGAAGCTTGGTCCCAGTGATGTACTGGGCAGCTCTCGGCTGTGCTTCCCGTCGTAGTCTGTAATGGTTTGCCAGCCCTGCCACATCCGATGAGCGTCAGAGCCGTTGAAGTACAATTCGATCTTAGTCCTGTATTGACGCTTTGCCTGATTGATGGGTCGTCGAAGGGCATAGCGGCATTTCTTATAAGGTTCCGGGTTAGAGTCCCGCTCCTTGAAAGTGGCTGCTCTAGCCTTTAGCTCAGTGTGGATGCTGCCTGAAATCCATGGCTTCTGGTTGGGGTATGTACATATGGTCACTGTGGGGACGACGTTATCGATGCACTTATTGATGAAGCCAATGACTGATGTGGTGTACTCAACGCCATCGGAGGAATCCCGGAACATATTCCAGTCTGTGCTAGCAAAACAGTCCTGTAGCTTAGCATCTGCTTCCTCTGACCACTTTTTTATTGATCTAGTCACTGGTGCTTCCTGCTTTAATTTTTGCTTGTAAGCAGGAATCAGGAGAATAGAATTATGGTCAGATTTGCCCAATGCCTCCATTGGGAGAGCTTTGTATGTGTCTCTGAGTGTGGAGTATAGGTGGTCTAGAGTTACTTTTCCTCTGATTGCACATTTAACATGCTGATAGAAATTTGGTCAAATGGATTTAAGTTTCCCTGCATTTCCCGGCTATTAGGAGCACCACCTCTGGGTAAGCGTTTTCTTGTTTGCTTATGGTGGAATACAGCTCATTCAATGCTGTCTTGGTGCCAGCCTCGGACTGTGGTGGTATGTAAACAGCTACAAAGAATACAGATAAACTCTCTCGGTAGGTAGTGTGTGGTCTGCAGCTTATCATGAGATACTCTACTTCAGGCGAGCAATAGCTCGAGACTTCCTTAGATATCGTGCATCAGCTGTTGTTTATCCACAGCATCTGCGTGACAGGTGACAGAGCTAGAGCGGTGTTTGGCAGACCATGACAAACACCGATCACTGTGTGCACAGGGACATTGTCATGCGGAAACAGGAAAGGGCTTTCCCGGAACTTGTCACAATGTTGGAAGCACAGAATAATCTAGGATTTCATTGTATGCTGTAGCGTTGACTTCCCTTCACTGGAACTAAGGTGCCTTGCCTGAACCATGAAACAGCCCCAGACCATTTATTCCTCCTCCACAAAACTTTACAGTCAGACTATGTATTAGGGCAGGTAGTGCTCTCCTGACCCAGATTCATACATCAGACTGCCAGATGGTGAAGTGTGATTCATCACTCCAGAGAATGCATTTTCACTGCTCCAATGAGTCCAATGGCGGCTTGTGGCCTACCGCAGCTGAGCCGTTGTTGCTCCTAGACATTTCCACTTCACAATAACAGCTCTAGGGGCACCTTTAGCAGGGCAGAAATCTGACAAACTGATATGTTGGAAAGGTACTTTGTAAAGTAACTAAGCTCTTTAGCATTGCAATCTCCCATGTTAATCTATGGAGATTGCAATGCTATGTGCTTGATTTTATACTGTCAGCAATGATTGTGGCTAAATCCACAAATTTGAAGGGGTGTCCACATTTTTTTTTAACCTTTTATTTAACTAGGCAAGTCAGTTAAGAACAAATTCTTATTTTCAATGACAGCCTAGGAACAGCCTAGTTCAGGGGCAGAATGACAGATTTTTATCTTATCAGCTCAGGGATTCAACCTTGCAACCTTTCGGTTACTAGTCCAACGCTCTTACCACTAGGCTACCTGCCGCCCAAATACTTTGTGTGTATATATGGAGACTGTTAAGTTACAAAAATAAGGGGTTAAATACAAGAATTACAAATGTTTCCTAATCTTTCTTATATCTCGGATATAGGATAGACACTTCATAACAAACTTCCTTTGGATTTTTTGTTCCATGTAGTGAATCTTATATTCAATGCATTTGTATGGGCTAATTGCAGTAAGGCCAAAAATATTTTTTTATACTTCAAGGGGTCTTCAAATTTAAATAACAAAATGATTCTTGGTATGACTTAAAACAATTCCATATAGCTTAGTAGTACCCCCCTTCCCTGGTTTAGACAGGGCTTAGTCTTATGGGTTAATGTGTCTGTGATGAATTACCCGACAGAGTAGCATAACTCCATCAGAACATGCAGCAGCCCTCTGATGTGGAGTGTATTGCAGCTTTTAACTAGTATTGTCAAATGCAAATGGTAGATAACTGGAAGATAATCAATTAGATTCTTGGTGGACAGTGACTCTCGCAATCTCGACAACTCTTCTTTTTTCACTGTCTTAGAGGTCTGGCATGAACCATAAGGGTCTTCCCATTCACAGTGACAGTGGTGCTTTGCAATTCCCCAGGCCAGGTCCTTGTCTTGTCAGTCTGGGAGCAGCAGAGAGGTAGCTAAAGAGAATACTGTCCAGAGCCTGCAGGCATAGCCCAATAAAAGCCATGAGTGTTGCCACCTGGGGACCTCAAGACCAATGTCGTGTCTTTGGCTATGCCGGATTAAGTGATATGACATGCTAACCTATACAATTATTTCTCTGTAATTAATATTACCTGATTAAGCTAATCATGTAAATGTAATTAACTAGAAAGTCGGGGCACCACGGAAGAACGTTTATAGAGCTGTTATCTTCCGAATAAACTCTTAAAATACTTAGTAATATTTTACATCGATAGCAGTCAATATTAACCCTTATCTTATTTTTCAGTCTCATAATGAAAGTTGTAAATTCTTGGCTATCTTCACGAACCCTGGCTAACAAGTTGAATCAGCAATACAAAATTGGGTTTAATTATTTATTTACTAAATACCTAAACTAATCACACAGAATTACAAATACACAGAATACAAATGATGTCATACAGAAAACGGCCCGGTGGACAGAACCTGTATGATGGCTGGTTACACAAAGGAAAGGGGGTTGGCCTTGAATGAAAGAGCGGGAAGACTTAGGAACAAACAAACAGCAGCTATGCTATCGTAAATACATTATCTTATGCATTACCAAATTACCGCCCATTTGGAAAAGGAAAATGCAATAAATATTTACTCTGAGCTGCGCTTCGGTATATTGGTCGTAGATGCTGTCCTCGGAAGAATGTCCCTGGTGGTAAATTGGATACGTGGTGGTATCTTCGTCCGTCTGTTAGACTGGATCCGTCGTCCGTCCTTTCCTAGCCCACGTCTACAGCGGCCGCTGCTATCTCAACGGCTAGGAAGTATCACTTCTGTAGTGAATAAGCTCAAAGTTCATACCATTCGCCACCAAAGCTCACGCCGAGGTTGGCTTAGTTCTGTACTTGACATGTGTGTCCTTCTAACGTAGAGGCTGCAGACCTCACGTACTGGAACAACGTGGTTATCTTTTCGTCAAAGGCTTATATAGTGGAGAGGGGGGAAGGATGTGTTTCATCCTCTTCACAGGGGTGGGCCACTGATCAAGCAGGGCACTTTCCTTATGAAAACCCAAATCTCTCATTTGGAAGCTAAAATTACATTTAATCTCCTAACAATTTCAATATCAAATTGCATAACAATTCCATGTGACTCTGATAACTAGAGGGTGGATACTTTCCCAGGTACAGTTTATGTCGTCCTGTCATCAGTCATAATGTCTCAGATGACAACTGAACTGACATCCATACTCATTACGTTCCAAAGCATATTTCCAACTGGTTTTATTACCAAAATATGGTTCCTTTCCCCATTTGTTTGATGTTCCCAGACTCTATATTTAACAGGACAGCAGTCCTTCAGTAGGGTCAGTAAGAGAGGGGAAGGGAGAAAGGTATTTATGGGGGGGGTCATAAACCTTACCCACAGGCCAACGTCATGACACCAGACAGCCAGGATAAAGTTGAGAAGCACCAATACTAGCCGGCTACCACCCAGTCACTCAACCCTGCACCTTAGAGACTGCTGTGTTATGTACATAGACATGGAATCACTGTTCACTTTAATAATGGAACACTAGTCACTTTAATATGTTTACATTCTGTTTAACTCATGTGTATTGTAGCAGGTTCAAGGGTGTGGCGTTTCCACGTCACCAAGTTCAATAACCAAACACGCACAAGGAGCACAACTAGAATGCAAATGGGGAGTTTATTAGGGAGTTTTATACACTGGGGACAAGGGGGAATTCACCAACCATTTCACAGTCCACAATCTGTTCTGTTTTCTGTTCCGTTCTCCAGGGGTATTCCTAAAACTCGGGTCCTCAGCCAAACTAGTTCTGTACACAGTAGGGGTAATCACAGTCCAGGTCTCTTACCTCATTTGCACACACTGTATATAGACTTCCTTCAACTGTATTATTGACTATGTTTTGTTTATTCCATGTGTAACTCTGTGTTGTTGTATGTGTCGAACTACTGTGCTTTATTCTTGGCCAGGTTGCAGTTGTAAATGAGAACTTGTTCTCAACTAGCCTACCTGGCTAAATAAAGGTGAAATAAAAAAATTCTATGGGTAGTCACACAGATATCTCACTCTCTTCACATCTCACACTCTGCCCCGCTGTGCTGGCCGCTTCCTCTTTTATCCCCATGCACTCCCTGGCTTAATGAACCACAGGCTCGCCTCGTTGGGGCAAGAAGTCCATATAAGGCTCGGGGGTGGAGCCAGCGAGCTGCAAGGTATCTCCCTTCAATAACCACTCCCCTCACCTCTCCCTGCCGTCTGCCACAGTATATACTGTATTCTAGTCAATGCCACTCCGACATTGCGTGTCCTAATATTTATATATTTCTTAATTGCATTATTTTTCTTTTAGATTTGTGTGTATTGTTGTGAATTGTTAGATACTACTGCACTGTTGGAGCTAGGAACACAAGCATTTTGCTACACCCACAATAACATCGGCTAAATATGCGTATGTGACCAACGAAATTAGATTTATTTGACCACCTTCCCCTTCCTTCCCACTTCCTCTCACAGATACACCTGGTTGGCTCCCTGTATCTCTGGAGGTCCACGGGGGCTAATTGAATCAGTCTCTGGAGTCGTTGAAGCAGCAGTCTGTGCTCTTTTTAATGATGTTCGAAGGAGCAGCTAACCCTGTGGATCTATGTAGCTGCATGCTGATGAAGCCCTGAGCACTGAGAGACTATGATCTCTCAGAACAAAGGTCCCACAGTAATTGAAACCGGTCTATTTAAAATGACCTAACTGACTGTATGCATATGCCGTGTAGTCCTACACCTTTTGCAGGCAGAGAAATTATCTAACTGAATATAATATACTGTACCTATACCATATAGTATACACCTGATGCAGGCAGAGACTGAATCTTAGTTTAAAATACTGTACAATACATAGGTGTTGTGAGTGACTCAAACTTAGACTCAAGGAAATTATGCATTGACGTCAATGGGAGATTTATGGTATAATTCAATTTATGTGAGCACGTGCTTAAATTAGGAAACAGACTTCTGTGCTTACATAATCCATCTCGCATGCAGCCAAACTGACCACCATCCCGTAGGTAATACAATGCATTATACCTATCAGTGTCACCAAACAAGATTATGATTTAGCATCTCTAGCTAATAACTTAGCTTGCATGAATCACAGCAGGGAGGTCACTAATTTGTTATTTTTCTACCTGACTTCTGGGCTGGTTAAACAGATTCTGACTCTATGGGTGACACCTCCTCACTGCAATGTTCTCCAGTTTAATGACTTCCCACATGGAATACGTCTCCACTGCTAAACAGCAGGAACCTGTCTTTGGATTCCTCAAGGTACAGCACCTCTAGCTGTTTTTTAATGAAAATACGGTATATAATATATGCCATATACCTAGGAGATGATTTTAAACAAATCCACATACAAAAGTGAATGCATAAATAGTTCGTAAAATGTTCTTTAACACCCATATACTGTAGATGTAGTTGTATTTTTTTGCACTGCTCTCTGCTGCTGCACTGTTTTCCCCAAAGGAGGACATCCCATCGTAAACATTGTTCTCTGTGATTTTGTTGATTGTTGGTCACACTTAGAAGATGGCGATCAATGTGCTCTGACATGTTAGACATGGCAATGGTGGTCTTGTTAGATGAATTCATTCAATATCCATTAGCCCTAAGGGTTTGGAGCCTGGTTCCTCTAAGTTTCTTCCTAGGTTCCTGCCTTTCTAGGGAGTTTTTCCATAGCCACTGTGCTTCTGCATTGCTTGCTCTTTGAGGTTTGAAGCTGGGTATCTGTATAGCACTTTGTGACAACTGCTGATGTAAAAAGGGCATTATATAGTGCCTTGCAAAAGTATTCATCCCCCTTGGCCTTTTTCCTATTTTGCTGCATTACAACCTGTAATTCAATAAATTGATTTTTATTTGGATTTTATGTAATGGACATACACGAAATAGTCCAAATTGGTGAAGTGAAATGAAGAAAAACATGTTTCAAAAAATTCTACAAAATAAAAAACGGAAAAGTGGTGCGTGCATATGTATTCGCCCCCTTTGCTATGAAGCCCCTAAATAAGATCTGGTGCAACCAATTACCTTAATAATGTCTACCTGTGTGCAATCTAAGTGTCACATGATCTTTCACATGATCTCAGTATATATACACCTGTTCTGAAAGGCCTCAGAGTCTGCTACACCACTAAGGAAGTGGCACCACCAAGCAAGCGGCACCCTTCCGTCTTCAAGAGAGCGAGAGTTACACCCCTTCTCAAAAAACCTACACTCGATCCCTCCGATGTCAACAACTACAGACCAGTATCCCTTCTTTATTTTCTCTCCAAAACTGTTGAGCGTGCCGTCCTTGGCCAGCTCTCTTGCTATCTCTCTCAGAATGACCTTCTTGATCCAAATCAGTCAGGTTTCAAGACTGGCCATTCAACTGAGACTGCTCTTCTCTGTGTCACGGAGGTTCTCCGCGTCACGGAGGCTCTCCGCACTGCTAAAGCTAACTCTCTCTCCTCTGCTCTCATCCTTCTAGACCTATCTGCTGCCTTTGATACTGTGAACCATCAGATCCTCCTCTCCGAGTTGGGCATCTCCGGCGCGGCTCACTCTTGGATTGCGTCCTACCTGACAGGTCGCTCCTACCAGGTGGCGTGGCGAGAATCTGTCTCCGCACCACGTGCTCTCACCACTGGTGTCCCCCAGGGCTTCGTTCTAGGCCCGCTCCTATTCTCGCTATACACCAAGTCACTTGGCTCTGTCATATCCTCACATGGTCTCTCCTATCATTGCTACGCAGACGACACACAATTAATCTTCTCCTTTCCCCCTTCTGATAACCAGGTGGAGAATCACATCTCTGCATGTCTGGCAGACATATCAGTGTGGATGGCGGATCACCACCTCAAGCTGAACCTCGGCAAGACGGAGCTGCTCTTCCACCCAGGGAAGGACTGCCCGTTCCATGATCTCACAATCACGGTTGACAACTCCATTGTGTCCTCCTCCCAGAGTGCTAAGAGCCTTGGCGTCACCCTGGACAACACCCTGTCGTTCTCTGCTAACATCAAGGCGGTGACCCGATCCTGTAGGTTCATGCTCTACAACATTCGCAGAGTACGACCCTGCCTTACACAGGAAGCGGCGCAGGTCCTAATCCAGGCACTTGTCATCTCCCGTCTGGATTACTGCAACTCGCTGTTGGCTGGGCTCCCTGCCTGTGCCATTAAACCCCTACAACTCATCCAGAACGCCGCACCCCATCTGGTGTTCAACCTTCCCAAGTTCTCTCACGTCACCCCGCTCCTCCGCACACTCCACTGGCTTCCAGTTGAAGCTCGCATCTGCTACAAGACCATGGTGCTTGCCTACGGAGCTGTGAGGGGAACGGCACCTCCGTACCTTCAGGCTCTGATCAGTCCCTACACCCAAACAAGGGCACTGCGTTTATCCACCTCTGGCCTGCTGGCCCCCCTACCTATGCGGAAGCACAGTTCCCGCTCAGCCCAGTCAAAACTGTTCGCTGCTCTGGCACCCCAGTGGTGGAACAAGCTCCCTCACGACGCCAGGACAGCGGAGTCAATCACCACCTTCCGGAGACACCTGAAACCCCACCTCTTTAAGGAATACCTGGGATAGGATAAAGTAATCCTTCCAACCCCCCATACCCCACCCCCAAAAAAAAGAAAGAAAAAAAAGATATAGATGTACTATTGTAAAGTGGTTGTTCCACTGGATATGAATGGTGAATGCACCAATTTGTATGTCGCTCTGGATAAGAGCGTCTGCTAAATGACGTAAATGTAAATGAAGACCAAGGAGCTCTCCAAACAGGTCAGGGACAAAGTTGTGGAGAAGTGCAGATCAGGATTGGGTTATAAAAAAAATATCAGAAACTTTAAACATCCCACGGAGCACCATTAAATCCATTATTAAAAAATAGAAAGAATATGGCACCACAACAAACCTGCCAACAGAGGGCCGCCCACCAAAACTCACAGACCAGTCAAGGAGGGCATTAATCAGTTAGGCAACAAAGAGACCACTGAAGGAGCTGGAAAGCTCCACAACGGAGATTGGAGTGCCTGTCCATAGGACCTTAAGCCATACACTCCTCAGAGCTGGGCTTTACGGAAGAGTTGCCAGAAAAAAAGCCATTAATTAAAGAAAAACATAATCAAGCACATTTGGTGTTCGCCAAAAGGCATGTGGGAGACTCCCAAAACATATGGAAGAAGGTACTCTGGTCAGATGAGACTAAAATATCGCTTATTGGCCATCTAGGAAAATGCTTTGTCTGGAGAAAACCCAACACCTCTCATCACCCCAAGAACAACATCCCCACAGTGAAGCATGGTGGAGGCAGCATCATGCTGTGGGGATGTTTTTCCTCGGCAGGGACTGGAAATCTGGTCAGAATTTTAAGGATTGATGGATGGCGCTAAATACAGGGAAATTCTTGAAGGGAACCTGTTTCAGTCTTCCAGAGATTTGAGACTGGGATGGAGGTTCACCTTCCAGCAGGACAAGGACCCTAAGCATACTGCTAAAGCAACACCCGAGTGGTTTAAGGGGAAATATTTAAGTCATGGAATGGCCTAGTCAAAGTGACACGTCCTGACCATAGTAAGAGGTTCTTCTCTATGGTAGAGTAGGTCAGGGCATGACAGGGGGTGTTTTGTGTTTTTCTAGGTTTTGTAGTTCTAGGTTTCTATGTTTTTTTGGGGGGGTTGATCTCCAATTGGAGGCGGCTGGTCCTTGTTGTCTCTAATTGGAGATCATATTTAAGTAGGGGTTTTTCTTCCTGGGTTTTGTGGGTTATTATACACTGCTCAAAAAATAAAGGGAACACTTAAACAACACAACTCCAAGTCAATCACACTTCTGTGAAATCAAACTGTCCACTTAGGAAGCAACACTGATTGACAATACATTTTACATGCTGTTGTGCAAATGGAATAGACAACAGGTGGAAATTATTGGCAATTAGCAAGACACCCCCAATAAAGGAATGGTTCTGCAGGTGGGGACCACAGACCACTTCTCAGTTCCTATGCTTCCTGGCTGATGTTTGGTCACTTTTGAATGCTGGCGGTGCTTTCACTCTAGTGGTAGCATGAGACGGAGTCTACAACCCACACAAGTGGCTCAGGTAGTGCAGCTCATCCAGGATGGCACATCAATGCGAGCTGTGGCAAGAAGGTTTGCTGTGTCTGTCAGCGTAGTGACCAGAGCATGGAGGCGCTACCAGGAGACAGGCCAGTACATCAGGAGACATGGAGGAGGCCGTAGGAGGGCGACAACCCAGCAGCAGGACCGCTACCTCCGCCTATGTGCAAGGAGGAGTAGGTAGAGCACTGCCAGAGCCCTGCAAAATGACCTCCAGCAGGCCACAAATGTGCATGTGTCTGCTCAAACGGTCAGAAACAGACTCCATGAGGGTGGTATAAGGGCCCGACGTCCACAGGTGGGGGTTGTGCTTACAGCCCAACACCGTACAGGACGTTTGGCATTTGCCAGAGAACACCAAGATTGGCAAATTCGCCACTGGCGCCCTGTGCTCTTCACAGATGAAAGCAGGTTCACACTGAGCACATGACAGACGTGACAGAGTCTGGAGATGCAGTGGAGAATGTTCTGCTGCCTGCAACATCCTCCAGCATGACTGGTTTGGCGGTGAGTCAGTCATGGTGTGGGGTGGCATTTCTTTGGGGGGCCGCACAGCCCTCCATGTGCTCGCCAGAGGTAGCCTGACTGCCATCAGGTGCCGAGATGAGATCCTCAGACCCCTTGTGAGACCATATGCTTGTGCGGTTGGCCCTGGGTTCCTCCTAACGCAAGACAATGCTAGACCTTATGTGGCTGGAGTGTGTCAGCAGTTCTTGCAAGAGGACGTCATTGATGCTATGGACTTGCCCGCCCGTTCCCCAGACCTGAATCAAATTGAGCACATCTGGGACATCATGTCTCGCTCCATCCACCAACGCCACATTGCACCACAGACTGTCCAGGAGTTGGCGGATGCTTTAGTCCAGGTCTGGGAGGAGATCGCTCAGGAGACCATCCGCCACCTCATCAGGAGCATGCCCAGGCGTTGTAGGGAGGTCATACAGGCACGTGGAGGCCACACACACTACTGAGCCTCATTTTGACTTGTTTTAAGGACATTACATCAAAGTTGGATCAGCCTGTAGTGTGGTTTTCCACTTTAATTTTGAGTGTGACTCCAAATCCAGACCTCCATGGGTTGATAAATTGGATTTCCATTGATTATTTTTGTGTGATTTTGTTGTCAGCACATTCAACTATGTAAAGAAAAAAGTATTTAATAAGATTATTTAATTCATTCAGATCTAGGATGTGTTATTTTAGTGTTCCCTTTATTTTTTTGAGCAGTATATTTTGAGTAGTGTTTGTTTCTCTCTGCGTCACAGTTTGTTGTTTTGTCAATTCAGTAATTTATGTATTGCAAAGTTTCACGGATTTAAAACCTGTTGGGGATAGGGGGCAGTATTTGCACGGCCGGATGAAAAACGTACCCGATTTAATCTGGTTACTACTCCTGCCCAGTAACTAGAATATGCATATAATTGTTTGATTTGGATAGAAAACACCCTAAAGTTTCTAACACTGTTTGAATGGTGTCTGTGAGTATAACAGAACTCATTTGGCAGGCCAAAACCTGAGCAGATTCCAAACAGGAAGCGCTCTCTCTGACTATATCTTGGCCTTCTTGATCATCTCTAACCAGAACAGGGGATCTCTGGCATAACGTGACATTTTCTAACGCTCCCAAAGGCTCTCAGAAGGCGCCAGAACGATGAATGGTGGCTTTGCAGGCCATGGCTGAAAAACATTAGCGCATTTAGAAAGTGGTCGATCTGAGGACAATGAGACTGGAGGCGCGTGCACGAGCCGACACCATGTTTACTTTCTCTCTCTTTGAACGAAAACAACGACTCCCGGTCGGAATATTATCACGAGAAAAATAGCATAAAAATTGATTTTAAACAGCGTTTGACATGCTTCGAAGTACGGTAATGGAATATTTTGACATTTTTTGTCACGAAACGCGTCGGGCGCGTAACCCTTCGTCACCCTTGGATAGTGTCTTGAACGCACGAACAAAACGCCGCTATTCGGATATAACTATCAATTATTTGGAACCAAACCAACATTTGTTATTGAAGTAGAAGACCTGGGAGTGCATTCTGACGAAGAACAGCAAAGGTAATCAAACTTTTCTAATAGTAAATCGGAATTTGGTGAGTACCACACTTGGTGGGTGTCTAAATAGCTAGCCTGTGATGGCCGGGCTATCTACTCAGAATATTGCAAAATGTGCTTTCACCGAAAAGCTATTTTAAAATCGGACATAGCGAGTGCATAAAGGAGTTCTGTATCTATAATTCTTAAAATAATTAGTTTTTTTGTGAACGTTTATCGTGAGTAATTTTGTAAATTCACCGGAAGTGTTCGGTGGGAATGCTAGTCACATGCTAATGTAAAAAGCTGGTTTTTGATATAAATATGAACTTGATTGAACAAAACATGCATGTATTGTATAACATAATGTCCTAGGATTGTCATCTGATGAAGATCATCAAAGGTTAGTGCTGCATTTAGCTGTGGTTTGGGTTTATGTGACATTATATGCTAGCTTGAAAAATGGGTGTCTGATTATTTCTGGCTGGGTACTCTGCTGACATAATCTAATGTTTTGCTTTCGTTGTAAAGCCTTTTTGAAATCGGACAGTGTGGTTAGATTAACGAGAGTCTTGTCTTTAAAATGGTGTAAAATAGTCATATGTTTGAGAAATTGAAGTAATAGCATTTCTAAGGTATTTGAATATCGCGCCACGGGATTACACTGGCTGTTGAGTAGGTGGGAAGCAAGCGTCCCACTGGCCTAGAGAGGTTAATAAAATGTGGAACTACAACCACGCTGCACTTTGGTTTGCTCCTTTCGACAGCCGTGACACAAAGTCCAGATCTCAATCCAATTGAGAATCTGTGGTATGACTTAAAGATTGCTGTACGCCAGCGGAACCCATCCAACTTGAAGAAGCTGGAGCAGTTTAAATGTTTTTTATTTCACCTTTATTTAATCAGGTAGGCTAGTTGAGAACAAGTTCTCATTTTCAACTGCGACCTGGCCAAGATAAAGCAAAGCAGTTCGACACATACAAGAACACAGAGTTACACATGGAATACACAAACATACAGTAGAAAAAGTCTATATACAGTGTGTGCAAATGAGGTAGGATAAGGGAGGTAAGGCAATAAATAGGCCATGGTGGTGAAGTAATTACAATTTAGCAATTAAACACTGGAATGGTAGATGTGCAGTAGATGAATGTGCAAGTAGAGATACTGGGGTGCAAAGGAGCAAGATAAATAAATACAGTATGGGGATGAGGTAGTTGGGTGGGCTATTTAAAGATGGGCTATGTACAGGTGCAGTGGTCTGAGCAGCTCTGACAGCTGGTGCTTAAAGTTAGTGAGGGAGATATGTGTCTCCAGCTTCAGTGATTTTTGCAGTTCGTTCCAGTCATTGGCAGCAGAGAACTGGAAGGAAAGGCGGCCAAAGGAAGATTTTGCTTTGGGGATGACCAGTGAAATATACCTGCTGCAGCGCATGCTACGGGTGGGTGCTGCTATGGTGACCAGTGAGCTGAGATAAGGCGGGGCTTTACCTAGCAGAGACTTGTAGATGACCTGAAGCCAGTGGGTTTGGCGGCGAGTATGAAGCGAGGGCCAGCCAACGAGAGGGTACAGGTCGCAGTGGTGGGTAATATATGGGGCTTTGGTGACAAAACGGATGGCACTGTGATAGACTGCATCCAATTTGTTGAGTAGAGTGTTGGAGGCTATTCTTAAATGACATTGCCAAAGTTGAAGATCGGTAGGATGGTCAGTTTCACGAGGGTATGTTTGGCAGCATGAGTGAAGGATGCTTTGTTGTGAAATAGGAAGCCGACTCTAGATGTAATTTTGGATTGGAGATGCTTAATATGAGTCTGGAAGGAGAGTTTACAGTCTAACTAGACACCTAGGTATTTGTAGTTGTCCACCATTTCTAAGTCAGAATTGTCCAGAGTAGTGCTGCTGCATGGGCAGGCATGTGCGGGCAGCGATCGGTTGAATAGCATGCATTTAGTAGTCCCACCGTAGGGATTTGAAATGGTCGGTGGGATTTGAAATGGTCGGTGATCTGTTGTTAACTTGGCTTTCGAAGACCTTCGAAAGGCAGGGTAGGACAGATATAGGTCTATAGCAGTTTGGGTCTTGAGTGTCTCCCCTTTGAAGAGGGGGATGACCATGGAAGCTTTCCGATCTTTGGGAATCTCAGATGATACGAAAGAGGTTGAACAGGCTAGTAATAGGGGTTGCAACAATTTCGGCAGATCATTTTAGAAAGAGATGGTCCAGATTCTCTAGCCCGGCTGATATGTAGGGGTCCAGATTTTGCAGCACTTTCAGAACATCAGCTATCTGGATTTGGGTGAAGGAGAAATGGGAGAGGCTTGGGCGAGTTGCTGTGGGGGGTGCAGGGCTGTTGATCGGGGTAGGGGTAGCCAGGTGGAAAGCATGGCCAGCCGTAGAAAAATGCTTCTTGAAATTCTCAATTATAGTGGATTTATCGGTGGTGACAGTGTTTCCTATCCTCAGTCCAGTGGGCAGCTGGGAGGAGGTGCTCTTATTCTCCATGGACTTTACAGTGTCCCAGAACTTTTTTAGTTTGTGCTACAGGATGCAAATTTCTGCTTGAAAAAGCTAGCCTTAGCTTTCCTAACTGCCTGTGTATATTGGTTCCTAACTTCCCTGAAAAGTTGCATACCACGGGGGCTATTCGATGCTAATGCAGAATGCCACAGGATATTTTTGTGCTGGTCTAGGGCAGTCAGTTCTGGAGTGAACCTAGGGCTATATCTGTTCCTGGTTCTACATTTTTTGAATGGGGCATTCTTATTTAAGATGTGAGTAAGGCACTTTTAAAGAATAACTAGGCATCCTCTACTGACGGGATGAGGTCAATATCCTTCCAGGATACCCGGGCCAGGTTGATTAGAAAGGCCTGCTCGCTGAAGTGTTTTAAGGGAGCGTTTACAGTGATGAGAGGTGGTCGTTTGACCGCAGACCCATTACGGATGCAGGCAATGAGGCAGTGATTGCTGAGATCTTGGTTGAAAATAGCAGAGGTGTATTTGGAGGGCAAGTTGGTTAGGACGATATCTTTGAGAGTGCCCATGTTTACGGATTTGGGGTTGTACCTGGTGGGTTCATTGATCATTTGTGTGAGATTGAAGTCATCAAGCTTAGATTGTAGGATGGCCGGGGTGTTAAGCATGTCCCAGTTTAGGTCACCTAGCAGCACAAGCTCTGAAGATAGATGGGGGGCAATGAATTCACATATGGTGTACTGGGCACAGCTGGGTGGTCTATAGGAAGCGGCAATGGTGAGAGACTTGTTTCTGGAAAGGTGGATTTTTAAAAGTAGAAGCTCGAATTGTTTGGGTACAGACCTTAATAGTAAGACAGAACTCTGCAGGCTCTCTCTGCAGTAGATTGCAACACCGCCCCCTTTGGCAGTTCTATCTTGTTGGAAGAGGTTGTAGTTAGGGATGGAAATTTCAGGGTTTTGCCTTGAAGAAGGGGCAAAACTCCCAGTGGCTAGATGTGCCAAGCTTATAGAGACATACCACAACAGACGTGTAGCTGTAATTTCTGCAAAAGGTGGCTCTACAAAGTATTGACTTTGGAGGGTTAATAGTTATGCATCATCAGGTTTTCTGTTTTTTTGTCTTATTTATTGTTAGTTTCACAATTTAAAAAAAAATCATCTTCAAAGTGGTAGGCTTGTTTTGTAAATCAAACGACACAAACCCCCAAAAATCCATTTCAATTCCAGGTTGTAAGGCAACTAAATAGGAAAGATGCCCAAGGGGGTGAATACATTCGCAAGTCACTGGAAAATACATTTGCTTGATTTGAGGGATCAATCAACAATAACAAACTATATTTAAAACAATGTTAATTATTTACAATAGATAAGGTTTGTCTGGAAAGGATATACTGTGGCTTCTAAGAATAGTAGTGTCAGTTCTTGAATAGCAAGTTAACAAGGGTCTGAACGGTCTTACTGACTGTGACAGCTCCAGGCTTGGATTATACCATGTGTTCTGTGTAGTGCACCCTTATGTATTGCATTCTTAAATAGGTATTTTCTTGTGTACAATACCACACTTTGAAAGGAAACACCTGCCACGTGCCGTTTCAGGGCCATATGCAAATTAGAAAATGTTCATTCAGAGGCGGCGCTCCTAGTGGCAGGTAATTTTGTCAACCAATATGTCGAAATTAATGCAGGAAAATAATTTCTACCAGCATGTCATCTGTGCAACTACAGGTCAAAAAACTCTAAATGACCATTACTCCACACACAGAGATGCCCACCAAGCTCTCCCTCGCCCTCCATTTGGCAAATCTGACCATAACAATATCCCCCCTGGTCCTGTTTACAAGCAAAAACTTGAGGTACCAGTTACACGCTCAATATGAAAGTGGTCAGAGGAAGTGGATGCTAAGCTACAGGACTGTTTCACTAGCACAGACTGGAATACGACCTGGGACTCATCCGATGGCATTGAGGAGTTGCCACATCAGTAATCAGCTTCAATAATAAGTGCATCAGCGATGTCGCCCCCACAGTGACCGTACATACATATCCCAAGCAGAAGCCATGGATTACAGGCAAAATCTGCATTGAATTAAAGGCTAGAGCTGCCGCTTTCAAGGAGCGGGACATTAACCCGGACACCTATAAAAAAATCTGCCCTTTGAATCATCAAACAGGCAAAACGTCAATACTACACCGGCTCCGACGCTCATTGGATGTGGCAGGGCTTGCAAACTATAATGGATTACAAAGGGAAACCCAGCTGTGAGTTGTCCGATGACATGAACCTAAGAAACGAGCTAAATACCTTCTATGTTCGCTTCGAGGCAAGCAACACTGAACCATGCATGAGAGCACCAGCTGTTCCGGACGACTGTGTGATCATGCTTTCTGTAGTCGATGTGAGTAAGACCTTTAAACATGTTAACATTCACAAGGCCGCAAGGCCAGAGAGATTACCAGGACGCATACTCAGAGCATGCGCTGACCAGCTGGCAAGTGTCTTCACTGACATTTTCAACCTCTCCCTGACCCAGTCTGTAATATCTAAAGGATTAAAGCAGACCACCACAGTCCCTATGCCTAAGAACACCAAGGTCACTAGTCTAAATGACTATCGCCCGGTAGCACTCACATCTGTACCCATGAAATGCTTTGAAAGGCTGGTCATGGCTCCCATCAACACCATCACAGACACCCTGGACCCACTCCAATTTGCGTACCGCCCCAACAGATGCACAAATGATACAATCTCTATTGCACTCCACACTGCCCTTTCCCACTTGGACCTACGTATGTGAGAATGCTGTTAACCTGTTGGGGTGTAGGGGGCAGTATTTTCACGGCCGGATGAAAAAACGTACCCAATTTAAATAGGTTACTACTCTGGCCCAGAAACTAGAATATTCATATTATTAGTATATTGGGATAGAAAACACTCTGAAGTCTCTAAAACTGTTTGAATGGTGTCTGAGTATAACAGAACTCATATGGCAGGCAAAAATCTGAGAAAAAATTGCGCCGTTCCTTCTTTTTCTCCTTGAATGAATACGCTATTGTCTGGTTGGAATATTATCGCAATTTTACGTTAAAATACCATAAAGATTGATTTTAAACAGCGTTTGACATGCTTCTAAGTACGGTAATGGAACATTTTGACTTTTCGTCTCTGGTACCGCACTCGCGCGTTATGCCTTTGGATAGTGCAAATATGGATTATTTGGAACAAAAACAACATTTCTTGTGGAAGTAGCAGTCCTGGGAGTGCATCCTGACGAAGATCAGCAAAGGCAAGAGAATATTTCTAATACTAATTCTGAGCTTAGGTTGCCCCGAACTTGGCGGGTGTCTGTATAGCTCGCTGTGATGGCTGAGCTATGTACTCAGAATATTGAAAAATGTGCTTTCTCTGTAAAGCTATTTTAAAATCTGACACAGCGGTTGCATCCAGGAGTAGTCTATCTATAATCTTTAAATAATTGTTATATATTTTGTCAACGTTTATGATGAGTATTTTTGTAAATTGATGTGCACATTCACTGGAAGTTTTGGTGGGAATACATTTTCTGAACATCACCCGCCAATGTAAAATGCTGTTTTTGGATACAAATATGAACTTTATCGAACAAAACATACATGTATTGTGTAACATAATGTCCTAGGAGTGTCATCTGATGAAGATCGTAAAAGGTTAGTGCTTCATTTAGCTGTGTTTTGGGTTTTATTGACACATGTCCTTGCTTGGAAAATGGCTGTGGGATTATTTTTGTCTATGTACTCTCCTAACATAATCTAATATTTTGCATTCGCTGTAAAGCCTTTTTGAAATCTGACAATGTGGTTACATCAAGGAGAAGTGTATCTTTAACTTCTCTAGGACCGGCGGGACGAATTCGTCCCACCTACGTAACAGCCAGTTGAATCCTGTGGCGCGATTTTCAAATACCTTTGAAATGCTATTACTTCAATTTCTCAAACATATGACTATTTTACAGCTATTTAAAGACAAGACTCTCGTTAATCTAACCACACTGTCCGATTTCAAAAAGGCTTTGCAACGAAAGCAAAACATTAGATTATGTCAGCAGAGTACCCAGCCAGAAATAATCAGACACCCATTTAGCAAGCTAGCAAAAAATGTCACAAAAACCCAGAAGACATCTAAATGCAGCACTAACCTTTGATGAGCTTCATCAGATGACACACCTAGGACATTATGTTAAACAATACATGCATGTTTTGTTCAATCAAGTTCATATTTATATAAAAAACCAGCTTTTTACATTAGCATGTGACATTCAGAACTAGCATACCCCCCGCAAACTTCCGCCGAATTTACTAACAATTTACTAAATTACTCACGATAAACGTTCACAAAAAGCATAACAATTATTTTAAGAATTATAGATACATTACTCCTCTATGCACTCGATATGTCCAATTTTAAAATAGCTTTTCGGTGAAAGCACATGTTGCAATATTCTAAGTAGATAGCCCGGCATCACAGGGCTAGCTATTTAGACACCCACCAAGTTTAGCCTTCACCAAAGTCAGATTTACTATTAGTAAAGTTTGATTACCTTTCCTGTTCTTCGTCAGAATGCACTCCCAGGACTTCTACTTCAATAACAAATGTAGGTTTGGTCCAAAATAATCCATAGTTATGTTCCAACAGCGACGTTTTGTTCGTGTGTTCTAGACACTATCCCAATGGTAAATAACGGTCATGCGCACGGCGCATTTCGTGACAAAAGATTTCTAAATATTTCATTACCGTACTTCGAAGCATGTCAACCGCTGTTTAAAATCAATTTTTATGCCATTTTTCTCGTAAAAAAGCGATAATATTCCGACCGGGAATCTGCAATTAGGTAAACAGCCGAAAGAAAATACAGCACAGGGTCGAATCGGGCACGCGCCTAAGCCCTTTGTCCTCTGATCGGCCACTTGGCAAAGGCGATTATGTGTTTCAGCCTGGGGCTGCCTCGACATCCTTCAGGTTTTTCCCGGGCTCTGAGAGCCTATTGGAGCCGTAGGAAGTGTCACGTTACAGCTAAGATCCTGACTCTTCAATAAACAGAAGCAAGAACAACAACACCTTGTCAGACAGGCCACTTCCTGCATGAAATCTTCTCAGGTTTTTGCCTGCCATAGGAGTTCTGTTATACTCACAGACACCATTCAAACAGTTTTAGAAACTTTAGGGTGTTTTCTATCCAAAGCCAATAATTATATGCATATTCTAGTTACTGGGCAGGAGTAGTAACCAGATTAAATTGGGTACGTTTTTTTATCCGGCCGTGCAAATACTGCCCCCTATCCCCAACAGGTTAAAATGGTGTAAAATAGTTGTACGTTTGAGAAAGTTGAATTATGACATTTTGTTGTTTTGAATTTGCCGCCCTGATATTTCACTGGCTGTGTCCCGCAGGTGGGACGCTAGCGTCCCATGTAGCCCATAGAAGTTAATTGACTATAGCTCAGCATTCAACACCATAGTGCCCTCCCATCACTTAGCTAAGGACCCTAGGACTGAACACCTCCCTCTGTAACTGGATCCTGGACTTCCAGATGGGACGTCCCCAGGTGGTGAGGTTAGGCCGTCATTGTAAATAAGAATTTGTTCTTAACTGACTTGCCAAATTAAAAGGTTAAATTAAAATAAAAGAAACACATCCGCCACGCTGACTCAACACGGAGCCCCTCAGGGGTGTGTTGTTAGAATAATAGTGAAGACATCAAAACTATGAAATAACACATATGGAATCTTGTAGTAACCAAAAAAGTGTTTAACAAATCAAAATATTTTAGAATCTTCAAAGTAGCCTTTTGCATTGATGACAGATTTGCACACTCTTGGCATTCTCTCAACCAGCTTCACCTGGACTGCTTTACCAACAGTCTTGAAGGATTCCCACATATGCTGAGCACTTGTTAGCTGCTTTTCCTTCACTCTGCGGCCCAACTCATCCCATACCATCTCAATTGGGTTGAGGTAGGGTGACTGTAGAGGCCAGGTCATCACATGCAGCACTCCATCACTCTCCTCTTGGTCAAATAGCCCTTACACAGCCATGAGGTGTGTTGGGTCATTGTCCTGTTGAAAAATAAAACGATAGTCCCACGAAGCGCAAACCAGATGCGATGGCGTATCACTACAGAATACTGTCGTAGCCATGCTAGAAACCTGTTGGGGATAGGGGGCAGTATTTGCTCGGCCGGATAAAAAACGTACCCAAATTAACATACCCCCTGAATCTCTTCCCTGTTCCACACCTGGTAGTTAGGTGGATTGGACTACCAGCTCCCTGCAACCAGTGGGTCTGTCTCCTCCTATACCATGTTTCTTGTAGGATGACAATGTCTGTATTTACTACTACTTTGGTGAAGTCTGGGTTCTTGCTCTTTAGGCCAAAGGCAGATCACCTCAGACCTTGTATATTCCAGCATGATATAGTAAAAGCGTTGTGTTCCATATTGTCCAGTGTTGTTTTTCGTGTTGTTTAGGGTTGAACCATTAGGTTTGAGCAGAGCATGCTGAGCATCTGGTGAATACCTCTTAGGTCGCATGATGGGGCTTGGGCAGGTGTAGAACTGTGGGTTGGGCCTGTTGCAGCAGACCTAGGGCGCATCGGCTGTTTAGGGACCAGAGTTTAACCGCTGAGTTTGGGAAAGATGTTATTCTCATCAATGTATTTCCCATTAGAATCTATTAAGTGCACAATCTCTGGCTTTTGTGTGTTCTCAGTGAGTGTCAGGGGGTTGTCAGGGTGGTTGATTGGGGGTGAGGGGTCTGCTGTATTGTCTGTCCCACTATGGTATTGAGGCTATGGTCCTGGGCTGTTCTGCTGGCTTCTCTGGGTGAGTGGCCTGTTCTGTCGCACCTCAGCTTTCTCACCTCCTCCTTCAGTGCTGTTAGCTGGGCTGTGCATTCCTCCCTCTCTTGCTTGATTTTTGTCGCCTCAGTCCTTAGTGCAGCCAGCTCTCCTAGACAGCCGTCTATCAGTCCCTTCAATACTCTGGGTCTTGTTGTGGAGTGTTGTTGTGCTGTCTGGAGTGTGTGGACAAGCTCTGAGCTCCACCATCTCTCTCTCCAGCTCAGTGAATTTATCTCTCTCAACAATGGTGTCCAGTGCAGTTGTGGGACCTGGGTCTGTTCAGTGCTGCGGGAGTTACACCCTTTGGGACTTTTGGGGCTGCTCGTCTGCGGGGCAACTTGACATGTTAGTGTGATTAGACTCGCTCAGGATGGGGGAGTCATTACCTCGTGCTATGCTCTCTATTTGATCCTATAAGAGTCCTGCTGAAACTGTTTGAGGTTGCCCTGTTTGAGTATTCAGACCCCTCGACTTTTTCCACATTTCGTTACGTTACAGCCTTATTTTAAAATTAATTAAATTAAATATTTCCCTCAATCTACCCATAATACCCCATAAATGACAAAGCGAAAACACGTTTTAGAATATTTTGTAAATGTATTAAAAATAAAAATACATACCTTAAATAAGTATTCAGATCCTTTGCTATGAGTCTTGAAATTGAGCTTGGGTGCATTCTGTTTCCATTGATCATCCTTGATATGTTTCTACAACTTGATTGGAGTCCATCTGTGGTAAATTCAAATGATTGGACATGATTTGGAAAGGCCCCCACCTGTCTATATAAGGTCCCACAGTTGACAGTGCAAGTCAGAGCAAAAACTAAGCCATGAGGTCGAAGGAATTGTCTGTAGAGTTCCGAGACAGGATTGTGTCTAGGCACAGATATGGGGAGCATACCAAAACAATTGCTAGAGCATTGAAGGTCCCCAAGAACACAGTGGCCTCCATCCTTATTAAATTGAAGTTTGGAACCACCAAGACTCTTCCTAGAGCTAGCCACCCGGCCAAACTGAGCAATCGGGGGAGAAGGGCCTTTGTCAGGGAGGTGACCAAGAACCCGATGGTCACTCTGACAGAGCTCCATAGTTGCTCTGTGGAGCTGGGAGAAACTTGCAGAAGGACATCCATGTCTGCAGCACTCCACCAATCAGGCCTTTATGTTAGAGTGGCCAGACGGAAGCCACTCTTCAGTAAAAGGCACATGACAGCTCGTTTGGAGTTTGCGAAAAGGCACCTAAAGACTCGCAGACAATGAGAAACAAGATTCTCTTGTCTGATGAAAACAAGATTGAACTCTTTGGCCTGAGTGCCAAGCGTCACATCTGGAGGAAACCTGGCACCATCCCTACGGTGAAGCAGTGGCAGGGACTGGGAGACAGTCAGAATCGAGGGAAAGATGAACAGAGCAAAGTACAGAGCGAGATCTATGATGAAAACCTGCTCCAGGACCTCAAACTGGGGCGAAGGTTCACCTTCCAACAGGACAATGACCCTAAGCACACAGAAGACAAAACAGGAGTGGCTTCGGAACAAGTTTCTGAATGTCCTTGAGTGGCCCAGCCAGAGCCCGGACTTGAATCTGATCGAATATCTCTGGAGAGACCTGAAAATAGCTCTGCAGCGACGCTCCCCATCCAACCTGAAAGAGCTTGAGAGGATCTCCGGAGAGGAATGGGAGAAACTCCCAAAATACAGGTGTGCCAAGCGTGTAGCATCATACCCAAAAAGACTCAAGGCTGTAATCGCTGCCAAAGGTGCTTCAACAAAGTACTGAGTAAAGGGTCTGAATACTTATGTAAATGTTACATTTCAGTTTTTAATTGATAATACATTTGAAAAAAATTATAACCTGTTTTTGCTTTGTCATTATGGGGTATTGAGTTTAGGGGGGAAAAAACAATTGAATTCATTTTAGAATAAGGCTGTGACCTAACAATGTGGAAAAAGTGAAGGAGTCTGAATACTTTCTGAATGCGCTGTGTAACAAAATATCTTGATTATGGTCTTTTACTTTTTGCCTGTAGATTTTGGTTCAGACTGAACATTACTCACTCAGTTTTGAGTTGGATGGTATTTCCTGTTTCTTCTGCAGGTTTTGTTTTTCTCTGGATAGTCCTTGGTAGTAAGAATCCTTCCCGGTAATTTTGTCAAAAAATACGGTTTTAGGTTTGGATATTTGATTTAGAGGTTAGTATCCTGCAAGTACTTGCGGAAAAAAATAAGTTTATCTAACTCTAATTCCAATTTTTTACAGAAAACTTCAGGAGCTCGTGGTCGCTCCCTTTGTCTCCATGTTTAAACAAATGTAATGTATCACTCAAATGTAGTCTGAGCTCCCCTGTGCTCTATTATTTCATAAACGATATTTTCCTCAGAAAATGACAGATTTAATTTTAATACATCACATGCATGGCACCTATGTGATTTTCACTTGCATTTACAGTATCAAGTACTGACTATAGCACATGTGTTGCTTGCTAACTAGCCAGATCTTCAGTAGTAGGAAGTGGGCTAATTGAACAAATAAGTAGATCATTTTTAGTTACATATTTGTATCACATCATATTATTTAGGCGTCACATATGTTCTGCCTTTAGTCACTATGCTATTCTATAACACTTCCTGCATAGCTAATGAGCTGCACTTGAGCACAGTACATTCATCGCAACATGTGTGTGTGTGTGCTATATGACTAAGACATTTCCACCCAGTGGTCGGCGCCCGGCCCCAGGTAGCCCTCCCTCCTCCCTCTGTTGGCTGCCATTCACTGATTAATGAGAATATCAGTGGAAGTCACGCAAATCGTGTGGCAGAATAATTGGTCAAATCATGTAGAAGTATGATTACCTGAAACCAGCAGTTGCAAGACTTTTTACATAATGTCCTTTCACTTGGCAAGTGAACTGAATTAACTGCTCATATGAATATATGAGGAGAAGAGAAGGGGTTGTTTTCTGGCCACATGACAGGACCACACTCCTACATCTACAGTCGTGGCCAAATGTTTTGAGAATGACACAAATATTAATTTTCAAAGTCTGCTGCCTCAGTTTGTATGATGGCAACTTGCATATACTCCAGAATGTTATGAAGAGTGATCAGATGAATTGCAATTAATTGCAAAGTCCCTCTTTGCCATGCAAATTAACTGAATCCCCCAAAAACATTTCCACTGCATTTCAGCCCTGCCACAAAAGGACCAGCTGACATCATGTCAGTGATTCTCTCGTTAACACAGGTGTGAGTGTTGACGAGGACAAGGCTGGAGATCACTCTGTCATGCTGATTGAGTTTGAATAACAGACTGGAAGTTTCAAAAGGAGGGTGGTGCTTGGATTCATTGTTCTTCCTCTGTCAACCATGGTTACCTGCAAGGAAACACGTGCCGTCATCATTGCTTTGCACAAAAAGGGCTTTACAGGCAAGGATATTGCTGCCAGTAAGATTGCACCTAAATCAACCATTTATCGGATCATCAAGAACTTCAAGGAGAGCGGTTCAATTGTTGTGAACAAGGCTTCAGGGCGCCCAAGAAAGTCCAGCAAGTGCCAGGACCGTCTCCTAAAGTTGATTCAGCTGCGGGATTGGGGCACCACCAGTACAGAGCTTGCTCAGGAATGGCAGCAGGCAGGTGTGAGTGCATCTGCACACACAAGGAGGCGAAGACTTTTGGAGGATGGCCTGGTGTCAAGAAGGGCAGCAAAGAAGCCACTTCTCTCCAGGAAAAACATCAGGGACAGACTGATATTCTGCAAAAGGTACAGGGATTTGACTGCTGAGGACTGGGGTAAAGTCATTTTCTCTGATGAATCCCCTTTCCGATCGTTTGGGGCATTCGGGAAAAAAGCTTGTCCGGAGAAGACAAGGTGAGCGCTACCATCAGTTCTGTGTCATGCCAACAGTAAAGCATCCTGAGACCATTCATGTGTGGGGTTGCTTCTCAGCCAAAGGAGTGGGCTCACTCACAATTCTGCCTAAGAACACAGCCATGAATAAAGAATGGTACCAACACATCCTCCGAGAGCAACTTCTCCCAACCATCCAGGAACAGTTTGGTGACGAACAATGCCTTTTCCAGCATGATGGAGCACCTTGCCATAAGGCAAAAGTGATAACTAAGTGGCTTGGGGAACAAAACATCAATATTTTGGTTGCATGGCCTGGAAACTCGCCAGACCTTAATCCCATTGAAAACTTGTGGTCAATCCTCATGAGACAGGTGGACAAACAAAAACCCACAAATTCTGACAAACTCCAAGCATTGATTATGCAAGAATGGGCTGCCATCAGTCAGGATGTGGCCCAGAAGTTAATTGACAGCATGCCAGGGCATATTGCAGAGGTCTTGAAAAAGAAGGGTCAACACTGCAAATATTGACTCTTAAGGGCTTTTCCTGTCTTCATTGTGATCGATACTTGAAAAAAACGTCCTTTTGAATCATCCAATAAAGGCCTCCCTCATCAACCCTGTGTAATGTCAGACTTGCAAATGAAAGGGTTCATTCAGAATGGAAAGTGGAGAGAGAAATACACTAGATAAATAGCTCTATTTGGACTATTGTAGGTAGTCAAATGATTTTTGCTCTCTTAACATGTTAATCAACTGAAGTATTTATTACTTATTCTCACATTCTGTGATGAATGACCGGTAGAAGAGTAGTCTCAAATACTTGCGTTCAATGATCACCACAGAGAGAAGCTTATTTTTACCAAACTTTTCAGTGAAATGCATGTCAGTGGAACAGTGTTGTAAATGAGAATGTGTTCTCAGTCAACTTACCTGGTAAAATAAATAATTAAATACATTCCATTTAGATTAACATGTGCAACACATGACCGAACCGTAAGCTCACTCCACAGCTAGCTTGAAATTCTGCAGATGGAGCTTTCAAATTAGATATTTTTCAATAGATCAAACAGTTGGTAAGTTGTCAAGGAGGGGAGTCACGTGTTCTAGCATAGCAGAAGTCCTGGATTAGAACCTTGGTGTGAGCCAAATCAGGAGGAAGTGGTACTCGCTAAGGGTCCGATTCAGACTTAGGAAATGTACGCCTACCCTATGCACGCTTTTCCTACGCATTTCTCAGTAGTTGGTATTCAGACTTACCTTATGCAGGTACGTAAAAGACTTTGCAGGCTTGGTTCATTCAACCGCTGAAAACCCTCCCACTTGCTGGCCAATTGATTTTCTTTTGGAATTTTATTCGATATTGCTTTCAGTACATTTATCTGTAGTTGTCACGCCCTGACCTGAGAGTCGTTTTTCTCTGTTTGGTTAGGTCAGGGTGTGACATGTGGTGGGCATTCTATGTGTTGTATGTCTATGTTGTTTTTTCTTTATTGGCCGTGTATGGTTTTCTAATTAGATGCAGCTGTCATTTGTTGTCTCTGATTGGGAATCATACTTAGGCAGCCCTTTTTCTCACAGTCAGTTGTGGGATCTTGTCATTGTGTTGCATGTGTTTTAACACATAGCTTTTCGTTCGTTGTATTGTTTATTGTTTTTTGCTGGTTCACATTTAAAATAAAGTATGATGAACCTAACTCACGCTGCGCCTTGGTCTACCTTTAACGACGGACCTTACAGTAGTGTACCTTTTTAATTAGAATTTTCGCTACAGACACTAGAATATATGGAGAGAACAGTTCAGAATATTAGGGATTAATGAAAGAAAGCCATGTAAATACACGCATATTGTAACGATGTGCGCTGATAGTCAGGATGCAAGTTCAGGGAGTGAGTGTTTTAATGAAAAAACTTAACATAAACCAAAACAAGAAACATGAACAATGCACAGACAAGAAACAGAAACAATGACGCCTGGGGAAGGAACGAAGGGGATTGACATATATAGGGCAGGTAAGGAGATGATGGTCCAGGTGAGTGTCATATTGCGCTAATGCGCGTAACGATGGTGACAGGTGTGCGCCTTAATGAGCAGCCTGGTGACCTAGAGGCCGGAGAAGGAGCACACGTGACAGTAGCCCCTCCCCGACGCGCAGCTCCAGCCACAGGACGCCAACCAAGATGTTGATCCCGGGGATCAGGAGCGGACCGGTCACCTCTGCTATGGCGGGGGAGCCTGTCGATCCAGCTGGAGGTGCAGGAGCATGGCGACCCAGAGCGCCGGAGAGAGCATTTGTGACAGTACCCCCTCCCCGGCGCTTTCGGCTCTAGCCGCAGGACGCCAACCACAGGGACGATCCCGGGGATCAGGAGCGGACCGGTCACCTCTGCTAAGGCTCGAGAACCTGTCGATCCAGCTAAGGCGCAGGTTTTCATCTGGAGCAGGTTTTCATCAAAGATCTCCCTGTTCTTTGCTCTGTTCATCTTTCCCTCGATCCTGACTAGTCTCCCAGTCCCTGCCTCTGAAAAAAATGCTTACAGCATGATACTGCCACCATGCTTCACTGTAGGGGTGTTGCCAGTTTTCCGCTTGGCACTCTGACAGAGCTCTAGAGTTTCTGTGGAGATGAGAGAACCTTCCAGAAGGACAAACATCTCTGCAGCACTCCACCAAGCGAGACTTTATTGTAGAGTGGCCAGACGGAAGACACTCCTCAGTAAAAGGCACATGACAGCCCGCTTGGAGTTTTCCAAAAAGCACCTAAAGACTCTCAGACCATGAGAAACAGGATTCTCTGGTCTGTTGAAACCAAGATTGAACTCTTTGGCCTGAATGCCAAACCTGAATGGTGGCAGCATCATGCTGTGGGGATGTTTTCAGTGGCAGGGACTGGGAGACTAGTCGGGATCGAGGCAAAGATGAACGGAGTAAAGAGATCTTTTATGAAAACGTACTCCAGAGCACTCAGGACCTCAGACTGGGTGAAGGTTCAACTTCCAACAGGACAACGACCCTAAGCACACTGCCAAGACAGGAGTGGCTTCATGACACGAGGCTGAATGTCCTTGACTGGCCCAGCCAGAGCCCGGACTCGAACCCGATCAAACATCTCTGGAGAGACCTGGAAATAGCTGTGCAGCAACGCTCCCATCTAACCTGACAGAGCTTGAGAGGATCTGCAGAGAATGGGTGAAACTCCCCAAATACAGTTGTGCCGAGCTTGTAGCGTCTTACCCAAGTAGACGTGATGCTGTAATTGCTGCCAAAGGTACTTCAACAAGGTAGTGAGTAAAGGGTCTGAATACTTATGTAAATGTGATATTTTTGTATTTTTTATAAATTAGCAAACATTTCTAAAAACCTGTTTTGGCTCTGTCATTATGGGCTATTGTGTGCAGATTGATGAGGGGGAAAAAAACGATTTAATACATTTTAGATTAAGGCTGTAAAGTAACAAAATGTGTCAAAAGGGGTCTGAATACTTTCCGAAGGCACAATAATTAGCAGGCAGCGTGCCTTGGTGTGAGGGCAGTGTGGGTTAACTATCCTGTTGCGTAACAATCACATTTTGGAACAGGGAGTGCATTCTGACATCACACGGATAAAAAAATACACTCTGGGGCGACTGCTCGAGATATTTGGAACTCATACGTAAAAAGGTTAAAGATGGTAGAAATGGAAAAGGGGGGGATAATGGTCAAAATAGCAGGATCAATAGAGAGAGAAATAGATTATTTTAGTGTTGAAGGTGATGGTTGGCAGTTTTGGGTGGTTCATGGCTCCTAAGCAACTTTGCAGATGAGGAGGTTGTAGATGCAGTATTAGTACAGATGACAATGGGCTGCTTAAGATGAGATATTGTATTGACTAACGTCTGTTTCGGTGGTGTCTGTGGGGGCTATTTGTCTGTATTGATTTAATTTTCCAAGGAGGCATAAATTGAAAGTAAGCACATTTTTATACTTTTGATCTCTATTCTTAGTTGAATTTTCCTGTTTCAGTGACTGAATCAGCCTATAGTATTCACCCACTCCAGAGAAATCAGACTAAATAAATCTAACCTATTGCCTATCAATTTTGCCTTAAATGCAGGTGTAAGGTCTATGATTATCAAAATGTAATGATATACAGGTTTTCTGCAAATTTTAGCACAGCTTGAATGCAAGTTGACCAATGAAATGCACAACCAAAACTAAACATTTTCTAATCCGTAGCAATCCATTGTCGGGTATAAACTTCTCCATAATGAGGTTTCTCTTTGGCTCACTGTAGTTATAACTACCTATAATACGCTCAGGATATTTCAGGGACATGGTCCTTCATTTCAGCAAAATCCAGCACTGACATAAAAGGCCTGGCAAGAAAAATTGTTATTCAATAAAAGTCCTATCATTACATTTGAATTACTGGAATCACTGCCTCAAGGTGAAATGCACTCATTTACATATGGCACCCTATTCCTTATATAGTGCACTACTTTTGACCAGGGCCTATAAGTAAAAGAAGTGCACTATATAGCGAATTAGGTACTATTTGGCACCAAGATGGTACCTCTCCATTTACTGGTGAGTAAAAGGAGCTCAATGGGAGTGAGAAAAAAACAGATATTCATCCCTATACGAGGTGGGAAAGGAAATTACTCTGTATGAGAGCTAGCAGGAGGACTCTGGAGTGCAATGTAGGCTCCCCGAAGTCAGTAGCTTCTCTGATGTACAGTAATAATGCAAAGTCTCTTTTCTTCAACCTGTTTGCAAATCTCTCAACATATAGTTGTCACGCCCTGACCTTAGAGAGACTTTTTATTCTCTATTTTGGTTAGGTCAGGGTGTGACTAGGCTGGGTACTCTAGTTTTTGTATTTCTATGTTGGCCGGGTATGGTTCCGTATCAGAGGCAGCTGTCTATCGTTGTCTCTGATTGGGGATCATATTTAGGCAGCCTTTTCACACCTGTTGTTTGTGGGATCTTGATTTTGTATTCTTGCTTTTTTTTTTGCCCTACAAGGCTGTACAATTCGTTGGTTTCTGTTTTCTTGTTTCGTTGCTGGTTCACCGTAATAAAAGATGATGAACCCAAACCACGCTGCGCCTTGGTCCGACCATTCTTACTACGACGTTCGTTACAACAATACTATTCATATATTCATCCTGAGGGATTCATAATCAAGTAAACGCATACCAGACATTAAGCCATTATGGTTAGCTTGTTCTTAAAATCATACTCAATCTCTGTTTCAATGAGCCATAATGACCCACAATGAACATAAATCATTCATCAATGATGCATCCATTGGGATTCATTACAGTTAAGATGTCAGCTATAGGACAGGCTTTCCTTTAAGATGTCACCAATATTACAAGCTTTCAAGTTTACATTAATGTTAGTCATATGCACAGGATACACATGGTATACAATGTCCAACAAAATGCTTACCTCGCAGGTTCCTTCTCAATGCAACAACAATAAGAAATAATAAAATAAGAATACGAACAAAGTAAATGGCTCAGTAGAAAAAATATTTTAGCATAAGTATAATACAGGAAGGCACTATTTACAGTCCAATATTTACAAATCTATTGCGGAATGGGGGACAGTGTATAAACTGAGCAGTTTATCAAGAGCCTGGTAGCAGCAGTGGTGTGTAGGTGTGTGTCGCATTAATGTATATGTGTGGTTGTGTGTGCATGTGTGCGGAGAATCAGAGCAGGTGGTTAGTCCAGTTCAAGTGTTCAGCAGTCTGATGGCTTGTAGATAGAAACTGTCTCTGAGACTGTTGGTATCAAACCTCATGCTCCGATACCATCTGCCCTACGGGAAGGGGGAGAAAATCTCATTGCTGGGGTGTGTGGGTTTCTTGATGATGCTGCGTGGCTTCCTCAGGCACTGTTTTGAGTAGATGTCCTGGATGGGTGGGAGTACTGTCTCAGTGATGTCGTCTTCAACACCCACTGGAGGGCCTTGCTGTCGTGGACAGCAACCGGTCAGGACGCTCTCGGTGCAACGGTAATATTTGGAAAGGACCCGAGACAGCATGCCGAATTTCTTCAGCCTCCTTAGGAATTAGAGACGCTGTTGCACCCTGTTGACAAGAGTGGTGGTGATGTTGGCCCATGACAAGTCCTCAGTGATGTGAACGTCGAGGAACTTAACTCGTGACTCTCTCTACTGCACTACCGTTGATGTGGATTGGGGCATGTTTTCTCCTCTGCTTCCTGAAGTCAACAATCAACACCTTTGTTTTGCTGACGTTGAGGAAGAGGTTGTTGTCATGACACAACAATGTCAGTTTACTTACCTCCTCCTTATAGGCTGACTCATCATTGTTGGTTATCAGGCTTAAAACCGTGGTGTCGTCAGCAATCTTGAGTTGGTGTCGTGAAAAGCCACGCAGTCGTGGGTGAACAGGGAGTACAGCAGAGGATTGAGGACACACCCCTTGGGGGCCCCTGTGTTGAGTCAGTTTGGAGGAGGTATTTTTGCCAATCCTCACAGCCTGTGGTCTCCCTGTCAGGAAGTCCAGGATCCAGTTGCAGAGGGTGTCCAGACCCAGGGCTCTGAACTTGGTGTCGAGCTTGGAGGGAACAATAGTGTTGAATGTTGAACTGTAGTCAATGAACCGCATTCTCACATAGGTGCTCCTCTTGTCCAGATGTGTTACGGCCGTGTGAATAGCAAAGGAAATGGCTTCTGTGGATTTGTTGAGGTGGTAAGCAAATTGGAGTGTCCAGTGTGCCTGGCATGCTTCCTCTTCTTCGTCCTATGAGGAATTGGATTCATCAACCATTAGAGGTCTCCTTAGTTTTCTCTCACACTGGAAACTGAAGGGTGTCAGTCAAGCACTCGAGGGGATTTTGCCCAGAAGCAGCTTTTCAATAATGTATTTGTTCCACTAAAAGATCTTTAACACTCGAGTGCCAATACAAGTGGAATTTAAGACTCAGGTTATTTGATCATTACTACAGGCTCCGGAGTGAATTCTAAATTAGATCAATAAACATGCCCGTTGGAGGGTTCCTGAAGACCTGCTGAATGGGGCTTCAGCTCCAGGTCTATTCACTTACAGCTGAGGAATGAACTGGCATCAATTCATATGATGCTGACATCTGACAACAGCATAGAAAACAGCCATTTGTCAGTTTAAGGATAATGTTCATAAATGCAGAGTTGACATGTAGTCATATTATAGCTATCCGGACGGTTTGTCCTTTGTAGCTTTGACTAATCTAGGCTTTTTTTGAGGGGAATAGAATAAGTAGTTAAAATGAATAGGCATAGCAGTCGATAAAACCAAATTAACACGAGTTCTTCAACATTTAATGTAGTTGAGAGAGATTCCTTAATTAAGAGTCCGAATGTACTGAGAATCAACTTAATGAAAACTTGATTTAGCGAGAAATTGTAGCTCTGTCGTCCTCATTCATTTGTGTAGGTGAGCCGGTCAGAGACCTAGGGAGTGCTTATTAATTGGCTTTCATTTTGGGTTTGATTCAAAATAATGATATAAGAACTGCATAATTATCCCTCTCTGCATACTCTAAGAAAGCATGCTAGTTGCTGCGTGGACAAGTACGGTATCCATATTAGGAGAGAGTCACATATCCATAGAAGTTATCAGTCACTTGGAGTTTAGAGTTGGTGTCATTGTTGCTTGTATACAGTATGTGTGACTGTCCTAATATATACACTGTAGTGCACATGATTACTGCAGCCTGGCGTTCTCCTCCGGTCAACCCATTTGACTCTGCTCTCCTCAGACGGCCATCTTTGCCAGACGAGCTCTTCAAGCTGCTCTTGTTGAAATTTATTTGATTGAAACCGTTCTCCTACTGTTCACAGCAAAGACATTGTTTAATTTCACAACAATCAGGCTGCACAGACCCCCACAATCACACATTTTCACGCTTTCTGCCTCAAACACAAACATTCATATTCAGATTTTTTTACCTTAGCAAATACTTCCTTCTCCACAGCATCCATTCACACAGAGCGAAACCAACGTACCTGGGATTAGTGAGGCTTGTCAAGAATGAGGATGTGGTGTCATTAGTCAATCAGTGTAATGGAGGGAGAGGGGGGGAACAGCTGGATGTGAGAGACTGCCTGCTGTTGTTGTCCCTAATGGCAGATTCACGCCTAGTCAGGCCTGTCTCTGCCAACACACTCCCACCCTCTGGTACTGCTGCTTGGGCTTACACTCCTCCCCGAGAGACCAGAGACTTATATGATATGTTACGTTCTGCAACATTTTTACGTTTGGGTGCAATTCATATGATAAAGATTCCAATTCCTACAATATGTTACAAATTTGTTGTGCTTAAGATCCTGGACTGCATCTTTAAGAGCCAGGCTACTAGATTCTGACACTGAGTGGTATTCTGAAACAGTGAGTCAGTTAGACTAGAGAGATGGATCTGAAAACCAGAATGGATTAGACTGTCTTCAAAATTGAAAAATAAGAACATATGAAAACGACTTTATGACATGGGTGCACAATGTGGGGGTACAAATGTTTGCTAACAACATAACTATGTATGCTAACAGTAGAAGGACTGTGTTGAATCGGAATTAGAATGAATGACGGTATGTTTTTGACATGTTATATGTTATATATGCCATTTAGCAGTGAATAAACATATGATCCCGAGCATGATGTTTAAAGTCATTGTTTTTATTTATACAGTCTATGTTGCGTATATCTATGGTAGCTCCCCGATGAGACTTAATTAAGCTATCCTGTTGCCTTTTCAGAGCGCTCTATTTGAAAAACAAATTATTGCACACACTGTCCAATTAGGATAATCAAGATAATGGTGCCTGGGCAAATTAAAACAGAAATCCCAATGCAACCTAGGATTATATTAACAAGGATTTAGATTTCTATTACCAAGAATTACGTACAGTATAAGTGACCTCTTGGCATATCGTATTCCCAAAAAAGAGACTTTGGCTTGAAGGAGCACTGTACTCACGATGCAGAAAATTTAAATACCAGGAATAAAGGAGCACAACAGACCTGATACATAAAAGCACTACATAAACGCATGTAATTGCACATATCTATCATATCGATGAGGCAGGCTAGAACAGGCAGTATCCAGCAACAGCCTTGCAATATTGTCCCTTGCTTGCCGAGCTGAATCTGTATTTTCATTTACACTTCTTGAAGGCTATCGGGTCACAGGCATCTCAGACAGGCTAATGGAGAAATTGCACCATTACAAATCACACTTTGTGGATGAAAAGCTCATTAAGGCTTTGTGGAGGGGCACATTTCCACGTCTGCTTAAAGGCTCGACTGCAGCGCTGCCTTGCACATCGCTTGTCGCCGTAATTTCCTTTCCTTCATTACCGATGTGATCTTGTATTCATCTCAGATATTTCATGGCGGGCCAAGCGACGTGCTTGCAGCAGGCAGCTTACAGGCAGTCAGGCGAGGGGATGGGAATGGGGAAGCTCCCCATGGAGAAGCAGCTCTAGATCTGTCTGTAATTAAAGGCAAGGAGACAGCCGGGAAGGAACAAGCAGCCAACTCTGAACAGCAGCAAGACTGGAGACCGAGACCGTCCACCTCTCACAGCCTTACAGCAGGACCAAGTCTGCATATCAAATGGAACACTATTCCCTCTGTAGTGCACTATATAGAAAATATGGTAATTTGGGATGTACCCTAACACCATGCACCATCCACCTCTCCCAGCAGGACCAGCAGCACATACAGGGAGTCATGGTCTGGTCTTATCACTTATATTCCAGTTAGGCCTTCTTCTGTTTTTTTATTTTTATTGTCAAGATCTTACAAAGCAATTTTTTCCTTTAGGCCCTGGCCACTACATAACAATTATATGACATGAATCATTTCCAGTGTATGATCAAAAATGTAACTATGCAATGAAACAAGACCACCATTTTAAAATGAATAATGGTGTATAACAGTGGCGATTGGTGTCGTTTAAGATTAGGGAGGACAGTATTTTTTTTCATGAGCGTGGCCTTATTTCTATTACAGCATATTGAATGACTGTCATTCATATTCCATTCACCCAGCTCAATGTAACAGTGATAGGTTTAGGCTACTACATGATACTCTAATTTCCCCTGTACCCATCATGAGGTTGCTACAACCTAGCCTATGAATGAACATTTACAATGTAGGTGCACATGTCGAGAGACAAATTGGAGTAATCAAGGTGAACAGACAGTGACACGTTTCAATACCGTCTTGCACACACCTTGCACACTCCGTCGGGGCTGTATCGTCGCCTGATATGGCAACTGCACCGCCCGTAACAGCAGGGCTCTCCAGAGGGTGGTGCGGTCTGCCCAACGCAGCCCCGGGGGCATACTGCCTGCCCTCCAGAACACCTACAGCACCCGATGTCACAGGAAGGCCAAAAAGATCATCAAGGACATCGACCACCAGCGCCACGGCCTGTTCAACCCGCTATCATCCAGAAGGCGAGGTCAGTACAGGTGCATCAAAGCTGGGACCGAGAGACTGAAAAACAGCTTCTATCTCAAGGCCATAAGACTGTTAAATAGCCATCACTAGCCGGCTACCACCCTGTTACTCAACGCTGCACCTTAGAGGCTGCTGCACTATATACAGTACATAGACATTAATAATGGAACACTAGTCACTTTAAAAATGTTTACATACTGCTTTACTCATTTCGTATGTATAAACTGCATTCAATTCTACTGTATTTTAGTCTATGGCACTCCGACATTGCTTGTCCTAATATTTATATATTTCTTAATTACATTATTTTACTTTTAGATTTGTGTGCATTGTTTGAGATATTACTGCACTGTTGGAGCTAGGAACACAAGCATTTCGCTACACCCGCAATAACATCTGCTATATATGTGTATGTGACCAATAAAATGTGATTTCATAAAATTTTTGCCTACATCTAGCTGATCTAGGGTGTAATCATTAGTCCAAAATTGGAGATGCTAACGGACAAATTCAGGCAGGTCTATGTGAAGTCGTGTGTGTAGGTGGCAGGGAAGTCAGGCGCAGGAGAATCGAACTTGGTATAAAATGGAGTAGTTCAATAGCGTTTAACAAAACTCCAAAACCAAAGTACATAATAAATAAAAGTGGGTACAAGAACCCGTCGTGCACCAATCCATAATTCACGAGCATACAAACAAACAATCTCTGACAAGGACATGAGGGGAAACAGAGAGTTAAATACACAACATGTAATGAATGGGATTGAAACCAAGTGTGTTGGAAGACAAGACAAAACCAAAGAAAAATAGATCAATGATGGCTAGAAGACCGGTGACGTCAACCGCCGAGCACCACCCGAACAAGGAGAGGCCTCGACTTCGGCAGAAGTCATGACAGTCTATCCCTGTTTCGTTCCATTTAAGAAACATTTTTCAACAGAATCAGTGGAATGAATACCACCCTGATTACCCGCACACACAGTTCACTTTCATAGCATCGACAAACAGCATCATCACTTTGATCGTTGTAGAATTCCTACTCACATATATGCGCTCTCCTTCTCTCACCTTTTCCCATTGCTTGTGGACTTCAGTGCACAACACAACAGTTTGGTGACCAGGCAAAAATAACTCTTCAAGCCAAATCTTTATACCATAACCGCTAACCGCTACACACAACCTACATTGTTGTCACCGTATTAAATAGTGTCATAGTCAACAAAGCTACCAGAACTAACGCATTAGTTAACCCGCTACAATTACACAGTACAGTGTGCAGTTATAACGGCGGGACCCAGTGGCAATAAATTAATAAAACCGAAAGCTTACCTTGACTTTTAATTTTTTTCTAATTCTTTATTTAACCAGGTAGGACAGTTGAGAACAAGTTCTCATTTACAACTGTGACCTGGCCAAGATAAAGCAAAGCAGTGCGACACAAACAACAACAGAGTTACACATGGAATAAACAAACATACAGTCAATAACACAATAGAAAAAAATCGATATACAGTGTGTGCAAATGAGGTAAGATAAAGGCAATAAATAGACCATAGTGGCCAAGTAATTACAATTTAGCAATTAAACACTGGAGTGATAGATGTGCAAAATATAAAAGTGCAGTTAGAGATCTTGGAGTGCAAAGGAGCAAAAAAAACAATATGGAGATGAGGTAGCTGGATGGGCTATTTACAGGTGCAATGATCTGTGAGCTGCTCTGACAGCTGATGCTTAAAGTTAGTGAGGGAGATATGAGTCTCCAGCTTCAGTGATTTTTGCAATTCGGTCCAGGCATTGGCAGCAGATAACTGGAAGGAAAGGTGGCCAAAAGAGGAATTGGCTTTGGGGGTGACCAGTCAAATATACCTGCTGGAGCCCGTGCTACGGGTGGGTGCTGCTATGGTGACCAGTGAGCTGAGATAAGGTGGAGCTTTACCTAGCAAAGACTTATAGATGACCTGGAGCCAGTGGGTTTGGCGATGAATATATAGCGAGGTCCAGCCAACGAGAGCATACAGGTCGCAGTGGTGGGTAATATATGGGGCTTTGGTGACAAAACAGATGGCACTGTGATAGACTGCAACCAATTTGCTGAGTAGAGTGTTGGAGGCTATTTTGTAAATGACATCGCCGAAGTCAAAGATCGGTAGGATGGTCAGTTTTACGAGGGTATGTTTGGCAGCATGAGTGAAGGATGCTTTGTTCTAGATTTCTAGCTTTAATGTTGAATTGGAGATGCTTAATGTGAGTCTGGAAGGAGACTTTACAGTCTAACCAGACACCTAGGTATTTGTAGTTGTCCACATATTCTATGTCAGAACCGTCTAGAGTAGTGATGCAGGACGGGCGTGCAGGTGCGGGCAGCGATCGGTTGAAGCGCTTGCATTTAGTTTTACTTGCATTTAAGAGCAGTTGGAGGCCACGGAAGGAGAGTTGTATGGCATTGCAGCTCGTCTGGAGGTTAGTCAACCTGTTGGGGCTAGGGGGCAGTATTTGCACGGCCGGATAAAAAACATACCCGATTTAATCTGGTTACAACTCCTGCCCAGTAACTAGAATATGCATATAATTACTGGCTTTGGATAGAAAACACCCTAAAGTTTCTAAAACTGTTTGAATGGTGTCTGTGAGTATAACAGAACTCATTTGGCAGGCCAAAACCTGAGAAGATTCCTTACAGGAAGTGGCCAGTCTGACCATTTCTTGCCCTCCTTGATCATCTCTAACAAAAACAGGGGATCTCTGGCATGATGTGACACTTCCTACGGCTCCCATAGGCTCTCAGAACCCGGGAAAAAGCTCAATGATGTAATTCCAGGCCCAGGCTGAAACACACTAGCGCGTTTGGCAGAGGGCCATCAGACTGTGGCTCGTGCATGAGGGGATAGCATGCTTTTACTTTCACTCTCTTTGTAATAAAAAACGATTTCCCGGTCGGAATATTATCGCTTTTTTATGAGAAAAATGGCATAAAAATGGATTTTAAACAGCGGTTGACACGCTTCGAAGTACGGTAATGGAATATTTAGAATTTTTTTGTAACCCTTATTTACCCTTTCGGATAGTGTCTTGAACGCACGAACAAAACGCCGCTATTTGGATATAACAATGGATTATTTGGGACCAAACCAACATTTGTTATTGAAGTAGAAGTCCTGGGAGTGCATTCTGACAAAGACAGCAAAGGTAATAACATTTTTCTAATAGTAAATCTGACTTTGGTGAGTTTTAAACTTGCTGGGTGTCTAAATAGCTAGCCCTGTGATGCCGGGCTATCTACTTAGAATATTGCAAAATGTGCTTTTACCGAAAAGCTATTTTAAAATCGGACATATCGAGTGCATAGAGGAGTTCTGTATCTATAATTCTTAAAATAATTATGTTTTTTGTGAACGTTTATCGTGAGTAATTTAGTAAATTCACCGGAAGTGTTCGGTGGGAATGCTAGTCACATGCTAGTCACCTGCTAATGTAAAAAGCTGGTTTTTGATATAAATATGAACTTGATTGAACAGACATGCATGTATTGTATAACATAATGTCCTAGGATTGTCATCTGATGAAGATCATCAAAGGTTAGTGCTGCATTTAGCTGTGGTTTGGGTTTATGTGACATTATATGCTAGCTTGAAAAATGGGTGTCTGATTATTTATGGCTGGGTACTCTGCTGACATAATCTAATGTTTTGCTTTCGTTGTAAAGCCTTTTTGAAATCGGACAGTGTGGTTAGATTAACGAGAGTCTTGTCTTTAAAATGGTGTAAAATAGTCGTATGTTTGAGAAATTGAAGTAATAGCATTTCTAAGGTATTTGAATAACGCGCCACGGGATTACACTGGCTGTTGAGTAGGTGGGACGCAAGCGTCACACCTAGCCCAGAGAGGTTAACACAGTGTCCAAAGAAGGGCCAGAAGTATACAGAATGGTGTCGTCTGCGTAAAGGTGGATCAGAGAATCAAGAGCGACATCATTGATGTATACAGAGAAAAGAGTCGGCCCAAGAATTGAACCCTGTGGCACACCTATAGAGAGTGCCAGAGGTCCGGACAACAGGCCCTCCGATTTGACACACTGAACTCTGTCTGAGAAGTAGTTGGTGAACCTGGCGAGGCAGTCATTTGAGAAACCAAGGCTGTTGAGTCTGCTAATAAGAATGCGGTGATTGACAGAGTTGAAAGCCTTGGTCAGGTTGATTAATACGGCTGCACAGTATTGTCTCTATTCGATGGCGGTTATGGTATCGTTTAGGACCTTGAGCGTGGCTGAGGTGCACCCATGACCAGCTCGGAAACCAGATTGCATAGCGGAGAAGGTACAGTGGAATTCAAAATGGTCGGTGATCTGTTGTTAACTTGGCTTTCGAAGACCTAAGAAAGGCAGGGTAGGATAGATATAGGTCTGTAACAGTTTGGGTCTAGAGTGTCTCCCCCTTTGAAGAGGGGGATGACCGTGGCAGCTTTTCAATCTTTGGGGATCTCAGACGATACGAAAGAGAGGTTGAACAGGCTAGTAATAGGGGTTGCAACAATTGCGGCAGATCATTTTAGAAAGAGGGTCCAGATTGTCTAGCCCAGCTGATTTGTAGGGGTCCAGATTTTGCAACTCTTTCAGAACATCGGCTATCTGGATTTGGGTGAAGGAGAAATGGGGGAGGCTTGGGGAAGTTGCTGTGGTGGGTGCAGGGCTGTTGACCGGGGTAGGGGTAGCCAGGTGGAAAGCATGGCCGTAGAAAATGAAATTCTCAATAATCGTGGTTTTATCAGTGGTGACAGTGTTTCCTAGCCTCAGTGCAGTGGGCATCTGGGAGGAGGTGCTCTTATTCTCCATGGACTTTACAATGTCCAGAACTTTTTGGAATTTGTGCAACAGGATGCAAATTTCTGTTTGAAAAAGCTAACCTTTCCTAACTGCCTGTGTATATTGGTTCCTAACTTCCCTGAAAAGTTGCATATTGCGGGGGTTATTCGATGGTAATGCGGTGCGCCACAGGATGTTTTTGTGTTGGTCAAGGGCAGTCAGTTCTGGAGTGAACCAAGGGCTATATCTGTTCCTGGTTAAAAAAAAATTCAGTGGGGCATGAAGAGTTCCAGTGTTGGATAGTCTTAGCCAGCTTGCTCACAAATAGCATTCCATTTGGTTTGAGCCAGGTGTTTGATTAGGCTAAATTAACTAGCTATATAAGTAGATTTTTTTAACGAAATATAAATCTCTCGCTCTCTCTCACTTCAGAAATGATTTCTGTTCAACTATAGTTTTCTCCCTGTTTGAGTAAACTACACCACATTTTATGCAGTGCTAGCTAGCTGCAGTTTACATGTCAGTTCATGCTGAAAGAGCTCTGATAGGTTGGAGGACGTCCTCCGGTAGTCATTATAATTACTGTAAGTCTATGGAAGGGGGTGAGAACCATGAGCCTCCTAGGTTTTGTATTGAAGTCAATGTACCCAGAAGAGGATGGAAAATGGATGTCCTCCAACAGTGCTGTTGAGGTTACTGTCGACCTTCATTGCAAAATAGTATGTTTTAATCAGTTATTTGGTGACATGAATATATTTAGTATAGTTTTATCTAAAACGAAATGTTTTTTTCATGTTTCACTATTTACATTTTTCTGACATTCACTGAGTAGGATGATCATCCCCTTTCCTCCTCTGAGGAGCCTCCACTGGTGTATCACACATTTCACTACTAGTGCTGGGCCAAAACTACTGATAATAAATCTTTATCATCTAAGGATCATCCATTGTCTACCACCTATGTATGACTCATCAAGTTATTAGCATTCATCCTGTGTGTTTGTTTACATCTCTTCTGTGGCTTCCACACCTCACAGACGCCATATTCAAAGGGAATCCATACAGGCTCTGTAAGCTGAATGATGCTTTACATCTCCCTTTTCAGTCCAGCCTGACAGCCTGCCCCAGCCTCGCCCCTCAGCCCCATCCATTTCAAAGGGTCAGCAGGTGAGCAGGGAGGTGATTGCATCGCTGCCTGACAGTTTATGTGTGTGGAAAGGAGGCTTCCTTCTCATAGGTGAATTGATGGTGCTGGTGCCATGCCATGTGTCTACAGGAGCAGGAGAGAAGAGTGAAGAGAGAAAGGTATGATATCAGCCTGGAAGAACAGAACAGGTAATCAGAGGGTAGGTAATCACTGATTCCATGGGGGAGCAGCAGTAGCTAGGTGAGGTGCAGCCATCAACAGTCAACGTCAAGACAGTAACATTGTCTCCTAGAGGGGTAGGGAATAGCATCATCAATCTTTCATCACTGGTGGATGATGATGGACCTTTGACTGTTAAGGGTTAGGACCTACGGCGTGAAGGTATAGTGGGGCAAATTGGTCTAAATGATGTCAATACAAGCCGATTAACCAGACCACATGCACTTCTGATTGAACATTAGTTATAAACTGATTGTAATCACGTCATTGCAGTTGGCCACAGATTGTCATTTTTAAATAGATACTTTTTTTACAAAAACATACATAGACAAAAATAATCGAACAATAGCCCAAACAATGAGAAACAGCCCCTGACCATTATTCCCCCTCCACCAAACTTTACAGTTGGCATGATGCATTGGGGCTGGTAGAGTTCTCCTGGCATCCACCAAACTCATTTTTCAACCACTTCACAAATTTCTTGTTAACAAACTATAAATTTGGCAACTCGGTTAGGACATCTACTTTGTGCATGACACAAGTAATTTTTCCAACAATTGTTAACAGACCGACAGATTATTTCACTTATAACTCACTATCACAATTCCAGTGGGTCAGAAGTTTACATACACTAAGTTGACTGTGCCTTTAAACAGCTTGGAAAATTCCAGAAAATGATGTCATGGCTTTAAAAGCTTCTGATAGGCTAATTGACATCGTTTGAGTCAATTGGAGGTGTACCTGTGGATGTATTTCAAGGCCCACCTTCAAGCTCAGTGCCTCTTTGCTTGACATCATGGGAAAATCAAAATTGTAGAACTCCACAAGTCTGGTTCATCTTTGGGAGCAATTTCCAAACACCTGAAGGTACCACGTTCATCTGTACAAACAATAGTACGCAAGTATAAACACCATGGCACCACACAGCCGTCATACTGCTCAGGAAGGAGACGCGTTCTGTCTCCTAGAGATGAACGTACTTTGGTGCGAAAAGTGCAAATCAATCCCAGAACAACAGCAAAGGACCTTGTGAAGATGCTGGAGGAAACAGGTATGAAAGTATCTATATCACAGTAAAACGAGTCCTATATCGCCATAACCTGAAAGGCCGCTCAGCAAGGAAGAAGCCACTGCACCAAAATCGCCATAAAAAATCTAGACTACAGTTTGCAACTGCACATGGGGACAAATATCAAACTTTTTGGAGAAATGTCCTCTGGTCTGATGAAACAAAAATAGAACTGTTTGGCCATAATGACCATCGTTATGTTTGGAGGAAAAAGGGGGAGGCTTGCAAGCCGAAGAACACCATCCCAGCCATGAAGCACGGGCATGGCAGCATCATGTTGTGGGGGTGCTTTGATGCAGGAGGGACTGGTGCACTTCACAAAATAGATGGCATCATGAGGCAGGAAAATTATGGATATACTGAAGCAACATCTCAAGACACCAGTCAGGAAGTTAAAGCTTGGTCACAAATTGGTCTTCCAAATGGACAATCACCCCAAGCATTCTTCCAAAGTTGTGGCAAAATTGCTTAAGGACAACAAAGTCAAGGTACTGGAATGGCCATCACAAATTCCTGACGTCAATCCTATAGAACATTTGTAGGCTTTACAACGAAAGCAAAACATTAGATTATGTCAGCAGAGTACCCAGCCAGAAATAATCAGACACCCATTTTTCAAGCTAGCATATAATGTCACATAAACCCAAACCACAGCTAAATGCAGCACTAACCTTTGATGATCTTCATCAGATGACACTCCTAGGACATTATGTTATACAATACATGCATGTTTTGTTCAATCAAGTTCATATTTATATCAAAAACCAGCTTTTTACATTAGCATGTGACGTTCAGAACTAGCATACCCACCGCAAACTTCTGGTGAATTTACTAAATTACTCACGATAAACGTTCACAAAAAACATAAATTATTTTAAGAATTATAGATACAGAACTCCTTTATGCAATCGCTATGTCCAATTTTAAAATAGCTTTTTGGGAAAAGCACATTTTGCAATATTCTGAGTAGATAGCTCGCCATCACGGGCTAGCTATTTTGACACCCACCAAGTTTGGCCCTCACCAAACTCAGATTTACTATAAGAAAAATTGGATTACCTTTGCTGTTCTTCGTCAGAATGCACTCCCAGGACTTCTACTTCAATAACAAATGTTGGCTTGGTTCAAAATAATCCATAGTTATGTTCAAATATCCTCTGTTTTGTTAGTGCGTTCAAGACACTATCCGAAGGGTGACGAAGGGTGAAGCGCCCGACACGTTTCGTGACAAAAAAATTCTAAATATTCCATTACCGTACTTCGAAGCATGTCAACCGCTGTTTAAAATCCATTTTTATGCGATTTTTCTCGTAAAAAAGTGATAATATTCCGACCGGGATCCCTGTTTTCGTTCAAAGACGAAAAAATAAAAACATGGTGTCGGCTCGTGCACGCGCCCCCAGTCTCATTGTTCTCTGATCGACCACTATCCAAATGCGCTACTGTTTTTCAGCCATGGCCTGCAAAGTCATCATTCCCCGTTCTGCCGCCTTCTGAGAGCCTATGGGAGCCGTAGGAAGTGTCACGTTACAGCAGAGATCCTCAGTTTTCAATAAAGAGAGTGTAGAAGGCCAAGAAATGGTCAGAGAGGGCACTTCCTGTAAGGAATCTTCTCAGGTTTTTGCCTGCCATATGAGTTCCTTTATACTCACCGTCACCATTCAAACAGTTTTAGAAACTTTAGGGTGTTTTCTATCCAAATCAAACAATTATATGCATATTCTAGTTACTGGGCAGGAGTAGTAACCAGATTAAATCGGGTACGTTTTTTATCCGGCCGTGCAAATACTGCCCCCTACCCTAGAGAGGTGAAGAGGCTCCTCTGTCCTCCACTCGTTATCTGTATTAATGGCACCTGTTTGAACTTGTTATCAGTATAAAAGACACCTGTCCACAACCTCAAACAGTCACACTCCACTATGGCCAAGACCAAAGAGCTGTCAAAGGACACCAGAAACAAAATTGTAGACCTGCACCAGGCTGGGAAGACTGAATCTGCAATAGGTAAGCAGCTTGGTTTGAAGAAATCAACTGTGGGAGCAATTATTATGAAATGGAAGACATACAAGACCACTGATAATCTCCCTTGATCTGGGGCTCCACGCAAGATCTCACCCCGTGGGCTCAAAATGATCACAAGAACGGTGAGCAAAAATCCCAGAACCATACGGGGGGACCTAGTGAATGACCTGCAGAGAGCTGGGACCAAAGTAACAAAGCCTACCATCAGCAAGGGCATTGAAGATGAAACGTGGCTGGGTCTTTCAGCATGACAATGATCCCAAACACCCCGCCCGGGCAACGCAGGAGTGTTTAAGAAGCATTTCAAGGTCCTGGAGTGGCTTAGCCAGTCTCCAGATCTCAACCCCATAGAAAATCTTTGGAGGGAGTTGAAAGTCCATGTTGCCCAGCGACAGCCCCAAAACATCACTGCTCTCAGGGAGATCTGCATGGAGGAATGGGCCAAAATACCAGCAACAGTGTGTGAAAACCTTGTGAAGACTTACAGAAAACGTTTGACCTGTGTCATTGCCAACAAAGGGTATATAACAAAGTATTGAGATAAACTTTTGTTATTGACCAAATACTTATTTTCCACCATAATTTGCAAATAAATTCATTAAAAATCCTACAATGTGATTTTTCTGGATTTTTTTCTTCTCATTATGTCTGTCATAGTTGAAGTGTACCTATGATGAAAATGGCAGGCCTCTCTCATCTTTTTAAGTGGGAGAACTTGCACAATTGGTGGCTGACTAAATACTTTTTTGCCCCACTGTAATCCTTCTACCCCCCCCAAAAAAAGCTATAGATGTACTATTGTAAAGTGGTTGTTCCACTGGATATCATAAGGTGAATGCACCAACTTGTAAGTCGCTCTGGATAAGAACGTCTGCTAAATGACGTAAATGTAAATGTAATTATTCTAACATTTCAAATTCTTAAAATAAAGTGGTGATCCTAACTTACCTAAAATGGGGAAGTTTTACTAGGATTAAATGTCAGGAATTGTGAAAACTGAGTTTAAATGTGTTTGGCTAAGGAGTATGTAAACTTCCAACTTCAACTGTATCCTCATTATTGTTATGTTACTTTTTATTACATTATTTAGTAAATATTGTCTGAACTCATTGTTGTTGCAGGACTTGTGAGTAAGGATTTCATGGTTCTATTTGGCGGATGTGATTTGAACATATCATGGTTGTGGCTCAGTTTTTTTTATGCCAGATGACATTTGAAGATAAGGCTTTGGAGGATAAATTATGAATAAATGACCAAATTAAATAATATGTTAATAAATACATGTCAATGAATGTCATGTGTTTTGTATTAATTAAATCATTATTTGAATAAATATCTTAATGTGATTTAAACTTTGACTGTGTTTTTCTCAAACATGGTTTGATGACACAGCATGTAATGGCACTTAAGTCATTTGACATTAGAAAGTTAACATGATCCTTTTTCCACCACTGTATAAAACTCAAAATGTGTTTTGGGGTCAATGTGACATATGATAGTGTGTGGATACCCTATGTATCCACACACCATTCTCTCCCACTCATATTCATATCCACCCTCCCTCACACTCCCATTCATATGTACAGACACCAAACCCACCTACACTTACATCCATAAGCCAAAAAACATCTATCGGACAGTTGTTGACATACATGCTATCTTTCACCCTTTGTTGTCTTTTCAGTGTAGCCCATTGTCATCAGCTACTTCTATTGTTACTTCATAGAGAAGAACAGTTACTTGGAGAAAGTAGAGTATAGATTGTCCACATTGTGTGTGACTGGAGAGGTAGATGCTTGCGCAGTGCTGGATCAGCCAAATGTCATCGACTGTGCAATTGGACTGTTACTCTGCTATCTCCATTGAGAATTTTTTTTTTTTATAGTATTAGCTGTGCAAGGTGATGAGTGGCAGCGGTATAGTGATGAGTGGTGCGGTATAGTGGCAGCATCTTGCTGTTATGATTGAATGCGTTGAATCCATTCTTAGTTAACCATACCAAACTGACTGAATACATACGATATATGGTGGACTAAACACAGGCAAAATATATAGTAACATGATGCATCATTTTTACAGTTAATTTACATAGAAACAGATACGATATTGCATCCATGGAACCACATTCCAAATTATATTGAATTAATATTTACCAGCATGCTCTGTCCTCACCCCACCCTCTCCCAACAGCATCAGCGTCACACAAATAAACAATGTAGCGCTCCCTCATTAATTACATTTCAGTACCAATAATGGTGCCCAGGATCGGCGGCAATCTCCCCTAAATTACCTTCCAACAAACGGCAAGGTGGGAAAAGTCATTATTTCACCTCATATTATAATTATCCTAAAGATCAGCAGCACCAGGCTCTACCTGTACATTGATGGCCTTCCTTCTCTTACACCCGATGAGCGACAGCGAGTGTTCCATTATGGGTCTCTCTTCCTTTAATCATGACTGCGCATTTTGCAGTGCTAGCTGGCTGGGATTAGGAAATGATTTATAGGTGTCAGACAGAGAAAGGTTAGAAACTAGACTGCCAAAGTTACCCCTGGCCTGCTCTAATTAAGGAAGCGGCTGCTTATGCGCTAAAGTGGTTTATTAAAGCCTGGGCTAGAGGGCTATAGATCTATAAGTATGCACTGATTACATCATCAACAGTGTATGCTCCAACACTAATCCCAAGCCATTCATATTAGATCAGCTCTGGCACATCAAATTTTATGTCACATGCGCCAAACTCAACAGGTCTGAGTGAAATGCTTACAGTGAAATGCTTACTTACAAGTCCTTAACCAACAATGCAGTTTTAATAAAAATCCCAGCAGCAGTAAAATAACAATAGCGAGGCTATATACAAGGGGCACTGGTACAGAGTACGGGGGGGGGGGGGGGGCAATGCAAATAGTCTGGGTAACCATTAGATTAGATGTTCAGGAGTCTTACGGCTTGGGGGAAGAAGCTGTTTAGAAGCCTCTTGGACCTAGATTTGGCGCTCCGGTACCGCTTGCCGTGCGATAGCAGAGAGAACAGTCTATTACTAGGGTGGCTGGAATCTTTTTGACAATTTTTAGGGCCTTCCTCTGACATCTCCTAGTATAGAGGTCCTGGATGGCAGGAATCTTGGCCCCGGTGATGTACTGGGCCGTACACACTACCCTCTGTAGTGCTTTGCGGTCAGAGGCTGAGCAGTTTCCATACCAGGCAGTGATGCAACCAGTCAGGATGCTCTCGATGGTGCAGCTGTAGAACCATTTGAGGATTTGAGGACCCATGTCCAATCTTTTCAGTCTCCTGAGGGGGAAAAAGTTTTGCCGTGCCCACTTCACAACTGTGCTGGTGTGCTTGGATCATGTTGGTTTGTTGGTGATGTGGACACCAAGGAACTTGAAGCTCTCAACCTGCTCCACTACAGACCTGTCGATGAGAATGGGGGTGTGCTCGGTCCTCCTTTTCCTGTAGTCCACAATCATCTCCTTTGTCTTGATCACGTTGAAGGAGAGGTTGTTGTCCTGGCACCACACGGCCAGGTCTCTGACCTCCTCCCTATTGGCTGTCTCGTCGTTGGCGGTGATCAGGCCTATCACTGTTGTGTCATCGGCAAACTTTATGATGGTGTTGGAGTCATGCCTGGCCGTGCAGTCATGAGGGAACAGGGAATACAGGTGGGGCCTGAGCACGCACCCCCGAGGGGCCCTCGTGTTGAGGATCAGCTTGTTGGATGTGTTGTTACCTACCCTTACCACCTGGGGGAGGCCCGTCAGGAAGTTGGGGTGGTATGCAAATTGGATTGGGTCTAGGGTTTCCGGGATAATGCTGTTGATGTGAGCCATGACCAGCCTTTCAAAGCACTTCATGGCTACAGACATGAGTGCTACGGGTCGGTAGTCATTTAGGCAGGTTACCTTAGTGTTCTTGGGCACAGAGACTATAGTGGTCTGCCTGAAACATGTTGGTATTACAGACTCAGACAGGGAGCGGTTGAAAATGGTAGCTACTGTAGGACAAACAGGAGTGTTAGAGGGAGGAGTTGTTATGGCTTAGAGAGTAAACCATACTGATACTTAAGGAAGGAAAACAAAACGTATTTCTCTTAAATGTTTTGCTTTTGTTTTGTTTCAGGTTGATTGTGTTTGTACTTCGTCTCATTAGGACAAACAATAATTGTGTGAGTATATTATGTGTCACGGTTGTTGGGATAGATGGACCAAGGCGCAGCGTGATTGGAGTTCCACATCCTTTATTAGTTAAACTTAAACAAAACAATAAACAAACAATGACTGTGAAGTAACAGAGCGCACATCAGCACTCAACAAAACAATATCCCACAACCCAGGTGGGAACAATGGAGAACATAAGTATGATCCCCAATTAGAGACAACGAACATCAGTTGCCTCTAATTGGGAACCATACCAAGAGCACCAACATAGAAATGAAAAAACTAGAACACCCTCTAGTCACGCCCTGACCTACAACACCATAGAGAACCAAGGGCGCTATGGTCAGGGCGTGACATGTTTACCTCTTTACATGTACAGTGAGGGGGAAAAAAAGTATTTGATCCCCTGCTGATTTTGTACGTTTGCCCACTGACAAAGAAATGATCAGTCTATAATTTTAATAGTAGGTTCTATTGAGACAGTGAGAGACAGAATAACAACAAAAAAATCCAGAAAAACACATGTCAAGAATGTTATAAAATTATTTGCATTTTAATGAGGGAAATAAGTATCTGACCCCTCTGCAAAACATGATTTAGTACTTGGTGGCAAAACCCTTGTTGGCAATCACAGAGGTCAGACATTTCTTGTAGTTGGCCACCAGGTTTGCACACATCTCAGGAGGGATTTTGTCCCATTCATCTTTGCAGATCTTCTCCAAGTCATTAAGGTTTCGAGGCTGACGTTTGGCAACTCGAACCTTCAGCTCCCTCCACATATTTTCTATGGGATTAAGGTCTGGAGACTGGCTAGGCCACTCCAGGACCTTAATGTGCTTCTTCTTGAGCCGCTCCTTTGTTGCCTTGGCCGTGTGTTTTTGTCATGCTGGAAAACCCATCCATGACCCATTTCAATGCCCTGGCTGAGGGAAGGAGGCTCTCACCAAATATTTGATGGTACATGGCCCCGTCCATCGTCCCTTTGATATGGTGAAGTTGTCCTGTCCCCTTAGCAGAAAAACACCCCCAAAGCATAATGTTTACACCTCCATGTTTGACGGTGGGGATGGTGTTCTTGGGATCAAAGGCAGCATTCCTCCTCCTCCAAACACGGCGAGTTGAGTTGATGCCATTTTGGTCTCATCTGACCACAACACTTTCACCCAGTTGTCCTCTGAATCATTCAGATGTTCATTGGCAAACTTCAGACGGGCATGTATATGTGCTTTCTTGAGCAGGGGGACCTTGCGGGCGCTGCAAGATTTCAGTCCTTCACGAAGTAGTGTGTTACCAATTGTTTTCTTGGTGACTATGGTCCCAGCTGCCTTGAGATCATTGACAAGATCCTCTCGTGTAGTTCTGGGCTGATTCCTCACCGTTCTCATGATCATTGCAACTCCACGAGGTGAGATCTTGCATGGAACCCCAGGCCGAGGGATATTGACAGTTCTTTTGTGTTTCTTCCATTTGCGAATAATCACACCAACTGTTGTCACCTTCTCACCAAGCTGCTTGGCGATGGTCTTGTAGCCCATTCCAGCCTTGTGTAGGTCTACAATCTTGTCCCTGACATCCTTGGAGAGCTCTTTGTTCTTGGCCATGGTGGAGAGTTTGGAATCTGATTGATTGATTGCTTCTGTGGACTGGTGTCTTTTTTACAGGTAACAAGCTGCGGTTAGGAGCACTCCCTTTAAGAGTGTGCTCCTAATCTCAGCTCGTTACCTATATAAAAGACACCTGGGAGCCAGAAATCTTTCTGATTGAGAGGGGGTCAAATACTTATTTCCCTCATTAAAATGCAAATCAATTTATAACATTTTTGACATGCGTTTTTCTGGATTTTTTGTTGTTGTTGTTGTTGTTGTTGTTGTTGTTGTTGTTGTTATCTTCTTGGTGACAAGGGGCAGTATTCGGAAATTCAGATGAATAACGTGCCAAAATTAAACTGCCTGCTACTCGGGCCCAGAAGGTAGGATTTGCATATTATTAGTAGATTTGGATAGAAAACACTCTGCAGTTTCTAAAACTGTTTGAATGATGTCTGTGAGTATAACAGAACTCATATGGGAGGCAAAAACCTGAGAAGAAAATCCAACCAGGAAGTGGTTTGTAGTTTTTCAAGTGATTGCCTATCCAAACTACAGTGTCTGTGGGGTATTTTGCACTTCCTAAGGCTTCCACTACATGTCAACAGTCTTTAGAACCTTGTTTCATGCTTCTACTGTGACTGGGGAGAGAATAAGAGCTGATTCAACAAGTGGACTGCCTTAGGCCAATGAGATGTTTACTGCGCAGTCACATAGGCGCGCCGTTCCTTCTTTTTCCTCTGTAATGAATACGCTATTATTCCGGTTGGAATATTATTTAAGATTTATGATAAAAAGACCCTAAGGATTGATTGTAAACATCGTTTGACATGTTTCTACGACCAGTAATGGAACTTTGACTTTGTCTCGGGTTTTGTGCTCGCGCATTATGCCTTTGGAATAGTGATCTGAACAGGTGAACAAAACGGAGGTATTTGAGGAGAAGTGTGTCTATAATTCTTTCAATAATTGTTGTAAATTTTATCAACGTTTATGATGAGTATTTTTGTAAGTTGATGTGCTCATCAGATGGCACTCATAGGACTTCATGTTACACAATTCATGTATGTTTTGCTCGATAAAGTTCATATTTATATCCAAAAACCCATTTTACATCGGCGTGTAATGTTCATAAATGTTTTGCATCCCAAAACTTCCGGTGAATGAGCACATCAATTTACAGAAATACTCATCATAAACATTGATACAATATTAAACTGTTATTCCAAGAATTATAGATACACTTCTCCTGTATCCAACCGCTGCGTCAGATTTCAAAAAAGCTTTATAGCGAAAGCACACTTTGCAATAATCTGTGTACAGCGTTCAGACATGAAACCAAACCCGCCATTTTGTGGAGTCAACAAAACACAGAAATAATATTATAAATATTCACTTACCTTTGATGATCTTCATCAGAATGCACTCCCAGGAACCCCAGGTCCACAATAAATGTTTGTTTTGTTCGAAAAAGTCCATAATTTATGTCCAAATACTTCCTTTTGTTCGCGCGTTCAGTCCACTACTCCAAATGCAGGAAGCGCACGCAAATGTCACAACGAAAAATCAAAAAAAGTTCTATTGACGTTCGTAGAAATATGTCAAACGATGTATAGCATCAATCTTTAGGATGTTTTTAACATAAATCTTCAGTAATATTCCAACCGGCCAATTCCAATGTCTTCAGAAAAGAAAAGGAACTCAGCTCAAGCTCAATCTCACGTGAGCGCACACCTCTGAGCTCATGTCATTTTCTCAGTCATCAACTTCCAGGCCCTCTTGTTCGCTCCATATTCACAGTAGAAGTATGAAACAACGTTCTAAAGACTGTTGACATCTAGTGGAAGCCTTAGGAAGTGCAAAATTAACCCCAAGTCACTGTACACTGGATAGGGAATCACTTGAAAAACTACAACCCTCAGATTTCCACACTTCCTGGTTAGATTTTTCTCAGGTTTTTGTCTGTTATACTCAGACATCATTCAAACAGTTTTAGAAACGTCAAGTGTTTTCTATCCAAATCTACTAATAATATGCATATCCTACCTTCTGAGCCTGAGTAGCAGGCAGTTTAATTTGGGCACGCCTTTCATCCGGACGTCAAAATACTGCCCCCTACCCTAGAGAAGTGCATTTTAGCTGTATTTCTGGTTTTTGTGACGCTTCTCCTTGCTTGGAAAATGGCTGTGTGGTTTTTCTTGTCTCGGCACTGTCCTAACATAATCTAATGTTATGCTTTCGCCGTAAAGCCTTTTTGAAATCGGACAATGTGGTTGGATTAACGAGAAGTATATCTTTAAAATGGGATATAATAGTTGTATGTTTGAGAAATTTGAATTATGAGATTTTTGTTGTTGTTTTGAATTTGCCGACCTGCTATTTCACTGGCTGTTGAATAGTGTGTCCCGCGGGTGTTATTCATGTCCCAGAGAGGTTATTCTGTCTCTCACTGTTCAAATAAACCTACCATTAAAATTATAGACAAATTTCTTTTTCAGTGGGCAAACGTACAAAATCAGCAGGGGATCAAATACATTTTTCCCTCACTGTACATATTACATGTGCTTTAACTAGGGAGAGAGTGAAAAGTACAGCAGCTTGTGCAAAATACATTATTTATAGACAAAATGGCTCATATGTTTTCTGTTTTTTTATTGGGTAAGAGAATGAAAGAAACACCTGTGCGGGTGACCTCAGTTGTATGTGTGAAATGCAGGCATAATTAGAACAGGAATTGCCAGTGAAGATGACGTGCAACACTTCTCTGCTTAGCAACCCTATGCCCATATCAATGCAATGCCTCCTCACACACACAAGACAGGCCCCCAACAGATTCATTGTGTTATAAGCTTGGCCAGATTTGTCCAGCCATTGCAGCATTGCGTGAGCGAAATGGCAATGTCTGCTGCTGTTGCCCAGCACTACGCTCCATTGCAACACCAAAACTCTGTGATTTTAAAAGAAGAGGGGAGTTGAGGCAGTGCCTGGCATTCTGTTCATGCATCCAGAGCCCCTGAACACTGCAAGACTTAGATTTAATTATGAAAGTTAATGCATTTAGAGCATCTATTAAACTCAATGCATTTTATTAATCTCTTCGGTTTTCAATCCCTCTAAGAGATGCCTACAGCGCCAACACTAGATATAATAATGAAGTTGTATGGCTTTCTCCAGACATAGAGCTTTGCATTCAGGTGAAAGAGTTGTCTCATTAGACCACAGAATCGTTTCCCTTATGCTCTGTCTTTCACGTTCCTTTTTACAAACTCCAGGTGTGCTGTTATGTGCCTTTTTCTCAGGAGTGGCTTCTGTCTGGCCACTCTCCCATAAAGCCCAGATTGGTGAAGTGCTGTAGTGACCTTCTGGCAGGTTCTCCCATCTCAGCCAATAAACTCTGTAGTTCAGTCAGAGCGGTCATTGGGTTTTCGGTTACCACCCTGACCAATGTCCTTCTTGCCCGGTGGCTCAGTTTGGTCAAACGGCCAGCTCTAGGCAGAGTCTGGGTAGTTACATACTTTAAAAATGTCCCAATGATGGAGACCACTGTGCTCTTGGAAACAGTCGTTTTTTTCCCTTTCCCAGATATATGCCTCATTACAATTTTATCTCAGAGATCTATAGACAGTTCTTTGGACTTGATGGTATAGTTTCTGCACTGACACGCACTGTCAATTGTGAGACCTTAAATATTTAGACAGGTGTGTTTCTTTCTAAATCATGTTCAAACAATTGAATTGGCCACAGGTGGACTCCAATCAAGTTGAATTTACATCTCATGGATGATCAAAGGAAAGTGGATGCACCTGAGCTCAATTTGGAGTGTCATAGCAAAGGGGTGTGAATTCTTACAGTACCATTCAAGGGTTTTTCTTTATTTTTATTATTTTCTACATTGTAGAATAATAGTGAAGACAAACTATGAAATAACACGTGTAATCATGTAGTAACTAAAAAAGTGTTAAAGAAATCAAAAGGTATTTTATATTCTTCAAAGAAGCCGCCCTTTGCCTTGATGACAGCTTTGCACACTCTTGGCATTCTCTCAACCAGCTTCACCTGGAATGCTTTTCCAACAGTCTTGAAGGAGTTCCCACATATGCTCTGCACTTGACTGCTTTTCCTTCACTCTGCAGTCCAACTCATCCCAAACCATTTCAATTGGGTTGAGGTTGGGTGATTGTGGAGGCCATGGTCCTCATTTATAAAACCGTGCGGAGGATTCACGTCAAAAGGTGGCGTACAGACGAAACACACAACGTGCTTACGCACAGAAATATTCTGACTCATAGCACAGCGTGCACGCACGACCCACGCCGGTTTCTCTTTATAAATCACAAACAACTCAAAATTTGGCGCACGTGAGTGAGCTTCTTGTCCCACCCTTTTCAATGCCCACAGTCAGTGAAACGCCCCTAATTAATATTCATCCACACTGACTGCATGACGACAATGACGGTAAATCCCGACAGAAAGGCTAAAAAAATACATTTCACCCAGTGTGAAATGGAAGCCTTTTAAAATTATAAACTTGGATTAGCTAACACAACGTGCCATTGGAACACAGGAGCGATGGTTGCGATAATGGGCCTCTGTATGCCTATGTCAATATTACATTAAAAAAAAAATCAGCCGTTTCCAGCTACAATAGTCATTTACATTAACAATGTCTACACTGTATTTCTGATAAATGTTATGTTATGTTATTTAAAAAAAATGCTTTTCTTTCAAAAACAAGGACATTTCTAAGTGACCCCAAACCTTTGAACGGTAGTGTGTACAGTCGTGGCCAAAAGTTTTGAGAATGACACAAATATTAATTTTCACAAAGTCTGCTGCCTCAGTTTGTATGACGGCAATTTGCATATACTCCAAAATGTTATGAAGAGTGATCAGATGAATTGCAATTAATTGCAAAGTCCCTCTTTGCCATGCAAATGAACTAAATCCCCTAAAAACATTTCCACTGCATTTCAGCCCTGCCATACAAGGACCAGCTGACATCATGTCAGTGATTCTCTCGTTAACACAGGTGTGAGTGGTCCCATGGTGTTTATACTTGCGTAGTATTGTTTGAACAGATGAACGTGGTACCTTCAGGCGTTTGGAAATTGCTTCCAAGGATGAACCAGACTTGTGGAGGTCTACAATTTTTTGGCTGATTTCTTTTGATTTTCCCATGATGTCAAGCAAAGAGGCACTGAGTTTAAAGGTAGGCCTTGAAATACATCCACAGGTGCACCTCCAATTGACTCAAATTATGTCAATTAGCCTATCAGAAGCATATAAAGCCATGACATCATTTTCTGGAAGGCACAGTCATCTTAGTGTATGTAAACTTCTGACCCACTGGAATTGTGGTACAGCGAATTATAAGTGAAATAATCTGTCTGTAAACAATTGTTTGAAAAATTACTTGTGTCTTGTACAAAGTAGATGTCCTCACCGACTTGCCAAAACTATAGTTTGTTAACAAGAAATTTGTGGAGTGGTTGAAAAATTAGTTTTAATGACTCCAACCTAAGTGTATGTAAACTTCCGACTTTAAGTATAGCAATCAAAGAAAAAATCTCTAATATCTCTAATTAATCATTTGCAACCATTCAAACAACGGCATTAGCATGAGAAGAGCAAACGTATTTCACTCACCAGTCTAAAGTTATGTCCTCTCCAAATAAAAACATTTCCTCCGTTTTTGAATCGAAGGTATGTTTGCTAAATGACTCGTCATGTACAGTTGTGGCCAAAAGTTTTGAGAATGACAAAAATATTAATTTTCACAAGTCTGCTGCCTCAGTTTGTATGATGGCAATTTGCATATACTCCAGAATGTTATGAAGAGTGATCAGATGAATTGCAATTCATTGCAAAGTCCCTCTTTGCCATGCAAATGAACTGAATCCCCAAAAACATTTCCACTGCATTTCAGCCCTGCCACAAAAGGACCAGCTGACATCATGTCAGTGATTCTCTCGTTAACACAGGTGTGAGTTTTGACGAGGACAAGGCTGGATATAACTCTGTCATGCTGATTGAGTTTGAATAACAGACCGGAAGCTTCAAAAGAAGGGTGGTGCTTGGAATCATTGTTCTTCCTCTGTCAATCATGGTTACCTGCAATGAAACACGTGCCGCCATCATTGCTTTGTACAAAAAGGGCTTCACAGGCAAGGATATTGCTACCAGTAAGATTGCACCTAAATCAACCATTTATTGGATCATCAAGAACTTCAAGGAGAGCAGTTCATTTGTTGTGAACAAGGCTTCAGGGCGCCCAAGAAAGTCCAGCAAGCGCCCGGACCGTCTTCTAAAGTTAATTCAGCTGCGGGTTTGGGGCACCACCAGTACAGAGCTTGCTCAGGAATGGCAGCAGGCAGGTGTGTGTGCATCTGCACGCACAGTGAGGTGAATACTTTTGGAGGATGGCCTGGTGTCAAGAAGGGCAGCAAAGAAGCCACTTCTCTCCAGGAAAAACATCAGGGACAGACTGATATTCTGCAAAAGGTTCAGGGATTGGACTGCTGAGGACTGGGGAAAAGTCATTTTCTTTGATGAATCCCCTTCTCCAATCGTTTGGGGCATCTGGTTAAAAAGCTTGTCCGGAGAAGACAAGGTGAGCGCTACCATCAGTTTTGTGTCATGCCAACAGTAAAGCATCCTGAGACCATTCATGTGTGGGGTTGCTTCTCAGCCAAAGGAGTGGGCTCACTCACAATTTTGCCTAAGAACACAGCCATGAATAAAGAATGGTACCAACACATCCTCCGAGAGCAACTTCTCCCAACCATCCAGGAACAGTTTGGTGATGAACAATGCCTTTTCCAGCATGATGGAGCACCTTGCCATAAGGCAAAAGTGATAACTAAGTGGCTCGGGGAACAAAATATTGATATTTTGGGTCCATGGCCAGGAAACTCCCCAGACCTTAATCCCATTGAAAACATGTGGTCAATTCTTAAGAGACGGGTGGACAAACAAAACCCCACAAATTCTGACAAACTCCAAGCATTGATTATGCAAGAATGGGCTGCCATCAGTCAGGATGTGGCCCAGAAGTTAATTTACAACATTCCAGGGCGGATTGCAGAGGTCTTGAAAAAGAATGGTCAACACTGACTCTTTGCATCAACTTCATGTAATTGTCAATAAAGTCTTTGACACATGAAATGCTTATAATTATACTTCAGTATTCCATAGTAACATCTGACAAAAATATCTAAAGACACTGAAGCAGCAAACTTTGTGGAAATTAATATTTGTGTCATTCTCAAAACTTTTGGCCACGACTGTACCATTTCTGTATCGCTTTCCCAGACGATTTCTTCTGTAATCTTGTTTAAATCTGTATATCTGGACTTTTATTTAGCTTTTCCAGTTTTAGTAGTCATATTTTACTCTCTAAAATTGCAGAAAAAGTTGTTTACTAAATCTAGCTGTGCGTAAAGCGTCGCGCTACTAACCGTCTGATTTTCAATGGAGCTTGAATGGCTTTATGCATGTGTTTAGCACGAAGACTTTTCTTCTCAGCGATAACCATTACGTATGTCCGTAAACCCAAGCTCATTGGCTAGCTAGCTAGAGTTCAAAACAATAGGTGGTCATTGTGACAAGATAAAGTCAATCAAGTGAACACCGCTTGTCTCATTGGTGTGCAATGCGCTCATTGCTTGGTATCATAAAAAAAAAAAAAAGGTCAATACATACTACGTAAGGTAGCATCAAGTATAGTTGTGCTACTAACACTATTGGAAACAAACCAACCATGACTGGATAAATGTAGGTTTAGCGTGTCTTATGACATTAATGTTTTGTTTAAAGTTTACTGAGACGGAATTCACGACACAAGCAATTTACAAAATGTTTCGTGTTAGGCTATAAAAATCTATTTTATCAAACAAAACTACACTACATTTTATCTCTAGGACCTTCAGAATGAAAAATCTATTAGATATGTCATAAAACAATTGTTCTTTGCCTGTGATGTGATGGCATTTTGTAAAAAGACTGATTGTTGCAGTGAAACTAGGTTATATTTGAGTGCGTGGGTGTTGAGCATGGATGGTCAAAGCTTCTCTAAGCACACTGCAAGCTTTCTAATATTTCAATAATGTATCTACTGTACCAGTGTCTTCTCATCTTGGGAGTCCACATCACACAGAAACCATAAATGGGGAAACCTAAAATAATGTAACAGTAACGGTTTGAGGCTAGCTGCTCCTTTTTATTCACCATATTTAATACAGGCTACAGAATCAGAGCCATATTTGGCTGCACATTGCATGGGAATGTGATCCTTCTTCTCTTGAGAAATTGCTCATATCCTACCATGAGAAATAGCCTGATCTTACATCAGGGAGATCCACACTTACACATGCAAACACAGAAAGGTGGACAGGAAAACCTACAGATATACAGACTGTATTAAACACAGGATATAAAGAAGGAGAAAGAGTCACCGGTTGTATTTGGTATTTTTGGATCCCCATTAGCTGTTGTGAAAGCAACAGCTACTTTCCAGGGGTTCACTCTAAACATAATACAGAACATTAATAGACAAGAACAGCTCAAGGACAGTACTACATCAATTACAAAAGGCACACATAGCCTAAATATCAATACATACACACAAACTATCTAGGTCAAATAGGGGAGAGGCGTTGTGCCTTAGGGTGTTGCTTTATCCGCTTTTTTAAAACCAGATTTGCTGTTCATTTCAGCAACATGAGATGGAACTGAGTTCCATGCAATAAAGGCTCTATATAATACTGTATGCTTTCTTGAATTTGTTGTGGATTTGGGGACTGTGAAAAGACCCCTGGTGGCATGTCTGGTGGGGTTAGTGTGTGTGTCAGAGCTGTGTGTAAATTGACTATGCAAACTATTTGGGATTCTCTCATAAAAAGAAGTGATGCAGTCAGTCTCTCCTCAACTCTTAGCCAAGAGAGACTGATATGCATAGTATTTATATTAGCCCTCTGATTACAATGAAGACCAAGATGTTCCTCTCTGTTCTGGGCCAGCTGCAGCTTAATTACAGCACTCAACCACACGACTGGACAATAATCAAGAAAAGACTAAACTAGAGCCTGCAGGACTGCTTTTTGGAGTGTGGTGTCAAAAAAAGCAGTTAATATCTTTTACGGGCAGACCTCTCCCCATCTTTACAACCATTGAATCTATGTTTTGATCACGATAGCTTACAGTCTAAGGTGACATCAAGTAATTTAGTCGCCTAAACTTGTGCAACAGCCACACCATTCATTACCAGATTAAGCTGAGGTCAAGAACTTAGGGAATGATTTGTACCAAATACAATGCTCTTAGTTTTAGAGATGTTCAAGACCAGTTTATTGCTGGCCACCCACTCTAAAACAGACTGCAACTCTTTGTTAACCTGTTAGGGCTAGGGGGCAGTATTTACACGGCCGGATAAAAAAACGTACCCGATTTAATCTGGTTACTACTCCTGCCCAGTAACTAGAATATGCATATAATTATTGGCTTTGGATAGAAAACACCCTAAAGTTTCTAAAACTGTTTGAATGGTGTCTGTGAGTATAACAGAACTCATATGGCAGGCAAAAACCTGAGAAGATTTCATGCAGGAAGTGGCCTGTCTGACAAGGTGTCGTTCTTCTTGTCTCTGTTTATTGAAGAGTCAGGATCTTAGCTGTAACGTGACACTACCTACGGCTCCCATAGGCTCTCAGAGCCCGGGAAAAAGCTGAACGATATCGAGGCAGCCTCTGGCTGAAACACATTATCGCCTTTGCCAAGTGGCCGATCAGAGGACAAAGGACTTAGGCGCGTCCCCGAGTCGACCCAGTGATATATTTTCTTTCGTCTGTTTACCTAATTGCAGATTCCCGGTCGGAATATTATCGCTTTTTTACGAGAAAAATGGCATAAAAATTGATTTTAAACAGCGGTTGACATGCTTCGAATTACGGTAATGAAATATTTAGAAATCTTTTGTCACGAAATGCGCCGTGCGCTTGACCCTTATTTACTATTCGGATAGTGTCTTGAACGCACGAACAAAACGCCGCTGTTGGAACATAACTATGGATTATTTTGGACAGAACCAACATTTGTTATTGAAGTAGAAGTCCTGGGAGTGCATTCTGACGAAGAACAGGAAAGGTAATCAAACTTTTCTAATAGTAAATCGGAGTTTGGTGAAGGCTAAACTTGCTGGGTGTCTAAATAGCTAGCCCTGTGATGCCGGGCTATCTACTTAGAATATTGCAAAATGTGCTTTCACCGAAAAGCTATTTTAAAATCGGACATATCGAGTGCATAGAGGAATTCTGTATCTATAATTCTTAAAATAATTGTTATGCTTTTTGTGAACGTTTATCGTGAGTAATTTAGTAAATTGTTAGTAAATTCGCCGGAAGTTTGCGGGGGGTATGCTAGTTCTGAACGTCACATGCTAATGTAAAAAGCTGTTTTTTTATATAAATATGAACTTGATTGAACAAAACATGCATGTATTGTATAACATAATGTCCTAGGTGTGTCATCTGATGAAGATCATCAAAGGTTAGTGCTGCATTTAGCTGTCTTCTGGGTTTTTGTGACATTATATGCTAGCTTGAAAAATGGGTGTCTGATTATTTCTGGCTGGGTACTCTGACATAATCTAATGTTTTGTTTTCGTTGTAAAGCCTTTTTGAAATCGGACAGTGTGGTTAGATTAACGAGAGTCTTGTCTTTAAATAGCTGTAAAATAGTCATATGTTTGAGAAATTGAAGTAATAGCATTTCTAAGGTATTTGAAAATCGCGCCACAGGATTCAACTGGCTGTTACGTAGCTGGGACGATTTGGTGCCACCTGCCCTAGAGAGGTTAAAGGTTTCAGTGAAATCATTAGCTGTGGTTGCTGATGCATATATGGTTGAATCATCAGCATACATGGACACACATGCTTTTTTTAATGCCAGTGGCAGGTCATTGGTAAAAATATAAAAGAGTAGAGGGCCTAGAGAGCTGCCCTGCGGTACACCACACTTTACATATTTGACATGAGAGAAGCTTCCATTAAAAAAAACTCTGAGTTCTATTAGATAGACAACTCTGAATCCACAATATGGCAGTTTTGTGCTGTGACAAGGTAGGGGTGGTATACAGAAGATAGACGTATTTGGTAAAAAACTAAGTCCATATTATGGCAAGAAAACTCAAAAAAGCGAAATGACAGTCCATCATTACTTTAAGACATGAAGGTCAGTCAATGAGGAAAAGGTCAAGAACTTTTAAAGTTTCTTCAAGTGCAATCCCAAAAACCATCAAGCGCTATGATGAAACTGGCTCTCATGAGGACCGCCACAGGAAAGGAAGACCCAGAGTTACCTCTGCTGCAGAGGATGAGATCATTAGAGTTAACTGCACCTCAGATTGCAGCCCAAAAAAATGCTTCACAGAGTTCAAGTAACAGACACATCTCAACATCAACATCTCAAGGCCATCAGACTGTTAAACAGTTATCACTAACATTGAGTGGCTGCTGCCAACATACTGACTCATCTCTAGCCACTTTAACAATGAAAAAATGTATGTAATAAATGTATCACTAGCCACTTTAAACAATGCCACTTTATATAATGTTTACATACCCTACATTACTCATCTCATATGTATATACTGTACTCTACTCTATACCATCTACTGCATCTTGCCTATGCCGTTTGGCCATCGCTCATTCATATATTTTTATGTACATATTCTTATTCATTCCTTTACACTTGTGTGTATAAGGTAGTTGTTGTGAAATTGTTAGGTTAGATTACTTGTTAGATATTATTGCATGGTCGGAACTAGAAGCACAAGCATTTCGCTACACTCGCATTAACATCTGCTAACCATGTGTATGTGACAAATAAAATCAGATTTAAATTTGATTTGATTTGTTCAGAGGAGACTGTGTGAATCATGCCTTCATGGTCGAATTGCTGCAAAGAAACCACTACTTAAGGACATCAATAAGAAGAAGAGACTTGTGGGGCCAAGAAACATGAGTAATGGACATTAGACCGGTGGAAATCTGTCCTTTGGTCTGATGAGTCCAAATATGATATTTTTGGTTCCAACCGCCGTGTGTTTGTGAGACGCAGAGTAGGTTAATTGATGATCTCTGCATGTGTGGTTCCAACCGTGAAGCATGGAAGAGGAGGTGTGATGGGTGGGGGTGCTTTGTTGGTGACACTGTCGGTGACACTGTTTTCTTAAAAACAGGTTATGGTCAATAATATCAAAGGCTGCACTGAAATCTAACAGTACAGCTCCCACAAACTTCTTATTATCAATTTCAATCACTCATTTGTGTCAGTGCTGTACATGTTGAGTACCCTTCTCTATAAGCATGCTGCAAGTCTGCTGTAAAAAAAATTGACAGAGAAATAGCATTGTATTTGGTCAAACACCATTTTTTCCAAAATTTGGTGTACACTGTACATACTGTGGTACAAAATGGCAGAGATTAAAAAAACATGCAAAATAATTTGAACTCTTCTCATAAAATGCCTTGGAACGCACAGGTACAGTATGCCTGCCTGACGTAACATGTTGTCATGGCCACACAATCTCCATAACATAGTCTATTTATCCCATACACTCCAAGGTGCGGTTAGTCACCTGGCATAAATTCCTCTTCCTTTTCAAAGATGAGCTACGGTCTCCTGAGTGACGGCTGTCATGTTCCTCCTTCCATGACCTTGCACTCCCTGCTCCCTCTCTCTCTCTCTCTCTCTCTCCCTTTGCGTCACACCAGGACTGCAGTGGGTAACACTTAACCGGGCTGATTCTTCATCCTGCCGGATCTGCTGTCCTAGCCCTCACCGACAAGAGGATGAGAGTCCTCTTTGCCAGATCCATGCCCAAACGCAGGCAGGCAGGTAGACAAGCAGGCAGCAGACTTGGGTTAAAATACTATTTTAAATAATGTTCAATACTTTATTTGTACTTTATTGAGCTTGACTGGCCTACTGGACCAATAGAATAGTCGCAAAACTGCAAACCCAGCCCAACTGGCATTCCAGGCAAGTTGAAGATAAAGCTAAAAAGCAGACAGACAGACAGGCCAGCAGCCGTCCCTCTCTGGGTGATCTGATAAAGCCCTTATTGTTGCTCAGCATTGAGCGGCGCTGGCTTTTTCCCCCCGATCCAACATCCAGTAAGGAAATTATGGCTGATTACGGACAGAGAGCATTATGGTCGGGCCTGAATGTCTGTTACAGGCTCTCATCCACTGAATTGCTCCAAGAACCTAGAATGTCTACGCTAAAGAATAGCAGAGGTGACTAATGGGAGATAAGCGTCAAAAGGATGTCTAAGGTAGTAGTAAAATTGAGGACAGTATACAATAATAGGAGTAGCTACATGGCTTTACTGCTTCTCTCTCTCACTCTTTCTGTCTTTTTCTCTTCCTCCTTCCCTCTGTCACTCACTCTTGTACCAACATTGTTACTAGTTAATCTGCATGATAGCAACATGAATGTTGACAGTAGGTAGAAGAGCATGATGCATGATCGAGAATGAGCCAGACATCTGACACTTGGCCAATATTTAAAATAAAGCGGTAGCCCGGTGGTAAGGCTGTCATAGCCCCGAATTGATGGCATATTTACACAAATCCAGCCATAGTCTCTATGGAGTCTAGCCAAGGCATGCAGTCGAAGTCTCACTAGTCAATATTAACGCCTGGGAACATTATCTCATTCCCATTCCCTATCCGCTCTGTCTTTTTAATGTCAAAGTATTATCCTCTTTTAGCCCAAGCCCCACTGAAAAAACATCTCCCTTAGAGCCAGATGGGAGCTGGTAGGATGAATAAAACGAATTTCCAAAAGCCACATATAGGAGAGAGGACTCTGGAGCTCTAGAATGACTGCACTGGAGCACTGCAGCCCTGGAGTGAAGGCTCAAACAGATGAATTCAAATATGTATTCAGAATATCTGCAGCCAGGTGCCTCCTATATCTCCTTCTTGGCTGCACTCAACTGAAGGTAAGTTTCCATCCACAGGTAAAGAGGACTCTGCATATTTAACAGCCTCCCTCCTAGGTAAGTTAATACACCTTTCAGAAATAAACAAAATATCATATTGATAGAGGCAGAAATAACTGTGATTTGATGCCAGTTTACATATTGGGACTTCACCAACATGGCTCGCACCAATAGAGATAAACATGATTGAATATCGAATTTGCCTTTCAGGAGTTATTATACAGTAATATACCATACAAGGACTCAACAAAGTATGTTAAAGCTAGAATTCTTAATTGAAACAATAACAAAGCGGTCACCCCACCTCTGGTTACATTTCTCTAAGCCCATCCCACTGTTTTTTACCAAAACAATCTCACATTTTTCGACAGAACTATAGATGCAAGATGCAAGAGCCTTGGAGTTCTGTTCCCAAGAACTCTAAGGCTACCTGCCACAATGACTACCGCCCTGTAGCACACCTGTAATCATGAAGTGCTTTGAAAGGCTGGTTATGGCACACATCAACGCCATCATCCCAGACACACTCCAATTTACATACCGCCCCAGCAGATCCATAGACGACGCAATCTTAATTGCACTCCACACTGCCATCACCCACCTATATAAGAGGAATACCTATGTGAAAATGCGGTTCATTGACTACAGCTCAGCGTTCAACACCATAGTCCCATCCAAGCTCGTGATGGTGTTGATGTGTGTCATGGTGTTGATGTGTGTCATGATGTTTGTCATGACCAGCCTTTCCAAGCACTTAATAATTAGATTTGAGTGCTACAGGGCAATAGTCATTTAGACAGGTTTCCTTGGGAACAGGGACAATGGTGGTCAGTTTGAAACATGCTGGCATTATAGACTGGGACAAGGAGAGATTGAAAATGTCTATGAAGACACTTGCCAGCTGGTCTGCATATGCTGTGAAAATGCACCCTGGTATTCTGGCCATCGAGAGTGAGATCACAGTCATCTGTAAAAACAAGGGCTTTCAAGCAAGGCACAGTGTTATATTCCTTTGAAGCGATCAAAAAATACATTTAGCTTGTTTGGGAGTTTTGCATCGCTGGTTAACTCATGGCTGGGTTCTCTTTGTAATCCGTTATCGTCTGAAAGCCCTGCCACATACGACGAGCGTCGTATGTGGATTCCACTTTCCTCCTGTATTGTCTTTTCGCATCGGAGGTCGTAGCAGGCTTTCTTGTCCGTGTCCCATTCCTTGTAAGAGGTAGCTCTAGCCTTTAGCCCAGCATGGATATTGCTTGTAATCTATGGTTTTTGGTTTGGATATGTTCTTATCCTCTCTGGGCTAGGTGGCACCAAATCGTCCCACCTACGTAACAGCCAGTTGAATCCTGTGGCGCGATTTTCAAATACCTACGAAATGCTATTACTTCAATTTCTCAAACATATGACTATTTTACAGCTATTTAAAGACAAGACTCTCGTTAATCTAACCACACTGTCCGATTTCAAATAGGCTTTACAACGAAAGCAAAACATTAGATTATGTCAGCAGAGTACCCAGCCAGAAATAATCAGACACCCATTTTTCAAGCTAGCATATAATGTCACAAAAACCCAGAAGACAGCTAAATGCAGCACTAACCTTTGATGATCTTCATCAGATGACACACCTAGGACATTATGTTATACAATACATGCATGTTTTGTTCAATCAAGTTCATATTTATATCAAAAAACAGCTTTTTACATTAGCATGTGACGTTCAGAACTAGCATACCCCCCGCAAACTTCCGGGGAATTTACTAACAATTTACTAAATTACTCACGATAAACGTTCACAAAAAGCATAACACTTATTTTAAGAATTATAGATACAGAACTCCTCTATGCACTCGATATGTCCGATTTTAAAATAGCTTTTTGGTGAAAGCACATTTTGCAATATTCTAAGTACATAGCCCAGCCATTACGGGCTAGCTATTTAGACACCCAGCAAGTTTAGCCTTCACCAAAATCAGATTTACTATAACAAAAATGTTATTACCTTTCCTGTTCTTCGTCAGAATGCACTCCCAGGACTTCTACTTCAATAACAAATGTTGGTTTGGTCCCAAATAATCCATCGTTATATCCAAACAGCGGCGTTTTGTTCGTGCGTTCTAGACACTATCCGAAATGGTATATCAGGGTTACGAGCATGGCGCATTTCGTGACAAAACATTTCAAAATATTCCATTACCGTACTTCGAAGCATGTCAACCGCTGTTTAAAATAAATTTTTATGCAATTTATCTCGTAAAAAAGCGATAATATTCCGACCGGGAATCTGCGTTTCGGTAAATAGAGGGAAAAAAAGAAAGACGGGGGCGTCCAGTGCACGAGCCTAAGCCCTTTGTCCTCTGATCGGCCAGTTGACAAAGGCGATAATGTGCTTCAGCCTGGGGCTGCAATGATGACATTCTGTTTTTTCCCGGGCTCTGAGAGCCTATGGGAGCCGTGGGAAGTGTCACGTTACCGCAGAGATCCTTTGTTTTGGAAAGAGATGTCTTTCTTTCTCTCGGAGGACCTGAGCCCTAGGACCATGCCTCGGGACTACCTGGCATGATGACTCCTTGCTGTCCCCAGTCCACCTGGCCATGCTGCTGCTCCAGTTTCAACTGTTCTGCCTGCGGCTACGGAACCCTGACCTGTTCACTGGACGTGCTTGTTGCACCCTGGACAACTACAATGATTATTATTATTTGACCATGCTGGTCATTTATGAACATTTTAACATCTTGACCATGTTCTGTTATAATATCCACCCGGCACAGCCAGAAGAGGAATGGCCACCCCTCATAGCCTGGTTCCTCTCTAGGTTTCTTCCTAGGTTTTTGGCCTTTCTAGGGAGTTTTTCCTAGGGAGTTTTTCCTAGCCACCGTGCCTCTTTCACATGCATTGCTTGCTGTTTGGGGTTTTAGGCTGGGTTTCTGTACAGCACTTTGAGATTTCAGCTGATATACGAAGGGCTATATAAATAAATTTGATTTGATTTGAAAGAAAGCCAATAAATGGTCAGACAGGCCACTTCCTGTAAAGGAATCTCTCAGGTTTTTGCCTGCCATATGAGTTCTGTTATATTCACAGACACCATTCAAACAGTTTTAGAAACTTTAGGGTGTTTTCTATCCATATCTAATAAGTATATGCATATTCTAGTTACTGTGTAGGAGTGGTAACCAGATTAAATTCGGTACGTTTTTTATCCGGCGGTGTAAATACTGCCCCCTAGCCCTAACAGGTTATAGTCACTGTTGGGACAACCATGGCTTTGCACTTATTGATGAAGCCCGTGACTGTTGTGGTATACTCCTCAATGCTATCAGATGAATCCTGGAACATATCCCAGTCTATAGTAGCAAAACAGTCTTGTAGACGTCTGCTTCATCCGACCGCTGGTACTTCCTGTTTGAGCTTTTTTTTGTGAACAGGAAGCAGAAGAATGGAGTCATGTTCAGATTTGCTGAAGCGAGGATGAGGGAGGGCCTGGTATGTGTTTCTGTGGGTAGAATAAAAGTGGTCTAGAGTTTTAGCACACCTAGTGGCGCAGTGGTCTAAGGCACTGCATCTCAGTGCTAGAGGTGTCAGTACAGACCCTGGCTCGAACCCGGGCTGTATCACAACCGGCGGTGATCGGGAGTCCCATAGGGCGGCGCACAATTGGCCCAGCATCATCTGGGTTAGTGGAGGGTTTGGCCGGGGTAGGCCGTCATTGTAAAATACGAATTTGTTCCTAACTGACTTGCCTAGTTAAATAAAAAAATACAAATGAAAAAAATACTTGTTGGTAAAAGTGAGGTAGGACGGTTTTAAGTCTCCCCGCCTTAAAGTCTATATCCGCCAGAAACGCTGCCTCTGGGTGAGTGGTTTCTTGTTTGTTTATGACCCCATACTGTTTGTTGAGTGCCAGAGTGGTGTTGGCTTCCAGTTCTCATCTGTAATAATTACAGATGAGAACCGTCTTGGTAGAATAAAGGGTCTGCAGCTTACTATTCTACATCAGGTGAACAAAAATGAACACACTACCTCCTTTCGACTTCTTCGAAGCCGCTGTATGATCCTGCCGCTGCATGGAGAATCCACCCAGTACTACGTGCATAGCGTCTTCATCCAGCCAGACATATAATATTGCAGCTTTTCAAGTCTCTCTGATAGGAGACTCTCGAACGAAGCTCATCCATCTTATTCTTGAGCTACTGGACATTTGCCAATAGATTGAAGGGGAGCGTCGTTCAGTTTTCTCTATGCCTCAACTTCACCAGGACTCCACCTCGTCTCCCGCATCTACGCAGCGTTTTGGTAACCCATGGAACAAAGGAATAAGGTCCTGTATGAACAGTGGAACAGCTGAGTCAGAGTTTAAATCGTCTTTGAAGTCAAAACCGAAGTTAGTAAAAGCCGATCTGATCTCCAGAAGTGCTTGGTGGTCATATGTGTTAATAGTATGAACATTATGTACAGAAAAAGTAAAGATAAAGACAATAAAAGTAATTATATAGCAAAATTGCGTTCGAACTCGTAAGATGTCGCCCTTCTCTGTTGGTGCCATCTTCTCCCTACTGTTTCATCAGCTGTTGTACAATATGATATAAAACACAGGAAAATTGAATTATGACTACACTGGGCATTTTAATTTATATTGCGCAATCTGTAACGCTTCAGTGATACAGATTGACTAAAGCCCTTAACCATGTTGAGGCTAAACAGTATTTGTTGGAGAAAAACAAGCTAATATTTGGTTTTCTGATGGGGAACGAAAGTTGAACTATAAGCTCATGAGGCATTTACAAGTTATATTCTTTAAGAATCAATGGGCATACACTGAGTGCAAAAAACATTAGGAACACCTGTTCTTTCCATGACATAGACTGACGTGACTCCAGGTGAAAGCTACGATGTCACCTGTACCTTATTGATACAGGTTAAAGATGGATTTTTAAGCCAAGGGGACAATTGAAACATGGATTGTGCATATGTGCCATTCAGAGGGTGAATGTGCAAGCCAAAATTATTTAAGTGCCTTTGAACAGCGTATGGTAGTAGGTGCCAGGTGCACCGGGTTGAGTGTGTCAAGAACTGCACCGTGGCTGGGTATTTCACGTTCAACAGTTTCCCGTGTGTATCAAGAATGGTCCACCTCCCAAAGGACTTCCAGCCAGTGGTCGAAATGGGTCATTGATGAAATAGGACAAAGGAGGCTGACACAAATTGTGCAGAGCAACAGATGGGTTACAGTTAGTCAACTGACAGTCCAGTATAACATAGGTGCCTGAAGACCAATAAAATAATGCACAACTCGACACGAACGGACTATGACAGCAGACGACCTTACAGAGTTCCACTTCTTTCAACCAAAAACAAGAAACTGCAGTTGAAATGGTTTAAGGAAGGAAAACACTAAAATTGGGAAAAAATTGCCTGGTCTGATGAATCCCAGTTCCTGCTGATGGGAGGACTAGGGTATGGAGAACCACATGAGTACATGCATCCATCATGCTGCGTGTCAACATTGCAGGCTGGTGGTGATGGTGTGGGGTGTGTCTTCATGACACTCATTGGGCCCCTTGATATAAGTGGAGCAATGTTTGAATGCCACAGGATATCTGAACATAATTTCCAATCAGGTGCATACCTTCATGGCAGCAGTGTATCCATCTGAGAATTAATTTTTTTCAGCAGGATAATGCCCCATGCCTTGTGCATTATGATGCAGAAAAGCTCATTCATGCTTTTGTCACTTCTATTAGACTACCGTACTAAATACGGCTGCTAGAATCTTGACTAGAACCCCAAAATGATATCATATTACTCCATTGCTAGCCTCTCTACACTAGCTTCCTGTTAAGGCCAGGGCTGATTTCAAGGTTTTACTGCTGGACTTGCTCCTACCTATCTCAAAGATTTTGTCCTGCCGTACATACCCACACGTATGCTACGGTCACAAGACGCAGGCCTCTTTATTGTTCCTAGAATTTCTAAGCAAACTGCTGGAAGCAGAGCTTTCTCCTATAGAGCTCCATTTGTATGGAATGGTCTGCCTATCCATGTGAGAGACGTAGACTCAGTCTCAACCTTTACGTCTTTACTGAAGACTCATCTCTTCAGTAGGTCCTATGATTGAGTGTAGTCTGGCCCAGGGGTGCGAAGGTGAACGGCAAGGCACTGGAGTGATGAACCACCCTTGCGGTCTCTGCCTAGCAGGCTCCCCTCTCTCCACTGGGATTGTCATTGTCTCTATCGCTATTACAGTGGCTTACTAGGTGTGCTCAGCCTGCACCCTTTCTACTCTTGCTCGCATGTTCATATCTCGTTCGCTTCTGTCCTGCGATTTCTCCATTCTTTAGCGTTTCGACAGCTCGTTGGATAGCCATCCCTAGGAGGGGTGAGTCACGTCGTGCCAGCCTTTTTTCACTATACTTTTCTTGAGTGGGTAGAGTCACTGACCAGGTCTTCCTGTCCAGTTTTGCACCTCCTTGGCATTATGTGGTGGGGGAGATCTTAGTGGGCTATGCTCAGCCTTGTCTTAGGGTAGTAAGTTGGTGGTCTATTGATATCCCTCTAGTGGTGTGGGGGCTGTGCTTTGGCAAAGTGGGTAGGGTTCTATCCTGTCTGGTTGGTCCTGTCCAGGGGTATCGTCGAACGGGGCCACAGTGTCTTACCTGGTGTCCTCTGTGATCAAAAGAATGCTCCCGCTAATTATCCCATTTATCTCCCTCTTTCTCTCTCGCAGTCACCAGATCAAAATCCAATTGAGCATCTGTGGGATGAGATGCAATGAGCTATTTGGAGTAGAGATCCACTACTACCAGCTAACTTGATAGAACTGTGGGAAACACTGGAGTCAACATGGGACAGAAACCTGTGGAACACTTTGACACCTTGTAGAGTCCACGCCCCGACAAATTGAGGCTGTTCTGAGGGCAAAGGGGGTGCAACTTAATATTAGGAAGGTGATCCTAATGTTTTGTACACTTAGTGTACATAAATAATTCATAAATCCAAAAATGGATGTAGCAACTAAGGCTTCTAGCTTTAACAGATCATCCTGAAAACAGACAGACTCAGAGAATCCCTCTGATATATCCCGTGCAATGGAGGCTCCCCAGAGGAGGAAGGGGAGGACCATCCTCCTCAGTGAAGTTCATAAAGAAAAGTGAAACGTTTTAAAAAGTTATCATTTTTAGATAAAACTATACTAAATATATTCACCTTATCAAATAATTGATTAAAACACACTGTTTAGTAATTAATGTCTACAGTAGCCTCAGCAGCACTCTGTAGGGTAGCACCATGATTTAACCGGGGGACAGCTAGCTTCCTTTCTCCTCTGGGTACATTGACTTCCATACAAAACCTAGGAGGCTCATGGTTCTCACCCCCTTCTATAGACTTATACAGTCATTATGACAACTTCCGCAGGATGTCCTCCAACCTATCAGAGCTCTTGCAGCATGAACTGACAGAGCTTGAATCTAGTACTGAAAGCATAAGCTACAACTAGCTAACACTGCAGTGCATGAAATGTGGTGAGTAGTTGACTCAGAGAGAAAGACAGTTGAACAGTTTTGAAAAAATTCATTTAATCCAAAATTAAGGAGAAGAAAGACAGAGAGAGCTAAATATTTGGTTGCGATGCAGCTAGCTAGTTTAGTCTACTCAAACACCCGGCTCTAACAGAAAGGGATGATATGTTAGCCAGCAGGCTATGGCTATCCAACATTGGAACTCTTCCAAGTCAAGGTCATCTTTTGGTTTTACATTTACATTTTACATTTAAGTCATTTATCCAGAGCGACTTACAAATTGGTGCATTCACCTTATGATATCCAGTGGAACAACCACTTTACAATAGTGCATCTAAATCTTTTAAGGGGGGGGGTTAGAAGGATTACTTTATCCTATCCCAGGTATTCCTTAAAGAGGTGGGGTTTCAGGTGTCTCCGGAAGGTGGTTATTGACTCCGCTGTCCTGGCGTCGTGAGGGAGCTTGTTCCACCATTGGGGTGCCAGAGCAGCGAACAGTTTTCACTGGGCTTAGCGGGAACTGTGCTTCCTCAGAGGTAGGGAGGCGAGCAGGCCAGAGGTGGATGAACGCAGTGCCCTTGTTTGGGTGTAGGGCCTGATCAGAGCCTGAAGGTACGGAGGTGCCGTTCCCCTCACAGCTCCGTAGGCAAGCACCATGTACTTGTAGCGGATGCGAGCTTCAACTGGAAGCCAGTGGAGAGAGCGGAGGAGCGGGGTGACGTGAGAGAACTTGGGAAGGTTGAACACCAGACGGGCTGCGGCGTTCTGGATGAGTTGTAGGGGTTTAATGGCACAGGCAGGGAGCCCAGCCAACAGCGAGTTGCAGTAATCCAGACGGGAGATGACAAGTGCCTGGACTAGGACCTGCGCCGCTTCCTGTGTGAGGCAGGGTCGTACTCTGCGAATGTTGTAGAGCATGAACCTACAGGATCGGGTCACCGCCTTGATGTTAGTGGAGAACGACAGGGTGTTGTCCAGGGTCACGCCAAGGTTCTTAGCACTCTGGGAGGAGGACACAAGGGAGTTGTCAACCGTGATGGTGAGATCATGGAACGGGCAGTCCTTCCCCGGGAGGAAGTGCAGCTCCGTCTTGCCGAGGTTCAGCTTGAGGTGGTGATCCGTCATCCACACTGATATGTCTGCCAGACATGCAGAGATGCGATTCGCCACCTGGTTATCAGAAGGGGGAAAGGAGAAGATTAATTGTGTGTCGTCTGCATAGCAATGATACGAGAGACCATGTGAGGATATGACAGAGCCAAGTTACTTGGTGTATAGTGAGAATAGGAGAGGGCCTAGAACAGAGCCCTGGGGGACACCAGTGGTGAGAGCGCGTGGTGCGGAGACAGATTCTCGCCACGCCACCTGGTAGGAGCGACCTGTCAGGTAGGACGCAATCCAAGCGTGGGCCGCGCCGGAGATGCCCAGCTCGGAGAGGGTGGAGAGGAGGATCTGATGGTTCACAGTATCAAAGGCAGCAGATAGGTCTAGAAGGATGAGAGCAGAGGAGAGAGAGTTAGCTTTAGCAGTGCGGAGAGCCTCCGTGACACAGAGAAGAGCAGTCTCAGTTGAATGCCCAGTCTTGAAACCTGACTGATTACGATCAAGAAGGTCATTCTGAGAGAGATTGCAGGAGAGCTGGCCAAGGACGGCACGTTCAAGAGTTTTGGAGAGAAAAGAAAGAAGGGATACTGGTCTGTAGTTGTTGACATCGGAGGGATCGAGTGTAGGTTTTTTCAGAAGGGGTGCAACTCTCGCTCTCTTGAAGACGGAAGGGACGTAGCCAGTGGTCAAGGATGAGTTGATGAGCGAGGTGAGGTAGGGGAGAAGGTCTCCGGAAATGGTCTGGAGAAGAGAGGAGGGGATAGGGTCAAGTGGGCAGGTTGTTGGGCGGCCGGCCGTCACAAGACGCGAGATTTCATCTGGAGAGAGAGGGGAGAAAGAGGTCAAAGCACAGGGTAGGGCAGTGTGAGCAGGACCAGCGGTGTCGTTTGACTTAGCAAACGAGGATCGGATGTCATCAACCTTCTTTTCAAAATGGTTGACGAAGTCATCCGCAGAGAGGGAGGAGGGGGAGGAGGATTCAGGAGGGAGGAGAAGGTTGCAAAGAGCTTCCTAGGGTTAGAGGCAGATGCTTGGAATTTAGAGTGGTAGAAAGTGGCTTTAGCAGCAGAGACAGAAGAGGAAAATGTAGAGAGGAGGGAGTGAAAGGATGCCAGGTCCGCAGGGAGGCGAGTTTTCCTCCATTTCCGCTCAGCTGCCCTTCGTCGAGCCACGGAGCAGGAGGGGAGGACCGAGCCGGCCTGGAGGATAGGGGACAGAGAAAATCAAAGGATGCAGAAAGGGAGGAGAGGAGGGTTGAGGAGGCAGAATCAGGAGATAGGTTGGAGAAGGTTTGAGCAGAGGGAAGAGATGATAGGATGGAAGAGGAGAGAGTAGCGGGAGAGAGAGAGCGAAGGTTGGGACGGCGCAATACCATCCGAGTAGGGGCAGAGTGAGAAGTGTTGGATGAGAGCGAGAGGGAAAAGGATACAAGGTAGTGGTCGGAGACTTGGAGGGGAGTTGCAATGAGATTAGTGGAAGAACAGCATCTAGTAAAGATAAGGTCAAGCGTATTGCCTGCCTTGTGAGTAGGGGGGGAAGGTGAGAGGGTGAGGTCAAAAGAGGAGAGGAGTGGAAAGAAGGCAGAGAGGAATGAGTCAAAGGTAGACGTGGGGAGGTTAAAGTCACCCAGAACTGTGAGAGGTGAGCCATCCTCAGGAAAGGAACTTATCAAGGCGTCAAGCTCATTGATGAACTCTCCAAGGGAACCTGGAGGGCAATAAATGATAAGGATGTTAAGCTTGAAAGGGCTGGTAACTGTGACAGCATGGAATTCAAATGAGGAGATAGACAGATGGGTCAGGGGAGAAATAGAGAATGTCCACTTGGGAGAGATGAGGATTCCAGTGCCACCACCCCGCTGGCTCGATGCTCTAGGGGTATGCGAGAACACGTGGGCAGACTAGGAGAGAGCAGTAGGAGTAGCAGTGTTATCTGTGGTAATCCATGTTTCCGTCAGCGCCAGGAAGTCTAGGGACTGGAGGGTAGCATAGGCTGAGATGAACTCAGCCTTGTTGGCCGCAGACCGGCAGTTCCAGAGGCTGCCGGAGACCTGGAACTCCACGTGGGTCGTGCGCACTGGGACCACCAGGTTAGAGTGGCAGCGGCCACGCGGTGTGAAGCGTTTGTATGGCCTGTGCAGAGGGGAGAGAACAGGGATAGACAGACACATAGTTGACAAGCTACAGAAGAGGCTACGCTAATGCAAAGGAGATTGGAATGACAAGTGGACTACACGTCTCGAATGTTCAGAAAGTTAAGCTTACGTTGCGAAAATCTTATTGACTAAAATGACAAATGCTAGCTAACTAACACTAACACTACACTAATCAAGTCGTTCCGTTGTAATGTAATAGTTTCTACAGTGCTGCTAGTCAGTAGAGGTTGGCTATTATACAAAAGCAACTTTGTAGCTAGCTAACATAACACTAATCAAGACGTTCCTTTGTAATGTATTTAGTTTCTACAATGCTGCTCATCGGTAATAGTTGGCTAGGTATGGAACAATGGCGTCGCGGGGGACGGAAATAGCTGGCTAGCTAACCTCGATAATTACTAAACTACACAATTATCAAGCTATGACAAAGACAACTATGTAGCTAGCTAGCTAACACTGCACTAGTCAAATCGTTCCGTTGTAATGTATTAGTATCTACAGCGCTGCTAGTCGGTAACGATTGGCTAGCTAGCAAACCCACTAGCTAGCAGTGGGTTTGATGACTAGGTGTGTTGACTAAGTCTGGAGTCTGGACAAGGCGTCGCGTCGCGGCTGGCTAGCTAACCTCGATAATTACTCTAAACTACACAATTATCTTAGCTACAAAGACAACTATGTAGCTAGCTAGCTAACACTAACACTACACTAATCAAGTCGTTCCGTTGTAATGTAATAGTTTCTACAGTGCTGCTAGTCGGTAGAGGTTGGCTAGCTAGCAGTGTTGACTAGCTAGCAGCTAGCAGTGTTGACTACGTTAGGAGGACGAAAAAATAGTTAGCCTCGATAATTACTCTAAACTACACAATTATCTTTGATAGCTAAGAAAAATTGCTCAGATCAAACAAACCAAACCGTTGTAATGTAAAGAAGTGTAATATTACCTGTGGAGCAAAGCGAAGTGCGACTGCTCGCTCCGGACCGGAAGTGCAAATCTGGGGCCTGCCGGTGTAATTGCTAAACCATTTCTGACTGTACACTGTACTGCTTGTAGCGGGTTTTCTAATGTGTTAGTTCTAGTATATATGTTGAATATGCGATTACAGCCTCGAGTCTTCTTGGATATGACGCTACAATCTTGGCACACTTGTATTTGGGGAATTTCTCCCATTCTTCTCTGCAGATCCTCTCAAGCTCAATCAGGTTGGATGGGGAACATCGCTGCACAGCTATTTTCAGGTCCCTCCAGAGATGTTCGATCAGGTTCAAGTCCGGGCTGGGCCACTCAAGGACTTTCAGAGACTTATCTCGAAGCCACTCCTGTGTTATCTTGGTTGTGTGCTTAGGGTTGTTGGAAGGTGAACCTTCGCCCCATTCTGAGGACCTGTGTGCTCTGGAGCAGGTTTTCATCAAGGATCTCTCTGTACTTTGCTCTGTTCATCTTTACCTACCTTGAAAAACATCCTCACAGCATAATGCTGCCACCACCATGCTTCACCGTAGGTATGGTTCCATGGTTCCTCCAGACGTGAGGCTTGGTATTCAGGTCAAAGAGTTCAATCTCGGTTTCATCAGACCAGAGAATCTTGTTTCTCATAGTCTGAGAGTCCTTTAGGTGTCTTTTGGCAAATTCCAAGCGGGCATGTGCCTTTTACTGAGTAGTAGCTTCTGTGTGGCCACTCTTACCATAAAGGCCTGATTGGTGGAGTGTTGCAGAGATGGTTGTCCTTCTGGAAAGGTTCTCACATCTCCACAGAGGATCTCTGGAGCTCTGTCAGAGTAACCATTGGGTTTTTGGTCAACTCCCTGAACTAGGACCTTCTCCCCCGATTGCTCAGTTTGGCCAGGTGGCCAGCACAAGAGTCTTGGTGGTTCCAAACTTCTTCCATTTAAGAATGACGGAGGCCACTGTGTTCTTGGGGACCTTTAATACTGCAGACATATTATTGGTACCCTTCCTCAGATCTGTGCCTCAACATAATCCTGTCTCGGAGGTCTACAGACAATTCTTTCGACCTCATGGCCTGGTTTTTGCTTTGACATGCACTGTCAACTGTAAGACCTTTTATATAGACAGATGTGTGCCTTTCCAAATCATGTCCAATCAATTTAATTTACCACATGTGGACTCCAATCAAGTTTCAGAAACATCTCAAGGATGATCAATGGAAACAGGATGCACCTGAGCTCAATATCGAGTCTCATAGCAAAGCGTCTGAATACTAATGTAAATAAGGTATTTTTATCTTTAATACATTTCTAAAATGTGTTAACCTGTTTTCGCTTTATCATTATGGGTTATTGTTTGTAGATTGATGAGGAAAAAAATGTATTTAATCCATTTTAGATTAACGCTGTAATGTAACCAATGTGAAAATTCAAGGCGTCTAAATACTTTACGAATGCACTGTATAGTCAACAAGCAAAGTGGTCATGCTGTTTTTATGTGGCTGCTATGAAAGTGTGTTTGCATGTGATCAGGGGTGTATTCATTTCGCCGATTCATTAAAAAACTTTTCTGAAACAGAAGCAAATGGAACAGGGATAAATATACCTGCATTTTTTCAATCTAAACTCAAATTTGCAACTGTTGGACTAATGATTACACTCTAGAGTATGCAGGGCTGTATTGTGTCAATATCTGTCACCTTGATTACTCAAAATTCTCTCGAACTGTGCACCTACATTGTAAACTTGCATTCAATGGCTAGGTTGTAGCAACCTCATGATAGGTACAGGGAATATTGGAGTATCATGTAGTATCCTAAACCAATTGATGTTACATTGAGCTGGGTGAATGGAATATGAATGAGAGTCGTCCGTGCTGTATTATGCTGTATTAGAAATAAGGCCATGCTCATTAAAAAAAATTATCATCATCCCTCATCTTTAACGGCACCGACCGCCACTGATCCAGTGATAACTGAACATGCTGGAATAAAAAGAAGACAACATAAACACTGTATAGCTTATGCAAAGACACCCTTGTGGAGCAACCTGCTTTCTTGAGCTCACATTTAAATAGCTTTTCTGTAAATCATGTCAGCCTTGCATATATATATTTTTTTTATCCCAAAAGATCTTCTAGGGGGTACTTTTGAAACATTCTTTGGGGGAATATTCAAATATATTTTGCCTCTCAGGGTGATATCTTTTCTCCAGGCATGTTGCATTTTACTTCTATTGATAGTGCTTGTGCAGTGAATCTGCAGTGAGAAATGTGTCACACCTAGAGAGAGACATAGACACTAGCTAACTGGAGCACTGACATGAAATGTACGATATGTGATCGCATCCCAAATGACATATTGCATCCCAAAGTGCACTATACCAGAGCCATATGTTGGGAATAGGGTGATCCAAACTGCATGTTTGGATTACCATGCAGTAAGAACAAGAAGCTCCAGGTGTCCAACAGTATGGACACTGTAAACAACACAGTGTGTGTGACATTGTTGTTGTCAAATGTTGACAGATAATTATGTAACATTACCCAGAGCTGAAGAACCTGTCAAGGCCACAACTTAAACCCCTTATCTTCCCAGCCTATGGTTTCATCACAAATGTCACCAGTGTTACATTTTACACTCTTTTTTTAGTCTTAGTCATTTTGAGAAAATATCATTAAGATTTAGTTACATTTCTGTCATTTGAATAATGATTTAGTCTAGTTATTGTCAATGACAGTAGGCCATCTTAGTCAACTAAATGCCCTTTCATTTTGGTCACATTACATTTGTATTGCCTCATTGACCTATAGTAAATATAAATCACTGACTCCCATGTGCACAAACATACTGTACATACCCTTGTCCTACAAACATATTTTTCTACTAATCACCAGTCCTGGCAACCCATCCTTACGCAAACCTGGACTTCATCAGCTCCCTGATTCATTCCCCTTTGTATAGCACTCCGTTGTTATCACCCACAAGGCAATATTTTGTAATGTAAATGCAGGGAGTTAGGAAGCAAGTGTAGTTAGTGAGTTTAGTGATATATTGTTTATGTTTCCATGTTTAGACGCTTTTCTTGTTTCGTATCGTTCAATGTCCTCTGTCATTAAACTCACCAACTGCACTTGCATCCTGACTCCCTGCATCTACGTTACAGACAAACGTCTATATACTGAACAAAAATATAAATGCAACATGTAAAGTGTTGGTCCCATGAATCATGAGCTGAAATAAAAGCTTCCAGAAATGTTCCATACGCACAAACAGCATATTTCTTTAAAATGTTGTGCACAAATGTGTTTACATCGCTGTTAGTGAGCATTTCTCCTTTGCCAAGATAATCCATCCACCTAACAGGTGTGGCATATCAAGAAGCTGATTAAACCAGCATGATCATTACACAGGTGCAACTTGTGCTGGGGACAATAGAAGGTGTGGTGACTAATTTCTGTATTACCAAATGAGGAGAAACAAACTTCACACACAAGTCAGAGTTATACTTAAACTACATTTATAATAATAAGAGCTTTGCAATAGCATTGACTTTCAATGATGCACCATTTCTAATGAACCATTGAAAAGTGACAACACAAAAGTACAAAGATCTTTTATAGCCAAGATACACCCCTCTCAACCTATATGACGAACAACAGATACATAGAATGGTCACAAGGTTAGGATTTGTATGAAAGGTATCTATAATACATAGCAGACAGCAACTGCTGTGTCAACAGTTTTCATTGTAAAGACCAGTGTCTGGTCCTCCTACTCCAAACTGGAACCGTCTCTCCCTGGTACGATATAGAACAGAACCATTAGCTCATGTTTTCTGGAATGCTCTTTAGGCTTTATTACCCAAAGACATTGTAAATCTCCTCTGTCAGTGCTATCTCATAGAGGCCCTCCTCAGTAGAACACACACACAATAGTTAACAGAATACTCTATTCTGTCGAATAAAACAACCATTATAATGCAATACAAGCATTATAACATAATCTTGCAATTTCCACGACAAAGGCCACTCTAAAATGTGCAGTTTTGTCACACAACACAATGCCACATATGTTTCAAGTTTTGAGGAAGTGTGGAATTGACATGCTGACTGCAGGAATGTCCACCCGAGCTGTTGCCAGATAATTTAATCTTCATTTCTTGACCATAAGCCACCTCCAACGTCGTTTTAGAGAATATACCAGTACGCCCAACCAGCCTCACAACCGCAGACCAGGTATAACCACGCCAGCCCAGGACCTCCACATCCGGCTTCTTCACCTGCGGGATCGTCTGAGACCAGCCACCCCGACAGCTGATGAAACTGAGGAGTGTTTCTGTCTGTCACCTTCTCCGGAGTTAGCAGATTTTTACTTGATAGCTACCTACACAAATAGCTAGCTAGAACATAGTGTTAAGATTAAAATTCATAAAAAAGATTTAAAAGCAATACAAATGAAAGGTACAAAACCTTTCAGTAGAGAATCAATTAATCTGGTTTACAAATCATTAAAATCCAGATGGAAAATATTTACACAAGAAGCAACCTAATATTACACAGTCAAACTCTCAGTCATTTAGTAAGTTCACCATTCTGCCATTCTCACTGTTAAACATTGCACAGTGTTCAACACAAAGGCTCTTTATGTCATCATTTGATCTGATCAGTCAACGCCAATGTTTTGTAAAGTAATCTGGTATCATTTCATTTCAACCCAACCTGCTTTTGTGGAGAAAAACTAATTCTGATTGTCTGGGCCTGGCTCCCAAGTGGGTGGGCATATGCAGTCCCAGGCCCTCCTATGGCTGCGCCCCTGCCCAATCATGTGAAATCCATAGATTAGGACCTAATCTATTTATTTAAATTGATTGATTTCCTTATATGAACTGTAACTCAGTAAAATCTTTGTCATTGTTGCATGTTGCATTTATATTTTTGTTCAATATAACAATTATCTGGCCATGCAAATTCCTAATTCAGCCTATATAGATATTGCACATTACATAAAAAACAAACAGACATACACAAGTACAGAGAGAAAAAAAGAGAGCGATAGAGAGAGTAGCACAATCACCAGATGTTGACGCAAAGTAGTCTGGGTTGCACCTCGGTCACTTGGTCGTGTCATTGCCATTGTTATCAACGTTCCACAGACGCCACAGCCATATTGATGTCCAAAAGTAGAACGGGGGCTAATGACTTTGAAACAGAGCTAATGACAATTTCATCAAATAACTACAAATTGAGTCCCAAGTCCCCTGTGCTTGAGTCCGAGTTACCGACGGTCGAGTCATGAGTCGAGTCACAAGTCCCTATGGCTGAAGTCCTGAGTACCCGTTCTTGATTCCTGGTGCAAGTGCTCAAGATTAAGTCACACTGACAAGCTCTGCATGGTCAATCCGAATTCTGAAGTGGCCATACAGCATTTACTGAGATGAGTCAGGGCTTTCATAGTTCTTGCACTTAGCTGAGCAGAGGAGAGCTATTGTGAAGGAAGTTGAGTTTGTGTTTATACAGGACATACCGTCTCCACCTACCGTCAACCAATCATGTCAATGCGGAGCGATACGGAGCCCTTCGTATTATTACAAAATTGGAGAGGCGCACAACGATGTGGTACGGAGCTTGATTTGGCCTCTGCATGCCTCAGGAGGCTCCGCAATTCATTCACACCCTCCATCCGAAGACTCCGACTACATTTTCAAATCAAGCATGATTTGGCTTTTACTCAAAATAAAGTTATTTACACAGTCAGATATAGTGTAGTGGCAAGAGGGATTTTGTCAAATTGTTTGCTATCCATTTTGCTTTAAATTTCTGTGCTATCAAATGTTTGCATATAGGCTACAAGTAATGATACCAGGGCCACGTTCAGTTGCAAAACGTTCTTGAACGTTGCAGATAGAAACCATGAATAGAGCCGACATTATTCCTTATTCAGCATGTTAGAGAAGCATGTTCTTTCTACATAGCATATTTGTAACTGAACGCTCTAATACGTTGCGTCCTACTAAGGGAATGTACGTTATTTATAGTGAGGGATCCTTGGAGAAAATCGGATCTCTCTGAAATTAAAATGGATGGCCTTACCTAAAGTAAAATATATTTTTTACACCGACCCTCCCTGAATGCTTAAAAAAAACAACTGACCCTGCCCTATACCCAAAATAATAATTAAAACATAGCGGATAGCGGAGAACATGCCTAACCTTTACCTTCACTCAAATCAAATCAAATGCTATTTTTCACATGAGCCAAATACAACCTTACAATAAAATGCTTACTTACAAGCCCTTAACCAACAATGCAGTTTTAAGAAAAAAAGTGTTAAAGTATTTACAAAAATAAACTGAAATAAAAAATTAGGGTGGGGGGGACAATGCAAATACTCAGAGTAGCCATTTGATTAACTGTTGAGGAGTCTTATGGCTTGGGGGTAGAAGCTGTTAAGCATTTTGGACATAGGCTTGGCACTCCGGTACCGCTTGCGGTGCGGTATTATCGATGAGAATGGGGGTGTGCTCAGTCCTCCTTTTTCTGTAATCCACAATCATCTCCTTTGTTTTGATCACGTTAAAAGAGGTTGTTGTCCTGCCACCACACTGCCAGGTCTCTGACCTCCTCCCTGTAGGCTGTCTCATCAATGTCGGTGATCAGGCCTACCACTGTTGCGTCATCGGCAAAATTAATGATGGTGTTGGAGTCAGGCTTGGTCATGCAGTCATGGGTGAACAGGGAGTACAGGAGGGGACTGAGCACGCACCCCTGAGGGGCCCCCGTGTTGAGGATCAGCGTGACAGATGTGCTGTTACCTACCCTTACCACCTGGGGTGGACCGTCAGGAAGTCCAGGATCCAGACCAGAGCCTTAGACATTCAGTTTTAGAAACGGTTCTTTGATTTCTAAGCGTTACATGGCAAAGTAGCCAGAAGGTTGTGGATTTGCAGACCACCACAGACAAGCACTGCATGAATCTGTAAAAGCATTGCATGAATCTATCGTCGTATTTGCGGTCCGATAATTAATTAACTAATTCTATGTCATTTTACATAACTGGAGATAAGCATAATCTTTTTTTCACTACCACAACATAGTATGACAATGAATGAGCGCATGCTCCAGCACCAGAGACGCTTTGATTTCTATACAGGGTATTGTTAAAAAAATAGTCTAGGTTTAGAACAGTGCAAAACTATCATTTTCTAATTCATTCTATTTCATACCATGATATTGTTGTTACAAAATAGATGTGCATTGACTGAGTAGGGCACGGGAATATAACAGCATCTGCTCGGCTAAATTAACAAATAATAATATAGCCTAAATAATTTACATTCATTCCTTCTTGGGCTACCTGGCTTGCTCCTGACTGATTTAGAGTTAGTATGTTGCTTAATTACGGCGCTCCCTCACTTTTTACAAATTGAGAATACACCAGGCTGCATGGAAGAATCTTCAGTACCAGTCAAAAGTTTGGACACACCTACTCATTCAAGGTTTTTTCTTTTTTTTTTACTATTTTCTACATTATAGAATCAAAGTGAAGACATCAAAACTATGAAATAACACGTGGAATAATGTAGTAACTGAAAAAGTGTTAAACATATTCTTCAAAGTAGCCACCCTTTGCCTTGATGATAGCTTTGTACACTCTTGGCATTCTCTCAACCAGCTTCACCTGGAATGCTTTTCCAACAGTCTTGAAGGAGTTCACACATATGCTGAGCACTTGTTGGCTGCTTTTCCTTCACTCTGCAGGCCAACTCATCCCAAACCATCTCAATTGGGTTGAGGTAAGGTGATTGTGGAGGCCAGGTCATCTGATGCAGCACTCCATCACTCTCCTTCTTGGTGAAATATCCCTTACACAGCATGGAGGTGTGTTTTGGGTCATTTTGCTGTTGAAAAACAAATGATAGTCCCATTAAGTGCAAACCAGATAGGATGGCGTAATGCCGGTTAAGTGTGCCTTGAATACCAAATAAATCACCAACAGTGTCACCAGCAAAGCACACCACACCATCACACCTCCTCCTCCATGCTTCACGATGGGAACCACACATGCAGAGATCATCCGTTCACACAGTGGTTGGAACCAAACATTTCAAATTTGGACTCATCAGACCAAAGGACATATTTCCACTGGTCTAATGTCCATTGGTCATGTTTCTTGGCCCAAGTAAGTCTCTTCTTATTATTGGTGTCCTTTAGTAGGGGTTTCTTTGCAGCAAACTGTAACTGTGCTGTTGTCAGCAATTTAATTACGCTTTTTTTGCAGACATTTACTGACACAGACATATTCATCGGGTGTTGAGTGTTCGGACAGTTGTCAGAGCGAATTTACCAGCTACGTCTATCGACAGTTGTCACATTGACATCATGAACATTCTATTGAAATGGTTACTTGCAAACTGGTGTCTTTTGTTTAGACATGTAGCTAGCTGGCTAAACAATGAACCAAAATCACAACTCATAACATTACTTTCCTGCATGAATCTGCAGTTAGCTAAACCAACCAGGTTCAATGTTAGCTAGCTAACGTTAGGTTATAACTAGCAATGCAAATGGCTTTGAGATACGAATAATATTACTACATATATCATACAGGTAACGTTAGCCAGCGATCCAGCCAGCTAACGTTAGCTAGCTACCTAACAGTACACTTTAACTTGAAATGAAAACGACTTTCTGACAAAATTAGAAATGTGTTATATCTGAAAATGTAGCTAGCTAGACTATCTTACTGTCACGACTTCTACCGAAGTCGGTTCCCCTCCTTGTTCGGGCAGTGTTCGGTGGTCGACGTCAACGGTCTTCTAGCCATCGCCAATCCATTTTTCATTTTCCATTTGTTTTGTCTTGTTTTCCCACACACCTGGTTTTCATTCCCTCATTACGTGTTGTGTATTCAACCCTCTGTTCCGCCCATTTTCTTTGTGTGGTATTGTTTGTTTGTAAGTGCTTGTGCACATGTTGACTGGTGCGTGTCAGGTTTTGTACCCAAGTTGTTATTTTCTTGATGCCGTTGGTTTTGGAATTATTAAACTGCTCCGGCTATTACCTAGTTCTGCTCTCCTGCGTCTGACTTCCCTGCCACCAGTTACGCACCCCTTACACTTACTTGTATAAATGGATGGACGTTCTCTGTCACAGATGCCATGGTTGCCTTAGTTTGAAGATGTAATCCGGAGACAGGTGTTTTATACAACAGCCTGTGTGTTCTCTTTTTTGACTCCCTCTGTATTAACAATCAAAGGCCAGAATTTTCTCCTTAACTTTCATGCTCTAATTCCACCAGGCCTTCCACTGATTTCAAAACTCGGTCCTCCAGAAACTGGAGAGTAACACTGAAATCTTTCAAAATAAGCCGCATTAGAAAGGATTATCTACAAATACTGACCAGTTCATTTTACAGACAGAAGCATGCTACATGGCAGACCAATCCGAACTCATCTCTCGGCATGTTCATCCTATCCATTATCTCAGCCAATCATGGCTAGCGGGAAGGTTCCTGACTTTTCCATGGCTAAACCAACTAGGCTTGTAATTTAACAATTTTATTCGCATTTACAGATGGCATACACGTGTTATTAAGGCACATGAAAGTTCACATGTTTCAGAAGGCATTTCAGACAAAAAACACATTTTGATGAAAATAAGTTCAAATATAAATGATTCTCCTAGCAGTAAGGCCAAATACACATTTTCAACAAAAATGTTTATACTTAAGGGGTCTTGAAATTCTAAATCAAATAGCAAAATGATCCTTGGTATGACCTTCTTAAAACAATTACATATAGCTTTGTAGACCCCCCCACCCCCTGCCTCCTGTATGGGTTTAATCGACCTCATGAGGAATACCGTCCCATCCAGGTGATTTACTTTTATTCATACTATCCAATGCCCTTTTATGAGTTCATTGAGAGAGATGTGGGCCACCAGTGAGGTGGCTTCCTCTGTTGAGGGAAGAGGAGTTTTTAATTATTTTAGAAAGGACTTAGTCTGGCTTGGTGTGGGTTTGCAATTAGAGGTGTACAGTTCTTTATAGAAGCGGGATAAACTTTTAATGATTAACTTGGGTTGTGATAATATTTCCCCTGTTTGATTCAATAGTTCCTATATCAACTAATTGATCATTACTGCATAACTTGTTGGCCAGTAAAATTGGATGATTACCATGGAAGTAATGTTTGAGTCTAACTCGATGGATGGAAAATTCTGCTCTCTGTCTTATCAATAAATTAAGTTCTGTCTTGACTTTGGAAAGAGTCTGAGAAGAGTGTTTGTTGAGAATGCTTTAAGACAGTTTACAACATTTCCAAATCTGATATTGTGATTTATTCAACCCAGATGTAAATGGAGTTGCATTATTTTTAATAAAACCTTTGGTGGCATCCCATAGAATCCGAGGGTCATTGACTGAATTTTTTATGATTATTATGAATTAATTTAGTTAAATTTCAAATTGATCACAGAATGTAGGATTTTGTAGTAATTAAACTTTGAAACATCATCTTGTGGCTCTTTTAGGAGATCCTGAAATTTGATGTTGGCTGTCGTAGGCGTGATGGTCAGACAAAACCATACATTACATGGCCAAAAGTATGTGGGCAACCCTTCAAGTTAGTGGATTCTGCTATTTCAGCCACATCCGTTGCTGACAGGTGTATAAGATCGAACACACAGCAGGTCAACTGTAAGTGCTGCTATTGTGAAATGGAAACGTCTAGGAGCAACAACGGCTCAGCCGCGAAGTGGTAGGCCACATAATCTCACAGAATGGGATCGCCAAGTTCTGAAGTGCGTAGCGCATAAAAACGTCTGTCCTCGGTTGCAACACTCACTACCGACTTCCAAACTGTCTTCCTTTAGTATATAATGTTCATCGAGAAATGTTCATCGGGAGCTTCATGAATTGGGTTTCCATGGCCGAGCAGCCACACACAAGCCTAAGATCACCATGTGCAATGCCAAGCGTTGGCTGGAGTGGTGTAAAGCTTGGAGCCATTGCCCTCTGAGGCAGTGAAATGATCTGGAGTGATGAATCACGCTTCACCATTTGGCAGTCCGACGGAAGAATCTGGGTTTGACGGATGCCAGGAGAACGCTACCTGCCTGAATGCATAGTGCCAACTACAATTTGGTGGAGAAGGAATAATGGTCTGGGGCAGTTTTTTATGGTTTGGTCGAGGCCCCTTTGTTCCAGTGAAGGGAAATTTTAACGCTACATCATACAATGACATTCTAGACGATTCTGTGCTCCAACTTTGTGACAACAGTTTGGGGAAGGCCCTTTCCTGTTTCAGAATGACAATGCCCCTGTGCACAAAGCGAGGTATATACAGAAATGTTTGTCGAGATCAGTGTGGAAGAACTTGACTGGCCTTCACAGAGCCCTGACCCCATCGCCCAACATCAGTGCCCCACCTCACTAATTCTCTTGTGGCTGAATGGAAGCAAGTCCCTGCAGCAATGTTCCAACATCTAGTGGAAAGCCTTCCCAGAAGAGTAGAGGTTGTTTTAACAGCAGGGGGACCAATTCCATATTAATGCCCATGATTTTGGAATGAAATGTTCAACAAGCAGGTGTCCACATACTTTTGAACAGGTAGTATATGTCGAATTTCCATTTTCTTGACTACAGAAAATAAAGGTGTAGATAATAGTATGAAATACATTTGTGAGAATGATTTATGCCAGTTTGAGTAGAAAGTGTACTCTTTTGTTTAGCATTATGTACTCGCCGGGAATCAATGAGGTTGCAATCAGAGTATGCTGGAGAGCCTTGGTTGCGTGTGGATTGTAGTTGGTTTTATTAGATTTGTCCCGCATATCCAAAATGGCATTCATGTCTGTTCCAATAACCAGATGGAATTCAGTTAATGAAAAAAAAAAATGCTGTTCAGAGAATCAAAAAAGATCATATGAATTTGGAACGTACACATTATTATAGGCAATTTTCTTTCCATTATGGATACATTTAAGGAAAGGTATTCTGCCTTTTTGGTCTTCGCCTTTACCCAAGATGTTAATTTTGAGTTGTTATGTATCATTATGATTCCACATTTAGTTTTGTTTGGGGCTGAGAAAAAAAGCCAGTTTGTACAAATGGTTCTCTATTCTATGTGGGTCCTTTTGGAGCAGGTGTGTTTCTTGAAGCATTGCTATTTCAACATGGTTTCTTGCCAGGATATCAAGACAGCTGGAAAATTAAATAGGACAGTTTAGACCTTAGAAATTCTAAGAGAGAATAACTAGCTGTCACGGATCCCCCGGTTCTGCTGCTCATTCCATTCACCAGCTCCGGAGGTCTACGTCACTGGCTTTCTAGGCGTCACTGAACTGGATTTATTACCACCAACCCCGAACTGTCTTGTCTCATTACGCACACCTGTTTCCCATTCCCCCTGATTAGTATGTTATATATGTGCCCTCTGTTCCCCATTGTCCTTGTCGGTTATTGTTCCCATGTCCGTTGGTCTTGTGAGTACCTGTGCGTTGTTGTGTCGGCTTTCGTGCTACATGTATTGTGCACTTGGTATTTTGGGTCTCGTCCCGTGTAATTATTAGAGGTTAAATCTCCCTCTTTTGTTTGGGTTACATCCCTGTGTATTTTATATACGTGATTGTTTTGGGCTTCGTCCCCGTGCCTTTTTCATGACATGTTGTATTTTTGGGTGGAGTAATAAAACACCCCGTTACGTATTCCTGCGCCTGTCTCTGATCATTCTTCAATGTGACACTAGCATTGCCATTGTAAAAAAAAGAAGAAAAAAAAAGATTTATTAATGTTCTTTAGCGTTAATAAGCCCATGGATGTGAAACAAAGCGAGAACCCAACCATTTGAAAGGAAGAAATAAAGTAGGCTAAACAGTCAAAGGGTGGCTGTAGGAGCAATGGCTCTTCATCCATCATCCTCATTACTATTAGCAATATGGTCTAAATTACCCTAAACAATGTACCCTCAATTTGAATTAAGCATGTACTGTATGTCCTCTGTACTAAAAAATAAATAAGAGGCTATGTGCAAGAAATGCAGTTTCATCTAGCTCTTCACAATAATGAATCACGGACTCTAGGCCAAGTCCTACCTGGGAGATAAATTCCACAGCGTAAACGGAGGGATACAGCCATAAAAGGAATTGAGTGGTAGCCCATAAAGGACTGGCCATCTATCCTAAGCCCATAGCCATGCTGTAGCCCCACAAAGAAGCCACCCCATTCTGTATGGCACTTCAATATATTGTTCATTAATTGGCATGGCGTCAACATTGTCTAAATGTCCTGGACCATAAGCAATATAATTATGGAGTCCAATGTTCAGTAACAATAAATGTTCATTTTACCCAGTTGAGGGGGTGTCCTCATCAGACTTATGCTGAAGGCAGCATCACAGCCATAGGCCAGGCTGCATGATTGTGCGTGGATAGCAGTGGCGATATTAGCATGTAAATCTTGGTGGGGCAAACTCCCCCAAAAAATGTTTTGATGCATGCCAGCATAGTCACTACACAACACTAAACAATACATTCGTTGCACTATAACGGTGACAAACAGTGCACACAAACTGTTAGGGCCTACATAAAGCTTTCCCAACACCTTACCACTGGCAATCAGCGGAGCCATGTCTGGCAGCGAAACAGATAATTCAGCCTCATTTACTGCCTTTAAAAAAAACATACTGTAGCTCACTTGCTTAACACCTCTTCAGGATCTGCCCCTTTTTTTATTGCCTAAAATGACATACCCAAATCTTACTGCCTGTAGCTCAGGACCTGAAGCAAGGATAGCCTACGTTAGCTTAACTGTCCCATGGGGGGGGGGGGGCACCAATCCTGTAGAGCAGGTATTCCCAAATTGGGGTGATATGCCCTCAGGGGTACGCAAAATAAAAATGTGATTCACTTTTTTTTTTAAACTGTCCATCTATATTTTCCAACGGGGCTATTAATTTGGTTATTTTCTCGCCTGAGTAGCCTCATTTCACTGCCAAATATAAAATTAAACCATCCAGTGTTCAGCGAAATAACAACACAATGTCAAATACAGGTAGCCTAGTCAAATAATTAACATCCAATCACATTAACCATTACTCTCTCGCGGGAATTCCACTAATGGTCCGCATGTAGCCAAACGTAGCTGCTGCTAATTCCGTTTGCTAGAAAATGGATAAATGGTAAAATAAAATAAGGCCCGCGTCCATAGACACATACCAGCTCTACTGGTAGTATTGCATCTACCAGCAGTACTGGACCTGTCGACGACACAAGTTGTTCTGCTTCCACGAGCACATCCAATGCTATTATCAGTAATTCTACATTTGTTGTTCACTTATATTGGGAGTAGTGCCTTTCCTCAGCCACAGAGTTATATGTGCAAAAGTACTATCTCACAACTTGATGAAACTTTCACTCTTGCGCAGACATTTAGAAACAAAACATGCCAATTTGAAAAATAAGCCACAGGTGTTTTTTTTTGCGAGAATTAAGATGACTTTCGAGTAGTAAGACATGTATAAAAGCAACAGATACCATTAATAAGAAGGGGCTAGAAACTTCTTATATAGTGAGATACTGAGTGGCTAGAACAGGCAAGTCCCATACTATTGTGGAGGACTTAATTCTTCCTGCTGCCTCGGATATGGCTGGGACAATGCTGGGGGAAAAGGCCAAAAAAAACTATACAGACAATGCCTTCATCAAACACTGTTTCACGACACGTCAGTGACATGGCAGGAGATGTTTTGAAACAATTATGGCTTCGCATGCAAGCCAGGGATTTCTATACATTACAGCTGGATGAGTCAACAGATGTGGTGGGCCTGGCACAGCTCCTGGTATATGTCTGTTACGTTATGGGGGGTCAATTAAGGAAGACATCCTCTTCTGGAAACCAGGACAACTTGACAGGATATTTTTAAAGTACTGGACAGCTTTGTGACATCAAATGGACTTTAGTGGTCAAGATGTTATCTGTACTGATTGCGCAAAAGCCATGACAGGGAGACACAGGGGAGTGGTAACATGCGTGCAAGCAGTTGCTCCCGACACCACTTGGGTACAGGGAATGCCTGACAGCTTGAAAGACGTTTTGGACATGTTTTGGCCACTACAGTGAAAATGGTTAACTCTGTTAAAAACTTCTTAAGGCTAGGAGCAGTATTTTGACGTCCGGATGAAAAGCATGTCCAAAGTAAACTGCCTGATACTCAGGCCCAGAAGCTAGGATATGCATATAATTGGTAGATTTGGGTAGAAAACACTCTAAAGATTCTAAAACTGTTAACATAATGTATGTGAGTATAACAGAACTGATCTGGCAGGCAAAACCCCGAGGACAAACCATCCAGGGGGAAAAAAAATTAGGTCATAGGATTTTCCAATGGTTTTCTATGGGATACCCTTATTATTAGGAACCTGGTTGCAGTTCCTATGGCTTCCACTAGATGTCAGTCTTTAGAAATTGGTCGATGTTTTTCTTTTTGGTGCGCTTGAACAGGAGCGCGCCTCATGTTCTTTTTCTTCGGTATTGGAAACAGATTATCCAGTCTCGATTATTTACATTTTAGGATACCTGAGGTTGGATTAGGAATGTTGTTTGAAATGTTTGGACCAAGTTTACAGGTAACTTATTAGATACTTTGTAGTCATGTTGGGCAAGTTGGAACCGGTGTATTTCTGAAATCAAACGCGCCAAATAAATGGACATTTTGGGGATATAAAGAAGGAATTTATCAAACAAAAAAATCATTCATTGTGTCACTGAGACATTTGGGATTGCAAAAATAAGATCTTCAAAGGTAAGGCATTTATTATATCGTTATTTCTGACTTTTGTGTCACACCTGCCTGGTTGAAAAATGATTTTCATGTGTTTGTATGCAGGGCGCTGTCCTCAGATAATCGCATGGTCTGCTTTCGCCGTAAAGCCTTTTTGAAAACTGACACAGCAGCTGGATTAACAAGAAGTTAAGCTTTATTTTGATGTATTACACTTATATTTTTGTGAATGTTGAATATTGATATTTCTGTAGTTTGAATTTGGCGCTCTGCAATTTCACTGGATGTTGTCAAATTGATCCCGCTAAAGGGATTGGCGCGTGAAGGGATCACTAAGAGGTTATTAAAGCAAGGCCCCTGAACTCTGGTGTACTTTCTGCACTATGCAATGATATGGGCAGCGACCATGTAACGCTTTTACAACATACAGAAGTGCGTTGGTTATCAAGGGGCAAAGTATTGACACGTTTTTTTTAATTGAAAGACAAGCTTAAAGTTTTCTTTACTGACCATAATTTTCACTTGTCTGAGCGCTTGCATGATGAGATGCTCACATGACTGGCCTATCTGGGTGATGTGTTTTCTCACCTGAATGATCTGAATCTAGGATTACAGGGACTTTCCGCAACTATATTCAATGTGCGGGACAAAATTGAGGCTATGATTAAGTTGGAGCTCTTCTCTGTCTGCATTAACAAGGACAACACACAGGTATTTCCATCACTGTATGATTTTTTTGTGTGCAAATTAATTCAAGCTTACGGACAATGTCAAACGTGATATAGCAAAGCACCTGAGTGAGTTGGGTGTGTAATTACGCAGGTACTTTCCCGAAATGGATGACGCAAACAACTTGATTCGTTATTCCTTTCATGTCCTGCCTCCAGTCCACTTCCCCTTATCTGAACAAGAGAGCATCTTTGAAATTGCAACAAGCGGTTCTGTGAAAATTGAATTTAATCAGAAACCACTGACAGATTTCTGGATTGGGCTGCGCTCAGTGTCCTGCCATGGCAAATCGCGCTGGTAAGACACTGATGCCCTTTGCAACCACTTACCTATCTGAGAGTGGATTCTCGGCCCTCACTAGCATGAAAACTAAATACAGGCACAGACTGTGTGTGGAAAAGACTGAGACTCCAATACAACCCAATATTGCAGAGTTATGTGCAGCCTTTCAAGCACACCTTTTTTCATTAACCTGTGGTGAGTTATTCACAATTTCCGATGAACAAATAAGGTTGTATATGTAAGATGGTTAAATAAAGAGCAAAATGATTGATTATTATTATATTATTATTTATGCCCTGGTCCTATGAGCTCTTTCTCACTTCCCACGAGCCGGGTTGTGACAAACTCACACTCATTCTTATGTTTAATAAATGTATCATATTGTGTGTGTGTGTGTGTGTGTGTGTGTGTGTGTGTGTGTGTGTGTGTGGCAGGCTTACAATGATGGCAAAAACATTTCAGAGTGTGCTGACCCTGGTGCTAGAGGGGGTACACAGCTGGAGGTTGAATGTTTGAAGGGGTACGGGACCATAAAAAGTTTGGAAGCCACTGCTGTAGAGGTTTTAAACAAATGTGGTTTCTACTGATAATTGAGATGAACAAACTATGGCATAAGGGGACAACGAGCAGATAAGAGGCAATCTGTAATTTTAATTAAGACATTAATGAGCGAACTTAGGTGGACGTAGTCAATAAAACAATTTGTCCAGCACTTTTGAAATGTACAGTGACAGATTTCAGAACATAGGCCATTCTTACAGTATTCTCCCTATACACCAAGTCAGAACCGTAGGATAAATAAAGGGGATTATAAGCAGACAATGAAAGCTCTTACAATATTCGATGATGACGTTTCTCTAAAACAGGCTATAGGCTAAATGTGCACCACCAAGTCAGAACAGCAGGATAAGTTATGAGGGGAAATTGGAGCAAATCATTAGGGTGAGGCACATGGGCTATTAACAATTTACTACACAACATTCACTTAGTATTACTTTCTTAGCTACAGTATACATATCTCCCTGGAATATTACATCATTTATGCAGCAGCATACAATACATTTTTGGACTCCTCTTGTTGTGCTGTGCTTACTTGAACAGGAAGGCGGCATGGCGGTCCTTTGTGGCAAATTTTGTCGTCAAACTTTGTCCTCAAAGTCTGGCATTCTCTGGATTTATGGTGATTTCAAGACAACTGAGTCGAATCATGAAGTCAGTGATATTCAGGTCGGAGTTGTAGAAAGGCCCGAGTTCCTGACTTGGAAATCCGAGTTGGATGACCGTTCAAAACTTATTTTCCCAGTCGTAGCTAGTATTTTTCCAAGTTCCCAGTTGTCTTGAACTCACTGAAGTTTGAGATTTCCCATTTCTGAGTTTCCGATTGTTTTGAACGCGGCAGAAGTCATGCTGAATTGACAGCATGGCCAATGTTGAATGTTTGTCATTTTAAGCTTGGTAAACTCAGATTTGGACCACACACCCACTCCACTGAATAGCAGGCTAGTGATTGCTTTGCAATGCTTGCAGTTAGCCACTGATTCCTTCTAAACCACTCATTGTTGAATTTGCGATTTCCAACTTGTTGTGTAAAGTTTTTGTCCAATAGCCAATGAGCACCACTACATTTGATCTATAATTTCCCTTTATAATTTATTTTCATATGACAAGGATTGGAAAGGATTTGCCAGTATATTGTTGACTTGATTCATGAAGACTGCTAGCTAAGATTTTGAAAGTATGATGTTGACACGATCAGTCCAATCAAAGCTACGGTACATATAACGTCATTTGGTAATTTTATCTGTGGCCAATGACCTTAAGCCTTCTAGGATGGGCATTTCCAATGTACAGTGGGGGGAAAAAAGTACTTGATCTCCTGCTGATTTTGTACGTTTGCCCACTGACAAAGAAAGGATCAGTCTATAATTCGAATTGATAGGTTTATTTGAACAGTGAGAGACAGAATAACAACAAAAATATCCAGAAAAACACATGTCAAAAATGTTATAAATTGATTTGCATTTAAATGAGGGAAATAAGTATTTGACCCCCTCTCAATCAGAAAGATTTCTAGCTCCCAGGTGTCTTTTATACAGGTAACGAGCTGAGATTAGGAGCACACTCTTAAAGGGAGTGCTCCTAACCGCAGATTGTTACCTGTAAAAAAGACACCAGTCCACAGAAGCAATCAATCAATCAGATTCCAAACTCTCCACCATGGCCAAGAACAAAGAGCTCTCCAAGGATGTCAGGGACAAGATTGTAGACCTACACAAGGCTGGAATGGGCTACAAGACCATCGCCAAGCAGCTTGGTGAGAAGGTGACAACATTTGGTGCGATTATTCGCAAATGGAAGAAACACAAAAGAACTGTCAATATCCCTCGGCCTGGGGCTCCATGCAAGATCTCACCTCGTGGAGTTGCAATGATCATGAGAACGGTGAGGAATCAGCCCAGAACTACACGGGAGGATCTTGTCAATGATCTCAAGGCAGCTGGGATCATAGTCACCAAGAAAACAATTGGTAACACACTACGCCGTGAAGGACTGAAATCTTGCAGCGCCCGCAAGGTCCCCCTGCTCAAGAATACATATACATTCCCGTCTGAAGTTTGCCAATGAACATCTGAATGACTTAGAGGACAACTGGTGAAAGTGTTGTGGTCAGATGAGACCAAAATGGAGCTCTTTGACATCAACTCAACTCGCCGTTTTTGGAAGAGGAGGAGGAATGACCCCAAGAACACCATCTCCACCATCAAACATGGAGGTGGAAACATGCTTTGGGGGAGTTTTTCTGCTAAGGGGACAGGACAACTTCACCGCATCAAAGGGACGATGGACGGGGCCATGTATCGTCAAATCTTGGGTGAGAACCTCCTTCCCTCAGCCAGGGCATTGATAATGGGTCGTGGATGGGTATTCCAGCAATGATCCAAAACACACGGCCAAGGCAACAAAGGAGTGGCTCAAGAAGAAGCACATTAAGATCCTGGAGTGGCCTATCAGCCAGTCTCCAGACCTAATCCCATAGAAAATCTGTGGAGGGAGCTGAAGGTTCGAGTTGCCAAACGTCAGCCTTGAAACCTTAATGACTTGGAGAAGATCTGCAAAGAGGAGTGGGACAAAATCCCTCCTGAGATGTGTGCAAACCTGGTGGCCAACTACAAGAAACGTCTGACCTCTGTGATTGCCAACAAGGGTTTTGCCACCAAGTACTAAGTCATGTTTTGCAGAGGGGTCAAATACTTATTTCCCTCATTAAAATGCAAATCATTTTATTACATTTTTGACATGCGTTTTTCTGGTTTTTTTGTTGTTATTCTGTCTCTCACTGTTCAAATAAACCTACTATTAAAATTATTGACTGATCATTTCTTTGTAAGTGTGCAAATGTACAAAATCAGCAGGGGATCAAGTACTTTTTTACCCCACTGTAACTCTATAGCAGCACCCAAGGGGCTTGAATTTCCGAGCTCTCCCATAGATTTTGCGGTGACGTAGTGTCCCCATGAGTGACAGAACACTGAGCCAATCGTGGTGCAACTGGAGAACATTATCAATCTCTACGCTTCGTAGTTTCTGCTAGCTGCCCCACCACCAGAGAAAGCACTGAGCTAGGCTCAAACACCTGCATTTTGGAGCTGCCTTACTCAAGAAATCACTTTTTTATGTGACCTGTAATAATGTCAAAATAACATTCAAAACAGGCAACAACAAAAAACTATTCTGCCCTGAATGACTCGTCACCACTGGTGGAGAGCATACCTAAATATTAAGCTAGTCAAATTGGGGTTAGCCTAGATCTGTTGGCTTGTCCCCTTGTGTGTTGGGCTTGAAGTGATTCTCGAAGTTTTGAGCCTCCCTGGAAAACGTGTTGTATTCTGTAAGGTCAAGATGAGTTTTGCCAGGTGGATGAAGCTGCATCATCGGTTTAACTTGAGTAGCTGGGATCTCACCTCGTTTCAGTAGTTCGGCACTAAGATCTGGGTAGATGCTGATCCTCTTCTCCACATATGTCAGAGCACCTGATTCCCCTGTGAGGCGAACAATATGTAGTTTTCCGTTTGTACAATCATACACCGAGAACCGTTCCGGAGAAGACCCGTGCGGTGCGCAATGTTTATCAGTGGTATGGGACCTAGCTTCTCCTGCCCAAACAGTTCATAGAAAAGGAAGTTGGGTTGCCCGCTTCCACACCAGTTTCAAGTCCTCTGACCCACACATTTCATTTAGGGGCTGATTTTCGAATTATTCCGTTTTCTTTTTTAGGAGATTAATTTACCCTTCTAGCTTAGTTCCCGCTGTTTCCAGGTGATGGCTTCGCCCCTCTGTCACATTGGCTGCTTTCTCCAAACTTTCCACTTTAGTTGAGTAGGTATCTACTTTAGAAGTGAGCCGCGCCAGAAATTAATTTATCGGTTTTAATTTCAAGTCGATGACAGGTAATTTCCTCACGAAACATTTCTCGGATAGTAGTGGCCAACTCTTTCTGTTGTCGGGTGTTGAGAGCCATGTTCCCACAGGGGAACTGTGAACGGACAGAATATGGCAGCTGCTGGAGCGAAATATACCTGCTATTGTTCCTTGTAATACAGTGAACGTCCCACACCTTAATGTGATATTATGTTGACAATTATTTGAAAATAAATAAGTTGATTCATAGTTATTTTGCAAAAGAAACCCATGTGAAAAGCACACGTTCCAATGCATGCCACCAGAACAGGAAGACTCCTGATGAGTGTATACTTCATTATTCTAATGAAATTCTCAACCAGCACATAATTATAATTATCATAATTTTTGTACTTTTTTTTATGCCACAACAGTGGTGATAATTAACTTCCCTTTATCATTGGAGGACGGGGGAAGTCAAGCATGAACCTGATTGTGTATGTTTGCCTTTTACAGGCGTTGCATCAGCATTCATTGTGCTACAGTTATGTTGATGGCATACAAATAATTATCACAGAATTTTGGGGGGGAAATATCCCCTGTATTATCATTTTCACTGCAATAACTACACAACCCGCAACAAGCAAGTCAATCATTCAGCTCATTTTTGAACAAAATAATAGCTTGGATTTGCTGACATAATTTAGTTTTTTGATTTGCTAAATGAACTTCATGTCTATAGCAAAATACCAAATACTATACAGTATCATTTCAGTGTTTCAGCTCCAAATAAGCCTGTCATTCCCTGATCCGTTACACCTGTCCTTGTGCTTGTCTCCACCCCCTCCAGGTGTCGCTCATCATCCCTGGTGTATTTATAACTATGTTTTCTGTCTCTCTGTACCAGTTCAACTTGTTTGCCAAGTCAACCAGCGTTTCTCCTAGCTCCTATTTTTCCCAGTCTCTGTTCTTCCTAGTCCTCCTGGTTTTGACCCTTGCCTGTCCTGACACCGAACCCGTCTGCCTGACCATTCTTCCTGCCCTGACCTCGAACCTGCCTGACACCTTGTACTGTTTGGACTCTGACCTGGTTTATGAACTCTCACCTGTACCCGCCCTGCTTTTTGCCTACCCCTTGTATTTTAATAAATATCGGAGCTCAACCATCTGCATCCTGTGTCTGCATATGGGTCTCGCCTTTTGCCCTTATAAGGGCATTACCTCATAAAAAGTGTTATAACAACAAATGCTGAATGTAGAGTCTTAATTACAGGAAGGATTGAGATGTTGACTAGCCAGACAGTGTTCCTCTATTTGTCTATATGATATTGAGTCTAGATCAAAGGGCCAGGTTTCGGTCTAGAAGCACGGTTTCAACTGCTCATACAGTCTTGCTTCGGTACTGCAGTTTAACTGATGTCCGGCCCAGAAAGATAATTTCCATAGACGGTCACATAGAAAAGGCAGATTTGAAATTCCTAATTAGACATCTTTGTGCACAAAACATCCATTGAATTATTCAACTAATTGTAGCTGAGGCCAATTTTTTTTCATCACTTAAGATATTAACATTTTATATTTATCGGATGTTTGCTATGTTTTTGGATGATGTGATGACGTCGTTGCTGCTTGAGCTGCTCCTTGTGTGCACTGCGCATGTGAAGTTGGGCCATGTAAACCGGATGCAACCCAAAACCCAAATCGCTCTGGATAAGAGCGTCTGCTAAATGACTTAAATGTAAATGTAAATATAGATGGTCCATTAATCGATGTATGCAAAAAGTGAGTAGAAAGTTGAAAACAACGGTCAGACATCTTGGACGCAGTCTCCAGTTCTTTTATACCTCAGTGGTCTAGATGGATTCATGTTTGTGCTGATTGTAGGTTGCATGTGAAGAAGTGGGTGTTGGGTATAGTTCAATGCAGTTCAGTGCTGTGGGCTGCTGTGCTGGCTGGCTACAGGCTATTGAGGATACCGTGAGTGTGAGTGAGTGAGCGTGGTGAGTGGCTGTGCTGCTATTTTTAGTGGGAGTTTGGAGAGATGTGATATGTGAGCTTGCATTTACCATGCAGATCACGTTACCAATGCTCGCTGTTGGCTAGGGTTGGATAATGAATGCAGAAGCCTGTTACTAACGGCAGTGCAATAAGTGCCTGTGGATTGATTGTTGCTCAGAATCAGAGACGACTTTGCTTGCACTTATCCCACCAGAATAAAATAATGTGTTTCTCATCACAAAGGATAATCTTCGAGTCATCCATCCCCCTCTGTGCATTGCAGATTGTCAGTGTTGTCGAGGTGCAATCTCCCTCTAAGCAAAGCAAGGGAAAAAAAGAGAGGGAGGGAGGGATTGATGGCGGTATGATGGGAGGTGTTTATCGAAAGAGAATATGGAAGGGGAAAGTTGTGGACGTTAGATGGACATTAACTGGACACGATCAGCATTAAACCAATGCGGAGAGGGAGTGTCCTCAATATTTGATTTTACGTAGTACTGTTTGGGACTGCCTGTCAAATGACTTTGAAAGGGGAAGAGCTGAAGGCCACTGCTTAGTGGCTACTCTAGTTGTCTGGGAAATACATTGCAGTAGCCCTTGGGAATATATTGCAAAACACTCAAATCAAATGTTTCATTTGTTACATGTGCCGAATACAAGAGGTGTAGGTAGACCTTACAATGAAATTCTTACTCACAAGCCCTTAGCTTCTATGGGCTAGCGTCCCACCCTAGTCAACAGCCAGTGGAATCGCGTGTCGCGCGAAATACAAATACCTCAAATGCTATAACTTCAATTCCTCAAACATGACTAATTTACACCATTTTAAAGACAAGACTCTCGATAATCTAACCACATTGTACGATTTCAAAAAGGCTTTACAGCGAAAGCAAAACGTTAGATTGTCAGGAGAGTACCCTGCCAAAAATAATCACGCAGCCATTTTCAAAGCAAGCATACATTATCATGTGATGTTCAGAACTAGCATACCCACCGAAAACCTAGCCCCAACAGGTTTTAACCAACAATGTATTTTTAAGAAAATACCAACAAAAAAAAGGTAAGAGATAAGAATAACAACTAATTAACCTGTTAGAGCGAGGGGGCAGTATTTACACGGCCGGATAAAAAAACGTACCCGATTTAATCTGGTTATTACTACTGCCCAGAAACTAGAATATGCATATAATTATTGGCTTTGGATAGAAAACACCCTAAAGTTTCTAAAACTGTTTGAATGGTGTCTGTGAGTATAACAGAACTCATATGGCAGGCAAAAACCTGAGAAGATTCTGTACAGGAAGTGCCCTCTCTGACCATTCCTTGGGTTTCTTGACTCTCTTTATTGAAAACTTAGGATCTTTGCTGTAACATGACACTTCCTACGGCTCCCATAGGCTCTCAGAACCCGGGAAAAAGCTGAATGATGTCTTTGCAGCCCCTAGCTGAAAAACATTAGCGCCTTTGGTAAGTGGTCTATCTGAGGACAATGAGACTGAGGCGCGTGCACGAGGCGACCCCATGTTTTTATTTTCTCTCTCTTTGAACTAAAACACGGTTTCCCGGTCGGAATATTATCGCTTTTTTACGAGAAAAATGGCATAAAAATTGATTTTAAACAGCGGTTGACATGCTTCGAAGTACGGTAATGGAATATTTAGACATTTTTTGTCACGAAACGTGTCGGGCGCGTCACCCTTCTTTACCCTTCGGATAGTGTCTTGAACGCACGAACAAAACAGCGAATATTTGAACATAACTATGGATTATTTTGAACCAAACCAACATTTGTTATTGAAGTAGAAGTCCTGGGAGTGCATTCTGACGAAGAACAGCAAAGGTAATAACATTTTTCTTATAGTAAATCTGACTTTGGTGAGGGCAAAACTTGGTGGGTGTCTAAATAGCTAGCCCTGTGATGCCGGGCTATCTACTCAGAATATTGCAAAATGTGCTTTCACCGAAAAGCTATTTTAAAATCACCAGCTTTATCAATAATTGCATCGAGGACGTTGTCCTGACAGTGACTGTACGTACATACCCCAACCAGAAGCCATGGATTACAAGCAACATTCGCACTGAGCTAAAGGGTAGAGCTGCCACTTTCAAGGAGCGAGACTAATAAGAAATCCCGCTATGCCCTCTGACGAACCATCTAACAGGCAAAGCATCAATAAAGGACTAAGATCGAAGTAAATGTAAAGGTGGTCTAGAATAATTTTTTCCAACACCATCATTAAGTTTGCTAATGACACAACAATGGTAGGCCTGATCATCGACAACGATGAGACCGCCTATAGGGAGGAGGTCAGAGACCTGACCGTGTAGTGCAAGGACAACAACCTTTCCCTCAACGTGATCAAGACTAAGGAGATGATTGTGGACTACAGGAAATGGAGGACCAAGCACGCCCCCATTCTCATCGACAGGGCTGTAGTTGAGCACGTTGAGAGCTTCAACTTCCTTGGCAACTTCTCAGCCTCCAACCGCAAGGCTCTACAGAGTAGTGCGTATGGTCCCTTACATCACTGGGCCCAAAATTCCTGCCATCCAGGACCTCTATACCAGGCAGTGTGTCAGAGGAAGGCCCTACAAATTGTCAAAGACTAAAGCCATCCTTGTCATAGACTGTTCTCTCTGCTACCGCACAGCAAGCGGTACCGGAGCGCCAAGTCTATGTCCAAGAGGCTTCTAAACAGCTTCTACCCCCAAGCCATAAGACTCCTGAACAGCTAATCAAATGGCTACCCGGACTATTTGCATAGTCCGGGTAGGGCTACCCCCTCCCTCCCCCCACCATTCTATGCTGCTGCTACTCTCTTATGATCTATGCATAGTCACTTTAATAATTCTATTTGCATGTACAGTACATATTACCTCAATTACCTCCAACACTGGTGCCCCCGCACATTGCCTCTCTACCGGTACCCCCTGTATATAGCCCTGCTATTGTTATTTACTGCTGCTCTTTAACCTCCCTAGGCTAGGTGGGACGAAATCGTCCCACCTACGCAACAGCCAGTGTAATCCTGTGGCGCGATATTCAAATACCTTAGAAATGCTATTACTTCAATTTCTCAAACATATGACTATTTTACACCACTTTAAAGACAAGACTCTCGTTAATCTAACCACACTGTCCGATTTCAAAAAGGCTTTACAACGAAAGCAAAACTTTAGATTATGTCAGCAGAGTACCCAGCCATAAATAATCAGACACCCATTTTTAAAGCTAGCATATAATGTCACATAAACCCAAACCACAGCTAAATGCAGCACTAACCTTTGATGATCTTCATCAGATGACAATCCTAGGACATTATGTTATACAATACATGCATGTTTTGTTCAATCAAGTTCATATTTATATCAAAAACCAGCTTTTTACATTAGCATGTGACGTTCAGAACTAGCATACCCCCGCAAACTTCCGGTGAATTTACTAAATTACTCACGATAAACGTTCACAAAAAACATAACAATTATTTTAAGAATTATAGATACAGAACTCCTTTATGCACTCGCTATGTCCGATTTTAAAATAGCTTTTCGGCAAAAGCACATTTTGCAATATTCTGAGTAGATAGCTCGCCATCACGGGCTAGCTATTTTGACACCCACCAAGTTTGGCCATCACCAAATTCAGATTTACTATAAGAAAAATTGGATTACCTTTGCTGTTCTTCGTCAGAATGCACTCCCAGGACTTCTACTTCAATAACAAATGTTGGTTTGGTTCAAAATAATCCATAGTTATGTTCAAATATCCTCTGTTTTGTTCGTGCGTTCAAGACACTATCCGAAGGGTGGCGAAGGGTGACGCGCCTGACGCATTTTGTGACATAAAAATTCTAAATATTCCATTACTGTACTTCGAAGCATGTCAACCGCTGTTTAAAATCAATTTTTATGCGATTTTTCTCGTAAAAAAGCGATAATATTCCGACCGGGAAACCCTGTTTTCGTTCAAAGACGAAAAAATAAAAACATGGAGTCGGCTCGTGCACGCGCCCCCATTCTCATTGTTCTCTGATCGACCACTATCCAAATGCGCTACTGTTTTTCAGCAATGGGCTGCAAAGGCATCATTCAGCGTTCTGACGCCTTCTGAGAGCCTATGGGAGCCGTAGGAAGTGTCACGTTACAGCAGAGATCCTCAGTTTTCAATAAAGAGAGTGTAGAAGGCCAAGAAATGGTCAGAGAGGGCACTTCCTGTAAGGAATCTTCTCAGGTTTTTGCCTGCCATATGAGTTCTGTTATACTCACAGACACCATTCAAACAGTTTTAGAAACTTTAGGGTGGTTTCTATCCAAATCAAACAATTATATGCATATTCTAGTTTCTGGGCAGTAGTAATAACCAGATTAAATCGGGTACGTGTTTTATCCAGCCGTGCAAATACTGCCCCCTACCCTAGAGAGGCTAGCAAAACAGTCCTGTAGTTTAGCATCTGCTTCATCTGATCACTTTTCATAGACCGAGCCACTGGTGCTTCCTGATTTTAATTTTTGCTTGTAAGCAGGAATCAGGATGATGGAATTATGGTCAGATTTGCTAAATGGAGGGCAAGGGAGAGATTTATACACGTCTCTGTGTGTGGAGTAAAGGTGGTCTAGAATTTTTTTCCCTCTGGTTGCACATTTAACATGCTGATAGAATTTAGGTAAAACTGATTTAAGTTTCCCTGCATTAAGTCCCTGGCCCCTAGGAGCGCCGCCTCTGGATGAACGTTTTGCTGTTTGCTTATGGCGATATACAGCTCATTGAGTGCGGTTTTAGTGCCAGCATCTGTCTGTGGTGGTATGTAGAAAGGTACAAAAAATACAGATAAACTATCTAGGTAGATAGTGTGGTCTACAGCTTATCATGAGATACTCTACCTCAGGCAAGCAAAACCTCAAGACTTCCTTAGATAAGGGAATCTATTGTGAAAACCTGGTTTGGCCTTGATATACAGTATTTGTACTCTCTGTTGTACTGGTTGAACAGACAGAGAGGTGCAATGTGACTGATTTGGTTATGCTGTTTTGACACGCATGGAGAGTCGCATCTTATTTATTATATATATAAAAACTGTCTCTCTATCTGTCAGTTTGCAGTGATGCTGCACCTTGAATGGCCCCATATTTGAGATGTATTTACCCTTACTGAATCAAGGGCCCGGAGACTTAACTCAGCCGATCTGTTCACTGGTCACAATCCTATTCATGCTCCTTCAACTGTGTTTAAAATAGAATGGCTTCCAGGGTTATTGTGAAAACTACATAAAGACAGTAAAGGGGCACTAAAGTGTGAAACATATTTGTATTAAACTGAGGCAATAAAATAATAAAAGACACAATCCTATTGAAAAGACACTAATATCTGATCAACAAAAAAAAGGAAAGAGGAAAGCAGAGGAAACAATAAGAGCCTTTGTTGTTGGCTTCATTCCGAAGGGTAGGAGAGCTTTTGAGGGCAAGCTAAAGGTTATATAGCT